>NC_142575.1:21335000-22535000 GCF_041283825.1 Pyrus communis
GCGAATGACCTCAGGGAGTTGTGTAGTTGCTTCTAGACCTTCCAAAACCTTGCAAATCGAACAGAAGGTCACCGGAGAACCTACACCCGATTAGATGTCCAAGTTGGAAGCTTAAAACTCGGTCATTTTTTAATCGGCTCGTATGGATGGACTTGTGGGGATGATAGGAGTACAATGGTGGTGACTCAAGGTCCGATCCATGAGGTTTGATGAGTGTTCTTAGTTGTTGCAGAGGAAAGAGCGAGACTCGGTGTGAGGGGGAGAAGAAAACGAGAGAGAGTTTTTTTTTGAAAAAATTAATAAACTAGTGAGAGGGAATATCCAAATTTATGGAAGGGGACTAGGGGACAATGGAGGAGTGGTGTGTGGGCTCCATGTGGCTCACAAAACAAGACACAAAATATCCCTCCAATTGAAATTACCAAATCGCCCTTTATGTTTGTAAGTCATAAAATCTTTATCGTAGCTTCGAATTCGATTCCGATTGCGTCTACACGTTCGTATCGTCGAGTACTTCAAGAATACAGTAAAATAGTAGCTTGTACATGTCACAAAAAGACGGTCAATGGAAGTCAAAATCCTTGCCTCTAGGGGCATTTTCGTCAATTCACTCTTTTAAATAAAATCGTAAAATTAGGGACGGGTTGTCACACACCCACCCAAATTTTTAGGGTTTTGCCTTACGAAACATTTGTTCATTGTGCAAAACTTTGCGCAACGAAAGATTGTTCCCACAAAGTTTTTAAAAAAATTAAAAATTAAATTTCCCATGTCCCATTTTCGGCACTAGCCCAAATTTAACTATTTTGCGCGATGAAATATTGGTTTGTTGCTCAAAATTTATAGAAATAAATTTTATTAGACAATTTAAAATAAAAAATTAAATAAACCAGCGAAATATTAGTATTCGTCACTCAAAGTTGTTAAAAAATAATAATAAAGAAAATAATTTTTTTTACAATTTAAAACATAAATCAAATAAAATAAATAGGGTTTAGGAAATGTTGATTCGTCGCGCAAAGAAAATAATAAAAAATAAAGAAAATAATTTAGGTTAACAATCTAAAATATAAAATTAAATAAAAATTAAATAAATAGGGTTAAGGCAAATATTAGTATATGTTGCGCAAAGTTTTTAAAAAATAATAAAAACTATGAAAATAATTTTTTTCACAATTTAAAGTATAAAATTAAATAGAAAAGAAAATGAATTGGGTTTGGGCGACAAAATATTTGGATTTTGTCACCCAAGGTTTTTTAAAAAAAAAAAAATTATTGTTTTATTATTTTAAACATGTTATGTGACGAAGTCTAAAATTTTTTCATGCAAGAGATTTTTTTACTAGTGCGCCTTTGTACTTCCGCACGACAACCACCACATCACACTATTGACCGTACCACCACCACCACCACCATTACAACCATCACAACCCTTGCCACCTCACTGCCATCGGCCTCACTACTATGTTCATTTTTATCATTATATACAATTATATCTTTTTTTTGTATTAAAATTTATCAAATACTTTTACATTAATTTTCATACTCACAACACTTTAAAAAATACAATTTATTAAATACTTAACCGCTTTATTTTTATAACTAATTATTCTTAAAGCACATAAAAACAGTTTTTTTAAAATATACATCAATCTCAAACTCAATTTGATATCGTATTTGAGTTTTCCGCATGACAACATTTTGGTCAACAGGTCATATCTAGTTCATCCCTTGTGGCACATTGACTAATAAAATAATCAGCACGCAAGCAATTACTTGCATTAGAGGGTGTGCAATTACGTGCAACTGTGCAAGTACAGGGAAACCGTACGACAACCCGGCGTTATGTAGTTAGGCCCCGTTTGTTGCATGGTATTAAGTGGGAGTGCTTTAAGTGGGATTAATTTTTCAAAAACAATAATTTAAAGACTTAATTTTTACTTGAATACTAATTTAGAGACTAAGTTGACAGTTTACTCAGTTTATATGAAAAAGTAATGATATTGTCTAATATATATTTATCCCATATACAATGATAATTCTTATTTGTATTAGAGAGTGTCAGCTAATAATATATTGTACACTTCAAATTCATTATGCTTTATCTTGATATGATGTGGTGAATATATTATATATATATATATATGAGATAAAAGAAAAAAAAAATAAGAACACTAGTAGAAAATTCTATTTTTAGTTCTTCCTTCCTCAAGCATATAGTCCAACTTTCATCACCATATACGTATGAAGGTGCTTTTCATATGGTGCAACTTTCATCACCACATACGTATGAAGGTGCTTTTAGTAAAATTAAGGAAAGCTGTTGCTCTAGTAGAACGTCCTCCACTGCTATATATAAGGTTTGGTCGGTCTCTAAGGGCAGACAGATCACGTAAAAGATATTGATTAGAGAGAGAGAGAGAGAGAGAGAGAGAGCAATGGCAGAAGTGAGTAACAAGCAGGTGATACTGAGGGATTATGTAGTCAAGGCCTTTCCCAAAGAGTCAGACTTGTGTGTGATCAACACCGCTACTATCAAGTTGAAGCTTCCCGCAGAGACTGATCAGCCAGCTGATGCGGTTACTTCCTCAAAGGAACAACTAGTCCTACTTAAGAACCTCTACTTGTCTTGCGATCCCTACCAACGACTCCGTATGGAAAGCGTCCATGGGCACGGCGTCCCACCAACGTCCTCCTATACACCTGGCTCTGTAAGTAAACCCATCGATCATATATATGTGTGTGTGTGTGTACAGTTTAAGGCAGGTGAAACGCGTGAAACACATTTTAACATAATTTCTTCGTGCAGACGATACACGGATATGGAGTGGCTCAAGTTTTGGACTCTAGGCACCCAGATTTTAAGGCAGGAGACTTAGTTTGGGGGACGACCAATTGGGAAGAGTACAGTCTAATCACTACACCCCAAGTCCTCTTCAAAATCCACCACACCGATATACCCCTATCCTATTATACTGGAATTTTAGGTAATAATTTAAGTCCACGCCCAGTATATATACCTTTCTTTGTATACATAGTATAGTATAGTAGAGTATACGTACCTATCGCATACTATTGGTCGAATACACCCCTATTATCCGATACGTACTGTAACTTCTCTACTAATGAATCGAGAAATTTTCATTGCAATTTGCAGGTATGCCTGGTATGACCGCTTATGTTGGTTTCTACGAAATATGTTCTCCTAAGAAAGGAGAATACGTCTTCATTTCAGCAGCAGCTGGTGCTGTTGGTCAGCTTGTTGGACAACTTGCAAAATTGATGGGTTGTTATGTTGTTGGAAGTGCTGGTAGTAACGAAAAGGTACTAAAACCAATCCGTTTCATAACCATTTCATTTGGGTCTTCATTGTAGAACACGGTTCTTTTAGATTAGCATTTCATTCACATGAAAATTAAGTATATTCGGCTTCTGTGCTGATCTTGTTATAGGTCGATCTTTTGAAGAATAAGTTTGGATTTGACGAGGCTTTTAACTACAAAGAAGAAAATGACATGAATGTGGCTTTGAAAAGGTAATGTATATTTCGTTACGTTTCCTACATAATATACCATCCCTCATTTTTTTGTATTTCAGTAAAACCTTATTCTTTTTTAATTTTTCAAGTTTTAGAAACATTGAATCTGATATATTTATATTTATGACTAAGTTTTGTATCATATATTTTAACTTTTAACTTGTACCCATTTTTTAAAGAATTTGTTATTGTCACTTCAAAAATCTCATTGTACTCATAGTTTTTTTAATCTTTTATTTGTACTCATAATTGATTTATAATGTACCCATTTTCTTTTCATCTACTCCAACCCTTGAAGTAAAACTCAAATTTTAGGTTCTAAACTTACCGCAACTTGCTCCAACCCTTGGGGCAAATATGAATTAAAACTCAAAACTCATTTCTGGACCAAATTTAGCCTAGGATTCCCCCTAGGTTAATGGGGCTGGCCCACCATATATGTATATTTTTTTCTAGTTTTATATTTATAAATTCATTGAATCCAACGGCTAAGATCTAATTTGATGAAATCCAACGGTAAAAAAAAAAATCTAACTGTCCAAATTTAAATCCAACAGCTAAAGTAATTAAAAAAAAATCTTTTATGTGTTTCATATTCTTTCATAGTGTTTCATGAGTTTCATGGTGTCGGTTAGCGATTTTTCAATATTTGTCGGAATCTAAATAGTTTTAGGTTAACTTGTTCATAAAATTAAATTAGGATAGTCTCCATAATTTTTTTTTTCTTTTAGAAAAGTTACTTTAAGAAAAAAAAAAAGCCTAAATTTATTCTTTAATCATCTGGGGCTAAAATTTTAACCTAGAAGAGTTGGAGCAAAAAAGTTTATGGATTAAAACCTAAATTTTCTGGGCTTAAAATTTTAGGTTTTAACCCAAGTGTTAGAAATGGTCTAAATGTAAAATCTATTCACTTTTTTATTTATAATGTACCCATACTTTATAATAAAATGTACTCTTTTTTAGTTTAAACCTACCAATATTTAAAAATAAAAATAAAACATTTTATTTTAAAAAAACACAAAATCTAATTAGATTTCACACAATTCAAAATTGATGAAAAAAAATTTATAAAACCCTATTTGGTATTAATCTTTGCATGATTTTAGGAAGGATTTAATAATTTTTGTTTTTTTTTTTTTTATTACTCTCCCTTCGAACTTAGTATAGTAGATTAGTATAGAATATCGCATGTAATAAAAAAAACACATGCTTAATATATATTTGTGATTACGATTGCAGATATTTCCGGGAAGGCATTGATATATATTTTGAAAATGTTGGGGGTAAAACGCTGGATGCTGTGCTCCTTAACATGAGACTCCATGGGCGCATTTCTGGATGTGGAATGATTTCACAGTACAATCTTGACAAGCCTGAAGGGGTAACTAATTTGATGCAGCTCATATACAAGCGCATTCGTTTCCAAGGATTTTCAGTTTCTGAACACTATCACCTCTATCCTAAATTCCTTGAGTTTATGTTGCCTTACATTAGACAAGGGAAGATTGTTTATGTGGAAGACATAGTTGAAGGCCTTGAGAATGGTCCAGCAGCGCTTGTTGGACTTTTTAAGGGTCGTAACTTTGGAAAACAAGTAGTTGTAGTCTCTCATGAGTGATGTATTCGGTCAATAATTGATTTAGTCTACTTATGTTGCCATTTCAGCCATTATTATTCTACCTTGTAATTCAAAATAAACGTCACACATGTTGGAGGATAAAATTTTACACAGTTTGTACGTGGAAAAATCATTACTAATTGTTGGATTATGATTATAAAAGACGCAGCTGAGTGGTAGAGGCGTTTGATTAATTTTTTTCTTCCTTTGCAACTTCTTTCTGCTGACAAATTTGTAGAGAATCATACTTGGAATAGAGAAAATATTTCCTCTCATTAGTAGAAAAAACAGTTTGCGCGACGAACAATATTTCGTTGCATAAGACGTACTTGGGCGATGAAAAAATTGTTTCGTTGTGCAAAATAGACAGGATAAGAAGAAAAAAAAATTGCATGACGAATATTTGTTGTCTTCGCGTAAAATCAGAAATAAAACACGGGGTAATTTTTTTTGGCGTGAAAAACTTGCGCGAGGAAAAGGAGACATTTGCCCGACCAAGGGTTCGTCGCGCTAGTTCCTGTAAATTTTCAATTAGACCATTCATTGTAGGTGAATCAGAGGAATCAATACTACATTTAATACAGATGTTTGCGTGACAAAGCCTTCATCACGCAAAGGCCCTAACCTTCCTATAAATATGCGCTTCTGCTGTCCTTATTCTTCACAATTATGTTCTCCTTATTCTTCAAGAATAGATGAAGGATAAAAATAAGGATCAGAGCGTGCCCGCCGCCAACCTGAATGATTTAAGGCAACATTTTGAGTTCGCGCATGCGAGCCATGGGGAATAATTGTCCCACTGCTAAGTGGCGTTCTTGAAAAAATGTGCCCGAGAATGTGAAGAAGGTTGTAATGGATGAACTATTAGTAAGTATATTGTTGATGGATCAATAATTAAGTTTGTGAAATTTTTAGTTATATGTTGGAATTAATTATTTGCATATATGTGTAACAATGTAAGTATACTCCGGATGATGATACGAATGAACAGTTGATGAAGTTGATGGAGGATGCTTTGGAGGCAGGTTACAAATCGATGGCGTTATGAAGTCTTACAGAATGGACCAGGACCATCGAAATAATAGTTTTAAATTTATGTTTTGTATGACAATATTTAAATTTGAGGTTTTTTTTTAAGTTATGTATTTGGACTTAATTAGGTTTTAATTCCTGTTTGGTTTTTTTATTGAGGCCTAATGTAAGCACCCCATCACTCGACAGTGTCCCTCAGCCATCCCTTTGTTTCTTGGACAAAGGAAACACAGAGACAGCAATTGACATCTTCCCTTCAAGAGGCTTTTTGTTCCTTTTTTGTGGCCCAAAGTTGAAAATCCGAAAGACTTTTTGTGGGATTTAGAATCCCACACGTTTAGTCAATAAAAGAGAGCAAATATGTCTTGTTGGCTTTTTCCCCTTTTTTAACTTTTATCTTGTAGCTTTTGTCATTTTGTTTCCACACCTATTACATTTGTATTTGATTACGGGTTGATGTGCCTTTGTCCACTGTGACCTCATTCTGTAAGATTTCATTTGGATCAACATGCAACTAGCACCATACAAAGGCTGCTAGGGTTTATGGAGTGAAGTGTTTGCATGAAAAAAATACTAAACTGCACCAAGAGGAGGCATGCTTCACTGATCTCTTCGCAAGAAGTCTCCTACTCTCTACTAATATTGTTCCAGCAACGAATACGGATTGCTTAAGAATGGAACATGTTCTAGGGAGAGCAGGGAAATCCTTACTTATAGCTATTAGGGTTTCCTTCAATACCGCCTATCATGGTGATTGGATTGATACACCTAATCACTATTCAATTCTTAATGTTGTCTCACTGAGGCATGTACAAGATATCTTCCAAATTAGTTTTAACCAAAGTCAACAAATGTTTCAACGGCTCCATGATTCTTGCCAATCAATCATTCAATCACACTGAAGGCAAATTACTTGCCCTGCTTTCATTCTCGTGTGATTCACAACGCAACCCTTGGCAACTCAATATGGTTCTTACACGCCACTTAGTACTACGGTTTAGTGACATTCCTTTTTACTTGTAAGTGAGAAGTCTTAGATTTGATTATTGTCAAAAGTGAATTTGAACCACATTATTTCTAGCCCATTGTGAGGCTAAGCCCACCCCCCCCCTTTTTTTTAGTGTAGATAATATCATTAGCTCAAAAAAAAAAAAAAAAAAAAAAAAAAAAAACATGGTTCTTACACATTCAAGTCATTTAAAAGACTTTTCTGCTTCCTCTTTTCTGAGCATTCTTTGAAGCACAGAGCAGCAACAAGCAACCAAAGATAAACAAGTGATGATTAAAGTGTCATCATCAGTTGCATATTTCTTCTTTCGACAAGTTCGGAAAAGAACTTGTCGTTGTAGAAAATTAGTTTCCTCCTAATTCTTCTTTGTGGTTAATGAGGGTTGTTGCTTGTGTAAGAGTAAACAAGTATTCAATATAACCACCAAGAACACAAGGATTGATCAAGTAAATCACAAATCATGAACTATGTAAAAAAAAGCAAATAAGATACAAAACATGTTGATCGAAGCATACTTGCAAACATGTTTGTCAATGTAAAGGCTATTACATAATCTGCACACAACCTTCTTCTCTCTGCAAAGCACAATACTCTCCAACTTATAGGCTATTGGAACAATATAAGCGAGCCTTTGTGAGAGCAGGGATTGTGGTTTTATACTACAAGTTCTAGACTACCTATAACAATCCTACAAGGAAACTAAATCCTTGTATAATCATGAGTACTAAACTCATGTCCCAAAGCAAAGCTCTAATCCAAAACCAAATAGGATTCACTCTCATAAACATATTGAGACTTCTTTATGTTAATCCACAATAACTTAACCGTGTGAAAACATACTCACATTCCAACATTCTCCCACTTGAGTATGATTTAAAAAGGTAAAGTATTAACATAAAATTATCACATAAGTCTCACAACAATGTTTCTCCAGTAAAGCACAGAACTGAAAACATGTGTCAAGGCAATGAACTCATAATCTCCTCTACAATACAATGTGCAAAATCAACTTATAAATCACAAAGTCTAACACAGGTTCACAAAAAATTAACTCTGCATACGAGCAAACCAAAAGTTTACTCTCACTCATATTGCCCAAAATACAACACAAGTTCTTTAGTCATTCACCAAAAAGAACAACTGAATATAATTCTCACAATAGCTTTGTCAAAATAAAAAACATAAAAATAAATAAAAATAAAAACAAACAAAAATTGACTCAAGAGCTTTTATTGAATTATCACAATGTTTCCTGTGAACAACTAGTCACAGATTTATCTGAACTAGTTGAACCAAAAGAAAACCTCAACTAACTTCTAAAATGAAAACAAAATCTAAATAGATAAACCAAAATACCTAGCCTCCAAAAAACATTACTGCAGCACACTTCTTCATGAAAAAGCATCCTATAGCTATCTTCAAGAAGCTCGACAATATCAACTACTCCCACTTATTCGAAGCATCGACAACACCCATATGAGAAACATGTGCTTTAAAAATCCCATTAGGCAAGGCTTTTGTTAGTGGATCAGCAATCATCATATTTGTGGACAAATGTTCCACAACAATGGCACCTTCTTTCACTTTCTCTCTAACTTTAAGAAACTTCACATCCATTAGCCTAAAAGCCGAAGACCTTTTATTGTTGTTTGAGAAAAACACGGCTGAATTATTATCACAAAACATTCTCAATGGTTTCTAAACTGAATCAACAACCTTCAATTCACTAATGAAGTTTTTAAGCCACACCGCTTGCTTCATACCTTCAAAACATGCTATGAATTTGGCTTCCATAGTAGAAGTAGAAATTATAGATTGCTTGGCACTTTTCCAAGAGATGGCACCTCCATTCAACATAAATATATATCCATCAGTCGATTTCCTCTCATCCAAGTCCTTAGCCAAGTCCGAATCTGTGTATCCAACAACTTTCAGTGTATTCTCTCTTCCATATACCAACGAGTAACCTTTTGTTCTCTGTAGGTACCTCAAAACTTTCTTTGCAGCCACCCAATGTGCTTCACCAGGATTTGATTGAAACCTCCCAAGTAATCCAGCTATGAATGCAAGATCGGGCCTTATGCAAATATTAGCATACATTAAACTACCTACAAGAGAGGCATATGACTTCAAATTCATCTTTTCTTTGTCTAACTCATTCGTTGGACTCTGCTATCGAGAAATTTTGTAACCTTTATTCACAGGAACATCAACACAATTGCAATGCTCCATGTTGAATCTTGGGGCACTGAGTAGGATTCCTATCATTGAATTTTGGTTCTCTATTCATTTAGTCAGCCACTCATTTTCTCCCTTTAATCTTCTATGGATTCATTATAGATCTTTCTGCTTTAGCCCCATGCACAACAAAAGTGGTGCACAACCTTTACCTTTCAAAGCATCACTTCTCAGTGACTTATTCATGTTTAGTGGCTTCATTGTAAAGAACCGACATCGTATTAATTTTTTTGGGGCATTGGTGATTGAACTTGTTGCCAACAATAGTTCAAGATCACTACTTGAGAGCAATGCCAGGTAAGCAATCATGCAAGGTTTCCAAGCAATCAGCTCCAGACTAGAAATTCGATTTTAGGTTTGGACTCATCGTTTTCTCTCTCTTTTTACTTGCAGGAAAGAGTAAGAGCAAACAAAAAGACTAGAAAAGAGCATGATATGTGACAAAACATACTTTTGCTCTTGAAAAAAAAAAAAGAAAAAAACCAACAGAAGAATTTGATACTGATGTAAAACTTTTCGATCAAAATTATTTTTTTCCTGAGTTTTGTCTAATAGTAAAATTATAGAGAGTACATTGTTTGATCAAGGAAAACCAAACCTAATTAAGTTCTAGACTTAACACGAACCGACAAACACCCTAAACTAATTTGCTCAACAACAAATTACAATTCAATAGTATACGAATCTTAATCATTATATGATAGAGCACTCATTTACGTAGCCAAGAACTATATATGAAACCCTTTCCTTAGTTTTAAGATAAACTTTATTTTTAACTTTTTATATTAAACTTTTTATAGTACAAAATTTGACTATAAACTTTATTTTTACCTATATATTAAACTTTTTATAGTACAAAATTTGATACAACATAAATTGATTGGTTGGAAAGCCAATACTTTATCTAGAGTTGGTAGGCTTACTCTTATTAAATATTGTCTAGCTGGGATGCATAACCACACGATGGCATGTTTTAAGTGTCCCCCCAAGATTACTGATGCTATAATAGAGAGAATCAGAAATTTCTCTGGAGTAAAAAGTCAAACTTCTCTCCAATAACTTGGAAGGATGTTTGTTTACCTAAAACATTGGGCGAAAAGCCAAACATTTTTTTTTTTAACAAACAATATTATCTATACTAAGGGGGAGGGGCATAGCTAAGCCTCACAATGGGATGTGGTTCAAATTTGCCTTTGGCGAGAATCGAACCTAAGACCTCTCACTTACAAGTGAAGAGAAATATCACTAGACCGTAGTACTAAGTGGCGAAAAACTAAACATTTTAACCTTGCTTTTTTAATAAAACTTGCTTGAAAAATCCCAACTAATGAAAACAATTGGTAGGTTCAAATTGTGAAAACAAAGTACTTAAGAAATGAAATATTCTTCATCAAGGTTTGAGATGGATTATGGGAAATGGTCAAAACATTATGTTCTGGACCATAACTGAGTTTTGCCTTTCCTTCTTTCAAATCTCATCCATACTCAACTAAGAAGATCTTTAAATTGGGATCTTAAGGTAAGTAATGTGATTACAGATTGAATGTGGAATAGTGAGTTAATTTGTCAATTGTTCTTAATGATGTAACCAGAGAAAATCTTGGCTATTCCTATGCCCTTGCAGCTTAAGGAGGATGAATTTATTTGGGGTCCTCAACCATGGGAAATTTTCTATTAAATTAGCCACATGGTTTCAAATTGATGAATCTCAGGTTTGAAAAAGACTGATTCAACGAGATATGTCATGCCTGCATTAAGAAACTTGTCGTCAACTTTCAAGAAATGTTTGGAATAGTGAACTTACAATAATACAATGCCGCATTCTCTGAAGATTGATGAACAAGAAGAGATCTATTAAGAGAAAGATTTATCTAAGTAAAAATCTTAACATTTACATTCAATCACAAACTACACGAAAGTTGCCCCTTTTTCATCGAGATTTACCCATCACGGAGATGCATAGAGAAACATAGAAAACTTCATATATCCCTTTTGATGCGTGATTTATACGCACACAAATTAAACCCTCTTTTTGTCAAATTGTAGTAAGTATGTAAGTAGGGATCGTTCTGGACCGGGGATTAGGAGAGATTGTTAATCACTTGGATTTGACTTAAAAACGTAAAAACATAATATAAAACACTATACTAGACTCAAAGAATGCAAAACTAAACTTTAAAACACTAAAACAAACCAAAAGACTCAAACATCACCCAAAACACTCAAAACTGCCTTAAAAACACTTCTGGGCAGTTTTGAGCACTTTGGTGAATTTGGACGAATTTATGTAATAAATTGAATCAAAACACTTAGAAACATAAACTAAGACACTTTCTAACTAAATTGGACATTAAAGTAAAGGGGGATTTAGGTTTTGACGAATTTAAAACTAAAACAGAAACTTGGAAATAAAACAGATTGTACAAACGAAATTGATGGAATAGAATGGATGGAAAGTTAGCTAAGGGGTTCATCTCCACACATGTTACACTTACATAATAAAAAGATTTCCAATTGCATTTCAATAAATTATGAAACTCATCACCCCGGGTCAATTAGGTCCGCTTAAATTAACCTTCAGATTTCCCTAGATTCATTGGATTGAATGGGATACGCATTACAACCAAATTATTCCTAATCAAAGTCCCTAACATGGAATACGCATGATAGAGACATTCAACAAAGATCATTCCGCTTAAATTAACCGTCAAGTTTTCCTTAAGTTAATGAATTGGATGGGTTAGCGCAACGCAATTCACTACATTCTCCAAAAGTCCTTTACGTGAACAGCACAATAAAGATACAATCAAAGATCATTAAGCATTATGAAAACTATAAGTGTTGACGAGACATTCGTTACTATGATGAGCATGAAACTCGTGCCAAGAATTCATTTAACGCGATTGTTTATAAGCAACCTCCACTACGTGTGAATATAAGTTCATAACGATTAGGTGAAACTCACTTATATTCTAGCGTCATATTCATGCATGAAAATTAAGCGTGCACTCTCAATAAACATACATAAATAAGTTATCAATCAAACGGTTAAACAAATTGAATCCACAACTTATGAAACGCAATTAGAAGTAATCAAATCAAAATGCAAGCATAAACATTTATTTCGAATCCCCCCCTAGCCAAGGGGGGTTTAGTTCCTCATGGTACAAAACAAAGAGAATCAAAGAAACACCTAAACATTCCAACAACTCAAACTTGAATTGTATGAACGTTTAGGCACTCTTCTCTTCCATTCCTCATTCGTACAAAACAAAGAGTATTGAAATTAAACATTGAAATCAAAGAAACACCTAAACATTCCAACAACTCAAACTTGAATTGTATGAACGTTTAGGCCCTCTTATCTTCCTCTTCGTTGTAGCACAAGGTCTAAGGATAGTTTGATGGTGTGAATGGTTTGGGGAGTGGTGGAGGAATGGAAGAGGAGTGGTGGAAATGGAAGGATGGTGTTTGGATTGTAAGGGAGACTCACGGCACAAAGGGGGAAGTGTTTGTGGTATGTACAATGGATGAATTTCTGAAATGGAAGTGTGTTGTGACTGAAATGTGTATGAATGAGTGTGCAATGTTTTGGGAGAAAATGGGAGTGCATGTCAATGATGGTGTTTGGTGCTGAAAATGAATGTGTTTGCATGTGAATTAAAGCTAGGGTGAATGATGATGAATGCATGTGGATTAAAGAGTGAATGGTGGCTGCAAAGTGAATGAATAATGAAATGGGAAAACATGTGCAAGGTTTTGGTGTGAATGATTGAATGTGCATGTGGCTGCAATGGATTAGGAATCCTTCAATTTCGTCCATTCCTTTTGCTCCAAACATAAGCTATCCATTCCAAGTCCAATTTTGCTCCAAAATGCTCCAAAATGCATCTTTTTGCTTCCTTAGCCATATGAACCTAAAAACACACGAAAATGGCTTAAACTACTAAAACAACTATGAATTAACAATATAAATGCACGAAAACAAGCTAAGTAAGTCGCCTAAATATGCTCCTATCACCTTTTCCACTCAATCCAGAAACAAGATCGAACGTTACGCTAATTCATCTTTATTTTGTGAAACTACTCCTTAATCAAGGCACCTGTTATCTCCTTCTATGACATGCTGTCGTCACCATATTCCATATCTCACTTAGTCATGTCTACCTCGCCACAGGCCCACACCTCCAAAAAAAAACGAAGGAATTCATTTAGTGACTCTGCGATTGCCCTCTAAACAATCAGAATAAGGTAAAGCTTAAAGATAAGTTTTGCACTCTATCAATTTCTTAGTCCCTTTGGTCGAGTGGGCGCCGACCGGTCTTTTAACTAAATATCCCCACTAAATATTGTATATGCAGTTTTCCTCACATGTGGACCAAACCAAGGTTTACCTCGTGTATTGATTGTGGACTCATAGAAGGACATTGACTAGACGTTTGATGTATCAAACTTAACTCTATCTTTTGTAGCATGCATTCCCATTCTTGTAGCAACTGGATTCGATAAGTTACGTGCCTGGTGCACCCTTCAGTCCCCAAACTGACTGACTTGTGGCAACCTTCTAGCAGCCTAACGACCTATAATGCTAGTCACTACTCCTACTGAAGCTATATTAAGATATTAATGAATAGAATCTTAAATTTGGTAAGAAGATAAAATCTCAATTCACCGATTCGTTTGAAATTTTTGTTATTTTTTTCTTTTTTATTCAATCACTAAAAGATCAACAAATCTATGAGCTTAGGCTTCTGTTGTTGACATAAAAACATCTCTTGAAGTAAGGATTTGGAAGCTTAGGAGCAAGACTAACTATAATTACGGGCTGTAACTACGAGTAGTTAGAGTTCTAGTTCTTTACAAAACAGATGGGTACTGTATCTAACAAGTGTTCCTTGGGTGGAATCCTCATTTGAGTCAATTAAATGAAACCATGTTTTCAAAGAAGCGAATTTTATAAAGGGTGTTGTTACTTCTGTAAGTCATCATAGTAGAAGTATGTGTATTGAGATGGGGTTATCCCTTCCCAAATCAAAAACTGTCTTATGTTTAACTCTAGGGGGCGTTTGTTGCGCCGGACTATCTCGGATTGGATTAGCTTCAAGGACTAAGCTGGACTGGCTTAGACTAGACTAAACTGGACTAACTTAGTGAAGCGTTTGGTGCAGTATTGGACTAAAAAGCTGGATAATAACAAATTCTAATATTATTTTATTTAATATATAAATTATTAATATTTTATTATGATCTTATCTTTTTCTCCATCTTTTCCTACCATTTCCGTCCCACTCTTTTCCTCTTCTCTCATCGTCCCACCCTCTCCCTCTTTTTTTCCTCTCAGACCTCTCAATTCATGTCTCTTTCTCATTCCTGGTCAAACTCCTTATTGATTCCAGTCTCTATTTCTCTGTCCTCCCTCCCTTTCTAGCTATGCGTTGTTCGAACGAAACCTCACGGTTACAATTTTCCTGACGAGTTGCAGGTTTCCCGATGTGTTTTTTGGCCAACCCTCATTAAATTGGATGAAGTTAGCATCGCCAAAAAATTCATCACCATCCCTGTACCGAGATCTTAGCTTTGCATGCTCGAATTTGTCATGGATTTGAAGAAGCCCAAACAGGCCGAGACTTCCAGGCCATTTTTCGGCCACATTCAACCACATTTTGGCCTCGATTCAAGTAAAATCGTAATCTTGTCACTCCCAGCTTCAATTTGGTATATTTTATATGTAAGTTGGTTGTGAAATGGATCTAAAAGAGAGTCGGGAAGTTAATGATTGATCTAGATGACCGGCAATGACGAGGAGTCTGTCGAGAGTGGTCGTTGAGCATGACAAGGACGGGAAATAGAGGATAGTCTTAGCTAGTCCCATGGTTATTGGGGGGTCTCACTAAGACCTCTTAGTGAAGGGTTTTGTCCATGCTAGTCCCCTTTAGTCTCATTAATGTTAGTCCTAGCATGGAACAAACACAGTATTGGACTAATAGCTAGTCCAATCCAGTTCAGTCCGAGTTAGTGAGGGCAAACAAACATCCCCTAGAAGTCTTGGGTGTTCTAGAGACTTTTTTTTTTTTTTTTTTTTTTTTGACAAACGATATTATCTACAATAAGAGCACTTCCAGTGTGTAAAGGCTCCTTGGCAATAGACAATTCAATCCCTCAAGCGAATAGTAACTATCTTTAATGAACAACAATTGCCTATTGCATCTCCACCCATATACAGAATAGCTCAGGCAATTTGTATTAAAATATTAGTATTTTTTATTTTATAAAATAATTTTATTTTTAATTTCGGATAGGATTTTTAACTAATCTCATCACGCCACGTGTCATTATCCGAAAATACAATTTTTATAGATAAATTTTGATAAGATTTTTAACCAATTTTGTCGCGCGATGTGTACTTACCTGTTGAAAATATTGAAATGTGGTGTAATGTGGATTGTTGGATTACAAAAATTTGAAATGTCGTTTACTTAATTTTTTAATTTTTTATTAACTTAATTAATCTGGACTATTGGATTACAAAATTTTGAAATCCAACAGTCCAGATTATGACACGTGGCCCATCGTAAAATTTCTAATTTTTTTTTTTTAAAGTTGAAAACGTGAACCATTGATCTGGAAATCAAACGGTCTGGGTTCAACGGTAACTGAGTGAGGCTGACACAGGGCCCCACTATCTGAAAATATGTCGGAGACGCAGCCCCACACGCCTAACGCAATTTTTTTTTATAACGTGTTGACGTCAGCCTTGCATCACATGACGTCAGCTTTGCATTACATCCATCCAAGCACTCGGGCCTTGGTATTTAGCCTGACCTCTTAGTTGGGCTCCCCTTAGCCCAATTTGCTCGAGGTGGGCTGGAGGGGTTTAAGGAAGGGGGGGGATTGGATTTACTTTGTTGCCAATTCATAGTGCTATTGCCCACAGTGAAAATTCTCTAAAAGAGGAGATGAGCTTATCTTCGCAATAGATGAGTAATAATGTGGTTTTAGACTTTCCCTTGTTATTTTTTTAAACTAATTCCTTTATTTAAAAATAATAATAATAATTCCTTTATTTTTTTTCAAAAAAGAAAAGTACAAAATTTGGTAGTCAAAATTTCCCCACGATCAGAGTGACTCAATGCGCGCTCGACGCCTACGAGAAAGTCGTTTTGGACTCTTGTTGACTTGGCGGCATAGCGTGCCAAAAACCCCTACTTAAATAAAACCTCTCTCTCTTCTTTCCTCCCTTTCTCCGCCTCCCCTCCGCTCTCTCTCTCTCTCTCCCTGCCTCTGAACTCACGCCCTTCCCCACAACCTACCAAGGTTTACCTTGTGTATTGATTGTGGACTCATAGAAGGATATTGACTAGACGTTTGATGTATCAAACTTAACTCTATCTTTTGTAGCATGCATTCCCATTCTTGTAGCAACTGGATTCGATAAGTTACGTGCCTGGTGCACCCTTCAGTCCCCAAACTGACTGACTTGTGGCAACCTTCTAGCAGCCTAACGACCTATAATGCTAGTCACTACTCCTATTGAAGCTATATTAAGATATTAATGAATAGAATCTTAAATTTGGTAAGAAGATAAAATCTCAATTCACCGATTCGTTTGAAATTTTTGTTATTTTTTCTTTTTTATTCAATCACTAAAAGATCAACAAATCTATGAGCTTAGGCTTCTGTTGTTGACATAAAAACATCTCTTGAAGTAAGGATTTGGAAGCTCAGGAGCAAGACTAACTATAATTACGGGCTGTAACTACGAGTAGTTAGAGTTCTAGTTCTTTACAAAACAGATGGGTACTGTATCTAGCAAGTGTTCCTTGGGTGGAATCCTCATTTGAGTCAGTTAAATGAAACCATGTTTTCAAAGAAGCGAATTTTATAGAGGGTGTTGTTACTTCTGTAAGTCATCATAGTAGAAGTATGTGTATTGAGATGGGGTTATCCCTTCCCAAATCAAAAACTGTCTTATGTTTAACTCTAGAAGTCTTGGGTGTTCTCGAGACTTTTTAATTTTTTTTTTTTTTTTTGACAAACGATATTATCTACAATAAGAGCACTTCCAGTGTGTAAAGGCTCCCCTTGGCAATAGACAATTCAATCCCTCAAGTGAATAGTCACTATCTTTAATGAACAGCAATTGCCTATTGCATCTCCACCCATATATAGAATAGCTTAGGCAATTCATATTAAAATATTAGTATTTTTTTATTTTATAAAATAATTTTATTTTTAATTTCGGATAGGATTTTTAACTAATCTCATCACGCCACGTGTCATTATCCGAAAATACAATTTTTATAGATAAATTTTGATAAGATTTTTAACCAATTTTGTCGCGCGATGTGTACTTACCTGTTGAAAATATTGAAATGTGGTGTAATGTGGATTGTTGGATTACAAAAATTTGAAATGTCGTTTACTTAATTTTTTTTAATTTTTTATTAACTTAATTAATCTGGACTATTGGATTACAAAATTTTGAAATCCAACAGTCCAGATTATGACACATGGCCCATCGTAAAATTTCTAATTTTTTTTTTAAAGCTGAAAACGTGAACCATTGATCTGGAAATCAAACGGTCCGGGTTCAACGGTAACTGAGTGAGGCTGACACAGGGCCCCACTATCTGAAAATATGTCGGAGACGCAGCCCCACACGCCTAACGCAATTTTTTTTTATAACGTGCTGACGTCAACCTTGCACCACATGACGTCAGCTTTGCATTACATCCATCCAAGCACTCGGGCCTTGGATTTTAGCCTGACCTCTTAGTTGGGCTCCCCTTAGCCCAATTTGCTCAAGGTGGGCTGGAGGGGTTTACGCGCGCGGGGGGGGGGGGGGGCGGGATTGGATTTACTTTGTTGTCATTGCCCACATTGAAAATTCTCTAAAAAGAGGGAGATGAGCTTATCTTCGCAATAGATGAGTAATAATGTGGTTTTAGACTTTCCCTTGTTACTTTTTAAAACTAATTCCTTTATTTAAAAATAATAATAATTCCTTTATTTTTTTTCAAAAAAGAAAAGTACAAAATTTGGTAGTCAAAATTTCCCCACGATCAGAGTGACTCAATGCGCGCTCGACGCCTACGAGAAAGTCGTTTTGGACTCTTGTTGACTTGGCGGCATAGCGTGCCAAAAACCCCTACTTAAATAAAACCTCTCTCTCTTCTTTCCTCCCTCTCTCCGCCTCCCCTCCGCTCTCTCTCTCTCTCCCTGCCTCTGAACTCACGCCCTTCCCCACAACCTACCGAACAAAAGAGACAGAGAAACAGAGAGAGAGAGCGCACAGCCCACCGCCAACCCATACACCCTCCCGCATAAAATCTCCGCCCACCCCAAACCTCACAAAAAACTCCAACCAACAATGGCGATCGCCTTCTGCTTCGCTCCCTCTTCCTCCGCCGCATCCTCTTCCTCCCTCTCCAAACTCAATCCCCACCGTCCATTTCTCTCCGCCTCCGCCTCCGCCTCCTCGCCCCTCCTCCACCTCCGCCTCACCGTCACCCCTCCCTCCCTCACCCACCGCCACCGCCAGTTCCGCCGCATCCTCTTCTCCGCCGCCGGCGACGACGGGGGCATTAACGGACGTGACTCCTCAGGAGGGGGCGGCGGCGGAGATGACGGCGACAGCGACGGAGGGTCCGACAATGCCGGTGGAAAGAACAGGGCGGAGGCGTTGATGGTGTTGGCGGAGTCTAAGCGGGGGTTGGAGAGCTTGCCCAAGGACTTGGCTGCTGCGGTCCAGGCGGGTCGGATCCCCGGGTCGGTTGTGGGGCGGTACTTTGAGCTGGAGAAGTCGGGTCTGTTCCGGTGGTTGATGCAATTCGCTGGGTTTAGAGAGAGGTTGCTCGCTGATGATCTTTTCTTTGCTAAGGTTTTCATGGAATGTGGCGTTGGTCTCTTCACTAAGGTCCTCTCTCTCTCTGTTTCCTCTGTTTTCTCTTTAATTCAAATTTGATTCAAGTTTTCTTTTTTTTCGATTTTAATTGGTTTTGTTTCGGTTTTTGTAGACTGCTGCAGAGTACGAGAGGCGGAGAGAGAACTTTTTCAACGAGCTGGAAGTTGTTTTCGCAGATGTGGTACGAGTTTTGCTTTCTGCCAATCACATTGGTTTTAGCTAACATTGCACATTTTCGATATCGACTTACTTTCGTGATTCATCGTTGTTCTTTTATATGCATATCGATGATCAACTTGGCCGTGTTGTTACTTTTTATTGGCATTTGGCGTGCTTGAAGCTACACATTCTAGCTTATGGAAGTTGATTTGGAAGTAGTTTTATAGTGCTTGCTTAGCTACGGGGTATTTTCGGGTAGAATTGGCTGCTTTCCATGTATTATATGTCGTGAGTAGGCATGTTTAAGTCCATAGCCTTTTATTCGGCATGTTAATCGAAGGCCAAGCACATGATCAATTTTATAGTCCTCAAATTATGATTCTAATGCATCATCTCATAAGCAATCTATTTTCTTCCAATTTCTTGCTGTATTTGTAGATGAATAATGTAAGCCACAGTGAGATAGTTTGATGCTTTTCGATCCATTTGTGGGTACTGGACTTTCGTAGTGATGAATTCAAATGATTATGTGAAGATTAATTGACAAGAAATTTGTTTGATGCGTACTATGTATTAGCTGCATAATAGTCAGCAAATAGCCTTTTTTTGTTGAAATATCTTCAGTGAACATCAAACTGCATCTTATATATGTTTTAGCTTCTGTCATTTATGTTTGCAGTGTATTTCCCTTAGGTAATGGCCATACTTGCAGATTTCATGCTTGTTTATCTTCCTGCCCCAACTGTATCTCTTCGACCTCCACTTGGGCTCAATGCAGGAGCAATCACTAGGTTTTTCCATGGCTGCCCCGACAATGCCTTCCAGGTTTATTTTCTATGAATTCCTGAATCTGTACTGACTGTTTTGTTAGATCAAATCAGAAGCCAGATACAGTTACTTAAAATGATTATGAAATTCTCTATGCAGATCGCTATGTCTGGAACATCATACTCATTATTACAGAGGATTGGTGGAGTAGTGGTAAGATACTTTTGGTAACTGTTTTTCATTTCATCTGAATTTTGAAGGTAAGAACGAAATCACATATTTAAATTGTTTTGGCAGAGAAATGGGACCAAGCTATTTGCTGTTGGTACTGCTTCGTCACTGGTTAGTACATTTTAACTCCTTCGAAATGGTGATTCCGAGAATTGTTTTCGTATTGATTAGTGAAGTGATCCACTTGTCCATCCACTGGTGTGTTTTCATGTTCATTTGTCTCTGCATGTTCGTTTCAATTTGAGGTGACAGCAATTCTCATGCATCGTAGACACGTCCTGTAAATTTCATTATCTTGTAAAGCTGGTAAAGTAAAGCTCACAACGAGCTTATCATATTGTGAATTTTTTCACATCACATTCAATAGGTTAATGTAAAGAAGCAAAATGTTCAGTTGATATGTTGAGTCGATTCTTCTGCCTAGTGCTGGAAGTGGTGAGAAAGCATCTTAATTGTTATAATTGTATTGAAGCACCAAAGGTATAGCTGAATGAAAGAAAACTCTTTGTGTAGCCCTTGTATTTGTAACCTCAATGCGATAATGTTATTGCTCCTAATAGCATGTAAATTGAGGAGCAATTTTTTTTGCGGGTTGGTTTGGATCAGTGGTGACCTTTTGTACTACAGAGGCTACTTTGGCTGTCCACAAGGTGAAGTCAGCCGACATGCACTGTGTTTGAGCATTTGAGCCAATTTTAGGTTCTTTCCCCTTTGTTTTTGCCTGGAGGCCCATGGACCTCACGCTTCGGTTAGGTTGAGATATATAATGGATTTGTCCTTGCTACAGCTGAGTAACTTGTCTTCTTGCTTTTTAGTGTTCACATGGTCACATATCTATTAATGATATACCAACCTTTGTGGCATCTTTAGAGTTTAGAGAAGGCAGGTGGACAAGACATCTTTTAAGGCAACCGAAACTTAAGGAGGGCATTTCTTGTTGGTGGTGTTCTATTCCAAATTAGAAAACCTCTAAGAAGAGCCGACGATGTTTAGAGAAACCCAATTTGAACCTCTTCGGGGAGGGAGAGAGAGAGAGAGAGAGAGAGAGAGAGAGAGAGAGATAAGTGTGAAGTAATCAGTGCCTTCCTTGGAATGAATTCAAATGCCTTACGTTTAACTTCTACGACGTCTGCACAGTTCCCCAACTGGCATGGATAGTTGATATGTAGCGCACAAGCACACGCTCAAACATGCATCTTATTGAAAGCTTTACATGGCTTTTGGATGCTTTACTACTTTTAGCTAGTATGTATGCCTTTGCAGTTTTAATTATGAGTCCATCCAAATCTCTTACAGAAGTTTTTACTTCTATGCTAACTTATGTGACTCAGTAGCACTAATGAATCTTGTCTTTCATTAGGTTGGCACAGCTGTGACAAATGCCTTGATCAACGCAAGGAAGGCGGTTGATAAGGACAAAGCAGGTGAACTTGAGAATGTGCCTATAGTATCCACTAGCGTTGCGTATGGTGTCTACATGGCAGTTTCTAGCAATCTCAGGTACGAAATTTTTTATCAGTATTGGTTTGTCGGGCATAAGCATATAATAACAAAGCTCGAGGAAACGGAACAATAACTTGTGTTTTTTACCAACACAAGCTTATAATAAAATGCAAAATTCTTTGGCAGGTACCAAGTGTTGGCTGGTGTTATTGAACAAAGGTTTTTGGAACCACTATTACATCAAAACAAGCTCATGCTAAGCGCAATTTGCTTTGCCATTCGGACTGGAAACACATTCTTGGGTTCATTATTGTGAGAACTTGTGCCTTACTTGTGCCGTTTGAATTTTTACACCGGTTCGAATTATTCCCCCCACCACCACCCTTGTCACCCACCTCTTACTACTACTTTTCTTTGCAGGTGGGTGGACTATGCTCGCTTCATAGGAATTCAGAAGGCTCATTAGCATACCAATGGGATCATTTCCACATTTGATTAAGTTTCGTGAAGGCGTCGTTGTCGGTTTGATGAATTCCAATTCGTTGCATAAATCGGGCAAAACTGAGATAATTGAAGTAATGCGAGTTAAAAGTGCTAGGTTAATTCGGTTTTTTCTTCCGCAAATATATTTATACCGCTCATGGCTGAGCTAACTTTTTGTGTTTGGTTCTTCTTTTACTTTCCCTTGCATTTTTCTTTCACACATTCTCTCGTTTTACTTCCCTTAGATGTTGTAAGGATTTTGCTACAGAAATTTGAACAGCAGGAAATGGATTTTATAGTTGGGAAATGATATCTGCACATTTTTCACCTCTGCATACCCTTTGTTTATCGACGGTTGGATTAAACAAATCAGAGGGTCAAAATTAAGAAGGGTGTGCACAAGGTGAAAATGGCGTATACAAATCACATCCCTTTACAAAATTATATTGAGCTTGTGTAAAATTGTAATTAATGAAGGGAAAATACTAGGAATATCGCATTATACAAGGTATTTCTCAATAAAAATTTCGAATTTGAGCTTGAAAATACCGATTTTGAATATTTGTTTAATATTGAATTTTTTTTTTTTTTTTTGTGTTCCGAACCTATTCCAATAAAAAAATAGTTTTGAATATTCTGATTTTTTCTAGTCATTTACTCAAATTATGTATGTTGTAATCAATTTTTTTTTTTTTTTTTTGTATTTTATGGTTAGTTTTGGATATATTTTGTTCATTGTTTTTATATTAAAATACACTTACATATTAAAAGGATAAACATACTAGTATACCAAAAAATTAAGGGAATTTTAACGAAAAATCACATTTTTACCTTCCACTGGTATTATTCATTGCATCTTTATTTGTCATTTTTCATTAAAACTAAAGTTTTTTTGGACATTTCGTTAGTTTTCTTAAAAATTAATTGAATATATATATATATAAATATATACCAAATATTAAGAAAGAACAATAAATTGCATATAAAAAATGGAACTTTAACGAAAAGCTTCCAGTACTATTCACTTTAACGAAAAATCACATTTCTACACTAAAAAGTCAATCATGGTACTATTCACTTTACCCTTTATTTTGTCCTTATTGTTAAAACTTAAAGTTTTCAAGCATTTTTCATTAGTTTTCCTTATAAAAAATAGTTTGAGAATATTAAAAAATCTATAAAATATGAATTTACGAATTATGTTTCGAAATTTTTGAGATTACTATGATTTCAAAAATTTTGAATTTGGAAATTGAAAACATCTTTCCTTAACTCTACTCCTAGGTGTTACCTTCTTGTATTGTCGACCTTACATTTATTAGAGAGATTATTTTTAGATGTAGTGTAGACTAAATTTGCAAATCAAATGATGTGTTATAAAAAAAAATAAGCACGTTAATCAACACTTAAGTGATGATCTAATCATCAACTTACATGTCATTTGATTAACAAATTTAGTCTCCCTAGTATTACATCCTTATCCGGAGTACAAAATATTTAGGGCCATAAATGATTAGAACTTATGGCTAGAATCTAATTCGGTCACTATATTTTTTAATTTCTTTCAATTTGGTCAGCGTGTTTTGTGAAGTTTGCAATGTAAGTCATTTTCGTGACTAGCCATTTAGTATTACGGTCTAGTGGTGTAATACTTTGAAAAAAAAAATTGTAAGTATATGAATAGGATATTCATATTTATGAATATGTTGGCAAAATGGGGAAATGAATCACTAAATGGTTAAGAATATTTTAGTGGAGAAATGTGAAATCCCGTTTTTGAATTTGATTATTAAATTAAGTATTTTGTAATCATAATTTAAGACAGATATTTGTTCGATAAGTGAAAAGACAAAAATGCCCTTATAGGGTATGTGTTGACTTTTATTGACTTACTGATTAGGTCACGTGTGACATATTAATTAGTATATCCTAACCGCACTCGTTATTATGAACAAAACCCATATAAATCATTTTATTTAAAGTAGTGGAAAAGATAATAGCACTAGATATAAAATATTAATGATAGAATAAAGGAAAGAAAAAAAAAAAGAACAGATGGGAGGTGGAGGAGGATCGGGAAGAACGGGAAAAGAAGGGGAAAAGGGAGAAGGGGGGAAAAAGGAATTCTTCTTCTTCTTCTTCTTCCTCCTTCCTCCTTCCTCCTTCCTCCTTCGCTCACGGGATCCCTTTCAAACTATATTCATCATAATTTCCTCATACGATAAGGAAATCACATGAGGTCGGAAGCTATAGTTTCGTAGCGAGGCCGTCTTCAATCTTACGATACCCACCCTTTGAAAACCATTGGATAAAGAAAACGAGGTCCAAACATATTGACGTGTTCCGGCGACTTTTCTCTGAGTTGGGGCAATCCCGCTGGAATCTGGCTGGACCCAAGTGAAAATAATGATTCTCCCCACGTGGGCTCTCCTCTGGCGTAAGTATTTTCCCAAGGTTTTAACTTTTAGTTTTGGTTTCGAATTTGAATTCGATATTTTGTATGCATATTTGAGATGATGCTTGTTGTATTGTTTAGGAGTTGAATCGGAACCGGGTAGTCATGATCGGTTGCATATATAGGGAAGAACATTGAAATCCTAACATCAATTCGGTTCTCTTTAGAAATTGAAGGGTTGGGTTTGTGTTATAAGCATTCTATATTCTTCCCATGGCATTGCTATTATTAGAGTATTATATGACTCTTGTTTTGGTTGTTGCAGAAGTTAGATGCAGCTATAAAATAAAACGAGATTAAATTTTAGTGGAAAATCATCAAAGAAATGAATGTTAGAATGGTTGTTGTTAACCTGAAGGGTAACAATGATACCATTAAATGTAATCCTGAAATAAATTGGCGGGGTGGGGTGTTACAAGTTGTATTCCTCTTTATTTGTAAGTGAGAAGTTTTAGGTTTGATTTTTGCCATATGCGAATTTAAACCACATTATTATGGCTGACCTACTGTGAGACTTAGTCCACTTCCTACTCAACAGTGTAGATAATATTATTTGTCCAAAAAAAAAAATGTCATTTTCGTGACTAGGCATAAACAAATGGGAAATTATCCGGAATAAAACAAATTTAAAGAGGGCAGTGTAGAAGTAGAAAATTTCCATGCTCCTTGATATTATAGGAATTTTTGGGCATTGAAAGACTAAAATACCCCCAATATATGTATTCTGTATCTTCCTCTTCAAGTTCCCCAGTGGCAGTGAGGATTGGGAACGAGCATATCGACCTCTTCTCCATGATTCCTCTATCGTCACTACTCCTCCATACCAATGTGGTGGTACTTGTTATGGTCCTACTTTGCTAGAGCCTCCCTAAATTATCAACAAAGAAGACACAGTATCGTCATCCGCCATTACATACCATCTCACATCTTTGATGTCACCCTCTCTAAATGTTTCCAGGATTGTACGTACTATGTGTACTTGGACTGGCTTATGAACTTTCGGGGTAAACCTTCAGTCTAGTGATGCCTCGTTAACTCGAAAAGGAAGAGAAGACAGAGGCCAAGGTAGAAATTCCGGCGTAGGAGCTCTGTCTAAAAAGAGGTACCCCGGTGAAATTAGGTCGCCACCATGCCTCAATGTTTGGTTTTTTTTCGTCTTCCATGTGTTCATGGAGCCAATAATTCCGATAAAAGTGCGGCTTAGATTGGTAGAAGGGGGACTCGGGAGTCATATTCACCGGAAAGCTTTCTTTCAAGGTTTTTGAATAGATTTGAAGGTAATTGGTAGTTTTGTGATAATTTTTCAAACAAATATTTGTAGAAAAACAATAGGGTTACTCCTGAGATAGCTACGGCTTTGCATAAAGCTCCAAGAGGTAAAGGTTTTTGCTGGGTTGTGGTAGAGTTGGTGTTCTGTGGGGAACGTATTTTGAAGGATGTGACACTAGTAGGAAAAACTAGTTGTGCGACGAAGGAGAAGACGTCGTCGTGCAAAGGGGTATGCACGACGAAGAAAGGACCCCGTCTGGCGCATTACGTGAGAGGCATAGAAAACCATGCATGAAGGTCTAATGCATGTAAAATGTTAGTTCAACGTTGCGTGGAATACTTGCAGGATCTATGGGACAAGTCCTTGCAAAAAGCATGATGAGATGCCCTTCCCTTGATTGCCTAGAAAATGCACTACAAAATGTATGATGTACAAACCATATATATGATGGGTTAAGTTAGTAATCAATATCGCTCATGTAGATTGGTAACACCACATCGGCATGTCAAGTGACGGTACAGTCACACAAAGAATAGTTTTTCTCGGTTAGGACATTGAACTCCATTTTTTATTATCACCACTTTCCCATCATCCAAACATATGTAGAGTTGTGTAGGGATGAGTAGGATTGGAGTAACGTAAATCCCGTAAGTCATGTTCTTAAAGTGAAAAGATAGGGTTCACAGATAAACCAAGTTTTATTTATTAATCATCTCAATAAAATAGTGCATCACAACCTTTACTTGACAAGGTTTTTATATAATTTGAAAAAAGAAAAAAAAAATCCCTCCCATTAGACCATCTCCAATGGTGACCTAAAACCTAAAAATATTTAGCCCAGAAAATTTAGGTTTTTGCCCAGAAACAGTTTTTCTACTCCAACCCTTCTGGCTTAAAATTTTAGCCCCAAATTATCAAAGAATGAATTAAGGCTTTTTTTTTTTTAAATTAACTTTTAAAAAAAAAATTTATGTAGACTATCCTAAATTAATTTTATGAACATTTTAACCTAAAAATATTTAAATTCCGATAAATTTTGAAAAATCACTAAATCAATACATGAAAATCAAGATAAACCACATAAACTTAATACCAACGACAGTTAATAAACCACATAAACTTAAAAAATAAAAAAGACAATTAATAAACCACATAAACTTAAAAAATAAAATAAAAACAATTAATAAACTACATAAACTTAATACAATCGAAAACTCATAGACTACATAAACTTAATAATGATATTCACCATCTTGACTTGGTGATGGACTTGGGTGATAGTCTTGAGATGAATTATCATCTTGAAATATACTCCTTGTGGCATTCCTTCGTAAAATTTCCTTTTGCTTACCACGTAAGTATCTCTTCCTCTCTGGAGTGTATTTGTCGAGGTCCTCCATTATCAAATTAGTTTCGTACCTTTCTTGCTCCATATCCCTTTCTTCTTCTTCCTTCATGGCCAAAAGCATTTGGGCCGATTCTTCTTGCCGACGGCACTGAATTTCGTTCATTATTGCCATTTCGCTAGCAAATTGGGCACGTGTCGGATCTTGGGACTTCCCTTTTCTCTTTGCTTCCTTTTGCTTATCTCGACCCGGGGGCCTTGCAAAAGAATAAGTTGGGGTCATTTGTTCGACACCTTCATTGTCGGAAAAATTCACACCTTCATTAACATCATTTGGGGGTGGGGCTTCACTATGAAATAATCTTCCACATTGTTGGTTCACATCGGTTCCCCACCTTGGACAATCCTTGAGAATGTTCCAAGCATGATGCAACTTAAAAGCTTGATTTTTTGGTGTAGTTCTTGTCTTGTAAATTGTCATTGCTTTGTCACCCTATGCAACAAATACATAAAAATAATTAGTTGCAAAATACTATTATGTACATGACAACTAAAATATCAACAAATAAACTCACAATTTCTGAGGCGCCCCTTCCACTAGGCATGCCAACCATGGCTCTCTCCAAGCTTCCCTTCCACAAAGTGCACGCTTTGTTGATAATCTTCCACCGATCATAAACACCACCAACTTCCCTTCGACCGGCATTGGAGTTTTCATAGAACTTATCAACGATTTTACCCCACAAAACCTTTCTATTTTGGTTTGTGCCAACGGCACCATCTTCGCTAACAGAAATCCATGCCAAACATAAAGCAATATCTTCGTCAAAGGTCCAATTATGACCTCTAACATGCTCTTTTGCCATCTTGAAAAATTTGGGAATGAGAAGAAATGGTAGAAAGAAAAATTGGAAGAATTGTAGGAGAAAAGTGAGTTTTGTGTGGATGTTTGAACACATAGATAGGTATTTATAGAGTTTTTGGTTGAATTTTAAGTTAAATAATTGTTTTAAATTATTTTAGCCGTTGGATTTAAATTTGGACCGTTAGATCTTTTTTTTTACCGTTAGATTTGATTATATTCGATCTAAGCCGTTGGATTCAATAAATATATAAATATAAAACTAAAAAAAATAATAATTTGAACCTGGACCGTTGGATTAACCAACGGCCCATTTAAATCCAGCCGTTGGATTGAAAAAAGTAACCGTTGGGCTAAATAATCGGCTGACACCTGGGGGACAACACCACGTGGGTGGGCCCGGCTTGTATCCTTCTTTGGCGCGTGCAGGGATGATGACTCTATTTGGGCAAGTGGAAGCTGGGCAGTGGGCTTCACATCCCTTGTTTGAGTCTCAGTTGGTGGGACTCGTTTTGCTTTGTGGCCTAAAATTGGGCTGGTATTTGGCCTCAGAATAAGTTTTAGGTTTTAGGTTAATTTTAGGTCATGGGTTGGAGTGGATTTTGAAGGGGGGAAAAGGGAAATTTTAGGTTTTAGGTCATTGTTGGAGATGGTCTTAGGGTAATTCACATGAATTAGAGTTGGCGAGGTGTATGATTGGAGTAGGACGTAAGAAGCTGTTTTGACCCATGCAAGCACGTGATTTATCTCTCCAAACAAAATCACCTCAAACAACAGGTACACAAGGTGAACACATTACGCAGACTCGGCATTTCCTTGCAGATAAAAAATTAGAGTAACGCTTGGTTTGTAAAACAATTCTTTGAGTAAAATAGTAAGTTATAAATAACGCTAATTTGACACATAAGCTGATCATTGTCGGCCATGTCTTTAGCAAAGGTGTGCCCCGCTGTTGTATGTGAGTCTCACCTGAATTAGAGAGGCATGTAGCAATTCGATTACTTTTGAGTCTAGATTGCTATGGTGCAATTTGCTAAGAAGCCCACTTGCATTTTATAATAGAGAAGCAAAAAAATTGTTTGACACTATTCAAATAAAATTAAAGCAGTTGAGCAAAAGCGTTTATCAGTACAAGTGCTTACGAAAGTGTTCCAAACAAGCATATACGTAAAGCAATACAAATGCATGCTCTATGCAAGAGAGTATGAATTCGTAGACTGGACAATTTCTAAGTTGCTTGTATATTCGATCAGTGATCAACATCCAGTTTACAAGTTCCTAATGACGAAAGTGGTAAAATTAATCTTTTGGCATCTATTTAACAAGTGCTCTGCTTCAACCCTTGAACTTATTCGAGGAGGAGACCATACACATGAAAGATGAATAATCCCAGGACTTTTAGATTTGCTCTTCACCTTCCAACCGACTCACCTCCCCCTTTCTTCCCTTAATAACACGTTAGGTTTTGGTTCTATCGGGATCTGCAAACTAGAGAATTAGTATACAAAAGAAAAAATACGCACTATGCTTCCCGAGGGCCATCGAACGACTGAGTCTTTCTCAGGTTCCAGTGGAGGCCGTCATGGATGCTGTTCAAGAAGTCACTGGTGGAATCAACTTGACATGCAGTAGGGACAGGCCAAGGCGCCATGCTGCACACAAGTGCATCGCCGGCAGCCAACTGTTTCCTGCCCTTTCCATCAAACGACGCCCATGCATGGCTTCTGCTGTTGGAGGGTACTTGCACTCGCAACGTCACGTGCTCAGGTAATATCAAAGGCCGAAATGATAAGGAATGTGGACAGATAGGTGTAAAAAGAATTCCAGGAACCTGTAATTACGAAGGAAAAATCATAATTACAATGTTACAGTTGCAAAACATGGAACAGCTACAGATAATAACAGCTTTAAGGAATTTACTGCAAATCTCTCTTTCAAAATTTTAACTGTAATTTATTACTTACTAGTTTTAAAATATTCTAGGAACAGTTTTCGTCAACACTCTGTTTCTCTGCTAATCATCTACGTAGTACTTCACGCCTTTGAGCATTTTATAACGGGGATTGTTTTGCTCTTATGTTTTCACCCTATTTCATTAAAGAAAACCCTCCCCACAATATGCAGAGTGCGCGCTAAGAGGCTAATATACGCAGTAGTATAACATATATCTGACGAAAACTCGCTTTGTCTTCCCAGTAACTCTGATTCAGAATCGCTCATTTGACGTCTCCAACACAAACAGTTATGTCAAGATTATGAGCATCACATGTCAGCAGTCTTATCTTATCTACCAATACACCAAGCAACAGGCACTATAAAGTGCAGAACTACCATATAATATCTCTGATAGCTGTAACAGGCACTTATAGATCATAGTATAAAAACAAACCTGGGGATGGACCATTGATCCTCCAGCTGCTAATGAATACGCGGTACTGCCAGAAGTTGTTGATAATATTAGCCCGTCTCCTTGGACACATGTGACAAAAGAATTGTCACAATAGCATTCCAAATTTGTGAGGTATGATGATATCCCACGGTCAATTGTAACCTCATTTAGTACTAGCATTGGCCCTTCAGTTTCATACTCATTTGTGGTTGCTTCTCTAATAACGTGGCACTGCAACCGGTGTCGCAATGTGATATTAATGGGACCGTTTAAAATTGAATCAAGATAGTCTCGGTAGCGTTCACTGTCTGAAGCATGTTAAAGATCACTTTGAATGAGATACAGGAACAATAAAAAGTAACACAATAAGATCCCATAAAAGGCAAGTAAACATTTAGAGTAACTTTAGAAACTAATTTTGGAGTATTTCATTTTAAAAAGGAACTCTTCCAAAAGAGATGACAAAAGGATACGAAAAGGAGTCATAAATCCCAGTGACCCTAATGAAAACGGCACGACAGGAGGAACTGGTCCTTTGAACATAGATGCTGCCTGCAAATTAAATGAAAACAGTTGTTACTGCCAACAAAATAAGTACAACAAAATATTAATCAATTGTATGCCTTTCTTTCTGTTAATGGATTGATCTCTCTAGTCAACATACTGATTACGTCTAACATATTCGACCATGGCATAGCGATTCATAAATACGTGTGACAATAAATTATTGTGAACTGTAAAAACGAAAGAGCAATATGATCGTGTTTAATTCCAACCCCTCCATTGCACAATTGCATCATGTATATTGTTAAACCATTTTGTTTATGTATTCTCCTTTTTTTTTCTTTTTTGTCCTTTTGACATGGTCCGAGGGGCTGCATGCTGTTGGGAAGGTAGGATCTGCGACGCAAAACTCCAGTAGCTGGGTTTTGAAGTTATCAACTGTCCATGAAACTTCTTTGACTATAAAATAACAACCATATTGGAAGATAAATACCGCTTAGAAACAAGGGATAACAGACATGAATCAGAACTCAGATATCTGCTATTGACAGGAGCACACATGCACTAAAATGAACCGAAAAGTGGTCCGATACATGTTTAATTCCCTCAACCCAAACAGTTTAATGCACTAAAACATTCTGAAGTAATCAAGTTAAAGCTCAAAATTATATGCACTTACCCAGAGGACAGTTCCATCCCCGCCAAGAGTTACCACAAGGTCCACTTTTGTGTGCAGGAGCATTATTTCGGTCTCTGTCAAGCAAAAGATGAAACTCTAAACAGTAAACAGCAAATCCCGAGCACAATTAGCAAGCTTGTAATAAATTATTAAACAAAACTTATTTATAAATTTACAAGTTACAAACAATCACCTGAGATCAATATTATGCAAAAGTCTTAAATGCATGCCCAATTTGTTATCACTTAAACCATAACTGGGAATTAAAGAAAGAACGTATGCATGCACAAAGCGCTCTGTGGCTGGACATTTTGTAAGATCATTACTCAAATAAAATACAAACAGACACAACTCACACAAGTGCAGTTGCATATGTATAATAACTCTGTCCAACATGAAAAAAATCAATGCGATATGGATTAACAACAGATCTTTGTGGATTATGTAATAATGAAACATGTTAATTGCACAAAAACGATCGAGGCTGGTAGAATGACTTTCAAGCATCCCTAGAAGGCTATTTCCCAAATACTTAGTCAGTGTAATTCTAATGATTTTCACCCATGATCTTGTAGTATCTTCCTAATGATTTGAATTGTTTTGTTTAACGTTCTTCTGTTAGCCTCGGATAGTCCTTCCTTGCTTTACACTGACCCTCTACTATCAATAGAAGATTTATTTCTTATTTAGAAAAAAATAAAACAAGAAGAAGAATTACATACACAGAAATATGCATGTAGCGAAAAGGTCTGTAAACAAATCTTTTGTAAAAAGCATAACAGAAACAAGTCTCGGAATTTGTTGCATGTACTCTAGGATAGAAGTCTCTTCAAAAATAAAATAGAAAAGAAACAATCTTCTATGGTTCTCACCATCCTTCCATGTATGGACGAAGTTGAAGTAAGATGACTCTGTTAGAAGTTCAGCTCTTACTCGTGGTTCCACGTAAATATTTAACTTTTTCTGCTCACTCAACCATCTGGAAAGGGAAATTCAAGACTGAGGAAAGGAAAAACATGTGCGAACATTCAAGTACAAAGTTACATAGGCATGCAAGAATGCAAAGATACAGCATCATCTATAAATTGAATTTTGGCATGAGGGACATCACAAGAATGTACATGACCATTTTGTTTTGAGAAATTGCATCAATGCGTTTTTTTTCAGTGCATGACGGGGGGCTATTTTAAATAACCATATGGGAGGCAATTGGTAAGGTGAGTGAAAAAACAACATTGTCTTAAAATATACAACTTAGCGATGAAAAAGCAGAGTAATCAACCTCAGTAATTGTAATAATGAAAATGTTGCAGCATTGCCATACTTAAGATTTAACTACAAGTCGTCATTTCTTGAATATAATGTGTTGAGGTCACAGATCTCAAGCCTACAATAATATGAAAAGCAGCTAATGCAGGAAACAAAATCTGGTATCAGAGATGACAGACTAAAGAAATCTTAAGAGCCACACCTGACCATCTCTGCACATAGAATTTGAACAGAAGTTGAATTTGGTTTCGTCAATATAATCACAGTCTGTGGCTGAGATTCCCACTTCAAAGCAATCTGCAATGAAATCAAGATCTTAAATAGACAGTAGATGGGAGCCATTCAAAAGACACAAAAACAGTGGGAAAAAAACAAGCAACATGCATATATAGAATAGGTTATACCTGTTTACTGCTACGCTCTGCAGTTGTAATGTTTCCCCTTTCAAAAGAGACGATGTCATGCTTGTGCTGGTCACTCTCATCGCCGTTGCACCACCATGAAAGTTTAAATGATGCCTGTCTCAAGAAACATGGATTTCATGATATAATCAATAAAATTCATTGCAGTAATAATGTGCCAACATGTTTAACATGAACGATGCATTATGACAGCCAAGGAAAATTGCATTCAGTTGGTGGTAGTAGTAGTAGCGGTGGTATAAATATAAATTATTTAAGAAAAAAAATTATGGTAACCAAGAACATCTTACTAAAAAAATTATTTGATATTAGGCTACAGAACATGTGTAAATCTTAAGTTTTGACCATATACTAAGTTGTTAGAATTGTTAAGGCTCATTATCTATACGCTGAGTGTTTGTAATGAAATGTTAATAACTGATACAAAAAGTCATGGGGTTACTATCTGTTGGTAAGTGTAGAGCGCTATAGTTGACTGAATAGTTGTTATTTTGGTCCAACTGTTGACTGAATTGTTTGGGAAAGCTTTTGTTTAGCTTTAATTTCCTGTAACTACTAGGAATATTACTTTCCTTTTACTGTGGTTTCGTATGGTTTAAACAATTCACGTTGGAAGCAGAATGATGATCAGCAAAATCTTTTTCCAACCTAAAACTTTTCACACCATCCAAGTCCAAATTGGAGTGATACTTTTATTAGATATTAAATAGTTCTCATGAATCACGGTGTACAAAACACGCCAGAGATTAGCTGAACCGGAGGGGAAGGACACAAAAGAAAGGGTACCTTTCTGGTATATTTATTGAGAAATGCCTTGGAATCAGAACAGCTTTCATCCCGAAGAACTTCATAGGAGCATATCCCATTCCTCCCACAACACTGTTCAGATTGCTCATTTGATTGGCTGGCCAACTTCTCTGTCCTCTCATCAACGCAGTTATTCTCTTTACTTGATTGCTCTGTAACATAAGCCAGAAAATCCCTTCTATTAAGGTATGAATAAGGTGAAACAAAGAAGCTCAGGGCAACATCACCTATGCTAGTTTAAGGTGAAACAAAGTATACATCAAATTATGCGAATGAGCACAAGTACCACGCACAAAAGAACAAAACTAATGATACCACAACAGTGGTGCAACTGAGAAACAACCACAGTAACCAGGGGAAATCCCCACATCAAACACCCCCTTCGGCATCTAAACTTTAATAATCTCGGAAAAAATGCAATAAATCAATTACCAAGAACTACATAATTTTAACCACCAAATGCATGAGTCTAAGCACAAAGAAACCCCAAATGCATTCACAATATATAAGCCAAAACATCACTAACTCCAAGACTCTTGCAATTCTCTTGTTAAGGAAGGGAAAACTTTTGACATGAGAAAAAGTGTAGTAGTTTTGAAGGCTGTTCAGAAAAATAACGTGAGATTCATTCACATTATGTTGTAACAAAGAAATATTAAGCACATTAATATATTGTTGGAAAAGTTTAGACAAATAAAAATTTGTTACGGTCTGTTCAACCAATAAAGGCGTATTGGAAATTACTCTGGGACAGTTACTGATACTTTGCTGCATAACTAGCCCTTGTCCTCGGAGCACCATCAACTCAAATTAACAACAGCTCCTCAGTTTGTAGTTAGTAATTTGTATTGTTGTACAAGATCAAATGACCTCAAAGCTTAACAACGTTCTTCTATCCTGGCCTCTCAAGGAAAGAGGTTTTTATATATCTCTACTTATTTTAATTATTTAAATTGACCCCAAAAGAACTAGAAAGGGGAATTATCTTCTGTTAGAAATGTGCAGCTTTATTTTGTGCGCGCATCGGAATGACTTTATTTGTGTATAAGACAAAGCAAGTACCTTCAGAAACTTCCCTGTCCGGTTGCTTGCAAATTTCCAAGCAGAATACACATGGAAGCATAAATCCTATCATTCCCATTGCATTACATAGAGAACTCAGAGCCCACAAACTTCGTAGCTTTTCATAAAAGCTGTCGCCTGATAGTGGAATACCCACAATCTGATGATAATGAGTCCAAATATGATTAGAAAGACCAGCAACACCAAGCAATTGAGCTAATTTTAAACATTTGCAGAGGTATCACGAAGAAGTCAACTCAATACTATGGCCAATAAGATCGTCAACCACAAGAAGCATTCCGAGAGAAGTAAAAGGTTTTTCTAGGATAAGCACTACTGAATGGACAAGCAAACACAATAAATGGAGACCCTGTCCAGAAGGAAAGGGAAGAAAAGACAAAAGGTTTGTGAAAATTGCAAAATGAAAACATATGAAGGGCCCTCTAAGACAAGATCATTTCATAAAGCTTCACGAAAGTTTCCTGTTTACCAAAAAAGGGGAGAGATGATGGGAGAAGAAATGAATTAATGTGACCCCATTGAACTAGGTGTATACAGTGGCGGAGCACCCTTGGCACGTTTGAAATATTTTAGCATATTTTTCTGGCAAAACAACAATAGATTTTACATTATTAGTTTTTCTCTCTTGGAGATTTAGTGTTTGCCTCTATATGTTATAGCATAGATTGAAAGTGTTTCTACTGTTTGAACAGGTGCTAACTATGTCCCTCTCCAGTAACATCAACTATATGTATGTATAGTTTTGCACGTATGTACACATGCATATCTAAGGTGCCCTTACAGCTTAAGGCTGCAGGCTTAACAGTATACGAAGTGTTAAACACAGAAGCAATTTGGTTTAGGAAAATAGAAACCCATCAAACATTGAATTATCCAGAGCCTTCACTTATGAAGATTCATTTCTACAACCTCAGTTCAATATTTGAGAACATGAAACCCCCCTTAACATTTAAAGACATCTTCTTCCATGTTACCACAAAATAGGGGCTACCGGGGGGGAGAAGACACTTCATGCTTAGAGCGTTTCTCCTTTTGTCTTCTGTTTCAACAAGTAAATTTGGCCATGAACTTCCGAAGAAAAAGTTCTATACTTTTATCTTTTCTTCTATGCTTTTATCTTATGTAATTTTTCACATTACATTGATGATATTTTGTTAAGGAATATTTCAGTAACCTCTTTCACAAAGGCGTCTTTCTTAGAACAGTCATTTTAGATTCTGGTACTTTGTTTTTGTTAAATTGGAGTGGATTGAATCTTGACCTATCCTAATCCTGTCCCATTTTCCCTCCATCACCATTTAAACTAACCCCAAGGGCTTGAGATACCAGCATTGAATCTCTGGTACTTTTCTTTGAAGAGTCTAATTTGTGCTCTAGAACAAATCTTTAGAAACATGAAAAGAAATCTACAAGGTATGAGAGTAAGGCCCTATCATGCCAATTTACATCATTAGCTATTAGTTAACAACATATCACTAGAAAATGACACAGGAATGCAAACCTATATGCTTTAGAGTCGAGAAGTTTTTAAATTCATCATCAATAAATTAATTCTCATTTAACTAACATAGGGGATAGAGAGGATAACAGGGAGGCCAAATGATTTCCAAACTGACTCAATGTAGGGCAATTTAAAGTAGTACTATTTGTGGTTATGGTCGAGTATACATAGCAGAAAAGCTTTTCCGTATGAACTAGATTGATTTTTATAAGTGTAAACAGCATTACCTAATTCTGGGACCAGGATACAGATTTATTCTATGGCCTTTCTCAAACTTCAGCCACTACGTGTAATCTTGTTTTTTCGTTACTATTGAAACAAAAGCTACACAAATACAGAATCTCAAAAGCAACGAAAAGGCCTGCAAGAAGCTAAAATCCAAAGTAATGAAGAATGATCAACTAAGATGCTCCAGTTCAATGGTTAAGTGACGTGCAATGTAGACCAACAACAAAGTGCTAGAAGAATTCTTTTGCACTAATAAAAGGGCTCTTAGATAATGAAAAAAGGAGAAAAGGAAAAATGGCTTTGACAAAAACTGACGGAAACTAAGCACTTTTTTAGATGAACCCAAGTATTTGTATTAAGGCTTCTAATTGTGCTAGAATAATATCAACAAATATTTGAAAAACTGTGTTTTCCATCACCAGAAATTAATATATCAAATATATGTATATCTATGTGAAAGAACAAAAGCAGCATGACAATTATATTATGTTGTTCAATCATTGAAAAACCTTTATGCTCCAAATGTAGATTGCGAGCCCTCTCCAGTTCATATTTACGCTTCCATTCAGCTGCCTCAGCTTGAGCAGAAGCCTTTCCTTCAGCAGCCCGTCTAAGGGCCTTTTCAACAGCTTGAGAAAGTTGAATGTAATATAAGCAATGTATACTAATTATTAATGATAATTGTTTCACTGACTACTGTAAAAAATTTGAGAATAGAACATGACCATACTTCTCATAGCGTCTGAGAACTCTATGAGGTGGTCATCTGTGCTCTGAAAGGGAGATTGATGAAAAAGTTCCTGGACTGCTTTCTCTGAACTTAAAAGCGAAATTGAATTGAGAAAACCGTTCTCTGGCTGTGAGCATGAAACACTTGGTTCGCCCTGTCCACAGGAAGCATATCAGATAAGAAGCACAACTTCTTCTGCTCCGAGGATATCTTGTTAACAACATAGAGCTAGCATAGTCATCATTGTATGATGCAGAGGTAAGTATAGTTACCGAATTTCCGATAAATTCATTTCAGTGAATATGTCCTAGTTTCGGGCCCAATAGATCAGCACAAAGTCATAAATCAATGGAGAAGAATCATGTTATCACTACTTCAGGCTTCTTACAAAAAGGAACTGTTAGCGCCACGCCACCACTCCGACTATAAGTTATCTCATTTCGGGTAGTTTCAATAGAATTCCGTATCTATTTAACTCGTATGATTACGCAATACACTCAAATCAAGTTTCTTCAGATTTCAGCTAACCTATATAACCACCCTGGTATTGCATTGAGATTTGGATAAGTTGTTTGATTCAATTTTTACAAATGGGGAAAATGAAGGAAACGAAAGTACTTATTAAGCAATTTCCTTCAAAGATTGGAATTTTAGATTGATCCAAAGTCACCCAGATAACAATGATTAACAAATTGAGCCCAAACACCAGTACTCAAGCAGAATCAGTCCAATACTGGCCATTGAGTGCAATCACAAAATTCAGAATTATATATTTTATATATATATCATTAGCTTCTCCTAGAAATGCAACATGCACCAAAAACAACACTACAAATTCAAAATCCAATGGAGTCTAAAATGAAAATTGATTGATTAATTAATTAATTACAGCATAATTGAGAGAGAGAGAGAGAGAGAGAGAGAGAGAGAGAGAGAGAGAGGTGATTACAGTAGCATTGAGCTTGCTGGGAACCATGGCTGAGTTGAACAAAATATATCTGATAAAAAAGAGGAGGAAAAGATCCCTCTTTGTCTTCTTCTTCCTCTTCTTCTTCTTTCTCCAAGAGGAAGGAAGAACCTACAAATGTTGCAGATAGGAGATTTCTGATTTGTTACTCCATGTTTGGTATTTCCACACACAAAGATTCAGACTTTCCAATTTTTATTTTATTTTATTTTAATTATTTTTTTAAGGAAAATGGGATTTTTGGAGATTGATTTATTAAGACTATCTCTAAATGAGATGTCAAATCCTAAGTCGAATGTCATGTAATCAAATTTGAAGGTAATAAAAAACTTCAACCGATATGTCACTCCTATGTGGATTGATATATGAGTTTTCATATGACAAATTTAACATATAAGAAAAGGTGATGTCAAATAATTTTTAATTATTTTATTGTGTGGATCCTATAAATGCTCTAATTATAGATATTAAAATTTTATTTTATTGATTTCTTTTTTAAAATAGGTCATACAAATATTATTTATAACAAAAAAAATATTTGTTGCAAAAAGAAAAAAATCTGATATTGCTACATCAACCTTCCAATTAACATTTGACATTTATGTTTTAACATTTCATTTGAAGATGCTCTAACTACAAGGCCAACACCTCTCTCATCCTCCTCTCTCACCCACAACCTAAACATTATATAAACAACCATCACAGGTCGAGGGCTCGGGGACGAATTTCAGGCTCATATTTCATACAACACGTATTTGATTCGATTTGTAGTACTGGTGAGTCACACGATGATGCCTAATAAAAAGTTAAATGCTATGCGAATCTTCCTTACCCTCAAAATGATGGATTGTCACTTTTTGATTAAAAAAAAAAAAAAAAAAACAAAAACAAAACAAAACATTACAACCCATAAGAAACAAAAAAATTTATTATTACCATTTATTTGTACCATCATTCATATATCTTTATAATAAAGATAGAATCATATGTGTTAGTCGACTTATCTTTGTTAAAAGGATAATACAAAATAAGGTTTTTTTTATTAACACATCACATTTTGTTGACTACACCATACATAAATTCTAATATTAAATAACTCATGTATCTTGTTATAAAATGACTATTTAAGCCCTAAAAAAATACACTCCCTAAGTTCTTTTAACGGCAAACCTAATAATAATTCAAGAACATGTTGAGATTTTTCTTTTTTTCGAGTTGCAGTCTAAGGGTTCAAATTTGAAAACATTTTCTACAATTCAGATACCAGTTTTTTCAAAGAAAAATTTCAATAGATTTATTTTTTTTTTTGGGGGGGGCGCATCGCAATCACAATTCGCAAATGTTGCAAGGAACCCATGGGATTTTTCGTAAGGGAAATAGATTGATGTTGATACATGCATAATCATTAACTATGAATCAGAAACTGATTGGTGTTTTCAGTAGGCGAGGTGTAGTCAACAAAATATGAGGTGTTAATAAGACAACCCTACAAAACGATAATACATAGTAAGTGTGACATCATTTTAAGAAAAGGATCCTCATCGGATTCTTTTCATGGAGATCTCATTATCGTGACCGTTTATCGTATATCGTGCGGTCAATTTTCGTTAGGTAATATTCATATTTAATTTTAAATTTTAATTTTAAAATTTTGAAATAATTTCTAATCGTACGATATGCGATGAAGAATCACAATCACGTAATTCCTAGAATTCCGAAGAAAATGATCCGCCATCCGCCGGATCATTTTCCATCATTTTAAAACAAAGAACCCAACTGACGACCCCCACCTAATGCTCAACTCTTAAAAGTGAGATTTTGGTGTTGGCCCACAGTTAACGCGTGGCAGCCCTTAGCTTAGTGCGTGCTTTACAAGTAAAATTTTGCATCTTATTGCGTTGGGAAACCCACATACGAGGCCAATTAGTCAACCAACCACCCAATAGCTCTAGGAGATATGAATTTGACGTCCGCATGGGCGTGGAAATTTTTAACCCAAAAAGATGGAGTGCCAATTTCTTTTTCTTTGTTATTTATTCATTAATCATAAAACAGCGATAGCAATTTGATATCAAGCATGTCGAAATTGAACTTACAATATGTTACTTAAAAATGGAAGAAAAATGGAGGTAGAAAACTCGATGTCAACCACAATACATCATGTGTTTTTGTATGTTTATGTAATTTAGAGTCGGATCTAAGTTGATCTAAAATCAACCTGATTTTGTACATCAACAAGATATAAAGAAGTTAAATTTATTAAGCTTTTTTTTCATATACACATACCATGAATGTTTATGATCATAAGATTACCAATTGGCATTGACAATCTACTAAGATGAGTATGGAACCGTGAATTTTCAAACTATTGGATCTAGGTGGCCAAAATGACCAAAGTGACATATATAAGCTTCCTAACGGGTTGTATAGTCCCGTTTGAATATATTGTAACGGACTATGCAGCAAGTCATTATGATGAGCCCTTATCCATGGGCAGGATTTGTCTTATCCAGAAAGACCATCTTGTTCCTCAAAAGGGAAACTTAATTAAGTTCCAATTAGGAGTGTATAGTGTATACCTTGAAAATTTCTATAGGATTGGCATACTCTGCAAGAAATCACAATCATAATAAGAAGGAAATCTATGTTTCCTCTAAACCCGATTTAATAAGGGTTACTATCCTAACAAGGATCCTATATGAACTAGTATAAATCCACCCTTAGGGTTCATATTAAAAGTATCACATACTATCGCTCTCTATCATCGTTGGAGTTCTAAAAGACTTTACTAACTTGACCATTAGAGAGTTCTTGGCCGGTACCATACGGTGCCTAGGTTGTTTTACAATTTTTTGTTTGTCTCGTAGGATTCTAGCAATTGTTCTTCCACACATGGATGTGCAAAAATTTGATTCCAAAAATCAGTTCATAATATGCTCTCTCACTTTAGAGAATGACTAGTCTAGAGTCATTCATGCAAAGAACACCAAGACAAATGTGTAGGTACTCAATAGAGAGTGAGTTCATTGAATTCGACCAAATGGAATTTTTTTATATGGTAGTCTTTACTAATTTATCATCATTTGACAATACAATAAGACCATGCTCCACCTAGGGCACATGCATGTATTGTTGGGATCATTAACTTATTTATAAAGGCATGTGAGTGTACAACAAAGAACTTTATATTTGGTAAAAAAGGAATATTATAAGGTATGATTTGAGAATCTATGCTCAGAGTATTGAATATAATTAGAGAGAGAGAGAGAGAGAGAGAGAGAGAGAGAGAGAGAGAGAGAGAGAGAGAGAGAGAGAGAGAGAGAGAGAGAGAGAGAGAGAGAGAGAGAGAGAGAGTCATAAATTATATTCATATGAACCATATGAACTTAGGAATTCAGATTAGGGGCTATTTTGCTCATAAATTTGACATTTCATTCATATTAATTCTCTATGTGTTACACCTTTGTTTAACTCTTTTATATAGGTTTACTTTCCTTTTATGATTTTTTGGTTGTAAGAAGAAAAGAGTAGAAAATGAGCTAAAAAGAAAAAATAATGAGATTAATAGGCCTTTACAATTCTATGCCGTTAGCATTGCCTATGTAGATCACTCGATTTCGCCAAATAAAATGTACCAACTCACTAGATGATGATTCATACATGCTTCGAAAGATATGAATGTGTATTTTCTGTAGAATTTCAATATTCAAACATTTTTCTAGAAGGTGTTATGGCAGTTTTAATACATGCCGGTCAAGCTACACACAAATACAATGCTCTCTACAATTTGGTATCAATGTGGCAGATTAAAGGAGCGACAAAATTTCTATTTAATAGGGATTTTACACAAATTAGAAAAAAAAAAAATGAAAAGACGATTTTGAGTTTACAAAAGTTCAGGAAGATAAGCCTAATAAAATAAGGACATTGATTCCATTTTTGGGGTTTTTGGCCCTATGTTTGTCGTGACTCAAGTCTCAAGAGGAGTCAGTTCCTTATTTAATGAGACATCAGACGTTGGATTAGGCAACAACAACATGAAAACGAAAAGAAAAATGAGAATGCTTCGTTTGAAAGTGTCTTTAGAATGATTGAAATTATTTTTAGAAAAAATGTTTTTGGATTCCAAAAGCACTTAAAGTGTTTTCTGCAAGAACCACCCCTTATGTACTTTTTGTAGAAAGCACTTCAAGTGCTTTTTCAAAATTCATTTGCATTTTTACTAAAAATTGATTCCAAAAACATTTTCACAAAAAACGCTTTCATCAATTTCAAAAAAATGAAAACTAAAATATAAAAACGAAATAGTTATTAAATGACCTCTTTAATCATGAGTTTTTGAGCTGGTATTTAGGGTCTGTACGAAACAAGATCCGTTTTGAGGGTGCTAAGCTATGTATCTCTCATGCCAAGGCTAGTATTTTTTTGTGTTCCAGAGAATTTGCCTCTTCGGTTTTTTCTTCGGTTCCTTTTGCGTCAAGTCCTCCTATTTTTCAGATTTTAGGTGTTTCTTCTTTGTTGTCTACTGCCCTGCGTTTCATCCCTATTGTCTGAAAACCTCCTATGGTGGGGTGGACCAAGGTAATTACTAATGGGTTGATAGGAGCATATTTATGCGACTTAAATGGCTTGTTCTCGTACATTTACGTTATGTTTCTTTAGTTATTTTAGTTCTTTATGCTTCTTTTGTGTGTTTTCAGGTTCTAAGGGCAAAGTATGCAAAAGGATGCCTTTTGGAGCCTTTTGGAGCAAATTAGAGATTGGAATGGATATCATATGCTTGGAGCCAAAAGGATGGACGAAATTGAAGACTTGAAGTAGGAAAGTTAAATCCTAAAAAGACCTCATGTTTGAGCATCATTGAAAACTCCTACGCATTTTAGAACACAAAAACAACATTCCTAGCAACCTTAGGACATTGTCGTGTGTTTCCTTGTGTCTCCCTTCCTTGCCATGCAAGGAAGGGTTTTGTTCCCTATTTTAAATACTTAAACACTACCACTTATCATTCACCACATATCATTCACCACTTATCATATCATACATTCATTTATCACTTATCATAATCATTAACTTATCACTTAACATATCATACACTTATCACTTATCACTCATAATCACCTACAACATCCACCTACTTCACCTACAACATCCACCTACTTCACCTATAACATCCACCTACTTCACCTACAACATCCACCTACTTCACCTACAACATCCACCTACTTCACCTACAAATGACATAGCCATATGTTCCCTCCACTACTCCTATAAATACCCTTGCATTCATTCATTCAAAAACATCTCATTTTCATACACAACACACCACAAACACATCCCTTTCTCTCTTAGCCGTGAGTCTCCCTTAGAATCCAAAAACCATCTTTCCATTTCCATCACTCCTCACTCCATTCCACACTTCCATTCCCCCAAACCAACTATCCTTAGACCTTGTGCTACAACAACGAGGAAGAGAAGAGTGCCTAAACGTTCATACAATTCAAGTTTGAGTTGTTGGAATGTTTAGGTATTTCTTTGATTTCAATGTTTAAATTCAATTCTCTTTGTTTGTACGTATGAGGAATGGAAGAGAAGAGTGCCTAAACGTTCATACAATTCAAGTTTGAGTTGTTGGAATGTTTAGGTATTTCTTTGATTTCAAAGTTATAATAAACTAAACCCCCTTTAGCTAGGGGGTGATTCGAAATATATGTTTATGCTTGCATTTTGATTTGATTACTTCTAATTGCATTTCATAAGTTGTTGATTCAATTTGTTTAACCGTTTGATTGATAACTTATTTATGTATGTTTATTAAGAATGCGCGCTTAATTTTCATGCATGAATATGACGCTAGAATATAAGTGATTTTCACCTAATCGTTATGAACTTATATTCACAAGTAGTGGAGGTTGCTTATAAACAATCGCGTTAAATGAATTCTTGGCACGAGTTTCATGCTCATCATAGTAACGAATGCCTCGTCAACACTTATAGTTTTCATAATGCTTAATGATCTTTGATTGTATCTTTATTGTGCTGTTCACGTAAAGGACTTTTGGAGAATGTTGTGAATTGCGTTGCGCTAACCCATCCAATTCATTAACTTAAGGAAAACTTGACGGTTAATTTAAGCGGACCTAATTAACCCGGGGTGATGAGTTTCATAATTTATTGAAATGTAATTGGAAATCTTTTTATTATGCAAGTGTAACATATGTGGAGATGACCCCCTTAGCTAGCATTCATCCATTCTATTTCATCAATTCCATAATTACATTCTGTCTAGTTTATTTAACTTGTTTCGTTATTTCAATTTTCGTATAAACTTAAATCCCCCTTTACTTTAATGTCAATTTAGTTAGAAATCATTTTAGTTTGTGTTTTTAAAAGCATTTTGAGTCTTTGGTTTGTCTTAGTGTTTTAAAGTTTAGTTTTACATTCTTTGAGTCTAGTTTAGTGTTTATTATTACGTTTTTACGTTTTTGAGTCAAATCCAAGTGATTAACAATCCCTCCTAATCCCCGGTCCAGAACGATCCCTACTTATACATATACTATAATTTGACGAAAAGAGGGTTTAATTTGTGTGCGTATAAATCACGCACCAAATTTTGGCGCCGTTGCCGGGGATTAGAAAATTTGCTAATCCCTTGGATTGTTTGTTTCTGTATTGTCTTTTAGATTTAGTTTTTATTTGTGTTTTGTTTGTTAAGAACAACATGGCACTTGATAACGCTTCTCTTTTGTCACAGCTCATGGAAAGGTCCCAAATGCAAAGAGTTGATATATCTAATCTTCAATCAAGGAATAACGTGTTTTCCAATACTTACAATTCGGATTGGAGTGATCATTCAAACTCTATGTGGTGGGAACCTCAAAATGCTCAACAAGGAGGATATTGGCAGCCACCACAACCTCATATTCAATATGCCCAACCAAACTCAAGTTCGTCAATAGATTATAATCAAAAGCTTAATGAATTAATTTGTTTGGTGCAGGGCTCACAAATTCAAGACAATGAGGCTCAACAAGAAGGATATTGGCAGCCATATGAGGAGTTCTATTCAACGCCTATGCAGCCACCACAAAGGTTGGACCACTTGGATAAGCAAATTGGGCAGATCGCGGAGTTCGTAGGACAGTTTCGAGACCAAGGCGAACTCCCTAGTTCAACCATTGCAAATCCGAAGGGAGAATTTGAAACTGCCAAGGAAATCATGTTGAGAAGTGACAAGGAGGTTGGAACGGACCCTCAACCATCAAAATCAAATCACAAGGAAGAGGAATACACCCAACCCACGGAAAGGGTGGAAACACCTTTACCGGAGGCACCTATTGCTCCTATGCCATCTAATACAGGTATGGTTGTTCCAAATTTCATTATTTTTAACCCTGTTCCAAGATTCATGACTTCCAAGGAAGAAGAAGGTGAAAAAGACATCTTGGAAGCCCTTCCAAAGGTGACAAGTAAGGAATGTCATGAATTCATCAAAGAGGACGTTCTTGAAACCACAAAATCCAAAGAAGTTAAATTTGATGACATTGGACAAGTCATAACCATCACTTGCAATCTGGCCAAATCCAATATCCCTGAAACTTTCAAAGGAGTGGTGTTTGTCATTGAGTTCTTATCGGACAAAACAAGTAAGTTTTTTTTTCCAAATTCCATTAGATTTTATACTAACTTGCTATTTTTTTTGAATCAGGCACCTACACTAGAATTCAAACCACTGCCGGTTCACTTCAAGTATCACCTTCCATTCAAGGACCAATTTCATGCCGTTTGATTTTATTTATGTTAATAAAAAAAAAAAATAAAAAAAAAAAAAAAAAAAAAAAAAGAAAGATACTAAACATGGAGAAAGGTGGAGCTTCACAAAGGTTGTTTGCGTGAAGCCCCACTACGAGGCACAGAAGCGGAAGGCATAGAAGCGGGAGGCATAGAAGCGGGAGGCATCGGAGCGGAAGCCATCGGAGCGGAAGGCATCGGAGCTAGAGCATTCCAGGCCTCAATACTTGGCCAAGCGCTGGATGACCCAGGAAAAAGGTGCCTCTGGAGATAAGACGCAAGCCTTTGACGGTCACTGTGAATTCGACCCTCAGATTCTTGCAGCTCATCAAGCTTCCTCTTCATCCCCGACGAATAGTTATTTGTAAGCACATGCAAACTTCTATTCTCGTACTTAAGCTGCTGGATCTCTTGCTTAAGTCTTTCCACCTCTGCCATCAACGATTCCACTTGGCGGGACCGAGCAAGCAGGCGTTGGCCCATGTTGGACACAGAACTCGCACACTGAACACTAAGTGCGAGGGACTCTTGAACGGCCAACTCATCGGACCGTCCTGACAGCAGCCTACTATCTTTTGGAGTAAGGAGGTTTTTAGCTACTATTGTAGCTGTTGTGGCGTCCTGCATCACAGAGTCTTCACCTGAAAGAGGACCGTTAGAAGATAAAAAAGAAGGGCGCCATACATTACCTTGACGGGGCGCAACCGGATCGCTGCTGAGACTCAAATCTAAGCTAAGGTTCGATGAGTTTGCCATTTTTTTCAAAAGTGTTCAAAGAGAAGGGGTGGATGGAGTTAAAATTTCACAAAGGGCCGGAGTCGAGTTTCAGGAATGGGAAATCTTCAGAGTGTGTGTGTTGGGGTGATTGATAGCTCTATAAAAAGCCAAGACGACGCGTCCACCGATTCAAAGAGCCGAATTTTCCGGCGTAATTTAGGCGACGCCCCCTCGGCTTTTCAAGAAAACGCGTTCAACTTTGTCAAAAGATTTCTGACAAAGCTGAAAACACGTGGAGGCCATCATCGCATCTACACATCTTTAGCCGACAAGCGCAAAGTTCGGCGACGCTTTCTCTGCTTTTCAGAAGACACGTGCAGCTTTGTCAAAAGGAGCCGCATCTGCACTACCACGTGTCGTTCAGAAAGCGAAGGGGCGTCGTTCAGAAATCGAAGGGGCGCCTGCTCAGAAATCGAAGAGGCGTATTCAAAGATCGAAGAGGCGCCACTATTTCAAAGAACCGGATTTGCGGGATCAAAACGTTTGTCGACAAGGGTAAAAAGTACCACCACTTGATATTATCTCTATATATGTCGACCTTCGTCTTTTATGGCAGGGCAAACCTGAAGAAAATGCCCAACTCTCCCTCACCTCTGAGGGCGCACTCCCAGCAAAGCCTTTCAAAATACTCAATTCTTTCTTCTTCCCCAAAGATGATACCAGATGCCTGGAGTACATATGACCCAGGAGGAAACGGCGGATTGAAGCATGTGCTGATTCATTCACCGCTTCTTCAAAGCAAAGGTATCTCATATCATCAAGGTCAAAAGCAAAAGTATCTCATATCATGCTCTTTCCCTGTCTTTTTCTTTGTCCTTGTTCTTACTTGCATGGCAAAGTAAAAGAAGCAATCAGCCGGCACTTGGAGTCAGTCTTCCGATCTGGAGCCAACTGCCTGGAATCTATTCCTGATTGCTTACCTAGCGTTGCTCTCGAGTAGTCATCTTCAACGGTTGATACACTTCCAGAGAAGGGACCACTCCTGCAAAGATTGAACAAAGAAACAGATAACAGGAGGAAGCTCAGACCTTCGGGGGAAACCAAAAGAACCATCCTGCTGCCCAGTTCAAGAAGTAGCACAAAGGAAAATCAACGATGGGCAGAAACCAGTTCAAGAGTAAGCCTGTGGAATCACAAAGATCAAAGCCTCAATGCAATCACCAAGGAGAAGAGGGAATTTACACTCCATAACCAGATTTGCGTCCCTAAACTCTTCTTTTTGTTAATTACATTATGCCATGTTTAAAATGTTTAGTTGCTTTTTGTGTGTTTACTTATGTTTTGTGTGAATCTATGCTTAAAACATTGAGGACAATGTTTGATTTAAGTGTGGGGGGGGGGGGGGGTAACTAAAGTGTTTTGATGCAAATTCGTAGGGTTTTATCCACCATAACTTCTAATGTTGTTCCTTGCTGTTTTAAGGTGTTTTTAAGTTGTTTTAGAGTGTTTTAGTGTGTTTTGTTTTATAATTCGAAAATCCCATAAAAATTTGAAAAAAATTGTTTTGAAAAACCCAAAAAGAGTTGTTTTAAAAGTCGTTTTTGTGTGTTTGTGTCTTAGGGTACCTTCCAACACAATGATAAGGATTTGGTTTATAATTGCATGACGGTTAGAAAGAGTTATAAACATAGAGAAAAGTTTGATTTACTCTTGGTATATGCTTGGTTATGGTTATAATGTATGACTTCACATGCAATCATAAAAGAAAAATTCGTTTTTGTAACATGCTTGAAGGAAGAAACTCAAACAAACGCTACATCCCTGTGAGACTCGAGCCATTACTTTCTTCGGAGAGTTATTTTCTGTGATTCTTTATTTTCTAAAGTTGTTGCATGATCTCATTATTCCTTGCTTGGTTGCTACTTAGAATGCAATTGTATCATGATAGAACTAAATGCTAGAACTCATGCCCATTTCATTCAAAGCATGTTATTGATTTGCATAACACATATTCAAGAAGAAGTTGTGTAGTGACCACCACCATAGCCAAATAGCCTTACTTCCCATACTTCGTATATGTTGTAAGTTTAACCCCGTTGAGCCTTGTTTAGCCTTTATTCTTTGTTTACCCACATTTTCCTCACCTAGCCTAGTTTAGGACAATCCCCACCCTTGTTCTTAAAAGATAGTGAGCATGACTTAATTGAATTCCTTTTGAGTTACATTATGAAAGAAAATAAGTGTGGGGGAGAGAATGTTTAAGTGTTTATGTTTTGAGATTCAAAAGAAATGCAATAAAAAAAAAAAAATAAAAAAAAAAAAAAAAAAAAAAAAAAAAAAAAAGAAAAAAATGAAAGAATAAGTGATTGAAGAAAGGTTCCAAAACACCAATTCTGGGTGTAAATTGTCTAAACTCTCCCTTTTTGTTCAAAAGTTGAGTTTTCATTCAAAAGTGAATTCTAAGTTGATTCAAATGCTTTGCTCACTATTTCTTTAAAAACCTTTGTTTTCCATATCCCTTCTTTGTTATCCACATACCCCAAGCCCCGTTACAACCCTTGACTTCTATCTTGAGTGTTGTGTATTTCAATTTGTGGAGTTTGAACTTGGTATGGGCTTATGGTGTCACTGGTTCTCGTGTCTAAGTAGTAGCATTCCATTCATGAGATCATATCTAAACATGCTTATTAACTCCAGAAAATGCTTTCCTTATTATAACATATGTGAGTGTTCGTCTACATGTTTACATCAATCTTCTCACATATACCTAGTGTAGGGTGTGTAGTCAGAAAATCTGTGTGAAAAACGAGAGTACATCTAGTAAGAAATTGAGGGAATTCTCTAAGGCATGTTACTACATTCAAAACATGGTTTTAAATGCTTAATTGTGAACTAGTATGTGGTGACTATGAGTAAGAATGTACTTAAGTGTAAAGATGGCTCAAATCTGTGAGAATAATGATTTTTAATTTGTCATGTGCATTGGAAGTCCCTGATACGATTGTTGGAAGGTGTAGGTTGTGTTTTGTTCTTTTTGTTTTGTTTTTCTGTTTTGCTCGAGGACTAGCAAAAGCTAAGTGTGGGGGTATTTGATAGGAGCATATTTATGCGACTTAAATGGCTTGTTCTCGTACATTTACGTTATGTTTCTTTAGTTATTTTAGTTCTTTATGCTTCTTTTGTGTGTTTTCAGGTTCTAAGGGCAAAGTATGCAAAAGGATGCCTTTTGGAGCCTTTTGGAGCAAATTAGAGATTGGAATGGATATCATATGCTTGGAGCCAAAAGGATGGACGAAATTGAAGACTTGAAGTAGGAAAGTTAAATCCTAAAAAGACCTCATGTTTGAGCATCATTGAAAACTCCTACGCATTTTAGAACACAAAAACAACATTCCTAGCAACCTTAGGACATTGTCGTGTGTTTCCTTGTGTCTCCCTTCCTTGCCATGCAAGGAAGGGTTTTGTTCCCTATTTTAAATACTTAAACACTACCACTTATCATTCACCACATATCATTCACCACTTATCATATCATACATTCATTTATCACTTATCATAATCATTAACTTATCACTTAACATATCATACACTTATCACTTATCACTCATAATCACCTACAACATCCACCTACTTCACCTACAACATCCACCTACTTCACCTATAACATCCACCTACTTCACCTACAACATCCACCTACTTCACCTACAACATCCACCTACTTCACCTACAAATGACATAGCCATATGTTCCCTCCACTACTCCTATAAATACCCTTGCATTCATTCATTCAAAAACATCTCATTTTCATACACAACACACCACAAACACATCCCTTTCTCTCTTAGCCGTGAGTCTCCCTTAGAATCCAAAAACCATCTTTCCATTTCCATCACTCCTCACTCCATTCCACACTTCCATTCCCCCAAACCAACTATCCTTAGACCTTGTGCTACAACAACGAGGAAGAGAAGAGTGCCTAAACGTTCATACAATTCAAGTTTGAGTTGTTGGAATGTTTAGGTATTTCTTTGATTTCAATGTTTAAATTCAATTCTCTTTGTTTGTACGTATGAGGAATGGAAGAGAAGAGTGCCTAAACGTTCATACAATTCAAGTTTGAGTTGTTGGAATGTTTAGGTATTTCTTTGATTTCAAAGTTATAATAAACTAAACCCCCTTTAGCTAGGGGGTGATTCGAAATATATGTTTATGCTTGCATTTTGATTTGATTACTTCTAATTGCATTTCATAAGTTGTTGATTCAATTTGTTTAACCGTTTGATTGATAACTTATTTATGTATGTTTATTAAGAATGCGCGCTTAATTTTCATGCATGAATATGACGCTAGAATATAAGTGATTTTCACCTAATCGTTATGAACTTATATTCACAAGTAGTGGAGGTTGCTTATAAACAATCGCGTTAAATGAATTCTTGGCACGAGTTTCATGCTCATCATAGTAACGAATGCCTCGTCAACACTTATAGTTTTCATAATGCTTAATGATCTTTGATTGTATCTTTATTGTGCTGTTCACGTAAAGGACTTTTGGAGAATGTTGTGAATTGCGTTGCGCTAACCCATCCAATTCATTAACTTAAGGAAAACTTGACGGTTAATTTAAGCGGACCTAATTAACCCGGGGTGATGAGTTTCATAATTTATTGAAATGTAATTGGAAATCTTTTTATTATGCAAGTGTAACATATGTGGAGATGACCCCCTTAGCTAGCATTCATCCATTCTATTTCATCAATTCCATAATTACATTCTGTCTAGTTTATTTAACTTGTTTCGTTATTTCAATTTTCGTATAAACTTAAATCCCCCTTTACTTTAATGTCAATTTAGTTAGAAATCATTTTAGTTTGTGTTTTTAAAAGCATTTTGAGTCTTTGGTTTGTCTTAGTGTTTTAAAGTTTAGTTTTACATTCTTTGAGTCTAGTTTAGTGTTTATTATTACGTTTTTACGTTTTTGAGTCAAATCCAAGTGATTAACAATCCCTCCTAATCCCCGGTCCAGAACGATCCCTACTTATACATATACTATAATTTGACGAAAAGAGGGTTTAATTTGTGTGCGTATAAATCACGCACCATGGGTCACGCAAGTTATGGTGATGTGTTTTGTGATTATCAAGGTATTGCTTTGGGTTCTTTTACGTCGTCCACAAATTTTTCTAGTTCGATTGCAGCTGAGGCTATTCGAGTTGCTTGGGTGCATGAATGGCATCACATTTGGTTGGAGACAAACTCAAGTATGGTGATTCACTAGTTAAACTCTCATAGTTCTATCATTAATTTGTATTTGCTTGTTGATTGGAGCAATTGCCTATGGCATATTAGGCATAGAGGTATTCATCAAATTCCCCCCTTAACTTGTGACCGTTAGCCAATTTCCCCCCTCAACTTTAATTTTGGCCAATTTCCCCCCTCAACTCTCATAATTAGTCAATTTTCCCCCTCAACTTTAATTTAGCCAATTTCCCCCCTCAACTTTTATAATTAGTCAATTTGCACCCTACTGTTAATTTTTTAATTTGATCATAATTAAACAAGTGTGTGTAAGAAACTAAATAAGATGTATGTCAATCATGTTCCTATATCTTTATCCTATTACAAATAGATTAAAATTTAGAATTTTACAATTTATCATAGATAGTATTATTAGTCATAATAAATCAGTATGGAGTAATTTTATTTGATTTTTTACTATACAAAATTGATAACAAAAAGGATTGATGTGTAAATTTTTGTATGTGAATACAATTTTCTTTATAAAAGTGAAAGCTAAGTTCAAGTAAATTGCAGAGAATCGAGCTTTAGTGAAAAAAATGGCTAGTATATTCATAATTTTCTACTCCTTATTAAGAAAAACGCATTTTATTGAAATAGGTCTGATCCATAAGTTTAGGTTATTATTTCTTTTTGTTATTATTTCTTCTTCTACATGCTTTAAACCCGATTCATAACTTTTTCTTATAATCAACCCATATCACATACTAATTGTATTATGTTTTTGTATATTTTACCCTATATTATGCAAGTGAGTTTATGTTAATTTTAGTACTTTGTTGGAAGTTATTAGAAAGATTGAAAATTAAGAAAAGAATAGATGGAAAATTTAAAAAAAAAAAATTAACAGTAGGGTGCAAATTGACTAATTTTGAGAGTTGAGGGGGGAAATTGGCCAAATTAAAGTTGAAGGGGGAAATTGACTAATTATGAGAGTTAAGGGGGCAAATTGGCCAAAATTAAAGTTGAGGGGGGAAATTGGCCAATGGTCACAAGTTCAGGGGGGAAATTGATGAATACCTCTTAGGCATATGTTGTTTCTGTTTCCCATATACTTAGCAAGGGCAACTGTGGGACCGAGGCCTTAGCTAATTTGGTGCATATCACGATATATATTACTGGTGGTCTAACGTTCCTTCATGTGTAGCTTCTGCTTATATTCATGATCTTTCTACTTTTACCAGCTATCGTTTCAAATGATTTTTATTATATGTTTTCTTTGTAAGTGGGGTTGATCTTTATTCCCCTGTCGTATTACTTGCTATGTTTTTCTCGTAAACGAGATTTGACTTTATGTCTCTGTACTTGTATTCTTATTTTCTCTTAATAAGCTTATGGGGGGATGAAGGTCCCGTTTGGTGGGTAGACTGGAACCGGGCCTTTTTATTTTTATTATTATTTTTTTTTAAGGAAAATGGGATTTTTGGAGATTGATTTATTATCTGCAAGGCCAACACCTAGATTGATTTATTAACTGCAAGGCCAACATCTCTCTTGTCCTCCTCTCTCACCCACAACCCAAACATTATATAACCAACCATCATGGATCTAGTGATTGGAACAAATTTCAAGTTCATATTTCATACAACATGTCTTTGATTCGTTTTTTAATATTGGTGAATTATACGATGATAGCCAATAAAAACTTAAAAGCTATGTCTTCCTTACCCTCGGAATGGTGGATTGTCACTTTTTGAAAAAAAAAAAAAACAAAACATCACAACCCATAAGAAACAAAAAAAATTTATTATTACCATTTATTTGTATCATCATTCGTATATTTTTATAATAGAGATAAAATCATATGTGTTAGTCGACTTATCTCTATTAAATAGATAATACAAAATAATAATGGGGTTTTTTATTAGCACCCCACTTATTGTTGAATACACCCCACATAAATATGTATTATTAAATCACTCATGTATCTTAACATGAAATGACTATTTAGCCCCAAAAAATTTTAAAAAAAATTTAATACACAAATTATTTACTAATATGAACCCTAACTCTAAATTGGTTGTCTAAACCCGAACCCTAAAATCCTAAAACCCCTAATTGACAAAAACCCCCAAATTGATAGAAACCTAAACCCTAAAGATAAAAAAATGTTACAAATTCGTAACCAGACATACTTCATTATGGATTTTGTAAGAACTACAACATTTTTTTTTTTATCAAAATCTATAAATACTCAAAAACAAAATTTCAATTTCTCAAAAAAAAAAAAAAAAAAAAAAGAATAAATCCATTATAATATAAACAAATTTTTCTCTAAGTGGTAAGTTTGGTAGTTGGCACTACTTTCTTTTAAATTTTGTACAGTAAAAATTTGAACCCATTATAATTTTGAAAAAAGAAAAAATAAATTCACCCATGTCCTATCATTCTTTTTTAGGTCAAAATTTTGTGAGATTGACTTTAGTGGAGTAACAAAGAGGGATACAAATTTTGGATTTGTCCACTACCAGTAAAATAAACCAATAATCGAATGTCATGTAGTCCACCTCATAATTAGCATTTACATGTTTAGTGAGAGTCTTGAAATTTGGAAGTGTGGTAAGAATGAACAATGAGAGAATGTTGAATGTATGTGAAGAATGCGGGGTGTATGTAGAAAGTTTGGCATGTGAGGGTAGTATAGAAAAGTATGTGGGGTGTACTAAGATAAATTTTGATTGAAAAAGATGATGTGGGGTGTATTTAGTATGTGAAGTGTATTCAACAATATGTGAGGTATTAATAAAACAACCCAATAATAATACATAGTAAATGTGACATCATTTTAAACAAAGAACCCAACCAACGACCCCACCTACTACTCACTCTAGAAAGTGAGATATAGGTGTGGGCCCACAGTTAACCCGTGGCAGCGCTTAACTCAGTGCGTGCGTTATAAGTAAAATTTTGCATCTTATTCCCTTGGCAAACCCACATACGAGGCTAATTGGTCAACCAACCACGCAATAGCCCTAGGAGATATGAATTTGACGTCCGCGTGTGTGTGGGAATTTTTTAAGTGAACTTTAGCGAAAAACCACATTTTTACACTAAAAAGTCAATCATGGTACTATTCACTTTACCCTTTATTTTGTCCTTATCGTTAAAACTCAAAGTTTTTGTCACATCCTGGCTCGGGACGGATCGCTTCCCGGGCCCGCTCCACCACTGTAGCACGATATTGTCCGCTTTGGGCTTACCATTCCCTCACGGTTTTGTTTTTAGGAACTCACGAGCAACTTCCCAGTGGGTCACCCATCATGGGATTGCTCAAGCCCCCCTCTCGCTTAACTTCGGAGTTCCGATGGAACCCGAAGCTAGTGAGTTCCCAAAAGGCCTCGCTCTAGGTAAAGATGGGAATATACATTTAAGGATCACTCCCCTGAGTGATGTGGGATGTTACAATCCACCCCCTTGTTGGAAATGTACCCTAAAACCAATCATATGATGATACTTTATGGACATTTCACATGTTAAACTAATCTAGTTTAATATTAAGGGCAAAGATTATTGTTTGAGCCGTCTCATATAAATGTTATATGCTTAAACGATAAGTCCAAGGAATATGTGATTGGAAGAATGCGATCTAAAGAAGTTAGATTCATGAGACCATTCTTTCGTTGACACATCCTAAACGTTCCTGATCATAGGATTGTCAATTGGGCATTGACAGTCCGTTAAGATCAGTACGTGCTATGTCTTCTCTCAGGGAGAGTGACTAGTCTCGAGTCATTGGTGTGTGTGACATCAAGACAAGCATGTAGGTGCTCAATAGAGAATGAGTTCACTGAACACGATCAACGAAGAGTTCTCATATTCATGTCACATGAGAACTCATGGTTGGGATAATGCAAATTAGTCTTTTGACCTGAGGCATCACAGTTGTCTTGTGGTTAGGTCCTTAATCTTTGATTATGTCAAAGTCACTCCATCAGGAGGGTGTCCACGGCATCGTTGGGGTTAAGCCACTTAGCCATGGAGGCAAGTGAATGCGCAACAAGGGATCTCTAACCTTCAAAATGTTTGAGGGAGAATACTCTATGATATGATTTAGAATCTCTGGCCAGAGTATGAATGAGATGTTGGAATGTGTTCCAAATCACATTCAAGGTAATCATATAAGCACAAGACTCACATTGGATAGTAGACATGAATAAACTATCAAACCAAACAATGTGGTCAAGAGTATTGTATTAGAGAAAGACCGTATTGCATTTGTAATCCTAAAACTGAATAGGTTCTCCACCTCTTCTGATTAGCTTGGGTAACCATGACATGCTGCTAGGCGTCAACCATGGTTTGTGGAAGCCCTAAAAGTGTATTATCACTAACGGGAGAATTGAAAGTAAGTTTCAATTCACAATCGATTTGAAAGAGTTTGAATCGCCCACTACCTCGCTAAAAGGAACCTAATGGATCGTACACCGTGTAAGGTAGAGATTGAAGATTCAACGGAGATGAGTAAGAATAATTAAATGGTTTAATTATTTATGGCAAGGATTAATTAATATGATTATTAATCAAACGAATAAGTTCGTTAAAAGACCTCGGGATAGTTTTGGACCTTAAGGCCCAATGGGCTTCGAACGTCAAGTCCATTGACTTAAGTTGTATGACAACTTAATGAATAATGATTCACAAAGGCCCAAATAGCCCAATAAATCCCCTTAAATTCGGCCATTTAGAGGAGGGTAGTGAACTTGGCTTAATTGCAAGTTTGCCACTCCATTGTGAGGTGGTATAAAGACATCTTTATAGCCATTTCATCTTTAGGGTTTTTCTAAGGAGAAAAGATGAAAACAAACTCTCCTTTCTCTCTAAAATGGCCGGCCACTCTTGAGGAAAACATCTAGCAATCTTACTTCCTCAAGGTCACTCATTTCTTCTCCAATCTTACCTTGGTGTGGAGACTTAGAGGTTCTCAATTTTGGGAACTTGGAGAAACCTTTTCATCCATCCAAATCCATGGATCTAAGATGCAAGGAATGAAGGCCCTCTCTTTGGGTGATTAGCCTTTGCTTATGCAAAGAGGAATCTACAAAGGTATTGATTTCTCAACTCACTTTGTTTTGAGTTGAGTCTTGGTTCACCTACTTACTAGGCTTTGAAGTTCATGGGTTAAGTTTTGTTTTTGAGTGCATATAAACATGATTCCGCCTTTTAATTGTTAATTGCATGTTGTTGATGTTGCTCAAATGAACTTGTTTTTCACAAATTTTCCTTCAATTGGTATCAAGAGTCTATGTCTAGTAGTTGGTGAATCCTTTTGGGTTTTGTAGTTCATAGTTTGTGATTTGAATGTTGTAATTGTTACAAGCTTTATTCTTGCTTCTTTGAATGTAAATTTTGTTAGAAAATTTGCCATCTCAAATGTTGTAGATGTAGTTCATATGAGCATGAATTTTGGAGCTAAAATTTGGTGCCATGTTTTTGGGGAAATTCGGCCAAATCCAAAGGGTGGATTTTTGGGTTCTTGTTTGACTTGTTAAAAGTGTTTTAAAGTGACTTTTGGAACCCCTAAGTACCCTAGGATATTAACCCTCTTTTGAGTTGTGAAAATTTGAGTTTTTGGTGAAAGAAAACATCCATGGAGCTATTATGAGTTTTCATGTATGTTCTTCATATTTCTTGAAGTTCTTACCAAGAACAAAAAGTTTTGAAGTTTTGATTCAAAAGTTTTATGTTTTTCATAAAGTTTTGTTTTTCAAATGGTGGGTGATAGTTATTGGTGAGATGTGACTAAAAGAATTTTAAAGTTTTATAAAAAACATTTTCTTACAAACCATCAAAGTCACCTTTGTCTTACCTACCAAAAACCACTTACAAAACTTTAGATTTTTTCAATTTTTCAACACTATGGCCGGCCACCTTTGGTAAAAGGTGATGGAGGGACTTTTGTGCAATTAAATAAAGTTTTGTTACTTTTGTGTATTTGCATTTTGACCCCAAAAGTTTTTGTTTTAACAAAGTGACCCAAATTGTTGTGGTCATTGTTTTTGGCCCAAATTAGGTAGAGAACAAAATTGTTTTGTCTCTTTAAATGAGAATTGGATTTTCATTTCATTTAGCTCCATTTAAATCAATTCTATGGATACAAAAACCAAATGAAAATGTTGCATTCATGTTTAATTAGTTAAAGCGTTAATTAATTAAAGAAAGGGTGATTATGAACCTTAGCCTACGATAATTGAGCTATGTGAAAGGCCGTTTCAAATTTGTTTGAACCATGGGAATGTGTAGATTAAATTTTGGTTGTAATTTGATATTATCAATTGTTGTAAAAGAGCATAAGCTCTTCTTTACTTTAAAGTAATTTGATTTGATCAATTGTTGTAAAAGAGCATAAGCTCTTATTTACTTTGAAGTACTCCTTTCTTGTTTTATTCGATATGCATGAAATTGGAGTAGTTGGGTCCAACGCCCATTAAGATAACACGCCTTAATGTGATTAAACGCGTAACTAAAATCAATCACCATCCCTAGACTGAGATTCAACACTAGGCTCGTGTTGAATCGAATCAAAGGTTCATAGTCATCCTAAGGCCCTAAGGCAACTATATAGTCCATCAATGAATGCAAATCTTATGTAAGTAGTACCATATAGTCTTGCTTTAAAAACCGTTTTAAAAGCATAGTGGGAGTATTATATACTACTAAATCAATCATATGGACCAATAGTTGTAATAGGACCAAAATGTTTTAATTGGATTAAAATGTATGTTTATATGTGATGAGACCTAAAAACCCTCAACCAAATCAATATTAAGTTGATAAGCGAGAGATGCTTTGAATATCTCTTCGTGGCCTTCCACCGTGGTGGGCTCCAATCGTTTGTGACTTGTACACCGGCTTCACCCTATCATGGGGGAGTACAAAGTGCATGCTTACACTCAGGAGGAGTCCATAAACATATGATGATGTAAGTGTAGGCAACGAGGATGGCCAATATCATATCATTGTGAGGCTATTCTTGAACCCCTTCATGAACTAAGCATGGTGGGAATAACTTAACTAAGTGCAATGGTGCCGATATCGTATCATCGTGAGGCCACATTCTCTAGAGGCCAAACTAGATGGGTAATTACAAGAGTTGTAAATGAGTAAAGTGTTATTCTCTCATCATTATTTTTGCTAACCGATATCGTATCATCGTGAGGTGGGCTTGGTAATGGTGAGTCTCCCATACCCCACTAAGAGTTCAACAAAACTCTCGAATTCCGATGAGGGATATGGAATTTGCCAAAAATAGTGGGTGGTGCTATTTTGATTTAAAGACCCGGATCAAATAGCTTAAAATCAATCAATTTATATTCGTTATGTATTTGTTTACCAATATATTTGCAAACGCTATCCAAAACTTGACAAAGAAAAACCGAACGCTTAAGTTTCCGAACTTGGTACCACAATCCCATAGATTGTCTTGAATGGATTGTAAAAGTGCCTAAGTAGTCTCATCCTCACAATCTTCCTATTGATAATGTATCAATGGAAGAACATGTTAGATAAGTCTACCATGAAGAGGACAATGCAAACTCTAGTGCTTGTCTCTTTGTTACACGAACAAGGAACTTGAGAAGTAAGCACAAGGGCATGGACACTTTATGTGCCATGATTCTTCACTTACAAATTGTTGTATGAAGAAATGAGATTTGCCTTGAACAACTCTTGAAAGTTTGTAATTATGTTGAGAACATAATGGTTGGTTGACAAAAATAGTCCATCAACATGGACTAATGATGATTTTGAATCATTGAATGTTGAAGTGTCAAAACACTTAACGAGACGGAAACTAGGCAAGGACTTCACCTTTGTGTCCCTATCCTAATGGTTCACTAAGTTTATTGTAAACTATATAGTGAACAATAACCGCACACTCTCCAAATCGTTTGATGTGTATAACACATTTGAAATAAGTTTCAAGAGAGATAGTGGGAGTTTAGGGACCATGACTATTGTGGTCAAAAGAGAAGTCAAATGAAGAAAGCAAAAATAACTCCAAGGGAACAAACTTTCTTTATGAAAGGATGGACATTGGAAGGGGTATTTGCAAGAAATGTCTTGCAAGTGTCAAGAACACACCTTTTGAAGGTGTTGTAAAATGTTCTTGAAAAGTTCATAACAGTTGGTTCTTCTACTTGAATGCATGATTCTGTATTAGTAACTATGTTTTACAATTGTTGTAAAAGTGTGCTAATAAGAAGTAGAAGATTAATGAGAGAAGAGAAAGTACTTCACATTCGGAAAGTGAATAAAATATAGATCTCTGCGAAAGCGGATTGTACTTACTTCCTCATATGAACTACCAAAGAAATTGAAAAATACTAAAGATTGTCTTTAAATTCCAATTTTAAGGAACTTAAATCCGTCACTATAGTAGAGATGGATAAATGTTTTGTTTGACAAAACATTGTTCTTTATTAATCAATAATTAGATTATTGTAATTTAATTGGTTATCTCTATAGTAGAGATGATGTGGTAGTTTAACTGTTTAGAATACGATGATGCTTAAAACCCAAAAGGTTGCAAGGTAGTGACTAATCTCAACTAAGTTGTGATACCTCTAAAACATAAATTACGAGTTGGTAATAGATGGATGCATTGGATCGTTAGACCCGGATCCAATACCTTCTTGTTATATTGTATAGAGGCGAAATGTTCGAATCTTTATTCTTTTGGAAAGAAGAAAGAATCACAAAGTTGTTAAGGATAATTCACTTAGATGTTAGTGGCACTTGTCCACAACATAATACTACTCATGTTGTATGACATTCACCGAAGATCACTCTCGGTTGGACTATAATTTATTTTGAATAAACACAAGTCCGAATACTTTGCAAAAGGTTTCAAAGAATTCAAGAAATGCAAGTTGATGAGTAAGACGTCTAAAGTATTTACTTCCTTGGATTTGATCCAAGGAAAGATAACACTTTAGATGAGTTTCCTTGAAAGATATCAAGGAAAATAGCATCATAAGATAATGAATTTCTCCATTAGGAGAAGAACGAACTTGAATAAAATTTAGTTTGTTGGATGTTATCTATTACCCATATATAGGATATATATATATACTTCTAAAACAATATGATTGTCAATTAGAAGATCTTCCGAAATTTTCATAACTCCATAAGATGTAGTTGGAAAGAAAGGCAAATCTTAAACATGTTAAGATCTGGGGTTGTGTGCTAATAAGCAATATTTGTTTGATATGATCAACAAATATAACAACCTAGTTCCTACACCACAAGCTCCAAGGTAGTCGAGAAGGATTTATAAATCGTCTCAGTTGAATGGTTTGAACTTTATGACTATGTCATAGAGTTACACCTCTTAATTCGAAAGAAATAAGAATGAAAATCCTTATGACTACACTTAGTGGGAGCTATAAGCATCTTATGAGAAAAAGGATCAAATCGTTTGATTTCTCATAAAGATGTAAATGAATCTTTTGTTTACTAGGTTTACAAAAGATTAGTGGGAGTTAATCATATTCCTAAATTTGAATATATATACATGATATATATTAATTTTGAAAATGAAAGAATTCTTCATCGTTAAAGTTATGACTTTAAACATTCTATAATGATAGAATGTATATGGGAGATATAGTCTATGGGATGGAAATCTATAATGATATATTTCAAGATATAATTGGATTATATCAATCCCTAAAATAGACAAGAGATGCTAGGAAGTTTCTCATATGATGATAAACTTCAATTAGAATGACAATTCTAGTGAGACTAGGAAGTTGTTCTTCTCAAAGGGAATGTACCCTTTGACTCCCAAAGAAATAATGCGTAAATAGAATCCTTTATGCATACGCAGAAAGGTGATTTATGTATTTCATATTGTATGAAAACATTGATATAAGTTGTACCTAGAACAGGTACAAGATAATATCAGTGCAAGCCCAGGATCAGAACCATGGCAACTGTCAAGTGAATCCTTAGGTATTTAAGAAATACTAAGGATGGATTCCTCAAGAATGAGGAAGAATTAGAGTAACGTAATGGAAGCGTAAATGTATTAGATTATGAATCTAATCCATCATAGAATATCTCTTCATTTTGAATGAAGTGATAAATGAGATATCTCTTTATTATGACTAAAGAGATATTTGGGTGGAAACGTTAAAAGTAATGACTTTAATGTGTTCCATCATGTATGCAAAATATATTGCCATATAGAAGCTTACAACATTGTTGTTTGGATGGGAAAGTTCATTTATGAACTCTCCATTCGGTTCCAACCAGAAAGTGTATGACACTAATGGGGCAATAGCTCAAGCCAGGGAATCAAGGTCTCATCAAGGTCCGAACTCAAATGAGAGACTGAACCACATGATTGAGAATCATGTATAATGGTGACGTCGTTATTCTCAAGGTTGCTTCTATGGATAACATATAGATATCCATTGTCTAGGCCTACTACACAGCCATTTATGAAATGACTACAGAAGAGGTATCATCACTGATGACTAAGCTGATTGGCTCTAGTGCAAGTGGGAGATTGTTGGAAATGTGCCCTAAAACCAATCATATGATGATACTTTATGGACATTTCACATGTTAAACTAATCTAGTTTAATATTAAGGGCAAAGATTATTGTTTGAGCCGTCTCATATAAATGTTATATGCTTAAACGATAAGTCCAAGGAATATGTGATTGGAAGAATGCGATCTAAAGAAGTTAGATTCATGAGACCATTCTTTCGTTGACACATCCTAAACGTTCCTGATCATAGGATTGTCAATTGGGCATTGACAGTCCGTTAAGATCAGTACGTGCTATGTCTTCTCTCAGGGAGAGTGACTAGTCTCGAGTCATTGGTGTGTGTGACATCAAGACAAGCATGTAGGTGCTCAATAGAGAATGAGTTCACTGAACACGATCAACGAAGAGTTCTCATATTCATGTCACATGAGAACTCATGGTTGGGATAATGCAAATTAGTCTTTTGACCTGAGGCATCACAGTTGTCTTGTGGTTAGGTCCTTAATCTTTGATTATGTCAAAGTCACTCCATCAGGAGGGTGTCCACGACATCGTTGGGGTTAAGCCACTTAGCCATGGAGGCAAGTGAATGCGCAACAAGGGATCTCTAACCTTCAAACTGTTTGAGGGAGAATACTCTATGATATGATTTAGAATCTCTGGCCAGAGTATGAATGAGATGTTGGAATGTGTTCCAAATCACATTCAAGGTAATCATATAAGCACAAGACTCACATTGGATAGTAGACATGAATAAACTATCAAACCAAACAATGTGGTCAAGAGTATTGTATTAGAGAAAGACCGTATTGCATTTGTAATCCTAAAACTGAATAGGTTCTCCACCTCTTCTGATTAGCTTGGGTAACCATGACATGCTGCTAGGCGTCAACCATGGTTTGTGGAAGCCCTAAAAGTGTATTATCACTAACGGGAGAATTGAAAGTAAGTTTCAATTCACAATCGATTTGAAAGAGTTTGAATCGCCCACTACCTCGCTAAAAGGAACCTAATGGATCGTACACCGTGTAAGGTAGAGATTGAAGATTCAACGGAGATGAGTAAGAATAATTAAATGGTTTAATTATTTATGGCAAGGATTAATTAATATGATTATTAATCAAACGAATAAGTTCGTTAAAAGACCTCGGGATAGTTTTGGACCTTAAGGCCCAATGGGCTTCGAACGTCAAGTCCATTGACTTAAGTTGTATGACAACTTAATGAATAATGATTCACAAAGGCCCAAATAGCCCAATAAATCCCCTTAAATTCGGCCATTTAGAGGAGGGTAGTGAACTTGGCTTAATTGCAAGTTTGCCACTCCATTGTGAGGTGGTATAAAGACATCTTTATAGCCATTTCATCTTTAGGGTTTTTCTAAGGAGAAAAGATGAAAACAAACTCTCCTTTCTCTCTAAAATGGCCGGCCACTCTTGAGGAAAACATCTAGCAATCTTACTTCCTCAAGGTCACTCATTTCTTCTCCAATCTTACCTTGGTGTGGAGACTTAGAGGTTCTCAATTTTGGGAACTTGGAGAAACCTTTTCATCCATCCAAATCCATGGATCTAAGATGCAAGGAATGAAGGCCCTCTCTTTGGGTGATTAGCCTTTGCTTATGCAAAGAGGAATCTACAAAGGTATTGATTTCTCAACTCACTTTGTTTTGAGTTGAGTCTTGGTTCACCTACTTACTAGGCTTTGAAGTTCATGGGTTAAGTTTTGTTTTTGAGTGCATATAAACATGATTCCGCCTTTTAATTGTTAATTGCATGTTGTTGATGTTCAAATGAACTTGTTTTTCACAAATTTTCCTTCACCCCTTTGGGGGCCCAACGTCCTCGTCGGCACACACGTAGCCAGGGTTAGGCTCTGATACCAAATTGTCACATCCCGGCCCGGGGCGGATGGCTTCCCGGGCCTGCTCCACCACCGTAGCACGATATTGTCCGCTTTGGGCTTACCATTCCCTCACGGTTTTGTTTTTGGGAACTCACGAGCAACTTCCCAGTGGGTCAACCATTATGGGATTGCTCAAGCCCCCCTCTCACTTAACTTCAGAGTTCCGATGGAACCCGAAGCCAATGAGTTCCCAAAAGGCCTTGCTCTAGGTAAGGCTGGGAATATACATTTAAGGATCACTCCCCTGGGTGATGTGGGATGTTACAGTTTTCAAGCCTTTTTCATTAGTTTTCCTAATTTTTAACCCAAAAGGATGGAGTGCCAATTTCTTTTTCTTTGTTATTATTTATTAATCCTAAAACAGTGATAGCAATTTGATATCGAACATGTCGAAATCGAACTTACAACATGTTACTTAAAAATGGTAGAAAACTTGATGTCAACCACGATACATCATGTGTTTTTGTATGTTTATTTAATTTACGGTCGGATATAAGATGATCCAAAATCAACCCGATCTTGTGCATCAACAAGATATAAAGAAGTTCCAATCAGGAGTGTATCTTGTATACCTTGAAAATTTCTATATATGTTTACTTTCCTTTTATGGTTTTTAGGCTGTAATAAGAAAAGAGTAGAAAATGAGCTAAAAAGAAAAAATAATGAGATTAAAAGGCTTTAAAAATTCTATGCCGTTAGCATTGCTTGTGCAGATCACTCGATTTCGTCAAATAAAATGTACTGACTCAAGAAGAACCATATGATGATTCATCCATGCTTGGAAAGATACGGATGTGTATTTTCTATAGAATTTTACAATTCGATCATTTTTCTAGATGGTGTTATGGCAGCTTTAATACATGAGAGTCAAGCTACGCACAAATTTAATGCCCTCTACAATGTGGTATCAATGTGGCAGATTAAAGGAGGGATAAAATTTCTATTTAATAGGGATTTTACAAAAATGAAAAAAAGACGATTTTGAGTGTACAAAAGTTCAGGAAGAAAATCAAATATAAGCCTAATTAAATAAGGACTTTGATTCCATTTATTGGGGCTTTTGGCCCTCTGTTTGTCATGACTCAAGGGAAGGAATCAGGCAATCTCCAACCGAAGGAGGGCCAAAGGGTTCATTTTAGCCCTCGGTCCTCTAATAAATTAATATTTTAATGAACAGTGCATGGTCATATTTCTTACAATCTCCAACCGAGGGCCAAAGAGTCATAGGGCCAAACATAGCCTTGTGACAAAAAATCATCTTCAACAAAGGGCCAAACATAGTTTATTATTTAAATTTAAAAACTACAACAACTTTTAAATTTAAAAACTACAACTTATATTTAAAAACTACAACAACTTAAATTTAAAGTCCATAATCAACATCATCTTCATCATCCGCCATTGTAGGAGTATAGTTCGAGGTAAACAACTGCCGCCGGATCATAATTTCCCTCTTTTTCCTATCAAAATAGGCCTTACTCATTGGAGTGTAATCCAAAATGTTCCTTTGCATATTCCTATCATCCATCTCTTCTTGTATTTGTTTGGCCCGTTCTTCATGCCTACGGTTCCTTTCTTCCGTGGCAAAGACATTTTGCTCCGCCATTAATTGCAATGAGGCCGCCATTTCCTGTTAAGCAGCGTAATCATCCTTTGCCTTGCCCTTTTCCTTCAACCTTCGGGCCTTAATTCGATCTCATAGCCCTAGGTATGGAACCTTCACCCGAAGACGGATTTTCTACCCTTGTTTCTTGAATGGTAGGAAATCCATCTTCATCCCCATCTACAGCTGAGGATTGAGTTCCGAACACCGGCGTAGGACCTACTCTATGTTGAGGTGGATCTTCAAATAACACCCACCCTTTACAAATTTCCCAACAACCATGAAACTGAAAAGGTTTCGAGCTGCCCTCATATACAATTCCTCCGCTTCGTACCTAGAAAATATAATTACAAAAATTAAAGGAAATTAAATTTTGAAATTAAATGTAATATAATTAAATATAATTACAAAAATTAAAGGAAATTAATTTATGAAATTAAATGTAATATAATTAAATATTTAAAATAAATTATGAAAACATTTACTTTGTCGTAGTAATTGGCGCCACTTTCATGTTTACTTGCGGCTGCTAACAGTGCTTGATGCCATTTATTCAAACTTGGATGAAGATGTTTCTTCCATCTTGAAGAACAACTATCGTGGTTTCGGGTATTCAGTGGAGTGGTGCATTTGTAGAACTCATAGTATTTTTTGGACACACGAGTCCAAATACCTTCACTTGTTTGAGAAGTCCCCCTCACACTATCTTCCGAGACCCATCTATAAGTCCTGCAAAGAGCTTCATCTTCTTTTCGGGTCCAAACCCTACCTTTCATTGCAGATGAGGCCATTTGAAAATTATTGAAAAAATTGAAGGAAAGATTATTGGAGGAGGTAAGAAAATAGAATGTGAAGAATTAAAAAAGAATGAAGTGAGATAGTTGGAATGGTGAAAATTATGTGACAAATGGTGTAGGAATGGCTTAGGTATTTATAGGAAAAAATGAGAATTTTTAAAAATTTTGGTTGGAAAATATAAAAAAAAAAATTCAAATCCAACGATAACTTATATCAGCACGACGTCAGCTAGCCATTGCTAGCTGACATCACGAGTCATTTGGCCTAGCCCTTGGTTGGAGACGGTTTTCGGGCTATTTTCGGCCCTCTGGCCCTCTGAATCCTTCGGTTGGAGATGGTCTCAATTCCTTATTTAGTGAGAGATTAGACATGGGATTAGGCAACAACAACATGAAAATGAAAAGAAAAATGAGAATGGCTCATTTGAAAGTACTTTTAGAATGATTGAAATTATTTTTAGAAAAAATGTTTTTGGGTTCCAAAAACATTTTCACAAAAAGCGCTTTCATCAATTTCAAAAAAGTGAAAACTAAAATGTAAAAACGAAATAGTTATTAAATGATCTCTTTAATCGTGAGTATTTGAGCTGGTATTTATGGTCTCTACGAAACAAGCTCTGTTTTAAAGGTGCTAAGCTATGTATCGCTCATGCCAAGGCCAGTATTTTTATGTGTTCTAAAGAATTTGCCTCTTTGGTTTTTTCTTCGGTTCCTTTTGCGTCAAGTCCTTTTATTTTTCAAACTTTTAGGCGTTTCTTCTTTGTTGTCTACTACCTCGCGTTTCAAACCTGTTGTCTGAAAACCTCCTATGGTGGGGTGGACCAAGGTAATTACTAATGCGTCATGCAAGTTATGGTGATGTATTTTGTGATTATCAAGGTATTGCTTTGGGTTCTTTTACGTCGTCTGTTTCTAGTTCGATTGCAACTGAGCTTCTTACTATAGCTGAGGCTATTCGAGTTGCTTAGGTGGATGGATGGCATTACATTTGGTTGGAGACGGCCTCAAGTATGGTGATTCACTAGTTAAACTCTTAGGGGACGTTTGTTGCGCCGAACTATTTCGGACTGCATTAGCTTCAAGGACTAAGCTGGATTGACTTAGACTAGATTAAACTGGACTAACTTAGTGAAGCGTTTGGTGCAGTATTGGACTAAGAAGCTGGATAATAACAAATTCTAATATTATATTATTTAATATATAAATTATTAATATTTTATTATGATTTTATCTTTTTCTCCATCTTTTCCTACCATTTCCGTCCCACTTTCTTCCTCTTCTCTCAGTTCTTCGTCCTACCCTCTCCCTCTTTTTTTCCTCTCAGACCTCTCAATTCATGTCTCTTTCTCATTTCTGGTCAAACTCCTTATCGATTCCAGTCTCTATTTCTCTGTTCTCCCTCATTCTCTAGCTATGCGTTGTTCAAACGGAACCTCATGGCTCCAATTTTCCCAACGAGTTGCAAGTTTCCCGATGTGTTTTCCAGCCAACCCTCGTTAAATTGGATGAAGTTAACACCTCCAAAAAATTCATCACCATCCCTGGACCGAGATCTTAGCTTTGTATGCTCGAATCTGTCATGGATTTGAAGAAGCCCAAACAGGCCGAGGCTTCTAGGCCATTTTTCGGCCACATTCGACCACATTTTGGCCTCGATTCAGGTAGAATCGTAATCTTGTCACTCCCAGCTTCAATTTTGTATATTTTATATGAAAGTTGGTTGTGAAGTGGATCTGAAAGAGAGTCGGAAAGTTAATGATTGATCTAGGTGACTGGAGATGACGAGGAGTCTGTCGGGAGTGGTCGTTGAGCATGACGAGGACGAGAAAGAGAGGATAGTCTTAGCAAGTCCCATGGTTATTGGGGGGTCTCGCTAAGACCTCTTAGTGAAGGGTTTTGTCCATGCTAGTCCCCTTTAGTCTCATTAATGTTAGTCCCAGCATGGAACAAACACGGTATTGGACTAATAGCTAGTCCAGTCTAGTCCAGTCCGACTTAGTGAGGGCAAACAAATGCCCCATTATAGTTCTATCATTAATTTGTATTTGCTTGTTGAATGGAGCAATTGCCTATGGCATATTAGGCATATGTTGTTTCTGTTTCCCATATACTTACTGTGATATCCCGTCCCGGAATTATCGAAAACGTACGTGTGAAATGACGCTTTTACCCCTAGTTCGTTTCTTTTACGTTTAATCATCGTTGTGAGCCTTGTTGGCATGTTTGGAACCATACACACACTCCCACACACTCCACTTCTCTCTGTCTTTTTCCTTGTCTCTCTCCCGTGCTCCCTTTCCTCCCCCTTTCAAACACATACGTACGGACACACCAAGAACCCATCAAATCTTTGCAGATCGAGGGAACTAAATCCATATTCGAGCTCGTGAGGTTGAGAGGAGCACGATAGTACCATTTTCAGGTAAGAACTCTGTCGTTTTCACGTCGATTCGACAATGGCAGTTTTGAGTACTATTCATGCAAAATTAATCTAGCACGTTTTTGGGATTTTGAAGCTCGTAGGTGACTTGGTGAGGTCCCAAGGAGCCTCGGAGTGCTTCGTTGGAAGAATTTGGACGTCGGGATCGCCCCGTTCGAAGTTGGCCGGTTTTGGAGGTTGGTGACAGGTGAGATTTCGTAGGTTTTACCTCTTAAAAATGGTATGGTTGTGTTCTCCTAGTTCTAGGCGTCATTTTGGTACAAGAATCACGAAAAATGGTTGAAAAACGAGAGAGAAATCACGATTTACAGGTTTTGCGATTTTTCGGCGCCGGCGACGGCACCGGAGGTTCGCCGGGGAAGGAGACGGAATATTCCTGACGCCGTTGACGGAATCCGTTAGAACTAACGGAATATTCCTCACGGCGTCAGTTGACGCCGTCAGCGTGCCAGGCACGTGCCTGCTCGTGGCCGGCGCGTGCGGCGGAGAAATTTTTTTCTAAAAATATGGGTGTGATCCTGAGGTTGTGTAGAGCACGTTGGTATATTCATTTGTCCAATTTGAGCAATGTATGAGAAGTTATTACGAGAAGTTGGTTATGTGCTTTAAAATTGACGTTTTTATAGTTGTTTCGCATATAGGTGATACGTATCCCGAGGACGAGCGTGGTCACTCGAGGCAGGGGGGCTACGACCCTTCCACATATCAGTGAGTGGGCTTTTGGTTTTCCGTATATACCTATATACACTTATTTTCCCAGAAATTGAGTAAAAAGGGTTATTTGTCTTATGCCATGCATATTATTATTATTGATTATGCACCCTTAGCCGCATTATTAGTTGCATACACATACATATGCATTTTGGGTGCTGTAGACGCACAGGTAAGTGCCAGGTAAGTGTTATTCATGTTTATATTTCAGTAGTGGTTTGAGATGCTTAGAGAGCTCATAACCCGCACCCCTGGTGTTAGTGCTCCCGCCCAGAGTAGGGCACAGTCCTTCACGTGATGTTCACCTCCTGCACCACACGCTCAGCTTGGATCCAAGTTAGGTGCACAGTCCTGTCGTACAGACCACTTTTGGTGGTTCCTACTCGTAGGTGACCCGCGATTATTCGCACAGCCTTCACGTGATCGTAGCACTATAGTGTATATATATGTATTACACCCAGGCCTGTCGTACAGACCACTTTAGGTGGTTCCGACTCGTGGGCAGGTTCAGTTATTGAGTTTGAGATTTGAGCTCTATATGCAGCCGTACAGGTCACGTTAAGTGACTCCGGCTGCCAGATTATATGTTATCGTTTTGAGATATACCTGAGCACTTGCATTTCATTATGAGGTTTTGACATGGCATATTCTTGAGCACGATTGGCATACCCTTGAGCATGTTTGGCATATCTATACATACGTATATATGTTTATTTTTTGGGAAGTATACAGGTTTTACGGAGAGGGGTTAGAATGTATTTTACTAAATGGTTTTCGAAAAGCTTTGTTTTTGCCCACGCACGCTTTTGTTTTGCGCCCCTCCAGGTTCTAGTCGCTTAGCAGTTTCGGTGGTTTCCCAGATGGCTTTTCCGGCATTTCTGACAGACACTCACCAGCATAGGGTCACCTTCGGGTGTACTATTGTCGCATCTTTTCTTTTGGACTGCTGTAGACTTGCTCTGAACTTAGCGTCTCACTTACGCTAGCATTTGTTTTAGTACTCTGTATGCTAGTAGTTTTTAATTATTCGTACTTTTTATATTACTACTTTATTAGCTTCCGCACGTGCTCATGGTTACGTCACATTCGTGTGACGGCCAGTACGCCCTGATCTTGGTCGGGGTGTGTCACTTACGCAAGGGCAACTGGGGCTGAGGCCTAAGATAATTTGGTGCAGACCACGATGTATATTACTGGTGGTCTAACATTTCTTCATGTGTAGCTTTTGCTTATATTCATGATCTTTCTACTTCTACAAACTATCGTTTCAGATGACTTTTATCATATATTTTCTTTGTAAGTAGGGTTGATTTTTTATTCCCTTATAGTATTACTTGCTATGTTTTTCTCATAAACAAGATTTGACTTTATGTCCCCGTATTTGTATTTGTATTTTCTCTTAATAAGATTATAGGGGGAAGAAAGTCCCGTTTGGTGGGTCGGCTGGAACCGGGCCTTAACACTTAGATTGGCTTCGAAAAATACTTAAGTCCATAGCCCAATGCAATCCAATCCAATATTTCGACATATTCTTCATTAGTTTTAAACATTTCTTCTTCCCCGAGTTTCAGTCCCAGGTTTATGCGTGTTATCGACACAGAACCCAGTTCTATATCTCTCTCTCTCTCTCTCCATTTCAAATTTTCAATCTCTCTCTGTCTTTCTTCCCCAAGACATGGACAACCTTCGAACCTATAGAGACGAAGACGACGAAGAAGACGAACAATCGAAACCCACAACCGCCGCCGCAATCCCAACTGCCGAGCCCATCGAACCACCCGAACCCACCACCGACGACCCCGACACCGACACCCTAAACCCACCTTCCAACGACCCGCAAAACGGCAGTAAAACCGAAACCGAAGCCTCCGAATCTCTCTCCGAGTCCGTCAAATCCCAAGAAATCGACATCGACAACGACGACGACGATCCGCCTCCCAAGAAGCAAAAGCAGCTCTCTTCCCTCACCGCAGAGCCCTTTCCCGACCAAGATCAAACCCCACTGCCCCTGCCCATCTCCAACGGAATCGCTGTCGCCGCCGCCGCCCCAACCGCCGCCAATTCGAAGAAATCGAAGAAGAAGAACAACAATGTGTGGGTCACTAAGTCGACCCGCAAGGGGAAAAAGAAGAGCAAGGCCAATAACAACAACCACAATGCCCCCGGGGACGACACCGTGTTGATCACTCCAGTCACGCGGTTCCCGGACAAAACTGACGACACTCCGGACATGACAATCTGCCTCTCCAAGGTGTACAAGGCCGAGAAAGTGGAGGTGAGTGAGGACCGAATGAGTGCCGGTAGCACAAAAGGGTACAGAATGGTTAGGGCCACCAGGGGAGTGGCTGAGGGGGCTTGGTATTTTGAAATAAAGGTGGTGAACTTGGGAGAGAGTGGCCACACAAGGCTTGGCTGGTCCACTGAGAAAGGGGACTTGCAGGCACCCGTCGGGTATGATGCGAATAGTTTTGGGTATAGGGACATTGATGGGAGTAAGGTGCATAAGGCTTTGAGGGAGAAATATGGGGAGGAAGGGTACAAGGAAGGTGATGTTATTGGGTTTTATATAAATTTGCCTGATGGGGGCTCGTATGCCCCAAAGCCGCCCCATTTGGTTTGGTACAAGGGTCAGCGGTATGCTTGTGCCCCTGACGTGAAGGAGGATCCTCCGAAAGTAGTGCCTGGTGAGTGAGTGATTGTTTTTTGTAGTGTTGATGTTTTCAAGTGTTTATTTTCGGTGATTTTGTGGTTGTGGTTGTGTTTGGTGTGAAATTTATTGCGGGGCATTGTGTTTCTTGCATAGGCATTCTTGTTTTGTTTTACGAATGTGAATACAAATCCACTTGCACAGTTCAACTGTTATGGCACTCTTTCCCTATGGTTCTAATTGAAATCATGAACGAGTTGAACTGAACAGATGTTGGGTTGATAGAAAATAGAATGAGTGTCTTTAGCAGTTCATAGAAGATAGACCTCCACTCAGCATAAAACAAAACATTCCTTGCATGAAGACTGACCGAATAACACCTTTTCAGACTAAGAGATGATCAAAACAACTGAACTTGTGACTTATAGTCTTTATCTATCTCTGTTGCACGATAACGTTTGTAGCATTAAACTGCACATTTGACTTATTGTTTCCGGTATCTAAGTTCAGGGGAACAACATTAGCCAAGAGAATGTACTATAATTATTAATTCTTTTACTTGCGAGAGAGACTATAATTATAGTGAGGTTTGAGACATGTGATTGTAACATTTGCTTGTGCAGAAGAAAGCAAGAGATGGGAGAAATGATCTTTGTGCATTTTAGCCAAACTAGGTACGAAGGGGTCGAAATGGTTTCCAGGGGATGGTATTATTGTTCCTATATTATTATTTAGTGAAACTAGTTATGAATCTTAATCTGTCGTCTCTCATGCCCCTCTTTGTTCAACAAGTCATAGCATGAGTTAAAAACTTGGTATAAAGTTAGGTGATGGGAAAATTTTGGGAATGAGGAATCAGAATGATTAAATTGAAGAACTGACTCTGCAGTCTTGGGTTGAACTGTAATTCGTGAGTTTAAGGGGTATATAGGCGTTGGTAGATTCCACGGCATGAGAATTATTTGAAGTTCATAATATACGTACAAGCCATGCAAGCATTGACTCTTGGAATGTGATATCCAGTTACAATCTAATTAGAATAGTGAAAGATGTGTATTCTATTTCAATGAAACAGGAAATTGAATCTTTGTGGGACAGGACATTGAATCTATGTGTCAGGGCTTGCATAGTCTTAGCTGTGAACACCTGGACCTGATCCAGGCAACTAAACATGATTTAACTTAAATTTCTAAAATTTAAAGACAATGGAAACCATCAGCTATTTAAACCCGAATATATCTGTATTTTCTTTTCCAAATGGCTAAAAGTAGGGAATTTGCGTGGGGCTTTTCCCAACCCATCTTAAAACCACTCCTCATTATGTATCCTGCATTTATCATTGCCAGCCTGTATCAAGTAAAAATCCCAATTGCTTTTGATCTGAGTGAATATATTATTTTTGGCTTTGCCATGGTTGAAAAACGCTTCCTTCTCGCCAATTTGTTACCTAACTGTTCTTTTTTCCTGAGATTAAAAGGAAACTTCAGTTTGGTGTTCCCATCCAATTCCAGTACCAGTCCTCAAGTTTGTTATTGAACTCATTGCCATTTGTATACTGTGTGCAATAGTAAGTTGCTTTAGGATCCAAGCATGCAATTGTACATGCCGCCTCTTCGACCAACTTGCTACTTCAATAATTTTTCTGGGTTTTAGGAGCATTTTTTCAAACTTCTGTTCAACTAGAAAGGTTTCTATTCTGCTAGGATAACCTACATTTATTTTCTTGTAAGTGTAACTCTAGAGTGATTGTTGATCTGCTTTGCAGGAAGTGAGATATCATTTTTTAAAAATGGGGTATGTCAAGGAGTTGCTTTTAAGGATCTATATGGTGGACGTTACTATCCTACTGCTTCAATGTACACTCTTCCACATCAACCAAATTGTGTTGTCAAGTTCAACTTCGGCCCTGATTTTGAATTCTTTCCAGAAGATTTCGATGGACGTCCAGTGCCCCGGCCCATGTTTGAAGTTCCTTATCATGGGTTTGAAAACCGAGTTGAAAATGGAGATTCTGATGAGAAGAAACAATAACCAGAAACCAGCACAATTCAACCCTATTTCTGTTTCTGGAGTTTCCAATAGCCAAAACGTGAGAATGGAAAACCTTCATGGATTTGGGAGAAGCATATGAGTTTTAACTTTCCTTTGTAATTTTAGTTGCTGCTAAAAGTACAACTTGAAACTGAACTGATAATCATTGTATTCTTGACCTTTGTCTGACAAGTTCTAATGGAAAACATAATGATATTGCATAGCGAGACAATGTCCCGATTGTTCTGTTTGATAAATAGCTCTGTTCTTCCTGCTTGTGCATTTGTATCATGCAAGTCCATTATAATTACTGTTATGATGTTTCAGATTCTAGATCCTTATGCATTGGTTTAATATATACACTTCTTTTCAGATTCTTACAGGCTCAGACGTAGCTGTTTCAGTAATTATACCTTGTCTATGGTTTTATTTATTCGTTTGGTCTATCTGTAGAAAGCTTGATCTCTGACTCCTGCTTCGGTTCTGAAATTGGTAACTGGTTAGTGCTAGTCATTGATCTTTTTCGTTGGTATGAGATGGAATATTTATCATGCTCTTATTGTGTTGTCTTTTTGCAATTTTAGATCTAATTGGATATTTCCTTTCGTGACAGGAGGTTCGTTCGTTGAGCACTGAGCACTGACTTCAACTGTATTGCAGAGGCAACGAAAATGATGGATTACATTCTTTGTTATACCTCCGTTTGGTCGTATTTCTTTTAGATTGAAGAGCTGTCGAGTTTGATTTCATTTTTGGGAACTATCGATGGACTCTAAGCAGTTTCTCCTGAGCAATCATAGTCAAGTGTCATGTTGGAGAAACAAATTTCTGGTAACCTCGCACCAAAACCCATCGTTGGTGTGGTTCTATGATTGTTTTTAAACTCTGGATGTCGAGGAAGCTGCACATTTTGCTACAGAACAGGGGTATACTTGTTTATGGAGGGTATTCTGGTTTGAGGTATGCAACATTAGTGGCTAGGTTTTCTTCCGTCATATCGATCTTGCTTAGCTACTCCCAGGGCAAGTGATCAGATTGACGGATTCACGCTTTCTTTCTCTCAATCTAAGATTTGGTTGAAGGTCCTTTTTAACAACGGTTTATGAGAAGCACATCCGAAGATTTGCGATAGGCGACCCGAGGCTAGTCGTGAAGTATTTACCCCATGTTGATATAGGCTGTTAGAGCAGATGCAATGGATGCTTCACTTACAACCGCATGGGAAAAAAACCCAAAGCAACCGAATCTTGGTGGTGGAGTCTGATCGTGGTGGCATGATGGTGGCTAAAGATCGGGGTGGCAATGGTTCGAATGGTGGTCACGGTGAAGGTGGAGACGATGGAGATATGAGAAGGTGGAGACGATGGAGATATGAGAAGGTGGAAACGATAGTGATATGAGAATGCCATGGTTATGGTTTCAATGGTGGCTGATATCACAAAGATCAAGATCTGATATGGATGCCGCTGCGTTTTGGGGTTCTCCTCTGTCATCGTCTTCGTGTTCACTATCGTAGTCTTCAGCAGAATCAACGATATTCAACTGTCATTGTTAATGGCATCGACATTTGGTAGATATTGTTGATATGATATCAATATTTTGTTGATATTGTTGATATCAATACGTATACATGGAGTTGTTAATACAACATTGATATTCGGTTATTATAGGGGTGTGTTATCTACACCCCATTTTACTTATCACACCCTTGATAATTTTTTTCCGTTGATCTTCTTTAATCTGATAGCCGAAAATTAAAATTGTGTGAGAAGTAAAATTTTCTTTACTTGTAAGTGAGGGCTTACGTTCAATTCTTGTTAAAGTTGAATTTGAATCACATTATTGCTAGCTCATTGTGAGACTTAGCCCATTCCCCCATCTCCTTAGTGTAAGTTTAAATTGACCTAACATGACCACCATCGTTTATATGTGCTTTTAAAATTACTAAAAGCACTTTTGATGAAAATGTTCTTAGAACCAAATATTTAATAAAGATGCAAGTGAATTATAGAAAATCATTTAAGGTGCTTCTTGGAAGAAGTACATAATCGATGCTTATTGCAAGAAGCATTTCAAGTTCTTTTGGAATCCAAAACTATTTTATAAATGTTTTCAGTCATTTTAAAAAGAACTTCCAAACAATTGAGCTAGGCCAAGGGAGAAAAGGTTTGGATCAGCTTCTTTGGCGATGAGAAAACAGGTTAATGAATTCAAAGCTGCAATACCAGGGAATGTTGTTTGCAAGGACGTTCAAGAAATGGCAGTCTTGGGTGTTTGCTGGTCAATCGGTGAGATGGAAGCGACCTGACTTGGGTTTGATCAAATTCAATTGCGATGGTGCATGGAGGAATTGGGTGGGTGGCTAGGGACTTTGCTGGGCTTTTGCAGGTGGCGGGAGGCACAGGGAAACTGATGTTTTTAAGCTCGATTGCAGCGGAGGCTGCTGCAGTCAGAGCTGCGATGGGTGGCTGCTGTGAATCAGGGCTATACTAGTGTGGAAATGGAATCTCGTTCTAAGGTCGTAATTCAAATGCTAAACCGGGAAATTGAATGCTTAATTTTCGATATATGGGGGCTTGCTTCCAGGATTCAAGATGTGAAGTTTGTTTTTGTGCCGACGAGGATGAAACCAGGCTTCCAGGCATGGAGGTTCGATGCCTTAGGCTTTGAGTTTCTCTTTGTAAAACATTTCAATTTGTGTTTAATAAAATCTCTCTCTCATTTTGATAAGAGAAATAAAATTGACCCAGCATGAGCCCAGAAGCCCAGGGTCAAAATGGTCTTTTGATTGAAAACCGGCTGGGTCCATTTTCCTTGTGCAAGTATGAAGAGTAACTGAACAAGATATCATAAATCTCCTCCTTAGACCATCTGCAATGGTGGGCTAAATGCTAAATTTCCTCCTAAAATTTTCTCCCAAACTCAATCCAACCCAAGGGAAAACTTTGGGCTAAAAGCTAAATGGGGAACGAAGGCTAAATTCCGCCCAAAAGTCGGTGTGGGCCCCACCGAAGGGATTGCATTTCAGCGTTTGGGCGCCAAACGCAGCCCACTGAATCGCCCAGCGCGCCTAACTCGCGAGGCTTCTGACCGCTAGGGACCCACCCACGTGGGCCTGTCGGCTACATTCCGCATGAGCCCAACGGCTCCTTCCATCCAACGGGGTGACCCGTTAAAAACCCGTTATTAACGGGTATACACGCGGGTAACACGTGGGTAACCCGTTTTGACCCGTTAAGAAAAAAAATATTTTGATAATTTTAAAGTTTAATTATCAAAAGATTTATTATAAAATACAATAGCCATTTTAATATATACAATATATTCTATATTAAATATATATAGTTTTTTTTTATTATTATTCTTTATAAGTTAAAAAAAAAAGGTTTTAGTCATTATTTATTTTTATTATGAGAGTTAGGCCTAACAAACGGGTCGTGTCTGTCGTTTTCGTGTAACACCTGTTATCTTAACGGGTCGTGTCGTGTCACATCCGTTATCTTAATGGATCCTTAACAGGTCGGGTCACTTTAACCAACGGGGTAAAGTGACCTGACCCGTTATGACCTGTTAAGAAAAAAATATATTTTTTCTTAAATTTGCACATACCACACATTACCACATAAATATTACTTCAAAACATTAAAACATATTTGTTGTTTAAGTACTACATCTACACTCGAAAATAAGAATCTAATAAACAAACATTCATACACTACAAACTAATAGGTCTAAAATTACAAACCATCTCCGGGTTAACAATCTTTGGAATTAAGACTATATTAGTATGATTTATAAGTTGTAGCGTAGATCTATTTTGGAAAAAATATTTAATCATGCACATAATTGAATCCTTAACTAATTCCCAACACTCTTGGAAGAAACCAGCATTGAGGCCGTCAGGACCAGGAGCTTTAAGAGCACCAATACCATTGACAGCCTTCCAGATTTCGTCATCTAAAACAGGGCTCACCAGACTAGCATTTTGATCACTGAAAATACAAGGTTGTATAATATCTGCTAGGGCACAAAGGTCATCAGTGGAAGGGGGACAATCGCAAGAGAACCCTTTTTTTTAAATCTCGGATAAAAACCTCCTCTACAGCAGATGATGTGGACACTTCCTAAACATTTCTTTGTACATTTCCCATGCCTCTGAAGCCGTACCATACCATATTGAGCAAATGACTTAATCTCGTTTGTAGTCCTACAATCTTTGCAGGATGAAAGAATTTGGCTAGAAATTTCTTTGCTAGGTCATCCCACGTAGTGTTCGATTCATGAGGTTGAGAAGCCAACCAATTCTTTGCTGTCCTTCAATGAGAATGGGAAAAGCCTTAACCAAATAGCATCATTTGATACTTGATTATAGTTTTACCACACATGCAAAAGGGTTAAAAACACCTAAAATACTTGTAAGAGAAACAAGGTTTATTGTAGTATGGTCGACTTTGACAAATTCATTATCCACAAAGATTATTAAAAACAATTTATATTAAAACTAAATCTTAATAAATTATTTAAAACAAAGATTTGAAAAAAGGTTGATTTTATGACTAAAAATAATAAAAACGAATTTAAATAAAAACTATTAAAGAAATTAGCGAGATTAAAGAAACTAAAAGAAAACATTTTTTTTTTTTTAAATCAAGTTATAAAAGCATTAGGGTTCTGCCATCACCTTAACAATCCTACGTAGGTCTCCTAGTTACTTATGACTTATACATGCATATTTTCAAGGTTAAGTTTCCTAAAATATGCTCTACTTGGACCCCCAATCTAGAATGTATATCAAACATGTAATCATTTTGTGGTATTCAGATCAAATCTAAACATGCAAGACTCATTAAGCTTTATGAAAATCTTTGAAAAGTCATGCAACTATGAGATGTGGTATTCATCTCAAGTGAAATTACAATTATTAACCATAAGAAACCTTCATCAATTTCAAGGACAACTCTCCAACCAAAATTGCATCAAGTTACTTTTCTAAACATCCTAATGGTTGTGAATCATCAAAACACTTAGATAGTTTAAACGCGGTCATCAATAACTCAAAACTTGCATGCATAATATATAAGCAAATTGAAAAAAAAAACTACATATGCTTGCTAATGCTCATGATCTCACATAGCAAAAGAATATTAGTTACACATGCATATTCATAATTGAAATCAAAATAAATTTTATTGAAATAGACAAAGATTGAAAACACCTTGAATGCAAAAATCTCAAATTCGTCAAAAGCTTTAGCCAAAATCTCTCTCCAAAATCGCATAGAGAAACAATGGCCGGCCAAAAAGCCTTTTTAATACTATACAATTTAAATTAGTCTTCCAAAAAGTAGGAAACAAAAATAAGTTAAGAAAAACTAAAAGACGTAATCCCTATCTAAAAATGAGAATCTCCCAGCAAAGAAACTAGCCACGTTCAAAGCCTTAGACAACTCCAAAACATATCCAAGATAACTGATAGGATTTTTACCACATACAAATAGGGTTAAAATCATTGAAAATACTTGCAAGAATACAAGATAATTGTAGTATAATTGCTCATGCAAGGTCATTGTCCACAAAGATTGTTTGATTAATTCATAATTAAATCAACTCTTAATTAACTATTGAAACAGATTTTTATCAAAGATTTGAGATTTTTGAGTTTGAAAATGTTGAATTAACAATTAAAGAACCTAGAAGTTAGAAAATAAAGGCTGCAAACAGAAAAACGTTTTTTAATTAAAAAAATTTAGGGAAAGACTAGGGTTAAGCCGTTACCGTTACAATCCTATGCAATTCTATCAATTACTTATAAATTTCCACATCCATGCTTTGAAGGTTAGATTTTCTTAACGCATATTTTCCTTGTGATGTTCAAGCGAAAACGTATATCTAACATGCAATTCGTCTGTGATGTTCAGATTAAATATAAACATGCAAGACTCATTAAACTTCGTGAAAACCCTTTGAAAAACCATGCAACCCTTAAGAGCGTGATGTTCGCCTTAAGTGAACTTACAATTACTAATCACAAGAAGCCCTCCTCAATTTCAGGGTGATGTTCCAACAGAAATTGCATCAAATAACTTGTCTAAATACCCTAATGGTGATCAATCATTAAAATATATAGATAGATTTAATCGTGGTGATTAATAATTCAAAGCAAACATGCATCCATTCATAAGCAAATTAATAAAATTACATATTCATGCTACGGTTCATGGCCTAACCCTAGCAAAAGAATTAGTTACGCATACTCATAATAAAAATCAAAGGAAATATCATTCAAATGAGTCAAAGGAATGAAAACACCTTAAAGTAGAAAATATCCACGAACCCTAGCAATCACTCTTTGTCCCCAAACTCATCAAAAATTACCCCCTCTATTTAAGAACGGCCAAGCAATATAATTGCTGAGCCCCCCTACAAACCCTAACACATAGGTCTCTTATTCCAACTAGGGAAGTAAATAATAAAATAAAACACTTAGAAAATAAAATCCTAATTAAACTAGGAAAAACTGCAAGGGAACTGTCCAGCCACGTTTTAGCCTCAGAAATCCTCCAAATCCGGCCCATATGGCTTGTTTTAAAGATCGGGACGTTCTGAACACATCTCCAGAAGGCCATGAACCCATCCGAGGTCATCTTGGACTTCAAAAATGCAATTCAAGCCCGAAACGTCACTATTCCAGCACTGCGCATTGCTCATTTATTTTATGGCCAGAAAATAACCGATTGGTAGAAAATTTTGATATTTTGATACGATCAAGCCAAGTGACTCACGAACATCCTCCAACTAGAATTACTCCAAAATTCGTCCATTTAATTATGTTTTTCTCCAGAGGAAGTCGAAAGTCCTAAATTAGAAATACAATTCAAAGTATCAAAATTCTTTCAAAATATTAACCAAAATATACCAAGAATAGGGTTAAATATATACTATAAAATCCGCTCATCAAAATACCCCCAAAGGTTGCACAAAGGACGGCTAATCTTGGAGAAATCCTTCATGAACCGTCGATAAAACCTAGCATGTCCTAAGAATGATCGAATGCTCTTTACTGTAGTAGGGAGCGGCAAATTGGCAATAACATCAATCTTTGCCTTGTCAACTTCAATTCCTTTGTTTGAAACAAGATGTCCCAAAACAATGCCTTGTTTTACCATAAAATGACACTTCTCCTAGTTTAACACTAAGTTTGTTTCTTGACATCTCTCAAGAACTTGAGATAAATTTTGTAGACAAAGATCAAAACTATCCCCAAAAATTGAGAAATCATCCATGAATACCTCAACAATTCTTTCAACCAAGCCTGAAAATATGCTTATCATGCACCGTTGAAAGGTGGCTGGTGCATTACATAGCCCAAATGGCATCCTCCGATAAGTAAAAGTACCAAATGGACAAGTGAAAGTGGTTTTCTCTTGATCCTCTGGTGCAATTGAAATCTGATTATACCCGGAATACCTATCTAGAAAACAATAAAATGCTCGTCCAACTAACCGTTCCAACATCTGGTCAATGAAAGGCAATGGAAAATGGTCTTTCCTTGTCCCTGCGTTAGGCTTTCTGTAGTCCACACACATTCTCCAACTCGTAGTCAATCTTGTAGGAATTAACTCATCATTATCATTTTTCACCACGGTAATACCTGTACGCTTAGGCACAACTTGTGTAGGGCTAACCCATTTACTGTCAGAAATTGGATAAATCATGCCTGCATCAAGTAGTTTCATTACTTCGTTTCGCACAACTTCTTTCATGATAGGATTTAACCTTTTTTGAGCATCAACTATCGGCTTTACGTCATCCTCCATCAATATTCTGTGCATGCAAATTGTTGGGCTTATACCCTTAATATCAGCTATGGTCCACCCCAATGCATCTTAGTATTTTCTTAAAACACGCAGTAATTTTTCCTCTTCTATGCTTGTCAAATCTGAAGCAATAATAACTGGTGATAGGAGCATATTCATGCGACTTAAATGGCTTGTTCTCGTACATTTACGTTATGTTTCTTTAGTTATTTTAGTTCTTTATGCTTCTTTTGTGTGTTTTCAGGTTCTAAGGGCTTAGGGAGCAAGAAGGTGCATTTTGAGGCCATTTGGAGCATTTTTGGGCATGGATTGGATAGCTTATCCATGGAGCCAAGAGGATGGACGAATTTGAAGGCCTTGTATTCACTTTGGACATAAAACAAAGGGCCTAGCCCATTCTCTCTTATTCTCTCCCTTATAGCCATGCAAAGAACCATCCATTCCATAAAAAACAATCCATCAATTCACATGCAAAACCACCATTAACACACATGCACCCAAACAAAGCCAACCTAGCTAACCCTACATGCATTCTTTATTCACTCTTCATCATTGCATTCATTCTCCAAACACTTTCATTAATTAAAACACATTTGCACATCCACTCATTCTTTCCCCAAAGCCGTGTATTCCCAATCCCTTTCCAACATTTCACATGCATTTCCACCTTGGTCATGCTTTCCCATTTCATTATTCATTCACTTTGCATTCATTCAATCAACCCACATGCACTTTAATCATTCAAACATGTAGCCACATAATCATTCACCCTATCCATTCTTTGTCACAAAACAATGTCACATACACTCATCATCACACAACCTAGCTAACCCTACATGCATTATTTATTAACTCTTCATCATGCATCAACATTTTAAATCATCAAAAAACCAACCCATTGCCGTGCATAATCTCTCATCATTTCAGCCACATTTCTAACTCACATGCATCACATTCATTTCCAAACAACAATCATTTCAAATGCCATGCATTCACATGCATTTACACCACCAAAAACCCCTTTGCCGTGGGCTTTCAATGCCTTTCCAGCTTTCCCTTTTATTTTCCAGCTTTCATTCTTCATCATTGCAGCCATTCCACATGCAATTCTCCATCATTCCTCCACACAAACACCTTAAACAAACAGCCATATACATCTCCACTCCTCCTATAAATACCCTTGCATTCATTCATTCAAGGAACATCTCATATTTCCATTCACAACACTTCACACAACACAAACACAACCCTTGTGCCGCAAATCATTTCCATTTCTGTGCAGTTTTTCTCCTCCATTGCAGCCACTATCCAACCACTTCCCATCCCTCCAAAACACTTCACATAATCCCCAAAGCTCACCTTAGACCTTGTGCTACAACAACGAGGAAGAAAAGAGTGCCTAAACGTTCATACAATTCAAGTTTGAGTTGTTGGAATGTTTAGGTGTTTCTTTGATTTCAAAGTTTAAATTCACTTTTCTTTGTTTTGTAATGGAAGAGAAGAGTGCCTAAACGTTCATACAATTCAAGTTTGAGTTGTTGGAATGTTTAGGTGTTTCTTTGATTTCAAAGTTATGAGGAACTAAACCCCCCTTTAGCTAGGGGGTGATTCAAAATACATGTTTATGCTTGCAATATGAATTGATTACTTTTGGTTGGAATTTCATAAGTTGTGGATTCAATTTGTTTAACCGTTTGAATGAATATGACGCTAGAATATAAGAGAGTTTCACCTAATAGTTACGAACTTATATTCACAAGTAGTGGAGGTTGCTTTTAAACAATCGCGTTAAACGAATTCTTGGCATAAGTTTCATGCGTATTCCATAGTAACGAATGCCTCGTCAATGTTTATGATTTCCGTTGAACTTAATGATCTTTGTTGAATGTCTCTATCATGCGTATTCCATAGTTAGGGACTTTGATTAAGAATAATTTGGTTGTAATGCGTATTCCATTCAATCCAACGAATCTAGGGAAATCTGAAAGTTAATTTAAGCGGACCTAATTAACTTGGAGCATTGAGTTTCATAATTTATCGAAAGACCAACCGAAAATCAATCTTGTATGCAAGTGTAACATGTGTGGAGAAAAACCCCTTAGCTATTCCATCATCCATATTTTTCATCACATTCATATTTACATTTTGCCTTTAATTATATTCTGTCCATTTAATTTAATATCGTCCAAACACATTTCCCCCATATTTCGTTGAGTCTTAATCATTCGTATTTGTTTTATTTTTGTATCTTTAAGCTTTTGGAGTCATAAACAATTTCAAATTCGTCTAAATCAAGTTCTAGTTTCTATTTGAGTCAATTTGATTGTTTTAGGCAGTTTGAGTTTTTCAAAGCCATTCTGAGTCATAGTAGTCTTGTTAAGAGTATTTACATTTAGTTTTTTGTGTTTTCAAGTCAATTCAAATTAGATTAGCACCCCTAGTTAATCCCCGGTTAGAACGATCCCTACTTACATCATTACTACAATTTTCACAAATAGGGTTTAGTTTGTGTGCGTATAAATCTCGCATCAAATTTTGGCGCCGTTGCCGGGGATTGGCAAAATTGCTAATCCCTTGTCTGGAGTCTTGTTTAAATTGTTTAGTTTCTGTTTTGTTTTAATTTTTTTTTTTTTTTTGCACCGTGTGTATGTGTTTTTGTGCCGTGTGTGGCAACTTGTTTTCTTACTTGTGCCAAGTCTATTAAGTTGGTTACTTATCTTGTTTACTTTTGTGTGTAGGTACTAGTTTATGACCCGTAGCTCACAACCTGTTCGTGAGCATATCTCCGACTTTGACGGTGATTTCGAGAGGACTTTGAGAAGGAACAAGAAATTGCAAGAGTCTAATCCTCCTAGTCCCGAACCTGAAGTAGAAGAGGAAGCCACGGATTGGGTTAAAGAGGAAGTACCAACCATGGCCGTGGACAATCGAACCATTAAAGAGCTTTCTGCCTCAGGTTTGGCCAATGCAGCCCCTCTTTGCATTCAATACCCCGCGGCTGCCCAAGGCAAGACCGATGAATTTGAACTCAAATCCAGTTTGTTACACCATATTCCGAAGTTCCATGGCTTGTCTATGGAAGACCCCAACAAACACTTGAAGGAGTTCGAGGTGGTTTGTTCGAGCATGACCCCCGTCAATGTGGATGAGAGTATATTGAAGATGAAGGCCTTTCCATTTTCACTTATGGACAAGGCCAAAGATTGGCTCTACGAACTAGCCCCGGGAACTGTGACTTCGTGGGAGAGTATGAAGCGTGCTTTCTTGGAGAAATTCTTCCCTACTTCGAGAGTGATTCTCTTACGGAAGAAAATTAGTGGTATTCAACAGAATCATGGTGAGACATTCCCGGCTTATTATGAGCGCTTCAAGGGCCTTGTAGCTTCATGTCCTCAACATCAAATGAAGGAGGAACTTCTCCTTCAATATTTCTATGAGGGCCTCCTTCCTATCGAACGTCAAATGCTTGATGCATCAGCGGGAGGAGCATTGGTGGACAAAACACCAAGGGATGCCAAGATTCTCATAGCCAACCGAGCGCTCAACGCTCAACAATATGAAGGAGTGGGCCAAAGGGAAGCCCCAAGGCAACAAAGTGTAAATGAGGTGAGTGCTATTTCTGAAATTCAATCACAACTTGCTAATCTTACTTCTCTTGTTTCTCAGGTTGTGATTGGTCCAAAAGCACAAGAACACCAAGTTTGTGGCGTGTGCTCAATTCAAGGGCATCCATCCGACAAGTGCCCTCAACTAATCGAGAATGGTGGGTGGGAATCTGCCAATGCAATTGGTTTCCAAGGACAAAATCAAAACAACCCATACTCGAACACTTACAATGTCGGATGGAGGGACCATCCAAACTTCAAATGGAGGGAGCCACAACAAGCTGCCCAACAAGGAGGATTTAGGCCAAACCCCCCTGGTTTTTATTCCAAGCCGTATGCACCCCAACAACCCCAACAACCCCAACAACCTTCGGCATCATCTCATTCAGGTACGTCCTTGGAAAGTGATCAAGCTATGCAATTACTAACCTCTATTTCGCAGGGATTGCAAAATCAAAACAACCGGATAGCAAATAACGAGAAGGAGATGATGGATATGAAGAAACAAATAGGGCAGATTTCTGAGTTCCTTGGACAGATTAGAGAGCAAGGAAAGCTTCCTAGCTCAACCACAGTCAATCCAAAGGGAGGATTCGAATCTGCCAAGGCCACCACCCTAAGGGGTGGAAAAGAAGTTGGGACCGAGCCAAACAATCCCAAATCTGCCCAGAAAGTAGATGAAGAGACGACACAACCTGAGGCAGTGTCTAGTTCACCCACGGCAAGGGTGAAAAACCCTATGCCGCAGGCCCCCAATCACCCTAACTCGGCCAAATCAGGTAATTTAAGTTCAAATTCATGTACTTCACGTCCTAATCTGCCCAATGTACCTTTTCCTAGCAGGTTCATGCAAGAAAAAAAGGAAGAAAGCGAGAAGGACATTCTTGAAACGTTCCGGAAGGTGCAAGTGAACATACCGCTTCTCGATGCAATCAAACAGGTTCCAAAGTATGCTAAATTCCTCAAGGACCTATGCAATACAAAGAGAAGAAGGGCAAACAAAGAGGTAGTGAAGGTAAGCGAGAATGTGTCCGCTGTTTTGCAACGTAAACTGTCTACCAAGTGCAAAGACCCTGGTAGTTTCACGATTCCTTGTGTGATTGGACATAATCGTTTTGAACATGCCATGCTTGATTTAGGTGCATCCATAAATGTCATGCCTTATTCTATTTATGCATCTATGAATTTGGGTGAATTAAAACAAGATGGTGTAATTATACAATTGGCCGATCGTTCTAACGCGTATCCAAAAGGAGTTTTGGAAGATGTGCTTGTGCAGGTTAACCATTTAATTTTTCCGGCTGATTTCTACGTCCTAGACATGGAGGATTCAGCCCATTCTACATCTTTGCCGATTCTCCTTGGTAGGCCATTCATGAAGACGGCCCGAACGAAGATTGATGTATACAAAGGCACCTTGACAATGGAATTCGATGGGGAAGTGATTGATTTTAATATTTCTGAAACTATGAGATATCCCGTTGATGACCATTCTTGTTTTTCCATTGATGTTATCGATTCTTTGGCGCAGGTATACCTTGAAGAATTGAACGAGGACGCCCTGGAAACAACCATCACTAAGGCCATAGAGCGCAAAAATGAAGGATTTGGGCCAATGCAAAGCCACGGCAAGGAGGAGGAATTCTTTGCAATGGGTTCTAGTAAAGAAATAATTGAGGTTGTGGCAGCCCTTGAGTCATTGCCACAACAATATGGTAAGGTTCCACTCTCACTTTCAAATTCAGTTTCCACTAAGATGCTACCTTCTGTTGTTCAGGCACCATCGCTTGAACTTAAGCCGTTGCCGGACCATTTGAAGTATGTGTTTTTGGGAAAAGGCGAAACATTGCCCGTCATCATTTCATCAAGTCTCACGGCAATGGAGGAGGAGAAGCTTGTGAGGGTGCTGCGAGAGCACAAAACGGCCATAGGGTGGACTTTGGCCGACATTAAAGGAATAAGCCCTACCACATGCATGCACCGTATACTTCTTGAGGAGGGGGCTAAACCAACTCGAGAGGCTCAGCGCCGTCTCAACCCTCCAATGATGGAAGTTGTGAAAAAGGAGATTATCAAACTTCTTGATTGTGGACTGATTTATCCGATCTCTGATAGTCGTTGGGTGTCACCGGTGCAATGTGTTCCAAAGAAGTCCGGAGTGACAGTGGTGAAGAATGCTGAGAATGAGCTTGTGCCAACCCGCATTCAAACAGGTTGGCGAGTATGTATCGATTACCGGAAGCTAAATGCCATGACTAGGAAAGATCACTTTCCTTTGCCATTCATCGACCAGATGCTCGAAAGGTTAGCCGGTCTTGCTTTTTACTATTTTCTTGATGGATACTCTGGATATAACCAAATTGTGATAGCCCCGGATGATCAAGAGAAGACCACATTCACATGTCCCTTTGGAACATTTGCTTATTGTCGCATGCCATTTGGCTTATGCAACGCACCGGCCACTTTCCAAAGGTGTATGGTAAGTATATTTTCCGATTTTGTTGAAAAGATCATTGAGGTTTTCATGGATGATTTCAGTGTATTTGGGAGTTCATTTGATAATTGCTTGGATAATCTGACCTTAATTTTGAAACGATGTGTTGAAACTAACCTTGTCTTGAATTGGGAGAAATGTCACTTTATGGTGAAACAAGGTATAGTTTTAGGACATATTGTTTCAGAAAAAGGAATTGAAGTAGATAAATCGAAAATAGACCTTGTACGTCACTTACCCTCTCCGACTTCGGTTAGAGAGGTACGTTCGTTTCTTGGCCATGCAGGGTTCTATAGGCGTTTTATCAAGGACTTCTCCAAGATGTCCAACCCTCTTTGCCGATTGCTTCAAAAAGATGTGCCATTCAAGTTTGATGAAGAGTGTAATTCGGCATTTAACCAACTCAAGGAGAAGCTAGTCTCGGCCCCCATTATTGTACCTCCAGATTGGAGCCTTCCGTTCGAGCTCATGTGCGATGCATCCGACTATGCATTAGAAGCTGTTCTAGGACAAAGAAGAGACAAGCGGCCGCATGTCATATACTATGCCTCTCGGACTCTCAATGATGCCCAATTGAACTACTCCACGACGGAAAAAAACTTCTAGCTGTGGTTTTTGCTTTAGATAAATTCCGTTCATATTTAATTGGAACTAAAGTAATCGTTTATTCTGATCATGTAGCTTTGAGGTACTTGCTCACGAAAAAGGAAGCAAAGCCGAGGCTTATCCGATGGATGCTTCTTCTCCAAGAATTCGATATCGAAATCCGGGATAAGAAAGGAAGTGAAAACGTGGTGGCTGACCACTTGAGCCGTATGGTGCATGAAGAGGATGCCGTGCCTATCATAGAGACATTCCCAGATGAGCAACTGATGTCCGTCAAGGTAAGTGAACCCTGGTATGCTGATTTGGTGAATTATTTAGTGTCTAAACATGTTCCGAGTGAATTATTTAAACACCAATGTGATAAATTGAAGAAAGAGGCACGGTTTTATGTGTGGGATGACCCGTATTTGTGGAAATATTGCCCTGACCAAGTTATACGTAGGTGTGTGCACGATTCTGAGTTTAATGCTATTCTAACCTTTTGTCACACTTATGCTTGTGGGGGACACTTTGGCACTCAAAGAACAGCACTTAAGGTGTTAGAATGTGGTTTCTATTGGCCTACCATCTTTAGGGATGCTAGAACATTTTGCATGTCTTGTGATAGATGCCAAAGAACGGGCAATATTGGTCCTAAACAACAAATGCCGCAAACCCCCATTTTTAGTGTTGAAATCTTTGACGTTTGGGGTATTGATTTTATGGGTCCCTTTCCTTCGTCACATGGGTTTCTGTATATATTGCTTGCTGTGGACTATGTGTCGAAATGGGTGGAAGCAAAAGGCACCCGAACTAATGATTCTCGAGTGGTTGCAGATTTTGTGAAAACTAACATTTTTGCAAGGTTTGGAATGCCACGAGTGCTAATCAGTGATGGAGGTTCCCATTTTTGCAATCGAACCATCGAGGCGTTGCTCAAGAAATACAATGTCACACATAAGGTGGCCACACCTTATCATCCTCAAACGAGCAGGCAAGCCGAGGTTTCGAATAGGGAAATCAAGCAGATTCTTGAGAAGACCGTGGGGCCTACAAGGAAGGATTGGAGTTTGCGCTTAAACGATGCATTGTGGGCGTATCGCACTGCCTACAAAACCCCCATTGGGATGTCACCTTTTCGGCTCATCTATGGGAAGCCATGCCATCTTCCCGTCGAACTAGAGCATCGTGCACATTGGGCCGTCAAAACATTCAATATGGACCTTGATGCCGCAGGTTTACATAGAAAGCTTCAATTGTGTGAGCTTGATGAAATCCGAAATGAAGCATATGAGAATGCCCGGATTTACAAGGAGAAAACGAAGGCATTCCATGACAAGATGATTCGTGCCAAAACGTTCTCTATTGGGCAGAAAGTGTTGTTGTTCAATTCTCGCCTTCGGCTGTTTCCGGGTAAGTTGCGTTCCAAATGGGTTGGTCCTTTTATTGTCACTAATGTTTTCCCTCATGGTGCAGTACAAATCAAAAGTTCAAGGACGCAGCAAGAATTCAAAGTGAATGGGCATCGATTGAAGCCCTATTACGAGACGTTTGAGGAGCATGTCGTGGAGGAGGTACCCCTCCATGCCGTGGAACCTAGTCAAGCTTAAACGGAGGTACCGTCCGGCTGCAAGACGTAAAAGAAAGCGCTACTTGGGAGGCAACCCATGCATTCAACAAAGGAAGACTTAGAAAGCACTCCAATTCCAGATTCCTAAAAAACTCTTCTCTTTGTTGCTATTTCATTTCTGCCTTGTTAGGTTGTTTAGTTGTTATTGTTTGTTTGTTTATTAATTGTGTGAGTCTATGATTGTAACATTGAGAAAATGTTTGATTTATTGATAGGCACTGCTAAACAAAGAAAGATGGAGCTTCACAAAGGTTGTTTACGTGAAGCCCCACTACGAGGCGTCGGAGCGGAAGGCATAGTAGCGGAAGGCTTTGGAGCGGAAGGCATCGGAGTGGAAGGCATCGAAGCGGAAGGCATTGGAGCGGAAGACATCGGAGCGGGAGGCATCGGAGCTAGAGCATTCCAGGCCTCAAGACTTGGCCAAGCGCTAGATGAGCCAGGAAAAAGGTGCCTCTGGAGGAAAGACGAAAACCTTTGACAGTCACTGTGAATCCGACCTTCAGACTCTTGCAGCTCATCAAGCTTCCTCTTCATGCCCGTCGAATAGTTGTTGGCAAGCACGTGCAAACTTCTATTCTCGTACTTAAGCTGCTGGATCTCTTGCTTAAGACTTTCCACCTCTGCCATCAATGATTCCACCTGACGGGAGCGGGCAAGCAGGCGTTGACCCATGTTGGACACAGAACTCGCACACTGAACACTAAGTGCGAGGGACTCTTGAACGGCCAGCTCATCGGACCGTCCTGACAGCAGCCTACTATCTTTTGGAGTGAGGAGGTTCCTAGCTACTATTGTAGCTGTTGTGGCGTCCTGCATCACGGAGTCTTCACCTGTAAGAAGACCGTTAGAAGATAAGAAAGAAGGGCGCCATACGTTACCTTGACGCGGCGCGCCCGTATCACTGCTAAGGCTCAATTCCAAGCTAAGGTTCGATGAGTTTGCCATTTTTCAAAAGTGTTCAAAGAGAAGGGATGAAGTTAAATTTCAAAGGGCCGGAGTCGATTTTCAAGAATGGGAAATCTTCAGAGTGTGTTTGTTGTGGTGGTCGATAGCTCTATAAAAAGCCAAGGCGACGCGTCCACCGATTCAAGAAGCCGGAATTTCAGGCGTAATTTAGGCGACGCTTTCTCAGCTTTTCAGAAGACGCGTTCAACTTTGTCAAAAGATTTCTTCTTTTCAGACAACACGTGGAGGCCATCATCGCAACTACACATCTTTAGCCGACAAGCGCAAAGTTCGGCGACGCTTTCTCTGCTTTTCAGAAAACGCGTGCAGCTTTGTCAAAAGGAGCCGCATCCACACTACAACGTGTTGTTCAGAAAGCAAAGGGGCGTCGTTCAGAAATCGAAAGGGCGCCTGCTCAGAAATCGAAGAGGCGTCGTTCTGATATCGAAGAGACATTTGTCGACAAGGGTAAAAGAACAGTACCACCACTTGATATTATCTCTATATATGTCGACCTTCGTCTTTTATGGCAAGGCAAACTTGAAGAAAAATGCCCAACTCTCCCTCACCTCTGAGGGCGCACTCCCAGCAAAACCTCTTGAAATACTCAATTTTTTCTCCCCCAAAGAAGATACCAGAAACCTGGAGTACAAATGAGGCAGAAGGAAACGGTCGATCGAAGCATGTGGAGACAACCACAACAAATACATGTGCTGTTTCATTCGCCGTTTCTTCAAAAGCAAAGGTATCTCATATCATCAAGGTCTAAAGCAAAAGTATCTCATATCATGCTCTTTCCCTGTCCTTTTCTTTGTCCTTGTTCTTACTCGCATGGCAAAGTGAAAGAAGCAATCAGCCGGCACTTGGAGTCAGTCTTCCGATCTGGTTCCAACTGCCTGGAATATATTCCTGATTGCTTACCTAGCGTTGCTCTCGAGTAGTCATCTTCAACGGTTGATACACTTCCAGAGAAGGGACCACTCCTGCAAAGATTGAACAAAGAAACAGATGACAGGAGGAAGCTCAGACCTTCGGGGGAGACCCTAAAGGGAATCCTGCTGCCCAGATCAAGAGTAGCACAAAGGAAAATCAACGATGGGCGGCAACCAGTTCGAGAGTAAGCCTGTGGAATCAACAACATCAAGCCTCAATGCAATCACCAAGGAGAAGAGGGAATTTACACTCCATAACCAGATTTGCGTCCCTAAACTCTTCTCTTTGTTAATTACATTTTGCTATGTTTAGTATGTTTAAGTGCTTTTTGTGTGTTTACTTATATTTTGTGTGAATCTATGCTTAAAACATTGAGGACAATGTTTGATTTAAGTGTGGGGGGGGGTAACTAATGTTGTTAATGCAAATTCGTGGGATTTTATCACCTATTACTTCAAATGTTGTTCCTTGCTGTTTTAAGGTGTTTTTAAATTGTTTTAGAGTGTTTTAGTGTGTTTTGTTTTATAACTCCGAAAATCACATAAAAATTTGAAGAAAATGTTTTGAAAAGCCTAAAAAGAGTGTTTTGAGTCATTTTTGTGTGTTTGTGTCTTAGGGTACCTTCCAACACAATGATAAGGATTTGGTTTATAATTGCATGACGGTTAGAAAGAGTTATGAACATAGAGAAAAGTTTGATTTACTCTTGGTATATGCTTGGTTATGGTTATAATGTATGACTTCACATGCAATCATAAAAGAAAAAAAAATTCGTTTTTGTAACATGCTTGAAGGAAGGAACTCAAACAAACGCTACAACCCTGAGAGACTTGAGCCTATAACGTTCTTTGGAGAGTATAATCTGTGATTTCTTGTTTTCTAAAGTCGTTGCATGATCTCATTATTCGTTGCTTGGTTACTACTTAGAAGGCGTTTCATCATATAGTTCCAAATGCTAGAACTCATGCCCATTTCATTCAAAGCATGTTATTGATTTGCATAACACATATTCAAGAAGAAGTTGTGTAGTGACCACCACCATAGCCAAATAGCCTTACTTCCCATACTTCGTATTTGTTGTAAGTTTTAACCCCGTTGAGCCTTGTTTAGCCTTTATTCTTTGTTTACCCACATTTTCCTCACCTAGCCTAGTTTAGGACAATCCCCACCCTTGTTCTTAAAAGATAGTGAGCATGACTTAATTGAATTCCTTTTGAGTTACATTATGAAAGAAAATAAGTGTGGGGGAGAGAATGTTTAAGTGTTTATGTTTTGAGATTCAAAAGAAAAGAAAAAGAAAAGAAAAAAAAAAAAAAAAGAGAAAAGAAAGAAAGAAAGAAGAGCTTGAAAAAAAAAAAAAAAATGAAAGAATAAGTGATTGAAGAAAGGTTCCAAAACACCAATTCTGGGCGTAAATTGTCTAAATTCTCCCTTTTTGTTCAAAAGTTGAGTTTTCATTCAAAAGTGAATTCTAAGTTGATTCAAATGCTTTGCTCACTATTTCTTTAAGAACCTTTGTTTTCCATATCCCTTCTTTGTTATCCACATACCCCAAGCCCCGTTACAACCCTTGACTTCTATCTTGAGTGTTGTGTATTTCAATTTGTGGAGTTTGAACTTGGTATGAGCATATGGTGTCACTGGTTCTCGCGTCTAAGTAGTAGCATTCCATTCATGAGATCATATCTATACATGCTTATTAACTCCAGAAATTGCGTTCTTTGTGATACATATATGTGAGTGTTCGTTTTCATGTTACATCAATCTTCTCACATATGACTAGATTAGGGTGTGTAGTTAGAAATTCTGAGTGAAAATCGAGTGCATATCTTGTAAGGAATTGAGCAAATTCTCTAAGGCATGTTACTACATTCAAAACATGGTTTTAAATGATTAATTGTGAACTAGTATATGGTGACTATGATTAAGAATGTACTTAAGTGTGAAGATGACTAAAATCTGTGAGAATGATGATTTTTAACATGTCATGTGCATTGGAAATCCCTAAGACGGTTGTTGGAAGGTTTAGGTTGTGTTTTACGTGTTTAGTGTCGTTTTGTTTATTTGTTTTTATTCTGTTTTGCTCGAGGACTAGCAAAAGCTAAGTGTGGGGGTATTTGATAGGAGCATATTCATGCGACTTAAATGGCTTGTTCTCGTACATTTACGTTATGTTTCTTTAGTTATTTTAGTTCTTTATGCTTCTTTTGTGTGTTTTCAGGTTCTAAGGGCTTAGGGAGCAAGAAGGTGCATTTTGAGGCCATTTGGAGCATTTTTGGGCATGGATTGGATAGCTTATCCATGGAGCCAAGAGGATGGACGAATTTGAAGGCCTTGTATTCACTTTGGACATAAAACAAAGGGCCTAGCCCATTCTCTCTTATTCTCTCCCTTATAGCCATGCAAAGAACCATCCATTCCATAAAAAACAATCCATCAATTCACATGCAAAACCACCATTAACACACATGCACCCAAACAAAGCCAACCTAGCTAACCCTACATGCATTCTTTATTCACTCTTCATCATTGCATTCATTCTCCAAACACTTTCATTAATTAAAACACATTTGCACATCCACTCATTCTTTCCCCAAAGCCGTGTATTCCCAATCCCTTTCCAACATTTCACATGCATTTCCACCTTGGTCATGCTTTCCCATTTCATTATTCATTCACTTTGCATTCATTCAATCAACCCACATGCACTTTAATCATTCAAACATGTAGCCACATAATCATTCACCCTATCCATTCTTTGTCACAAAACAATGTCACATACACTCATCATCACACAACCTAGCTAACCCTACATGCATTATTTATTAACTCTTCATCATGCATCAACATTTTAAATCATCAAAAAACCAACCCATTGCCGTGCATAATCTCTCATCATTTCAGCCACATTTCTAACTCACATGCATCACATTCATTTCCAAACAACAATCATTTCAAATGCCATGCATTCACATGCATTTACACCACCAAAAACCCCTTTGCCGTGGGCTTTCAATGCCTTTCCAGCTTTCCCTTTTATTTTCCAGCTTTCATTCTTCATCATTGCAGCCATTCCACATGCAATTCTCCATCATTCCTCCACACAAACACCTTAAACAAACAGCCATATACATCTCCACTCCTCCTATAAATACCCTTGCATTCATTCATTCAAGGAACATCTCATATTTCCATTCACAACACTTCACACAACACAAACACAACCCTTGTGCCGCAAATCATTTCCATTTCTGTGCAGTTTTTCTCCTCCATTGCAGCCACTATCCAACCACTTCCCATCCCTCCAAAACACTTCACATAATCCCCAAAGCTCACCTTAGACCTTGTGCTACAACAACGAGGAAGAAAAGAGTGCCTAAACGTTCATACAATTCAAGTTTGAGTTGTTGGAATGTTTAGGTGTTTCTTTGATTTCAAAGTTTAAATTCACTTTTCTTTGTTTTGTAATGGAAGAGAAGAGTGCCTAAACGTTCATACAATTCAAGTTTGAGTTGTTGGAATGTTTAGGTGTTTCTTTGATTTCAAAGTTATGAGGAACTAAACCCCCCTTTAGCTAGGGGGTGATTCAAAATACATGTTTATGCTTGCAATATGAATTGATTACTTTTGGTTGGAATTTCATAAGTTGTGGATTCAATTTGTTTAACCGTTTGAATGAATATGACGCTAGAATATAAGAGAGTTTCACCTAATAGTTACGAACTTATATTCACAAGTAGTGGAGGTTGCTTTTAAACAATCGCGTTAAACGAATTCTTGGCATAAGTTTCATGCGTATTCCATAGTAACGAATGCCTCGTCAATGTTTATGATTTCCGTTGAACTTAATGATCTTTGTTGAATGTCTCTATCATGCGTATTCCATAGTTAGGGACTTTGATTAAGAATAATTTGGTTGTAATGCGTATTCCATTCAATCCAACGAATCTAGGGAAATCTGAAAGTTAATTTAAGCGGACCTAATTAACTTGGAGCATTGAGTTTCATAATTTATCGAAAGACCAACCGAAAATCAATCTTGTATGCAAGTGTAACATGTGTGGAGAAAAACCCCTTAGCTATTCCATCATCCATATTTTTCATCACATTCATATTTACATTTTGCCTTTAATTATATTCTGTCCATTTAATTTAATATCGTCCAAACACATTTCCCCCATATTTCGTTGAGTCTTAATCATTCGTATTTGTTTTATTTTTGTATCTTTAAGCTTTTGGAGTCATAAACAATTTCAAATTCGTCTAAATCAAGTTCTAGTTTCTATTTGAGTCAGTTTGATTGTTTTAGGCAGTTTGAGTTTTTCAAAGCCATTCTGAGTCATAGTAGTCTTGTTAAGAGTATTTACATTTAGTTTTTTGTGTTTTCAAGTCAATTCAAATTAGATTAGCACCCCTAGTTAATCCCCGGTTAGAACGATCCCTACTTACATCATTACTACAATTTTCACAAATAGGGTTTAGTTTGTGTGCGTATAAATCTCGCATCAACTGGCAGCGTTTCATTTGCCCCAAGATGTGCATATTTTAAATGTTCTGGCAATGGTTTTAGCTCCACTTTTGGGGGTTGCAATTTAGAAGGTTTTAAGGGCGTTTTCGGCTCTCCAAGGCTTTTGTAAACATGTGTCCAACGTGGTAATTGGGCTGGTACACTGTCTAATGCTGTTACATACTCAAAAATGTCTTCATCCTCTGTTTGTGATGTATTTGGACTATGTAAAACACTCAATAATGGATCAGATGTCAACCTGGTCATAATTTCTGCATGAATAACACCTTCTAACACATCTGCCCGCATACACTCTTGCTGCCCTTCTGGGTGTTTTACAGCTTCAAATAGGCTAAAAACCACTGATTGGTCTTGCACTCTAAATGTTAAAGTACCTGCTTCCACATCAATCAATGTTCGGGCAGTGGCCATAAAAGGTCTTCTCAAAATATCTGATGTTTGCAAATCTTCATCCATGTCCAAAACTACGAAATCTGCTGGTAGATACAAATTGTCAATCTTGATAATTAAGTCTTCAATAATCCCCCTAGGATAAGTAACAGAACGATCTGCTAGCTAGAGAATAATTGATGTAGGCCTTAGATCTCCTTGGCCGAATCTCTGAAAAACAGAATAAGGCATTAAATTAATACTAGCACCTAAATCAATTAATGCACGTTTAAAATTAGAATTTCCAATAGTGCAAGAAATTGTAAAACTCCCTGGATCTTTCTTTTTGGGTGGTAATTTGTGTTGTAGAACTGCGCTGCACTGTTCAGTCAAAACAACTTTTTCAAAATCAACCAATTTCTTTTTGTGAGTGCACACATCTTTCAAAAATTTGGCATATGATGGAATGTTTTTTATTGCATCAAGTAGTGGCAGATTAATTTGAACTTTAGATAGAGTTTGCATGAAGTCCCTCAGTTGCTTGTCTTTTGCTGTTTGCTTCAAATATTCTGGATATGGAATTGGGGCCTCATAAACATGTTCTGTGCATTTTTCTGTTGCTGGATTGTTTTTGGCAAGTTGTGCAGCAGCAGGTTCTGCAGGTTTTGCAGCAAATTCTGTAGGATTTTCTACAGACTTGTCTTCACTTTTTGCATTCTCACGATTATCATAGCTTTTACCACACCTCAAAATTCTAACAGCACTGCATTCTTCTGAACCCCGTGGATTAGGGACTGTTTGGCTAGGAAATTTGCCTTTTTCTCTTTCTGTGATATGACTTGCTAACTGTCCAAATTGTTTTCCCAGATTTTGAATTGAAGCTTGTACATTTTGCATATTCTGATCATTTTTGTCTATGTACTGCTCTGTAGATTGCATAAACATTTGGAGTGCATCCTCCAAAGAACGTTTGGGTTGCACAACTGGCTGCTGTACATGATTTTACTGAAAATGTTGCACCTACTGGTTTCCTCCCCACTTCATATTTGGGTGATCCCTCCAACCTGGGTTATAAAAATTAGAATATGGATCATTTCTGAGTCTTTGAAAATTGTTAAATGGATTTACTTGTTCTGCCACGTGTTCAGGATAGGCGTCTTTGTGTGGGCAGCCCATAAAATCATGATTTGGCATGCTGCAGATGCTACAAACTGCTGCAGTAGGCTGCTGTACAGCAACCTGCTGCACTGGTACTGTTATTTTCTGCAAAAGCATGTCAAATTTTGAATCAAAATTTTCAAGTTTTCTCTCCATTTTTTCGATTTGAGCAGATACATGTGGAGTTCCAATTGACATATCAAAAACGCCTCTGGTTTGTGTCTGGTCCGCTGCCCATTGTTGTGTCTCTGTAGCCATTTTCTCAAATAACCGAAATGCTTGTTGAGCATTTTTATCTGAAAATGAACCTCCGGATGATGCATTCACATAACTCTTTGTAGCTGGATTTAAACCCCTGTAGAATATTTGCATTCTTGTGTCCCCATTAATATAAGCATGAGGACACTTCTTGAATAAATCTGAAAATCGCTCCCAAGCTTCATGGAACTCTTCATTAGGCTTTTGAACAAAAGATAGAATTTTAGTTCTTATGTCAAGAGTCTTGGATGCTGGATAAAACTTGCTTAAGAACTTTTCGCTTAACTGTGCCCAGGAAGTGATGCTCCCATATGGGAGTGTAAAAAGCCATGTTTTCGCCTTGTCTTTTAAAGTATAGGGAAAGAGACGAAGCTTAATAGATTCTGCAGAAAACCCTCTAACCAAAATATTCTTGCAACCCATCAGAAATTCAGTAATGTGCATGTTAGGATCGTCATGAGCTAGTCCATGAAAAGTAGGCAATATTTCCAACATGTGATGTCTAATCTCAAAAGTATCGCCTTCATCTTCTGGATAAACAACGCAACTTGGTAATTCGTTAGCACGGGCTGCTAGTGTTTGTCTCAAAGGTTGCCCAGCTTCGGGCATAGCAAAAGCCATTGTTTCCCTACTTTCTAAAACGCCTAAAATTAGGTGCTGCAGAAAAGTGCCATTCTGGGAAAGATCAGGTGCCAAAAACTGTTCTCGCCGCTGCTTTCGTATGTTCTTTCAGGCTCAGGATCAAATTGAACAAGTTGTGCAGAATATGATCTGGTGCTGACCATGCACAAATTTCAGTAATCTGAAGAAATAAAAAATGACAATTAAAATTAAAGAGATTTTATTTTTGAACGAAAATAATTAATTAAGAATATGATAAAAAAAAAAATAATTAAAACAATCCCCGGCAACGGCGCCAATTTCTTGATAGGATTTTTACCACATGCAAATAGGGTTAAAATCATTGAAAATACTTACAAGAATACAAGGTAAGTGTAGTATAATTGCTCATGCAAGGTCATTGTCCACAAAGATTGTTTGATTAATTCATAATTAAATCAACTATTAATTAACTATTGAAACAGATTTTTATCAAAGATTTGAGATTTTTGAGTTTGAAAATGTTGAATTAACAATTAAAGAACCTAGAAGTTAGAAAATAAAGGCAGCAATCAAAAAAACGTTTTTTAATTAAAACAATTTAGGGAAATACTAGGGTTAAGCCGTCACCATTACAATCCTATGCAATTCTATCAATTACTTATAAATTTCCACATCCATGCTTTGAAGGTTAGGTTTTCCTAACGCATATTTTCCTTGTGATGTTCAAGCAAAAACGAATATCTAACATGCAATCCGTCTGTGATGTTCAGATTAAATATAAACATGCAAGACTCATTAAACTTCGTGAAAACCCTTTGAAAAACTATGCAACCCTTAAGAGCGTGATGTTCGCCTTAAGTGAACTTACAATTACTAATCACAAGAAGCCCTCCTCAATTTCAGGGTGATGTTCCAACAGAAATTGCATCAAATAACTTGTCTAAATACCCTAATGGTGATCAATCATTAAAATATATAGATAGATTTAATCGTGGTGATTAATAATTCAAAGCAAACATGCATCCATTCATAAGCAAATTAATAAAATTACATATTCATGCTACGGTTCATGGCCTAACCCTAGCAAAAGAATTAGTTACGCATACTCATAATAAAAATCAAAGGAAATATCATTCAAATGAGTCAAAGGAATGAAAACACCTTAAAGTAGAAAATATCCACGAACCCTAGCAATCACTCTTTGTCCCCAAACTCATCAAAAATTACCCCCTCTATTTAGGAACGGCCAAGCAATATAATTGCTGAGCCCCCCTACAAACCCTAAAACATAGGTCTCTTATTCCAACTAGGGAAGTAAATAATAAAATAAAATACTTAGAAAATAAAATCCTAATTAAACTAGGAAAAACTGCAAGGGAACTGTCCAGCCACGTTTTAGCCTCAGAAATCCTCCAAATCCGGCCCATAATAGCTTGTTTTAAAGATCAGGACGTTCTGAATACATCTCCAGAAGGCCACGAACCCATCCGAGGTCATCTTAGACTTCAAAAATACAATTTAAGCCCGAAACGTCACTATTCCAGCACTGCACATTGCTCATTTATTTTATCGCCAGAAAATAACCGCTTGGTAGAAAATTCTGATATTTTGATATGATCAAGCCAAGTGACTCACGAACGTCCTCCAACTAGAATTACTCCAAAATTCGTCTATTTAATTATGTTTTTCTCCAGAGGAAGTAGAAAGTCCTAAATTAGAAATACAATTCAAAGTATCAAAATTCTTTCAAAATATTAACCAAAATATACTAAGAATAGGGTTAAATATATACTATAAAATCCGCTCATCAATAACTCTTTCTAAAGCTTGAGAAAACATATTTCCAAACAATTTGCTTCCATTCCTCCATATTCCTTTTCTCAGCATTAAAACCCATAACAACACAGAAATAAACACAGAAATAAAGTACATAACTCCTGAATAAACGCAGCCTAAAACTGAGCAAACACGTGTCGAAAATCAGGTATACTCCAAAGTATAGCAGACCCCAATAATGATCCACTGGTAACTTTTTGGGTCCTAATTGGTTTCAATGTGAGTCCAATAATTAAGACCTCTTATCTTCAAGACTAACTTGTTCAACATTTTTCCCCATAGACCAGATATAAAGTGTTCGCTCTAATTAAAATTTTGCTTCAATGACATTCTCTTTGAACTCCGATTTAGTGATTTTACAAAACTAAAATTTAAAGAAACTATAAGCTTACATAAGATGAAGGATTCAAAGAGTTCACCTTTACCACAAAAGAGGGGAATCGAAAAGTACAAGCGGTTGCAAGATTCGTCCAGAAGTCTGAAGGGTCTTTCAGTAGGGATTGTATTGAACCAAAGTTTCTTTTTAATATCTTTACTGAAGATGTAAATCTCTCTATTAGAATAAATCCATCCCTTTGACAAAAAATAAAATAAAATAAAATTAAGTAACACAAGTACGTTCGCAAAATGTGACACAAGTGTTTGTTATGATAGCAACTAAAAAGACGTATTAAATCTAAAAGATAATGTCGGAAATGGAGCTTGAGAATGGATATGTTTGGTTAGTTTAGGCTTGAGATATGTTTGGTTAGTTTAGGCTTGAGAAATGATTTCCTGACTCATGGAAAGCCTGGGGAAAAGTTGTCATATTTATGATAACAATGTCATCATTGATGATTTAAAATGGCAATTACATCTCAAAAGTAGTATTTCTTACCTAATTTTTGTGATAATAGAATTGGTTGGATTTTTTTTTTTTAATGTTTTCAACCAATTGCATTATTTACTTGGTGTACACTGTATTTTCAATACACTGAAAAATATCTCTTAATTTTTCATCGTACCAAACAAGAGAATTTTACATTTCTATTTTTCAACATGAGAAATCATTTCTCATTAATTCCTTTCCGTATACTAAATGCAACCAAATAGTTCCAACTTGCAACTCCCAACTTCCAACTTCCAACTTCCAAATTATCATCCAACAATTTTTGTATGCAAAGGTAGAGTATGCAAGGTGCCTTCCGATATTTGCGATGTAAACATAAATGTGATAGAAGTCTTAAGATTGTACTTGTATATGTTAACAAAGTTAGTCGGAAGATAGAGGAGAAGGAGCAATCTGCAATCAGAAGCGTGACATGACAAGTGCATTTTTTATCACCATCTTCAAATGTTGGTAATACTCACTATTCTATTTATTACCGTTGTATTATAATTAAGTTTTGGCTGTTGCTCCACACGCACTATCATTGTTATGTTCATTTTTATTTCCCTCACCACCCACCTACCCGTGGGAACCAACATAATTATTGAATGAATTCAAACTCTCTCTCTCTCTCTCTCTCTCACTCTCTCTCTCTTCATTAATTCTTCATGCTCCTCCGCACTCGTAGGTAGTTGTTTGTTATCTGCTCCAACCACAATACATGGACACATGTAAAGTTTTCTTAATATATGATATACTGTTTTTTTTATTCTTCTGGGATTTGAGGCCTTAGCTAATAAGGTAGGGATTTAACAGGAACAAAAAGGAAAGATGGAGATAGAGGCGGCAGGTGGTGGTCATAGTGGCGGCGGTGGAAGTGGAAGAGGAGCGTACTTGGTGTGGCAGGATCTAAGTGCGGTGCTTCCAAACTTCAGAAAGGAAGCACCCACAAAGTGGTTGCTCAATGGGCTGAGTGGGTTTGCTGAACCTGGTAGGATCATGGCTATCATGGGTCCTTCTGGCTCTGGAAAATCAACACTTCTTGATATTTTAGCAGGCTCTCTCTCTCTCTCTCTCTCTCTCTCTCTCTCTCTTGTGATCTTTCATAGATGAGCACTGCACTGGTAGCACAAAATATGCCTGTGTTTCACGTATATGGTTTCATTCCATCATCCTTTGTAGTTTGTAGATAAAATCCGAACTTTTCACTTTTGGTATTTATTTATTAAAAAGGATGAACTTTTGCATCCAAAAATACTCCTTTACCCAATTTATAGAAAACCCATGATTTTTAAGGAAAGATTATGGGGTTTGGTATGTAATTATACTCGTTAATAATAATTACACCACCCAAAAGTGATGTAATTTGGCCAAAATTAACTAGTTTTTTTTATTGTTAACTCCATTTGTTCTGTTAAAAAAAGGCTGCTTTAGATTTTGGCCCTTACAATTCATGATTCCTAGATAAAAACTTATCTACATATAAACGTCCAATAAAAACCCAAATTTAAAATATGCAGCCACATCGGAATACTATTGACCTACTAATACAATTTATTTACACCCATTCCACTTTCTCAAATCCCTAAATTTATTCCAAATTAAAAGTTTAGAAAAAGTGAAATAAAATATATAAAATGTTGTATTGCATTAATTGTATCCATATCATACCAAAAATTTACCTTTTTTGTGATATATATATTTTGCATTAATTGGGAAGTAAATTAATTTGTTCCAATTATTGAAAAAAATTATACTAAATCCGTATTATATATTTTGAATCATATAACACTTCTCTAACTTGTAGGTAAATTATTTTTCATGTATTGTTACATATATTAAGCACGTTTTATTGTTGTATAAATATAGGTATGACATAATATTTTTCAATATAATACATCAAATTATATTTCTTCTTGTTATGGGGAAATTATTCTCCAGGTATTAGTGAAAAAAAGAAATTATATTACACACAAGGTATAATTTTTTGTAGGTAAATTATTAGAAATTAATTTGTAGGTAGGTAAATTAATTTGTTCCAATTATATAAAAAAAATATATATACTACACCTAGATTATATATATATATATTTTTTTTTTTTCTTTGAGAAAACCGCAAAGAAAACCTAGATTATATATTTTGAATCAAATAACATTTTTGTATACATGGTAGGTAAAATATTTTTCATTTATTATTACATATATTAGCCTATTAGGGACGTTTTTTGGTAAAAATATATAAAGTAATATGTATATGATTATTTTTCAAAAGCATGATCCAATTCCTAAGTTTATGCAATATTTTGTTGTTGGTATACAATATTTTGCATAATTGGAAATGAACATTTCAAATAGTAGGTAAGTAAATTAATATTGTCTAATTATATAAATACACACACACACACACACATATATATATATATATATATATATGTACACACACACATACACATTTTGAATCAAATAACATTTTTGTACATTGTAGGTAAATTACTTTTTTGTTTTTATGTATTATTGCATACATTAGGTTTTTTTTTTTTTTTTTTTTTTTTTTTTTTTTTTTGTAAAAATATATGTGAACTCATAATGCCAGATGCATAAAATTAGGCCAACAATTCTCATATTTGATATTAATATGCAATGATTGTTTTTAACATTAATGTCTTATTTTTCTTTTTGCAAAATCATTAACTCTCTCCTTACAATCTACATAGAATTAAAGGAAAACTAATGAAAATGACTTGAAAACTTTGAGTTTTAATGATAATGACAAAATAAATGGTAAAATGAATAGTATCAAGATTGACTTTTTAGTGTAAAAAAGTGGTTTTTCGTTAAAGTAAACAATATTGGGAACTTTTCGTTAAAGTTCCCTATAATTAATTATGCACATCAAATATGCAATAGGGGTATTTTAGGCATCTAAAAAATGTAAAATGTGTAAAGTAATATGTAATTAATGAATTCACTTAGGTGGATCAGAGTTACTGGGTTTTTTTTGAGTAAAAAAATATGTCGGGTTTTATATGGAAAAAATTGAATTTGAGGGGTTAAAGTTATATTTTCAGTTAAAAAAAAGGTTCTTTGTCAAAATGGTTTGGCTAGTTTTGGTAGTAAATGAGCTTTGAACTTCTACGAGTCTTAATTTATTTTGCTTTTTTTTTTCTTGGAAAAAGGCTTTTAAGCTGCAAATTTCTGAAGGAATTGTATTTATATATATCGTCTGGATGTTTAGAAATTGAGCAATCTGAGAAGAAAATGTCTTGTTTGGTCACTTAATACTAGGTCTAATAGTATTCGTGTTCACTTGTAAGATCATCTCCAACCGTTGGATTAAAACTTGAAATTTTAAACCCAAAAAATTTAGGCTTTAATCCAAAAATAATTTTTCTCCTCCAACTATTCTGGATTAAATTTTTAACCTAAGATTAGTAAATGATCCATTTAGGATAATTTTTTTTCTGATAGTAACTTTAAAAAAAAAATTATGTAGACTATTCTAATTTAATTTTATGAACCTTTTAGCCTAAAAATATTTAGATTCCAATAAATATTGAAGGTCACTAAATCGACACCATGAAACTCGTGGAACATTGTAAAAGAATATGAAACACATAAAATATATATTTTTTAAATTACTTTAGCCGTTGGATTTAAATTTAGACCGTTAGATTTTTTTTTAACCGTTAGATTTGATTTGAGCCGTTGGATTCAATGAATTTATAAAATATAAAACTAAAAAAAATACACATAAATGGTTGGTCAGTCCCACTAACTCAAGGAGAATCCTGGTCTAAATTTGCCCATAAATAAGTATTTGGTTAAAACTCATATTTGCCCTAAAGGTTGGAGAAAGTTGGGATGAGTTTAGAACCTAAAATTTGAGTTTTACTGTAAGAGTTGGAGATGGTCTAAGTGAGAGGTCTTAGGTTTGATTATTGTTAAAAGTGAAATTGAACCATATTATTACTAGAACATTATGAAGCTTAGCCAACTTCCCCACCTCTTAGTATAGATAATATTTATTGATTGTTCAAAGAAAAAGAAAGAAGAAAATACCCTTTTTAGTTGGAAACCATATCCCGTCGCAATTCCCAAACCCATGGGATAAACATATCCTATTGGAGTGCATTTTTTCTAACCACCTTAGGTGGTGGTAATGCTCATCGCCTTATTGATTATTGTTAGATGAGTTTGATTTAATCTAGTTGTTAAATAAATATCAAAATTTAAAATCATTTAACGCCAATCAATTGGATGGTGAGCATTACAACCGCTTAATGGTGGCGAGTAACAGTATAAGTGCATCATATCCCATCCTAGGCTGGACTTGGTTTGTACAATCCACGGTTGAAGTCTTGTCCCACATTTTTGTTACCCAATAAAGAGCCATCAATTGTACTTGAATGCAAACCAAACTTTGGCGACGGGTCTTTTACTTCTTTTCTTTTCATATGACCATTTGGTATGGAGAAGGCAAATAGACAGAAAGACAAAATTTGAATGCATGACTGGTTTTAAAGGCTTTTACTAGCAACATGGGCACCTAGCATCTTATTTTTCCATTTTTATTGTTTCTTTTTAGTGATTTTTTAATTCAAACAAGGTCTAAAATTCCAATAAGGGGCAGAGGTTTTTCAGTGTACTTAACATATGAGTCGGTACACTGTCTATTAATACAAGTAGATGAACAATGAAAAATATATAATCTCTCTGCTTATATTATGTCGAGTGGTGTAGCTAATGCAGTCTTTTAAAAAGTTATTTTTTTTTACTGAAATTGTGCTTGTTTATTTGACACAGGTAGACTCTCAAGAAATGTGGTTATGACTGGAAATATTTTGTTTAATGGGAAGAAGAAAAGGCTTGCGTATGGCGCTGTTGTAAGTAAAGCTTTCTGTTTCCAGTTGCTCGTATGAAAAATAAAAAAATTGAAATTCACATTGTAGTTTTTGCTCTCATTGAGAGTTGAACTCAAGACCTTCCGCTTACTAAACGGGTGCTCTAACCAACTGAACTATGAGAGCTGATTGTCCTCTTAAAAGACATAGTAATACTGTTCAACAGAATATTGTTGCCATTGTTTAAGAATATATATCATCTTAATCAAGGTTTTAAAAGATGCTAGACGCTAGTTGAATTTAAATAAATATATTATATTTCGTGTAAATAAATGTATGTTTATACTTAAAATATATATAATTTCATTATAAACTACAAAATAGGATGACATATATTTATGAAGATTTGGAACATAATAAAAACATGGTGAACAAACTATAATGTTTGTTCACTCAAGTATTCAACAAGTCTCTTACAATTTATTGAAAAAAAATAAAATGCAAATGAAAGTTATCTATTTTTTGTCAAAGTGAGTAGCAATCTAGACGGGTGCCTAGACGGGTATGGACAGGCTAGACGGATTCCTAGGCGGGCTTAATATTCAAACGCCTAGGCATTAATCGGGGGTGGCCAACCACCTAGCGCCTAGGCGGGGCCTACGCTGCGCTAGGCGGGGATTTTTAGAACAATGATCCTAATTCACTATAAACTGTGGAATTCCAGGCTTATGTTACACAAGAGGATGTATTGTTGGGAACACTCACAGTTAGAGAAACCATAACATACTCGGCTCACTTGCGGCTTCCGAGTACTTTTACTAAAGAAGAGGTTAAGAGCATTGTGGAAGGAACAATTATGGAAATGGGCCTCCTGGAATGTGCTGACCGATCAATTGGAAACTGGCACTTGAGAGGTATTAGTGGAGGTGAGAAGAAACGAGTTAGCATTGCACTTGAAATTCTAACAAAGCCTTGCGTATTATTTCTCGATGAACCTACTAGTGGCCTTGATAGTGCCTCGGCTTTCTTTGTTATTCAAACACTTCGAAGCATTGCTCGCGATGGAAGAACAGTTGTTTCATCTGTTCACCAGCCAAGTAGTGAAGTATTTGCACTCTTTGACGACCTCTTCTTGCTATCTGGTGGTGAAACTGTATATTTCGGAGAAGCAAAGACTGCTATTGATGTAAGAGAAGGACTCTTGGCACCCTGTTACGAGTATTTTAATATCTTCAGTGAATAAGTTATTTGAGCCCCATTTTTCTTTTCTTGTAACGAATGCTAATTCCATTTTGATTTTTGTAGTTTTTCGCTGAAGCAGGTGTCCCATGTCCCAGTCGAAGAAATCCTTCTGACCACTTTCTACGTTGCATAAATTCAGACTTTGACACCGTGACTGCCACACTGAAAGGATCTCAAAGAATTCGGGTGCATATTAATTCTTAACTCAGTTCTTTAATGCACAATAGGTGCAACGTGGTTATTCCATCTCATGTTTCAAAGTAAACATCCAAAAACACTTCATTGACTTTTACATACAAGAATACATATACATATCATGTTACTGCAGAATTTATGTACTCCTGAAACACGCTTGCTGACCATATCGCCTCCTAGTAGTTAATGCCTTTTGAGTTGTTGGATTTTGATTATTCATGAACATATGCTCTTGAGATCTTGACGCGTTACTCATGTCATTGATATTTTGAGAAAATTTATGCATTGATCTCTTCTAATTATATTTAGCTGAAGTTACTCAGCTGCACCTATTAAATTTCTATCTTTCCTTTGCTGATTTCATTCCTCTCCCCCCACCCTTCTTTAGTTAATTATTTAGGGTGATGCTTTTCTCATAATAGTTGTATATCTGTGTCTGAATTGGTAGGATGTACCAACATCAGCGGACCCTCTCATGAATTTGCCAACAGCAGAGATCAAAGCTAGGCTAGTCGAGAAATACAAGTGTTCAAAATATGCAAATAAAGCGAGAGCCAGGATGCAAGAAATAGCAGCAATTGTAACTTTTCCAACTTGAGCTCTTTAGTCCCATTTCTTTCTGAAGTATTAAAATATGCATTGACTTGGTATCCCTGGAAACATATATGAAGTAGTCTATGTGTTGCAGGAAGGACATATCATTGAAATGAAAAGTGGAAGCCAAGCAAGTTGGTGGAAGCAACTTTCAACCTTGCTGCGAAGGTCGTCTCTGAACATGTCTAGAGATGTGGGATATTACTGGTTAAGGATAATCATCTATATACTTGTATCAATATGTGTTGGTACCATCTATTTTGAAGTTGGCCATGGCTATAACGCAATCTTTGCCCGGGCAGCATGTGGTGCATTTATCAACGGCTTTATGACGTTTATGTCTATTGGAGGTTTCCCATCCTTCATAGAGGAAATGAAGGTAAGCTGATGCAACACAGATGTAAGTATTCATAGTGGCAGTGGTGAAATACAAGACATTTCTGTTGAGTTAAAGCCTTTTCATGCCTTGTTTTCTTCTTGTAAACAGGTGTTTTATCGAGAAAGGCTCAATGGGCATTATGGAGTTTCGGTGTTCATCATTTCCAACTTCCTCTCTTCATTCCCATTCTTGGTTGCAGTTACTCTTAGTACTGGGACTATTACTTACTATCTGGTGAAATTTCGTACAGAGTTTTCGCATTATGTGTACTTCTGTCTCGATATATATCTGAGCATTTCAGCGATAGAGAGCCTCATGATGGTTGTAGCTTCTCTGGTTCCCAATTTCCTAATGGGGATTATAGCAGGAGCTGGAATCATGGTAAGAAGATACACTCAAATGTTTGATAAGCTTTCCTTTTCTGTTTTCCATCACGCCTATCCTTCGTAGTGTATCCTTCTCAATAAAATGGTTGTGCATGCAGGGCATCCTGATGATGACCGCGGGTTTCTTCCGCTTGTTGCCTGATCTTCCTAAGCCGTTTTGGCGCTACCCAATTTCATATATCGCTTATGGCTCATGGGCACTACAGGTAAATCATAGTGAATCATCTGTCTTTATAACACAAGTTGTCACAATGATTATGATAAATGTAAAATCAGATGGTATTGATATGTATTGTAATTCGATATGCAGGGTGCCTATAAGAACGATTTGATTGGCCTTGAGTTCGAGCCCATGATACCCGGTGAACCAAAACTTACGGGCGAGTATATCATCCGGCATATATTTGGGATACCAATAGACCACTCCAAGTGGTGGGACTTGGCTGCTGTTTTAGCCATTCTTACAATGTACCGGGTTCTTTTCTTCCTAATTCTCAAGTTCAAGGAGAGTGCGTTGCCAGTGTTTCAGTCACTCTACGCAAAAAGAACGCTACACCGTCTCGATAAGAGGCCGTCCTTCAGGAAACTACCCTCCATTTCTTCCAAGAGACACCAGGCTCTCCACTCACTGTCTTCTCAAGAGGGCCTCAACTCTCCACTGCACTAGAACTGGCATCGCAGTACTCATGAGAGTTTTGTAAGGAACAACTATTACAGTGTAATCTCTCTCCATGCTGTTTATGTAATTAGTCACTCTTGCTCTGAAAAAAATCAGATAAAAATGTAGGGAGTTTCTGTTGGCGTTTCATATACAGAAACTGTTTAATAAAAATATATAATATATATATATATATATATTTATCATGGAATAACGCAATACCAAGGTCGTTAGCCGGTTTAATGTAGTTTCTTTTGCCAAATTTAAATCCAGTTTCCCTGATCTCATATATGGGATTCATCAATCATTACACTTTTTAGAGTAAAATTGTTTAGACATCACATGCTGCAGTCTGAACCTAACATTTTGCAAACATTACAATGATTTCCTTCCTTCAGTTTTTAGGTTATTTTAGACAGTTTTGTGCTTGCATGTAATGTGTAGTTTCTATTTTCCGATGATGCTAAAGAGAATGAAAGGTTCCAGTGATTATGTTTGTACAGGGAAGATACGGGTACAAGTGGATTCCCCCTTATGGCTTGGTGCGGTTCAGGTTGGTTCAGTTTTGGGTCCAAATCACAAACCAAACATCACACTTTGGTTTGCCTAAATTTCAAAACCGAAGCATAAGGACAAAAACCTAATGTAATCAGTTCTCTAACGTAGAGATTCGGTTTAGTTCGGTTTGTGGTTTAACATGTATCAACTACCGAATGAAAAGTTTAGAGCTATGTCAAAGTAAATATTAGAAAAAAGAGGAAACTTGATATAAGTTCAATTTTATGAGTCATTATTGGATTTAGTCACTTTGTTTGGTTAGGTCCACTAACTAATTATCCACATCAGCTTATTTTTATGAGCAATGCTAGATAGACCAATTTAGTAATGCTCCATAGATCAATTTTATAACTAATTATCCACTTCAGCTCCCTTCTTAGTGTTCTTACTCCAATTCATAATTTCATATGCAGGTTGATGCATACAAAGAGCATTACATTACGGAAGCTCAAGCGACATGCCATAGGTCTTCTCAAGAGGAACTTAACTCTCCACACTCCACTGCGCAATGAGTCATGAGCCATGAGGGCTTTATAAACAACTAAAAAAAATGGCTCTAATTAATTTAAAGTTAAGACAATTGTAATTAAATTAAGAGGTGATTTGTCAATGATGTGGAAATAAATTAACATGAATCTCAATTAATTATAAGATTTTAATAAAAGAGTCACATTGCACATAGAGCCTCCATCTTCCTAAACGCCATTGTCCATCAAATGGAAAATTACAACCACCACATGGTGGTTCAATGGTTGAAGACGAATTCTAGGCTTGTATTCCATACGGCATGTCCTGGGTTCTATTTTTGGCACTAGTGAATCACAAGATGGTGGCCAGAAGAGGGTGAAATGCCTTTGTGAGTCTTCCTGCCCCCGAGAAGGGTGAACTGCCGTGACGAAGTCACCAGCTAATCTCCTTTTTCATATAAAAATAAAAAAATCAAATCAAATGGAGAATTACACCATTGTTCATGAAAGCTTTCACAAATAAAGAAATTAAGATCATACCTTAAAGGTATGTTGAAAGATGAAATAATGGTAGGACAACTTGGATGATAGAAGAAGGATTACCGTTTGGACCCAAAATATTGGGCTTGGGCCGAATATAACTATGGGCTTGTCACATAGCAAAGATCTTCAGTCGTGTCTTATGTTTCTAAAATTTGGACGAAGTCCAGCCAAAGGTAGGATGGCCGAATCCTAAGAGATGAAGGACTCTTAGGGAGTCAAGTTGAAATGATTCGGTTGAGTCCTAATATGAGTGAAATTGTTTTCAACATCAGGATGAAGGTTGATAATATTCATAATATTCCAAGAATAAAGGTTCAAGATCAAGAGTGAATTGAATACAAAAAGGAACTGGGTTCAGAGTCCTAGTTCCAGTGGGAGTGGCCAAGCTTTATGCAGAGGTTAGGTTTATCTGATAGAGTTTGGATCAAGGAGTGTCGAGGAGGTACAATCCAGGTGGGACTCTACTTTGGCATGAAGTGATTAGCTCAAAAATTACTCCTATAAATAGAAGAGGTTCTGGAACATTTAGAGGACCTTCAACTCAACAATCAAAACTGCCATTGCTTCAAGTTTGTTCAACTATCTATTCAAGTCTCTGTTAGTGAGTTAGGATGTCACCAGGTTACAATTTTGAGAACATTGAAAGCAAAATGCGAAATCCCACTCTTGGAGAGAGGGAGAAAAGGAGAGAAAAGAGAGAAAGAGAGGGACTCCTCGGCTCTGTTGGAGGTTTACTATACAAAATCTGTACAGGCCTCATTTGATATCATGGGTGGATAATCTCCTAATTTCAAGATACATTGAAGGTGGAAGTGAATGGTTTTTCATTTGGAGGGGATTAGGAGGGATTAGACTTGAAGGAAACTCTGCTCAGCCCTTCTAATCCTACCATTTAGGGAGGATTGAAATGGATAAGTTCCCTTCATGAGTAACCCTCTTCTATCCTCTAGTTGGACATGATTTTTTTATCCCTCCCTTCAACATACCTTGAAATGAGGAGTTCTCCATTTCAGTCCAAACCTAGATACCAATTAAGGCAATAAATTCTCACCAGTTAAGCCCTAGTGAATTTCTTTGTGAACGGTTTGCATGTAGAAGTAGAAAGTTTCTTGAAAAGAAGTTCCTAGGTGAAAACAGAGGATTTCTATCTATTAGCAAACTGAAACTAGACCCAAACAAAATAAGTGGAAAAAGATTCATTACCAAGAAGTACAATAATCTGAATCTATTTACCAGAAGACCTATATCTTGTGGTAATAAACATCAAGTAACACTTTGACACTAGATGATGAACTTTGCGAATCAAGACAAAGGGTGATATACATGTGTAATGGTGTAAATGCTGTTCTCACCAACGTTCAATTGTGTACACGATAGATAAACAAAATTATAGAAGAAGAAAAGTGATGAGATTATTACATGTGTACCATTCAACTTGAATAAACCTCTTTATTTATTATGTATGGCCTTGTGACAGGAGAGGGAGCCACTTCATCTGATCATACATCATCTCCCTATAGCAGTAACCTTTTCATTCTTCAATTATGAGAGTAGTGTGGTAAGCAAAATTTATCCCTCTGAAAGATCTATATTTGTTCACAACTTGGAAGCAACTTTTGTCTGACTTTATTCAATGCCACATAGGTGATAGATCCAACCCATGAGGAAAAGGCTTTTATGGGGGGGGCGAATGACTGCGACAATTAATGCAAATGGAGATGTTTGTGCTATTCAAAAAGCTGGAGGGGAGGGTGTCTTGCAGAGTGTTATAATGCAATGTTAGCGAATTGCTTCTGTCAAGGCTGGTTCTATGACAGAGAAGATCAAGAAGGCGGTGAGGTTTTCTCTTTATGAAACAGTCTTGAATACTTGAGTTGCTTCTCTATCACTTGAAAGAAATATTAACCCTTTACATAATTCTGGAATAATAAAATGAACTGGTATCTGTGATCTATATGACTGTTGTAGAAGGCAAATAACAGTATCTCATTTTGTCTCTGAAGAACACATCAGTGACATTTGTCTTTAATATTTCTTGAAGGGTCTCTTTTAAAAGTATTCATCTGGAAATATATATTTGGATATAGCATATTCCATCTGGAAAAATGGTATCTGATCAAATGTGTGTCAGTATTCTCATGTTTTGGCTCCTTTGTTAGTGTTTCTACTCCAATTCAAATGCAGGTTGATTCATACAACACAGAAAGAGCATTTCGGAAGATCAAGTGCCATACTTCTTCTGTCCCCATGGATGTTGATAGAGGTGCTTCTAATATAGGTGTGCAGAAAAACTCTTCTTCTGTTAATCATATGGAGAGATTAAGGCCGATGTCTGAGGAAGGAGTTGCAAATCAAAGTGAGGGTGCTGCAGGTGATACTGAATTATCAGAAAAAAGACAAACTAATAAGGGTAATGAAGATGCGAAGAATTTTACTGGAGGCCCCTCAAGTTGGTATGGTTCCAATCTTATAAAAATTAGGGCCTTATCGTCCTTTATTATCAATCAATGTGTGAAAATGGCTTTAAAAGATTGGATGTTAGTGGATGCTTGCCAATTTGCATTGTGCTTCCTGTCCTCTATTGATAGCACTCCTCTTTTGTATACCCCCATTGTATGTGGGCATTCTTTTCTTAAGATTCTGAATGAACTTCCTTACTTAAAGAAAAATGCCTTAAAAGAACAAATTTAGCAAATGGAGTTGGAGAACCATTTTAATTTTTAATGGACTGTGTGGTAGAAGCAGTTGGTGACCCAGCCAAGCAAAAAGAAAATCATTAATAAAAGGAACTGTTATTATTGGCACTCCAGCAGTCCTCTCCTTTTTATTAGGGAGAATTTGCACATGGAAATGTAATAAATTGAGAAGGGTTTTCTTTTCCTTTTGCAATGTAGAACCTGGGGGTCAATTTCTGGGTTAGAGTTCTTAGTGATCATATGCATTGGGTTGTTTCAGTTTTGATTTTCCCAATGAGAGAGAGATAGAGGCTTCAACATCCCTACTGATTTATCCTATACTAGTTTATTTTTTTTTCAATATTAATTTATTTTTCTTTTTCCTCAGGGATCCTTACTCAAATGGTGTTGATTCAAATTTTTTAAAATGCTTCCCATGGTACCATATCGTGTCTTCACCTATAAGAGAAAGAAATTACCATTGTACATATTGCTGCTCTTTGTCACTTTTATAGCTCATCTAAGAGATTTTAAGACTAATTATAATGTTTACTTTAACTGCTCAGCCTTGTGGAATGTGGAATTAATTCATACATATGGGGAAATTAATATTGGTTAGGACTTGCAAATATTTATGTTAGGTCTGGTTTTTTGCCCTTTTTTTCTACCCCAACTGTAGGCAATTGCATCAAACTTCCCTATTAAAGATAAAAAATATCCCAAGACAAAAATTTAGCATTGTATTACTGTACAAAAGTTACTTTTTTGTGAGCTACGCCTTTTTTGGTCTGATGTAATGAGAATGTTTACTAATTGATAAGATGTTTATTTAGGTACTGTCACTAAGTGCTCCAGTTACGCATACATATACTACATAACGCTCTTGTATGGATGCATACTTAGGGAGGACTTTTATTTACATACATTCAGTCACCAATGCATACTTATGCATGCATGTGCACAGATATGTAAGAGATGGGGAGAATTCTCATCCATGTTAGGCATGACATGTGCAGGAATGTCGACGCCTAATCAGAAACCAGAGGACTCAAAAGGTGAGGAAACAACCAGTGAAGCCATGCCAGAGGAACCTCCTGAAGATATTAATCCAATGCCTTCATCCATGAGGGAGCTGAAACCGCAGAGCGAACAAATGGAGAGAAAACCTTGAAGGATGCTGTGAAGCCCAAAAACAAGAGACCTAGGAAAACGGCTCCTCTACTGGTTCAAGCTAGATGGATTTTTTCTCATTGCATGTATGGTGTTATGTGGACATATTTTCATATGCTCTTCTTTATACCTTGAATGTAGGTAGCTTAATTCGTTGAAAAGAATCAATATGTTTAAAAGCAAGAATACTTTGTTTTTGGTACTCAGCAATGGTAGGAAAAGATAATTGATTATTTTCAATCAGTCTTTCTCATAATGCATTCGAAATTTGCTTTTTAATGTATTATAAGTGCATGCAATGTTGTTTGTTTGATTTTTGTAATATAATTATATGTGCTTTCGCCAGTTTCTTGCTAATTCAAAGCTATTTTTGTAATATAATTATATGTGCTTTCGCCAGTTTCTTGCTAATTCAAAGCTATCTGCATTACTTGCCAGATACTTGGTGTTGCAGTTCTCGTTGGAACTCATGGCAGGCAAAAGGTGTAGGTAAGTCTCTGGTCGACTGCAAAGTGATGCGGGGGTATGCATATATGACGAGTAAGTTGAGATGCTGCTCAATTGTTTCTAATGCAGTTGTTCATGTAGCAGATCAGTGGTCTTGTTTTGTTTGCTCTTTGTAGATTTGTAGTGCAAATTGTACATGAGCGAGGTTACCGAAATTACTCAAATTTTGTTGTTGCACACTTGAAAATGATAATTCCCTTCATTTGGTTTCAACTATTTTGATGTTCAACTTAGTCAATGCCAATGTTTAATGTAAGGTTAGTGTGGATTCGTATGAATTGATAGGTCATAACCAGTTCGATGTTGATGTCGATGTCGTTGATGGAACTAGTTGCATCGCAATTGTACTTGCAAACGTTTGGACAACTGATTTCAGGCTTTTAACTTCTGATTAAGTCAAAATTGGTATTGGTATTGGTATTGGCATGGGTTATTTTGATCACATTTCTAACTGTTTCATTTTTTTGGGAAATTATTATTAGCACTTTAAAAATCTCGTTTTGCACTCCAAACTTTCTATAAATAGAAAGAAAAATACCCTTGTGAGGAGTGCAGAATGAGCTCAATAATAGTACCCTTTTTTTTATAGTTATGTTGGAAGATTTCGAAATCTAGACATAGCATACTCCTACCCATTCCTAGGGCTGGTTTGATATTGTTGTGCCTTGAAAAAAAATTGCTGCTGTTGTGCTGTGAGAATAAGCACCAGAGTGTTTGGTAAACTTTTTAGTAAAAATGCTTTTGGAAAAAAAAAAAAAAAACAGTATTATAGTGTTTGGTAAACTATAAATTCGGGTGGTTTTCCGCTCATCTACTTCATCCAACATTTCCTCTCTACCAGTTTTAGACACTTCTATAAATTTAATCCCACCGTTCACTCCATGCTATGCCCTTCTTCCTCACGCCACTCCCTCATCTCTTCTCTACTCTAATTCCAAAACCCAAATCTCAGAATTCAAGAATTCAGATCCAAAGCAAGAAACAAACATGGGTTCTTGCTTACTCGAGCACCTCAAGGCTCAGCCTTTCTGGGTTCTTGTGCTCTTCACTCTCGGCTCTTTCTCTCTCCTCAAACTCTCTCTCTCTCTCTTTGCTCTAATGGTTCTACGTTAATTTCCTCAGACCTGCCAAGAATCTCAAAAAGTACGGATCTTGGGCACTTGTCACCGGACCCATCGATGGCATTGGCAAGGCCTTCGCCTTCCAATTGGCTCGGAAGAGGCTCAATCTGATCTTGGTAGGTCGAAATCCGAAAAAACTCAAAGACGTCTCAGACGCTGAACTAGCCAAGTACGGCAAAACCCAGATCAAGACTGTCGTGGTCAACTTCACCGACGACCTCGACGACGACGACGTCAGGCACATTCGAGAGAGGATCGAAGGGTTGGATGTGGGACTTTTGATTAACAACATTGGGATTTCGGACTTGTATGCTTGGTTCTTTCATGAGGTGGATTCGGAGCTATTGAGGAATTTGATTAAAAGCCGATTTTTCAAAGCTGGGTTTTGTAGCTTCTTGTTTTTGGCTTTTTTTTTTTCACCAAAAACTATGAAAAAAAGCTAAAGTTGAATGTTTACCAAACACAAAAAAGCTCCCAGCTTTTTTTCATACTTGTTTTTTTCAGAATCACCTCAGTACCGGTTAACGTCACGACTAGGCTGACTGTTTAATATTTTGTCTTTAGTTTTTGTTTGTATCATACATGACCAATCCCGAAACTACCAAGTACTGGTCAACTTCAAACTTTCAAAGGCCCATTGAAGGGTTCATGTTAAGGTACTCCTGTTGAAGCATTGGAGTTTTGCTCTACTCAGGAGGCCAATTACAGCACGACACATGTCAATGTCAGAATAAAGCTTATAGAGTCCTATATTGATCGCATACGAAAGCTGGAGACTCTCTTGTACTATAAAAGAAGATCATTCTCCTACAATTAATCCATAATGTCATTATTGTACTTAAACTAGCCATTAGAACCCACTGATGATGATTATGCTTAAACTTATATATTTGTGTAAACCCTTTACCATTAATGAGAACTCTTCAACTCCGCGGGCGTAGCCAGACTTAGGGTGAACCATGTACATCTTGTGTTTGCTTCCCTATCTCTATCTGTTTACATATTACCATCACTAGGTGACCGAAGTAATCGAGTGAAGGTCACAAACTTGACACTTTACGTTGTTCTAAAGTCTTACTGATTTTGTGCATCAACATTTGGCGCTGTCTGTGGGAATGACACTTACTCCTACTATCTCTAGCTTTGTCAAGCAGTTTCCATCGTTTGTACACTCTCTTTTGATCAGGCATCCCTTTCCAACATGGGAAACGAAGGAAGCCATAGCACGCAGAACGACACCTCTTCGTGCTTAGTGTGAGACAATGGAGGAAGGAAAGAAATAAGTTTGCTCTTCAGGCTAAGGTCGAAGAGCTTGAGGTTCAGAACAACAAGATAGCAATGAAGAATGAGATCCTCCAAGAACAGTATGAGAAACTCTTTGAGATACTCCACGAGGGTAGGCAGATTCAATCTCACGAGCCCATCACCCATATGGATGTTAACCATCACCTGGGTGCCCCTCAACATGAAGGGTCATTGATTTTCAACATCGATACTCCTAATGAGGAGCGAACAACCCATCCATGTGTTGGTCAATGCGAGACTTCTCTCAACCCAGCTACTTTGACCCGAAGTAGGAGAAGTGGAAGGAGGCACCTCCTTGCAGAAGGAGTGGAAGGATCAAAGTCTGTCTATTACGATTGTCGAAACTTCTTGAGGCAACATCGAGAAAACCCCATCCACCTAAGCTCAAGGATCAAAGATCCAAAGGTCATCGAAGGGCTCAGTCCCCTACCACAACATAGGCCAACCCCCAATCTAGGAAAGGAACGACAAGATTTTGAGGGACAAGAACGTGTAGGAGACTCAAGGGACTTTCAACGGACACGTCCTGGAAACGAGTATGGTAAATCCAGGGAAAGGCCACATGTATTTGACCTAACTTCCCAACTTCCAAAGAAGGAAACTTACGAAGAAGAGTTTTAATGGTGCCTGACTCCATTAGGGACCCCCTTATCTTGCAGTTCCTCGAAGAAGTGAATAAGCTGAAGGTCGAGCGTCAAGCCAAAATACTTCACTAGAATCAGTCAAGGCCAGGACTTCTAATAAAGAGGATCTTTTGCACCTTTTTACAAGGAAAAACTAAACAGAAGCTTGGCTTACAATCGTATACTGGGAGGGAAGATTTAATTGAGCATATCTATATCTTCGAATCTACCATGGCATACCGAAGAGACAATGATGAGGAACGATATCTCATATTCCCCTCAACTCTCTTTAGTAGAGCCCTCAATTGGTATTGTCGTCTTCAACCTAATACTGTGGATTCCTTTGCTAAGCTAAAAAGACTCTTCGTGGCTCAACACATCTTCCAAGCTGATCGCTTACACTTCGCTGATGAGTTATACACCATTCATCAGAAATCGGACGAGTCATTGCGTGAATATGTCGGTTGCTTCAACAATGAGTACTCTCGCTGAGCTGATGCATATGATAAAACAACACTCAGGGCCTTCACAATAGCCATGCGTGAATGCTTTTTCAAGTACATGATCAATGTTAACACTTTGGAAGACTTACTCTGAAATAATGATGCAAGCTTACAATCATGCCTTTGCTGAGGCAAGGGCATACCAAGGAAACCCTTCTATGGTTAACCCATATCAATAAGTGGGGAATGGAAGTCAAGTTCTACCAAGTGAGGAGGTTTTGGCTATTCGAACACCTATTGCATCCTTTCTCGCCTCATTTACCTACTCGCTGAGTCACCAACCGTATTCATCTCTTAGTAAGAGGAAGGATCTTTACTCTTAGAAAGCTTATTACAACAAGAGGGATAAAGGTTCATATCAAGACAACCAGTGGTGAACGTACCTTTAACTATTATGACCATGGGGTCAAACCTTGCTCTTTCAAAGTAGGGGGACTAGGTGCTGAAGGCAATGCTATTATAAGAAGGAATACACATTACAAATGTCTTGACCCTTAACCGTTTAAGATCTTTTGTAACACAAGCTATTCGACAAATATTTAATGAAAAGGGAATCAGACAACTTCGTCTGAGTCTTTTACATTCCTAGCACTGGAACACTTGGTCTACGCTGACCTACCTCTATACTCTAACTTAGAGCTTCAACATGCTTACTTTGACACAAAGTAAGTGAAACTAAGTGTTACAACCAACATGGTTCACATATGCTAAGCATGGATTCCTTCATGCATAGAAAAACATTCATAAGCATCATTCATATCAATCAATATAATCTTCACAGATTTCAACACATTCATGCATAAAGGAGTGTCAACTGAGCTTCAAAGGAGTGTCAACATACTTTTTATCATTCGGCACTTGCTACAATGTGCCTCGGCACCTTGCCCTTATTTTCACCAACCAGATGATGAAGGAACTCACCTTCGTATCACAACCAGGTGATGAAAGGTACAACTCGTACTCTAATATCATTCAGCAACTTGCCACTCTTATCACCAACTAGGTGATGAAAGAACTCACCTTCGTATCACTAACTAGGCGATGAAGAGTACAACTAGTACTATTAATAAACATTTTTGCCTCGGCAACTCACCATTCTTCCCACCAACTAGGTGAGGAGTGGTACAACTTGTACGTATGAACTCTTAGCATTCACAAATAATAAAAAACCCTCAAGCTTTATAACTCAAAAGGGGGATAAGCAAGCTTAATTCAACCCAACTGGGGAGCACTTATGCCTAACAAGGGCTATAGTCACCAACAAAGTCTTATTACAAGCCAACAAAGGCTTCAGTGCATGGTATACAAAGATCAAGCTCTTCAACCTTCTTGCATCTGTTATGACATTTTCTCTCTGTAACAATGCAAACACTACAACTCGTAGAAAGCTTCGTACACTCTTGATCAAGACTGTGCGAAGCAAAATCAATTTATATGGTTCCTCCAAACCTTCAACTACTACAATATGTGGTTTGCCTCACACACTCTTGCTTAATAGTGTGGAAGCAAAATCTAGATATGTGGCCTTACCCACATTTTCTTGTCCCTAGTTTTGAAAAAAAGGCCAAAAAAAAAAAAAAAAAAAATTTTGTCAAAAAAAAAAAAGTTTAAATTTCTGAAATTAATTAATGGTTTTTATCATAGATGGTCACTAAAATTGACCTAACTCGTCATGTTAGTCCCTCAATTTAAAAATCAATCAATCCCGTCCTTAAATTTCACTAGCACACATCAATTTGGTTCCTGCCATCCAAATCCATCAATTTTTCTATTAATTTGCTGACGTGGCACATAAGAGCCCACCCAAACAATTATTTGGCGCCATGTAGACAATAAAAAAATCTTTTATTTAAAAAAAAAAAAAAAAAAGTAAAAGCCAAACTAACAAGTAAACAACAAACAAAAACAAAACATAATCTCAAAGCAAACAAAAACAAAACATAATCTCAACCCCTGATCCTTTTCGTCATCTACCAACCTTTCCCCCCCTCCAAGCTCAGTCACACCCTGGTGGCAGTTGTGTCATTGAAGCTACCTGTGACTGGCCTGAATCATTTTCGTCGAGGAATTTGGCAAGGAGGGAGCTCGGAGCAGAGCAAAATCTGAGCAACCCATAATTGAGTTGTGCACATTGCTTGGTGGGTATTTGAATCCATGAATGCACTGTGGGAATTTGATTTAATGAGGTCGTGCAAAAATTTGAGGATGAGGGGAAAAGTAAGCTTGACCAAATCGTAAGCCATAGAGAGAGAATGAGGAAATCTTAGCTAGAATTGGAAGATAAAGAGGGCACTTGTGATTAAATGAAAGCCTGGGGTCTATGTTGCAATGGAGTTAGAGAGAGATGCAAACATCATAGGCTATTGTGAAAGAGAGAGAGAAAGGAGAGAGAAGAGAGAGAGAGAGATTGGCTGAAAACCTCATAGGTAGCTTCAACGACGCAACCGTCACCGGGTCGTGTGGCTGGGCTTGGGGTGGGTGGGTGTAGTAGATGGCGGATAGCCCGGAAGGGGCAGGGGTGATGCGGTTTGGGATTTTTTTTGTTTCTAGTTTATTTATTTATTTTGATAATAATTATTTACTTTTCAATTGTTTTTTAAATTTCAAATTACTAATAATTTTTTGGTATCATTTACATGGCATCAACAATTGGTTGTGTGGGGTTGTCTTTCTGCCACATCAACAAACTAACAAAAAAATTGATCGATTTGGATGGCAGGGACCGAATTGATGTGTACTAGTAAAATTCAAGGACGACATTAATTGATTTTCAAATTGAAGGACCAACATGAAGAGTGAGGTAAATTTCAGGAACCGTTTGTGATGAAAACCCTTAATTAATTAATAATTATTTCGATAATTAATAATTATTTAATTAATTGTTAATTATTAATTAAGTAATTAATTAATTATTAATTATGACATGGAGAAAACCAACAAAACTTCAACACATAGGAGGCAACTACAAATGTCAAAAGCTTCACACACTCTTGATCAAGATAGTGTGAAGCAAAATTAGTTTATGGTGCTCTAGGAATAGCTTCAACTATTCAAGCTATGTGCCTAAGCAAAAACTTCATCTTCAAAGCTTCACCCAAAACATTTCACCTACAAAGCTTCACCCACAGCTTCAACCAGAAACCTTCACCCACAAAGCTTCAACCAAAAACCTTCACCTACAAAACTTCAACCAAAAAGCTTAACCTACAAAGCTTCAACCAAAAGCTTCTCCTACAAAGCTTCAATCAAAAGTTTCACCTACAAAGTTTCAACCCAAAAGCTTCACCTACAAAGCTTCAAGCCAAATGTTTCACCTACAAAACTTTAACCAAAAAACTTTACCTACAAAGCTTCAACACTATGTGCCCAAAGGAAAAAGCTTTAACACTACATGATGTAAAAAGCTTCACACACTCTTAATCAAGATAGTGTGAAGCAAAATCAAGTTATGGTGTCCTACAACTAGCTCCAACCACTCAAGTTATGTGCCCAAAGAAAAAGCTTCAACCGTTCAAGCTATGTGCCCAAAAGAAAAAGCTTCAAGATTACATGTAAAAAACTTCACACACTCTTGATCAAGAAAGTGTGAAGCAAAATTAATTTATGGGGTCCGATTACTAGTTTCAACCATTCAAGCTATGTGCTCAAAGGAAAAAGCTTCAATCATTCAAGCAATGTACACAAAGGAAAGGGCTTCAACCACATTTTTTTTTCTCACAAAAAAATGAAAGAATGAATTGGGCTTAAAAAAATTAAAATATATATATATATACTTGGGCTTGGAAACTTGGGGGACTCCTTACTTGGGAACTTAGAGGAGCATTGTTTGTATCATACTTGACTAGTCCCGAAACTACCAAGCACCGGTTAACTTCATATTTTCAAAGGCCCACTGAGGGGTTCATGCTAAGGCACCTTGCCGAAGCACTAGAGTTTCCCTCCACCTAGGAGGCCAATCACAGCACAACACATGTCAACGTCAGAATAAAACTTATAGAGTCCCACGTCAATCGCAGACGAAAGCTGGAGACTTTCCTCAACTATAAAAGAAGACTATTCTCCTATAATTAATCCCTAATCTCATTATTGTACTTAAACTAGTCATTAGAACCCACTCATGATGATTATGCTTAAACTTATGTATTTATGTAAACCCTTCACCATTAACGAGAACTCCTCTAATCCATGGACATAGCCAGACTTAGGGTGAACCACGTACATCTTGTGTTTCCTTCCTTATCTCTATCTCTTTACATATTACCATCATTAGGTGACCGAAGCAACCGAGTGTAGGTCACAAACTTGACACTTTACGTTGTTCCAAAGTCTCACTGATTTTGTGCATCAACAGTTTTCTTAAGGATAAAGGAAATATATGGAAGACACGATTTGACTAAACTAATTTAGTGAGTATATTTTGTCCAAGTTCCTAAATGAGCATTTTAGTTTTTATTTTTTTTGTAGTGAAACAATATCGGTTTTATTAGGTAGTTGAGAAAATGTACAAACTTAAAGGAGGATATCTTGGATTGGGTCGGTTGGGTCCTCAAACCAAAAAAGACTTCAAAGCGAAAAAACAAGGTCAGCTTGGCCAATTGAAAACCCACTAGTATTAGCGGATTTGTGGGTTTGGTAAGCACGACAAGTAGCAAAAGTGTAATTTTATGCGCAAAACGGAAGTGAATTTTAATAATGTACCAATATTAATGTTGTAGATAAAAGAAAAAAACAATCTTAAAATAACACAAGAGATTACATGGTTCAACATAAAAGTTACATCCACGGGCGAAGCACGGCGAGAAATTTTATTAAACAAATGGAGATTACAAAAAAGTGGTTAACTCTCACAACCCAAATCCCACAAATTACAAATCCTAAACCAAAGTAGAGAATCCAAATCAAACGGAAAATATTCTCCCAAATTGTCTCTAACTCACAAAATCACAAATTGACTCTCACCAAATTGCCACACTAATGAGCCACACAAAATGAACTATCCCTAAGGTCCTATTTAAGTGCATAGGACTTAGGTTACAATGAGAATCCTAATCCTAATTGGAAGTAAATCCAAATCCTAATCAAATAGGTAATTAACAAAATCTCTCCAAGTAAGGAATCCAACCAAGAAGTCAAATCCAAACCCAAATAGGACACTGAGCAAAAATAGGTAACACAAATGTAATTTCTGTAGCATCCTAATTTTGAGCCTTAAAACCCAACAAAAGGAACAAAGCCAGAGCTCTAAACCTGTAATAATGACAACTAGAAGTTCAATCATTTCATAAACTTACCACACGGAGGATTGTTGTACAAAAGCACCAACAAAACTAGTAATGGGACACCATTTGAATACAAGTAGCACTGACTCTGATGAAGAATTATAAAAGGAAAAAAATTAGTGGGAAGCATATCAAAATTTTCATTGAAGTCCAAGTTTCAAACATAATCAGAAGTGATTCCAATATATTTAGTTTTCCTAGTTTTATCCTTATTCAAAAAATTTGAGAATTAATTAGTAAATTATAATATTTTTAAGTTGAAAAGAACAATGATAGCTGTAGTAGAAACAAACGTGGCGGTTGTCTTGTTATATTAGGCGTTTTTGGTCGATGTAATCAAAGGTCTCTTGCGATGAAAACCTCACTTGTACCGTATTCAACAATTCATCACGTTGTGAATAATGTAATTTTCTGCATCTCTTCATATCGGTCAAAATGCAAGAAAACTAGTTTTTGGACAAAGAAAAAAAAAAACTACTTTTAGTTTTCTTAATACTACAATTTGGTGATATTCTTTTTCACACTATTAAGTGAGAAGACTTAAATTCGAATCTCATAATCGGCAAGCTCGCTCCCCCTATTAATGTCAAATATATAATTATATAAAAATGAAAAAAAAAACTGTTATTTTTAGAACACCTTCAACTAAGGGCTATATGTCTCAAATTAATAAAAACAACGTTCCATCAAAAGGCCAATGCTAAAGAGACTAAATTTTGAAATCAAATTTGCAAACTAAATGATGTGTCACTAATAGAAAATGAGCACGTTAATCAACATTTAAGTAATAATCTAATCATCAACAACCATATTATTTAATTTACACATTTGATCTCTTTAACATTATAAAAAAGAATCTGACCAAAGAACCTTGCTTCATCTAACCCAAGAGCTGGGCACAAAGTGGCTCGCTGGTCAGCCATGGTTGCTTGCAAGCACCATCATGTGTGACCCACAAGTAGACCTGACATTCACGTGTTCGTGTCGTTTTCGTATCATACCCGATGACTTAACAGGTCGTATCGTGTAATACCTGTTAAAGTAAACATGTAATATGACCCGACTCGAAATCAACCCGTTAATATTATCAGGTAATATGACTTGACCTGTTACCCATTAAGAAAAATATATTTTAAATCAATAAAAATGAAAATGAAAAACATAATTTGACCAAAAAAAAAAATGTAAAACATAATACTAAATTAGTATATATATGTACTACATTTTGGAGTTGACCCCTTCAAGAAAGTTGTAAAGCTTTTCATTACGAGTGATTACATTTTTCACACTTCTACAATAATTATTATTAATTTTGAACTCAAATAAAAAGCACCGTTCATGAGATTTGGAGGGTTTTAAAAATCTAAACGACCATGTAACCATCATCTAAGCATTGAGGATATAATTATGAACGTTTATTTGCTTTCACATATTTCAGACTTATACATATATGATTATAAATTTTGTTTATTTTGAACTACCTTAAAAAATACTATTCATGAGAGTTTGTATGGTTTTAAAAATTCAAACGATCATATACCCATCCTCAAAGCATAGAGGATGCAACGACGAGCATTTGCATATTTTTTTTCATATTTTTCGCACATGTAAATTAATTATTATAATTTTTTTAATGTGTTTGGTATTTTTAAATTACTTGTTATTTTTATTTTTAAAGTGTTTTATCATTTTTAATCTCAATCTTTGCCTATAATATACTATAAAAATAAATAAATAAATAAATAAAACTTAAATTTTAAAATTTGTATAGAATAATAATTAATAAACAATATATACATATTCATTATATCTATTGTATTTTATAAGATTTTTTTTAGTAGTTTAAAAAATTAAAATAATCAAAATAACTTTTTTCTTATCGTGTCGAAACATGTTACCCACGTGCCACTCTCGTGTAAACCCGTTAAGGATCCCGTTATTAACGGGTTATTATCGTGTGACCCGATAATGACCCGATTAGTTATCGTGTTGATCAGAAATCCGTTATTTTCGTGTCGTGTTAACAAACCATGTAAAAAATTGCCAGGTCTACCCACAAGTGTTGATTGTTGAGATCCAGCATTAAACGTATGGGCATTGTCATTCTTTAATTTTTAAGATGTTGGAGCCTTCATTTTAGATAGTTGTAGTATTTAAAGAGGTATTTATATAAGGTGCATCCCACCAATAATCAATCCCAACACCGACTCAGAATCCGACTCCAAACGTTTAGTTTTCACTTGTTTTGAAAACTAAAAACTTATTAGGTAACTACTTTTAGTTTTTAAAATATTAAAAATAATAATTAAATTAGTTTGTAATAATACAATTAATATTTAGTAAACTAACTAGAATTTGTACCCGCTCGTTACTACAGAATTTGTACCCTATGAATATTTAGTTTAAAAAAAATGCAACCAAAGAACCTTGCTTCATCTAACCCAAGAGCTAGGCACAAAGTGGCTTGCGAGCCCGATCTTGTGCGACCCACAAGTGTCGATTGCTGAGCTGCAGCATTAAACGTATGGGCATTGTCATTCTTTAATTTTTAAGATGTTGGAGCCTTCATTTAGGTGGTTGTGATATTTAATGAGGTATTTAAATAAGGTGCATCTAACCTATGCCTATGTCCTACCAATAATCAATCCTAACACCGACTCAGACTACGACTCCAAACCTTTAGTTTTCACCTGTTTTAGAAACTAAAAACTTATTAGGTAACTACTTTCAATTTTTAAAATATTAAAAGTAAAAATTAAATTAGTAGATATTCCCAACAAAATTGTGCAAAGATAATTATCATGAGTAAAACACAACAAAATCTAAAACCCACGAAAGCTATCACGTAAGGTCTTCTTGTCATCCACTGGCTTAAAGTTCATGAGCCAAGCATGTGAAAAATGGGTACATGCATAAAGTATATAATGGCAAGAGGAAATATAAAAATATATAAGTATAATTATTGATCCTTTGTAGAAACCTACATTTGAGTGCCATAACAATGAAGTGACAAGAAATAATAGAAACCAACATTTGAGTGCCATAAAATGATGATATGATAATTAATTTTTGTAACCTTGTTTTTCATAATTTCATGATTATAAATTCTTGATTAAGTCACACCAATGATGGAGAAAACGTTCGCTTGTATTATTCAAGTTAGAAACAAGAAGGTGAGTGTCGACTTGTATTTCAGAAATTTGTGGCTATAAAATATTCAACCTTTAAATTTTGGTTGTAATGAGTGCAGCTTTTGGTTTTTTGTCCCTCGCCGATATTCATGTGAAACACAAATTTTATGATGCTCGGAATATTTTATATTTTGGACTTTTTAACCATTAAGTCATCTAAAGAATTAAAATATGCCAACTATGTCTCACACTTTATCCAACGAATACTTGTACTTGAACCGAAGAAATAAGACCCTAAACCCTAATTTACGGCTTTGCGACTGAACCTAGATAGTTCTTCGAGCAAACATTTACACAATATGAGCCATTTTTTCCCCATGGCACCAAAATGTTGCCCAAGGAAAGTGCTCTTGCCTTGCCGCATTCTTCGTCGCATAAAATCATTGGCAAAACTGTAAATGTCGACACATTTGCCCGACTAACGTTAATTTTCATCGCAGAAAAGCTCGTTTACCCGATGAAATATACTTTATTGGCTCAAATTTTTTTGAGCAAATAATATTTTCTGGTAGCGTAAGGTGATTGCATCCCACTAGTTGCTTGCACAATAAAAATTATTTCAAGATAACGTGGTATCTTTAAGCAAAGATATTCCCAACAAAATTGGGCAATAATCATTATCATGAGTAAAACACAAAAAATCTAAAACCCACAAAAGCTATCACGTAAGGTCTTCTCGCCATCCAATGGCATAAAATTCATGAGCCAAGCATGCAAAAAATGGGTCATGCACAAAGTACATAATGGCAATAGGAAATATAAAAATATATAGCTATGGGTATAAGTATAACTATTGATCCTTTGTATTAGACCTGACAATTTTTTACATGATCCGTTAATACGATATGTAAATGACATGAAAATAACGGGTTTCAGGTCAACACGATAACTAATCGGGTCGATATTGGGTCACACAACAAGAACTCGTTAATAACGGGTCATTACCAGGTTTACACGATGGTGACATGAGTGTAACCTGTTTCGACACATTAAGAAAAAAGTTAATTTGATGATTTTAATTTTTTAAACTACTAAAAAAACTTACTATAAAATACAATAGCCATAGTGTATATGCATATGTTGTATATTAAATATGTATTGTTGTATGATTATCCTATATAAATTTTAAAATTTTAAGTTTTTATTTATTTATTTTTATATTATACTAGACGCAAAGAGTGAGATTAAAAAATTATAAAACACATTAAAAATAAAAATATCAAGTAAAAATTAAAGTATCAAACACATTAAAAAATTATAATAATTAATTTACAAGCTCAAAAAATATGAAAAAAATATGCAAATGCTCGTGATCGTATCCTCTATGCTTTGAGGAAGAGGATGGGTAAATCATTGTTCGGATTTTTAAAACCATACAAACCCTCATGAATAGTATTTTAAGGGAGTTTAAAATAAATAAAATCATAATCATTAATGTACAAGTCTAAAAAATGTGAAGGCATATATAAACACTCGTGATTGCATACTCTATGCTTAGACGATGGTTACATGGTCGTTTAGATTTTTAAAACCCTCCACATCTCATGAATAGTTTTTTTTTTTTTTTATTTGGGTGCAAAATTAATAAATTTAATAATAATTATTGTAGGAGTGTGAAAAATGTGAAAAAAGTATACAATCACACGTAAAGACAAGCTTTATAGCTTTCGTGAAAGGGTCAACTCTTAAATCCGACACCATAATCCATAAACCTTAGATTTAAATTAACCGTCGATTGTCGTTTATACTTTATTCTACTCACCGAATTTCAAATTTTAGATTTTTATTTTTATTGATTTAAAATATATTTTCTTTAACAAATTGGGTCGGGTTATATTACCTGATAATATTACAGGTTAATTTCAAGTCGGGTCATATTACCTATTTACTTTAACTGGTATTACACAATACGACCCATTAACATATTGGATATGTCACGAAAATGGAACAGAAAACACGACACGAATGTCAGGTTAACTTTGTATGACTATTATTAGGATCGTACATTGGAGTGCCATAATAATGATGTGACCAGAAATATTAGAGACAACACATGTGACAATAAATATTAGAAACCAACATTTGAGTGCCATAATGATGATGTGACAATTAATTTTTGTAACCTTGTTTTTCTTGATTTCATGATTTTAAATGCTTGATTAAGTCACACCAATGATGGAGAAAACTTTTGCTTGTATTATTCAAGTTAGAAACAAGAAGGTGAGTGTCGAGTTGTATTTTAGAATTTTGTGGCTATAAAGAATGCAACTTTCAATTTTTGGTTGTAATGAGTGCGCCACATGAATTAACTATAAGAAACTATTTTTTAAGAGCGAACTAACTGACGAGTATCCCACACTTGCAGCTCTCCACACACATTTTAGTTATTATCACCTCCAGCTTGGCTCCCACGACTATAACAATCTTTGAGAGAAGGAAAAAAGTTGGCAGTGTTATATAATCTTTAAGAAAAGGAAAAAAGTTGGCAGTATTATATAATATCTATATATGTAATTGAAAAAATAGAAACTTGAAGCCTTGATTAATTTGTTGGGAAAACTTGATATAAGTCCAATTTTTTTAGCCAATAGTAGAAATAATCCAATTTATTAAAATAAGTCAAATTCCTTAAATTTAATTATTTTATTATCAATAATTATCTATTCAATGATAAGATTTATTATAAAAATCAAATTTCTTCCTAATTATCTCTTTGATTATTTCTTTTTTATTTTTATTTTTTATTTCTCGTTCTTCCTCCTGCTTTAAACCCCATTTATAGATTTTATTTTTAATTTTTATAATCAACCTATATCACAGGTTAATTATTTTTATGTATCTATATGACATATTCTTTTTTATAATCAACGTGTCACAAATTCATGTGTCTTGCTTGTAGGTATATTATGTTTTTTCCTACCTTTTAGTTAGGTTTCATATCTCGCGTACAGGTATAATATATATTCATATATTTGTTACTTGACTTAAGGTACAATGTTTTGTAGATAATTTATGTTAGTATATTAGTTTTTTTTTTTTTTTTGTAAGATATTAATTAGATTTTTTGGAGTTGAAAATTGCATAATATTAGAAGATTTTAATTGATTTTTAATATTTTTTTAAAATATAAAATGAGTATAAAAGAAATAAAAACATATAATTAGATAATTGGACTCACTCCTAAAAACCATCTATGTTTTTGAATCTAGATCTAAAAGCCCCTAATTTGTTTTGTTTTGTATAATAGATGCCGTACCAGTAAGGGAATGAATGGCAGCCAATAAGGATTATAAAACACTGCAAATAATTTAAAAAAAAAAATATCATAACAAAGAAAATGTTAAACGTCAATCAATATAAAATAATATATATATATTACTTTTCTTTTCCAACAAGCTTAAGCCACTCTTACCATGCGATTGTCATTTATACTTTATTCTATTCATCGAATTTCAAATTTTAGATTTTTATTTTTATTGATTTAAAATATATTTTCTTTAACAAATTGGGTCGGGTTATATTACCTGATAATATTACAGGTTAATTTCAGGTCGGATCATATTACCTATTTACTTTAACGGGTATTACACAATACGACCCATTAACATATTGAATATGTCACGAAAATGGAATAGAAAACACGACACGAATGTGAGGTTAACTTTGTATGACTATTATTAGGACCGTACATTGGAGTGCCATAATAATGATGTGACCAGAAATATTAGTGACAACACATGTGACAATAAATATTAGAAACCAACATTTGAGTGCCATAATGATGATGTGACAATTAATTTTTGTAACCTTGTTTTTCATGATTTCATGATTTTAAATGCTTGATTAAGTCACACCAATGATGGAGAAAACTTTAGCTTGTATTATTCAAGTTAGAAACAAGAAGGTGAGTGTCGAGTTGTATTTCAGAATTTTGTGGCTATAAAGAATGCAACTTTCAATTTTTGGTTGTAATGAGTGCGCTACATGAATTAACTATAAGAAACTATTTTTTAAGAGCGAACTAACTGACGAGTATCCCACACTGGCATGTGCGGTGGTGAAAGTCAGGGACCAAATTCATCAACTTTGAAACTCAAGGACCAAAATGAGGAGTTGCATCAATTTCGAAGACCATTTGCAAGAAATACCTTTATTTTGTGTAATCCACGTGTCACAATTTTATTGGATTTGTGGGTCCCACCTAAAACTAACAGAATAGTTGACAGAATTTAAACGGAATGACCAAATTGTTGTGCGGTAGTGAATGTTAGGCACGACATTGATTGATTTTGAAAGTGAGGGACCAAAATAATGAGTTTGATCAATCTCAATGATCATTTGTGATAAAAGCCCATTGGTCTCTAACGATTTGAGTTCTCGCATGCTGTGTTTTTCAGGGACACGTATGTGCAAAGATGTGAAAGTTCACCCACTTTCATCTTTGAGATTTTTTTATGGTCTTTAGAGTATCGAATACTCCGAGTCTTTTCACTGTTTGATTTTTGATAAAAAAAATTAAAAAAAAAAAAAAAAAAAAAAAACAAAAGACAAAAATCAAGATGCAACAGTTCAAATGCGCAAAATTTCCTATACTCTAGAGCACCATATAATTTGTGTTCTATCTTCATCATGCACTCCTTTTCCCTATATTAAACACAATAGCCCTTGCTTAGAAGAACAATATCTTTGAAGAAGGCCATGGCTTGTGAGAAGAGCAAGATACTGATATTTGGAGCAACAGGGTATCTAGGCAAGTACATGGTGAAAGCAAGCGTTTCTTTGGGCCATCCAACCTATGCCTACGCCCGACCAATCAAACCCAACACTGACCCTTCCAAGCTTAAGCTGCACAAAGAATATGAAGCCATGGGACTCACCATCTTCCAAGTAATTAATTATATATATAGTAACGCTAATTAACCTCTCATTTCTTAGTTGGCTAAATCCTACTAGTTAACTGATCATGTTTTATATATAGTTACTCAATTCAATACTTAGGATGTGCATTACCTGTTAGAACCAATTTGATATGGTGTGAACTGAACAGGGTGAACTCGATGAGCACGAAAAGCAAGTCGCAGCGCTTTGACAAGAAAACCATGAGAATTGGGCTGGGTTTGAAGGATATTATTTGAACTGATAAGGGTGATTTTGTCCGGACGGTTTGGGACGAATTACCCCTTCACTTCACCTTATTTACAATAAACCCATCAGATTTGGGCTGTGTTGGAAGGGTAATTATTAGAACTTATCAGGGTAATTTTGTCTGTAGGGTTTCTTCGACTTCTTCTTCCTCTCTCTTCATTTCTCTTAACCTCTAGCCCTAGCGCTGCTCACCCCCGTTCTTCTTTTCTAAAAGAAAACCCTAGCCACTCAATTTCTCTCAACTCTAGCCGTACCTCAACCAATTTCTCTCAACTACGGCCTCCATTTTAGCAGCTCCACCTCGATTCCATCCGCCTTCCTCCCGGCGAAGACTTTGGCATTATCAGGTAATCCTAGCAACGACCCAAACCCTAACATTACAGAAATTTGATAGCAAGAATCGTTCTTTCCCAAACCCTATCGTGTTTCCATAAGTTTGATAATGAAAGTTCGTTTTTTGGAATTTATAAATTTTGTGTTTTTGCTCTGTAGAAGCATGATTTGAGTTTTTTTTATTTATAAATTAATTAAAAGGTTGGTTTTTATGGTTGCGTAGCTCATATTCATTGCAGTCTAGATCCCAACAACCCAAGGATGATATTTCCATGCTAGGGCTCTAGGATCGTCAACCCATCGATGATATTTCGCTCAAACTCGCAGATCCATGTTCGATCCTCCAGTTTCAGAGCAAAACATTGATCCAGTTCCCAGATACACAAGAAGCAAAGGTAAAGACTCGGTTTGTGCCTCAAAAAATATACTCTCTTCTCTGTTGTGTGCTTGAATGCCTCGGATCTGGGACCCTGGATTGCTGAAAATTAATTTCTTTGCACCCCAACTATGAATTTTAGCATTTTTTTTTTTCGGATTAATGCAATCACAATGTTATTTTATTGATTTTATTTACCATTTGTTGTTGAATTTATTTCTGTAGGAAAGGTACTAATTACCGAAGTGTAAAGGATAAGATTTTATTGTACTACCTGCGCTCAGCAGCTCAGTCTTTCCCCTCCTACTCCAGTTGTCTTACGTTTTCTGTTATGCATTTCACATTTCTTGGAATGGATAATAGATAACTACATATTCGAAGTTGGGGATAATTAGGTTTTTATTTATTTGCTTTTTGTCATGGTTACTCATAATTTTGCTTTAGTTTGGTTTTTGATTGGATAATATTTTGATTTGCTTTAAGAGTTCTGATCTTCCACTATAATTGTGATTTGATTTATGAACTGATATTCACACATTTGAAACTGATGTGCAGACCATCATGAGGATCACCACACCCATGATCATGTTCATGATCCTGGTGTTTCTTCTATCAGCATAGTTTGTGAAGGGAACTTAGAACTTGGAAAGGTAGGATCTCTGTTTTGTCGTATTTTGCAATATATTTGATAATTTCTTCTGTGTCTTCCATGTGGACCTGTTGCCTTTGAATGAGACAAGTACACATTTGAGGGCCAGTTGCATCCAGAGTCTTTGTCCAGGCATGTATGAAAGAAAACCTGACAAAAACTACTGATTTCGTTTTTATTTTTTCAGGCTAACATATGGCTTGGTACACTGTTGTTGAAACGAAGTGAGGACATATATCGTATGAAAGGTCTTCTATCAGTTCAAGGAATGAAAAAGAGATTTGTCTTCCAGGTGAGAAACTTGCTGCTAATGGACATTGACATCTTTTTTATGTTAATGGATTTTTGGATCGTGTCTTTACTTTCTGATAGAGAAGTTTGATTTTAGCTTATTTGTTTCTACGGATTAATGCATTCAAAATATTATTTTGTATGATTTTTTACATACGTTTGTGGATGAAGGGTTTAGGTGCTCTGAAAATGCCCACCCTTATTTTTTTTACACCAAGTGTATATGGCAACCCAGGCATTCCAACTTGCTCAGGTACTTCAATCTTTTCAGTTTTTGGTAATTTTTGCCCCTGTTTGGTTGCTGGGAAGGAGAGGGAAAATAAGGGAAATCATCAAAGTTGATACATATCATTTGTTTTTAGTCACATTGATTTTTATTGTGAGAAATTATGTGATTATTTTTTTATAATTACCTGTGGAATTGAATAGTATTATCTAAAGCTCTCCCACTGCTCAGTTGTATCTATATTAAGAAATTGCTGAGTAGATGGACTACAAAACTCAAATTCCCTCCTTCTGTATATTTGCAGTTGCTTTTCCGTGTAAATCTTCTCTTGCAAAGAAATTCAAAGGCCTCTAATTGTATTCATGGACTATAACTGTAATTATACAATGTACATTATTATTTAAATATAAAAAGGTATAATTTATATATAGTCAATTTAGACTCATTAAAATATACAATCTTTAAATACAAAAGTAAATTTTAAAGAAGTTGAAGTAATATATGAATGCTATGTGATTTATTATGTTCAAAATTGAAATTGGAATCATGTTGTTCTTTGATATGAATGAAGTGTGGTGTTCTCCTTCAAAAAGTTGAAATTAGGTCTCTCCATCCCCTTAATTTCATTTTCTATTAGCAAAGAACTGGGATACCAATGTACTTATGTGTATTGTTTCAATTTCTATGTTTGCTAATCTTTTCCCAGGGAAATACTTCATTTAAGGAAAAGCCTGAAATAATGTTGTCAAGTGCTATACTGAAGCTATCAGATTGAACATGATGTGTGCAACTTAGATTGCAACCCTGCAATTGCTTACTTGGAGGTAATAGTCATTCTATTGCATGCATATCTTTAGAATCTTTGTTTTTTATAACTATTGGTGAAAGCACTGCAGACCAAATCATGTTATATATGCTTATTGTAAACAGTTATGTTTGTAAATTTGAAGCCCAAATTAACATAATTTTCTCCCCTGTTTGACCACGCATTTATGAATGTTGGATTAAAATGTGTTTATTTTTGGGAAGAAATGAGACGGTTGGTTTGAGTTTTAGAAGCCTTTGTTTTTCTGCCTTTTATGGCAATGAAAAAAAAGGGGGAAAACATTGGTCTTAATTGTAATTTCCAATTCTTTACACTGTTAGTAGTTAAAATTAGGGGAATGGCTATTAATATAATTTTTGGTGTATTTCAAGCTTCTAATTCACAAACTGAGTGAAGGTCACAATAAGTATTAGTCACTACGAGAGTGTTGGACTATCCTCATTCTGGAACCAGGTTTAAGAGGCCCCTGACAATGACATTGAAACGGGTATATAACCCTCTTCTTTTCGTCTTTTAGTCTTTCACTTACTCGAGCATATGCTGTCATTTAAAATTAGTGGTCTGGTTAATGTACCTGCAGTATCAGTAGTTCCTCTCTTTTTAATGGAGTGATTCCCTTTCTTGGGCATGTAAAATCTTGGTGTCTGTAAATGCACACATCACATGACTTTTAACACAAGTCTTGCTTCTATCATTTGATGTTGCAGTGGGTAAGCTCTGAATTTAATGAATTGTTCAACTTTGAATTTAATGAATTGTGGTGTTTTATCTTCTGAATTTCTAACCTATTAATATTGGAAGACCTAAAAGATTATTCCAATGTATTGTTTCTGGATTTATTCAAATTAGTAGTGAAATGATGGTATTTATAAATTTTAATTTTTTTTTCTATGATTTACATGTTGATGCAGATTTATTCTCTACGATTCTCTGGTTAGGGTAAGCATTTTGGTGAGCTTTGATTTTGTGAGGGTAAGCTCTTAATCTTTCCTCTATCGTTTTGTAGTTCATCCTATTGTTTTAATTTAGAGCTATTTTAATGCTTTTATGTTTGTCGTTCCGTGCTGGGAAATTGGAAAGCTCTGGAAACAATATAGTTCTTGAGCTAATGTGAAGATTTTGGGTTGAACATTGTGCTGTGAAGATATTGGGTTTAATATTTGATTCCGTTTTTCATTTTGCACTTACAAAAACAGAGGATTGTGGTTAATTATTGTGATGTGAAGCTTCTATTTGATGTCGACTTAATGAGTAGCGATGTAAATTAAACTATGTATTTTATGGATTAATTCACATATCTCTTGCTTTTTCTTTCATTTGGAGATAATTGTGTAAATGTGTGGTTTTGTGAGCATTACTCATGTAAAACATGCGTTCTCTAAATTATTACATTTAAGAATGCGATTATATCGCTGTAGCATTTTCAGTTAAATTTTCTATGAATATTATTCATGATTTGAAAACCCGCAGCAAGGCGCGGGCAGTCCTGCTAGTTCCTCCTAAATCCCAACTGCCCTTGTACTCCCAACAGCTTCTATTTCTTCTTCAATTATATTAAAAAAATTACACCGATTACCTCGCTTGACAAACGAAATGGAAAAGACTTTGCCGTGTGAAGTACCCTTCAGCTACAAAAAATGTTGTCCATTTCTAAGGACTTGTTTGAATAAATATTTCATTGAGTTTTCAATTTTCACTTTCATAGCTAGAAATAATATCAAAGTGTGTAAAAAAAAGGTATGAAGAAATGTGGCAAAGAGGAAAGAGGGAGGAATGAAGTAAAAAGTATTAACAAAAATCGTCGTTAATGACCTATTTTATTACCATTTCATTATGGTAAATGTACTATATATATTCTAATGTAAAATTCAATTGAATAAAATTAAAAGATTGTGGACTTTATCTAGGTTGAAGACTCGTAGATAATAACAGTAGCTGAAGAAGATCTCAAGAGAGAGAAATAAGAGAGAGAAAGCTCAAACAAGAACCAGAAATGGAAACCTTGTATAATATTCTTTTACTAAAATTTACCAAATTAGTTACAAATGAATATTCCCTTATATACTACACACAAAGCTTATAGACTAAGCAACCTTACAACTACCCAACTCAGAAGATTATGACACATGTACAACATCAAGGTATGCCACATATCTCTATCAGAATCTTACATCACTCAATATCCCCCCTCAATCTCAACTGGGAAATCCCAGTTTGAGATTGGAACAATGACGAACAAAAGCTAGACCCTGAAGACCTTTGGTAAAAAAATTGGCAACCTGATCTGCAGTAGCAATATATTCAACCTAAAGATCACCTTTTTTAACCGTTTCACGAACAAAATGGAAATTAGTATCCAAATGTTTAATACGAGTGTGAAAACAGGATTCGAGCAAAATGCTAAAGTAGAAACTTTATCATAGTGAATCAATGGTGGCTAAGGAAGAAAGACAAGCAGATCCTTCAAAATCAAACAAATCTAGGCTATATCAGTAGCTGCATTAGCCAAGGCCTTGTACTCAGCCTTGGTTGAACTTTGAGATACACTACTTTGTTTCTTAGCTTGCCAGGAAATAGGGTTATGACCTAAGAAAACAACATAACTTGTTGTGGACCTTCGAGTATTAAAATCTGATGCCCAATCGGCATGACTAAAGCCAATAAGATCCAGAGTTTGCATTGAAGAATAAGTGAGACCACAATCAATAGTACACTGTAAGTATCTAAAGATGCGCTTAACAAGATGAAAATGTGCATCAGTAGGATGAGCCATAAACTGACAAACAAAATTCACAACAAATGCAATGTTTGGATGGGTAAACAAAATACTGACTTACAAGGAGTAGACCCATTAGATTATGTATATGGCTTACAAGGAGTAGGACATGACTTGCAGGATTCCATATATGCCTTTTTGAGCAATTCTTTAACATAGTTTGACTGAGAAATAAAAAGATCCCCATTAGACTTATAGATGACCTGAAGACCAAGAAAGAAGGTTAACGGACCCATATCCTTCATATCAAATACTTCACCCAAACTGTCAATAACTTGCTAGAAGAGAAGAGAGTCTAAGCCTGTAATGGTTATGTCATTGACATATAGAAGAAGAACAACCACATGTATATTGGAAGCTTTGAGAAACAAACTTGGGTCTGAATCTGAAACAACAAAGCCTCAAATAGGCAATAGGTAGTCAACTTGGAGTTCCATGCTCTAGAAGCTTGTTTAAGTCCATAAAGAGAGTTAACAAGCTTACAAACATAATGAGGATGAATTGGATCATGAAAACCCTGTGGCTGTTTCATAAAGACTTCCTCTAGTAAATCATCATAGAGGAAGGTATTTTTGACATCTAACTACCTTAAAGTCCATTTTTGTGCAGCAGCCAAAACAAGAACAATCCTAATAGTACTATGCTTGATCACATGATTGAAAGTATCATCATAATTCAACCCCTGCTCTTGACTATACCCTTGAGCCACTAAACGTGCTTTATACCTGGAAATAACTCTAATTTGATCCTTCTTAATCTTATAAACCCACTTATTGCCAATAATTTGGATGGGGCAGGAACCAATTCCTAAGTTCCTTGCTTTTGTAATGCTTGAAACTCGTCAGTCATAGCTTCTTTCCAATGAAACTGAGAGACAGTAGCCTTAAATGAAGTAGGTTCACATGAATTCACAATGCTCAATACTGCAGTACAACCTTTAAAAGCAACTTCATATGGAATACTAAGTTAGAAGCTGACTCATTAGCAACACCAACCAAGATATCAAATTCTCTTTGACAGCCAACAGTGAACTAAGAAGAATCAGACTCAAAGACAGCCATAGAACCATATCTATTTCTAAAAATCACACCTGTTTTAAGTCTAGTTTGCATAGGATGGGAATAAGATACTAATGTTTGAGGAGAAGAAGAATTAGAATCACTAGAAAAAGGAGAATTACCTCAAGTTGAGCATCATGATGGACATGTAACAAAGGTTTTGTAGAATGCTGGAGATGAGGAGTGTAAACTTGAGAATGAAAGGTTTATGAAGAAGAGTCTGTCCCAATACATTGAACAATAATATCAGGTACAACCTGTGTAGACCCATTCAAAGATCTGAACTAGAAACATCACTGAGAGACAAAGAACCATTATCAATCTGGGAAAAATTATCAACATCTTTAGTAGTGTTAACGGAAAAAGTATTTTCAACAAATAGAGGAATAACATAAGGAACAATCACTAGATGTCTTGATAGAATTGTAGTTTCATTCTAAGAACTGGGAATAATTGAATTTGTATGAAAAGGAAATACTTGATCATCATGAACAACATACAACATGCCTGACAATGAGAAACTTTTGTTTCCCTCTGTGATAACATATAACACCCTTGTACCCTAAGGCATAACTCAAGAATACAAATTTCTCAGATCTAGGCTCTAGTTTGGTAGAAATATAGGGCCTAACATAGGGATAAACTATTGTACCAAATATTTTCAAAGAATTCAACACAGGATGAGAACCGAAAAGCTTAAAATATGGAGATTGCATATCTAAAGACTTGTAGGGCATTCTATTTATGAAAAAAATGGAATGAGAACAAGCATGAAACCAAAAGTTGTCAGGTAACTTAGCAGTAGTTACCAAAGTAATTGCAGTCTCCATAATATGTCAATGTTCCTCTCAGCAATCACATTTTATTGAGGGGTATAAGGACATGAAACCATATGTATAATCCCATTAGGTTCTAACAACTTCTTGAAAGCTTGCTCATGTACTCACCACCACCATCAGATTGAAAGAATTTCACAAAGGCTTGAAAATGATTCTTAATGAAAGCATAAAACTTCTCAAATACATAATACACTTCAGATTTATAAGCAATAGGAAAAGTCCAAGTGAATCGAGTAAAATCATCAATGAAACTGACATGGTATTTATAGCCTTTAGTGTATACAACTGGTGATGGTCTCCAAACATCACTACTAATTCTCTCAAAAGGTTTTACAGGAGTATGAGAACTAGAGGAAAATACTTGTCTAGATATCCTGCCACACATAAAAAATTCATAGACATGCTTATTTACATCAGGTTGGTAAAGACCTTAGAGCAAGATAACATACTATTCAAGACATCATTACTAGGATGACCTTGTCTATGATGCCAGAGAGAAGCTTTCACCATTTGTCCTAGAAAAGTAATCAGCTGTAGTAGCTTATTGTAGTTGAAGAAAAAATTGTTGGTAATGTAGTACATGTTTTTCTTACTCCTTCCTCTCATTAGAACCTTCTTTGTTGCCTTGTCTTGCACCCAAAAGCCAAACTCATCAAGAAGAACAAAACAATTATTATCCTTACAAAGAGTATAAACAGATAATAAACTGCCAGCAAGTGCAGGAACATGTAAAATTGTAATAAGATTCAGTGGTTTTGAATGAGTTTTAATAGAGGTTGAACTAGTGCTCTTGGTTGGAAGACAGTCTCCATTGCCAATTGAAATCTTTTGATCTCCCTCAAAAGGTGTAACCAAATTCAAATCTGCCATCTCTCCAATCATATGATGTGTGGCACTACTGTCCATCATCCAAGCATGATTGAGCTTAAAACCAACGGAAGAATTAGCTATCATAACAGTGAGAGAAGGAGGTCGTTGAGCACCTTAAAATGTATAGTTATTCATGTGAAAGCAGTTCAATGTTGTATGATTGCATTTGCCATTGAGTTGACACTTAGGGACTATGCCAGCAGAAGTAGAAGATTAATCATTCTTGTAGAAGCAATTGGGAACAGTGTGCCCTCTTTTGCTACAAATTTGACACTCAAGGATGATGGTTGATTTTTTTACCACAGTTACCATTCCAAAAATTCCAAGAAGATCCCTTTTGAATTATTACCAGCTTGATTAGAATAGCCATTAGAAGTTCTGTTGTTAAACCTACCATTACCTCATCCATTAAACCTCTGTCTAGAACCATTGAAACCACCCATGCTTCTGATAGAATTGAAATTGGAGCTGGTGTTGTTTTGAGTAAACCCTCCATTATTTCCATTACCATTTCCATTGTTCCTTGGATATTGTCCCATAAAATATGTACCACCATTGAAATTGTTATACTTTTGAGTGGATGATTCTCCAGGATAAAACTGCCTTTGAGAACCAAAATTACCGGATTCTCGTGGATAAAATTGTCTCTGTGCACCTATTGGGGTTTACAACTATTCAGCTTTCTCTCAGCACTGAGAAGCTGAGCTCAAAAATCTTTTGGGGTGATTGGTGATTCACTAGCCATTATTACTATCTTAAGGCAACTACAATCAAATCATTCTTAGATACACTCTCTCATGCAGCCAAGACTTGATCTTTGAAATGCCTAATTTGAAGAAGATACTTCTCAACAGGATCAACCCCCTTTTTGATTGTATGAAGTTCAGTCTTTAGGTGATTAACCCTAGCTCGAGACACAATAGTATATTGATGAGTTAAATGAGTCCAAGCTTAATGAGCTGTTTTGCTTCTAACTACATACTCAATTGCTTCATCACCCAGTGTAGCAATTAATAGACTAAGTAAAGCTTTACCAACTTTTATCCGCTCACGATATGCCTCTGTAATTCTTTTGTAACTCCTTTCTCCAAACAAACAACATACTTAAGAGGCCAAACATTAGATCCATCAAAGTAATCAAAGAGATCATAACCTTCAAGAACTGATCTAAATTGAAAGACCAATTTGCAAAGTTGTTATCATTCAATCGAATGGTAAACATACCAAGTAATCCATCAATTTTCAATGGTTAAAATTGATAGAAAGACTAGAACTAAATCACCAAATGAACTCAGTATACAAACAATAACAAATACAGAGCTTCATCATAATAGATTTCAACTTCAATTTATAGAAATTTGTTCTCTCAAACTCCATACTTCTCCAAGAATAAGCAACAAACACTGAGCTTCATGCTCACAAAATCCAAACTTCTTCAAGAAAAATTGAGGCTTCGTGTCCTAGACAACTTAATTTCTTCAATTTTCTCAAACAATTTAGGCTTCATGCCCTAACACAACTCTTCATGCTCAATTTTCACATAATTCAAATCAACAACTACCAAATTCAGATCAAGAATCATCACAATTTAGATCTATAACAAATAGTCAAATAGATATGGCTTCGTGCCTCATCATCAATTAAAGATTCAATATCAAAGAATCATAAGCTACAAATCAAAGATTCAATAAAAAAACAACCTAAATTGCAACCATCGCCATAGTCGAAGAACACCGATCAACAACACCAGAATCTTGAAATTATAGACATGAACTACACAAATTCAGCTCAGATTATCACTGAAACTCATGTCTGATGAAAAACCTAAGCTCATGATACCATAATAACAGTAGCAGAAGAAGATCTCAAAAGAGAGAAACCTTCAACAAGAACCAGAAATGGAAGCCTTATATAATATCTTTTACTAAAATTTACCAGATTAGTTATAGATGAATATTCCCTTATATACTACATACAAAGCTTACAGACTAAGCAACCTTATAGCTACTCAACTCACGAGATTATGGCACATGTACAACATCAATGTCGCATGTCTCTATCAGAATCTTACATCACTCAATAGTAAACATTTTAATCGAATGAATATTCTTTTTTTTCTTTTTTTGACAGTTGTAATTTATATCATTGTTTCGATAGAAAAAAAAAGTTACATTGTTACATTTATTTATGTTACATAGGAAATCTATAGCTGAAAACCCAATAATACGAAAAAATAATCTTATTTTTCTTTGTGTTCTTTGTTCTCTTTTTCAATTCCTTTTTGGATACCTATAGCTGTGCTGAATTATGAGGAAGATATAGCCACATACACAATAAAAGCAGCAACAGATCCAAGGACAGCCAATCATGTCCTCACTTGTAGACCACAAGGAAACATTATATCTCAGCTGGATTTGATTTCTTGTTGGGAGAAGAAGACCGGACGGACTCTTAGAAGGATTCATATGCCAGAACAAGAAATCATCAAGCTCTCTGAGAGTAAGAATAATTCTAATCTACATACAACTGCGTATAACAAAGTAAAGATGGTGGGTTCATACATCATACCTTCCTCTATAGATACACAAATTATGTTTCTTGCAGTTTTAATAAAAAAGAAAATGAACATTTCATTTCACTTTTTCTTCATTGTGTACGTTAGAGAAAATCGAACCCGAACTAATCATAATCCTAACATATTACCGCATTGTCCCTCACCATTTTAGCTAGCCCAAAGGGCTTACCATCTAGTTTAACTGGATAATCAAATCATTTTTACAGTCATCAACAAAACAATGCATGTCACTATTCACCAAACAAATGGATGGTGATGATGTCATTTTTTTATAAGCATTTTGCTTCAATTTCTTGTAGCCCTTCCTCACCCAGACAATGTACGTGCGGCAATCATTTATAGCTTATTCATCAAAGGTCAGACGAGGATTGAACTCACAGCAAATGACCTAGAGGCCTCAGAATTATATCCTGATTACAAGTACACTCTCGTTGATAAGTTCCTTGATATTTGCTTGGTTGATCCTCCCAAGCCAAAATTAGCAGCATTCTAATTAGCTTCCTTGATATTTGCTTGTTTAAGGTAGTATTGTAATTTCTTTTTATTTAATAAATTTCTGTGATACGCTACGGTGTAATATAATTACGGATTTATATCCTACAACATTGTGCTTAAATAGTCATGATTTCATCACGCATTTTTATCATCAAAACTACCTCCAAATATCTTTTTGTCAGATATAGTAGTGTCGAAAACATACGCAAACCCAAAGGTTCCCACAATAGATCCTACAATGTTCTTTGCTGCCATTTTCCAACTGCAACAATAAAGAACACAACAATAAGGAAAATGGAGAAATGCCGAACGAGAAGAGCCATTTTCCAACTACACTTCACTCATCACCTATAGCCTTTAACACACACAAGCACTAGGTTAGACGGAAGCATCACTTACCATTTTACACATTTTAAGAAGTTATGAATCTACGATCATTGTTCAAACCAAGCTTCTGAGAATACTACCAGAAATACAGAAAAATACTGATGACTAAAAGATTAAAAATTTGAGTTAAGAAAACATTTTTGACAAGTCCTAATCCGAACTTATGCACATGAACTTCAATGGGCTAAAATCAGCTAAACCACTCTTCACAAGTAAAATTATAGTTCAAATTTTCAAGAGGCGAAGAAATGTGTGAATCTCATTCAAGACACCCTAGAACCTAGTATTCTTTCAACTGGATAGTGGAGGATGGGTTGAAACATTAAAACTTAGTTGAACTTTTCTCCATAATATAATGGTGAAGAAAATAATCCAAGAGATTATTAGTCCCACAAACATGCCTTCTGCTGGGGGTAGAGAGAGAGAGGTGGTGGCTAGAGTGGATGTGGTTATGGCAACGAAGGGAAGGTAGGAAACCACAAATTCACAGCTAAGAGATTCACACATTCATGGATAAAACACTAGCAGTTGCATGACGTGATTGCAACGCCATCCTTGGTCATGCGTTTGGCAAACGTCAACGAAAATCATTTAATGGCACTACAACAATGCCATTCAATCACAATTATATGACGTTTAAGAAACATCGTGGGTCTAAATTTTCAGCCCAAATTTCTTCTCTTGGCGTCTCTTTATTTTCATTTCCATGATCATATACAGATAGTATGTATGTCCCTTTCTCAAGTGGTTGTATGACATCTACTATTTGTAAAATAAAAAACGAAGGGCGAATGTTGCTTGAGCTTATAATGAATCCTTGCTGTACAATTTTCTGGATAGGTTTTTTTTTTTAAAAAAAAAATTGTTATTACTGAATAAAGCGAGAAAGTTCGGAACTGTTATAATAATTTAGTAGAAGGGGAATTTCGATCTCAGAACGCATAGGTAAAAATTCAACACTCTATCCACTAGGTTCTTGTTAATTTGCTACTTCTCTAATTATAGGGATGATGTTCAAATGAAGATGAAGAGATAAAATGGTTTCGACGATGAAATTTGTACATGAAGATACGTTATTTGCAAGTTGGAGAATTAGCTCATCCCCAACAGGGGAATGCAAGTATTATCCTTTTTTTATTATTATTATTGAGGGGAGGGGGGAGGATTCGAAACTACTACATTACTTAGAGGAGGAGGAATTTTGAACTCGAAACAAATGGTTAGAAACTCAACACCGTATCTACTAGAATATTGAATCATATGCTGGTATTGAAAGTCATTAATCTCATGAGAAAAGAGTGGTGTTACAAAAATAAAAATAAAAAACATAAAAAAGGCGTATGTACAAGGTGGAGAAAAGGTCTGATATCCCCATTTTTTTTAATACAGAAATGAAATTACAACGAGTAACTTCGAGAGATTGTAGTTCCAAACAGGTCAAATTTTAACCTACACAACATTAAATTAAGATGGAAAATTACTAAACCAAATACATGAATGATCATATAAATGACCAAAGGAAGCTAACGTAATATCCCTGTTTTAGACACTGATGATTGTGTGTGTGTATTCCAGTGATGTGTAACAAACACAACCAAGGATTAAGATCTAGTTTGCTAAAAAATCAAACATCTCACAGAGAGAGAGAGAGAGAGGGGGGGGGAGAGGGGAACAACTTTATTGACAAGTAGATTGCTTGTCAATGAAATCCTTCACGTCCTTAATAGAAAACTATCACGTTTTACTATTTGTGTGACAAACCAAAATTGGTAGCGCAAAGTGTATTTTTGTCGCACGAACTTCAACGTGATGGAAACTTCGTCGTACAAAGATCGTGAAGAAAGACTTTGCACGACGAACAATATCATTGGTCGCAACAACACGGCGCAACGGTTTAGCCTTCATCACACAAAATTTTTAGGAGCGAATGTGTTTGTCACACAAAATACCAGGATACAAATGTGGAATGACTAATATTCGTCAATCTAAACTTTGTGCAATGATAGTTTATTCTTGCGCGACGAAACCTTGTTAGTCGTTAGAGTTTTGCGACACGAAGGTATTCATCGCGCAAAAATAAAAAAAATATTTTTTTTTAAATTTAATTTTTTGTTATGTTTTTTTAATTTTGTAATAAAATTAAATTGCAATTAAAAAAATGTAATGAAGGGAAAAATAATTTATTTAAATTAATATAAATGTGTGTCCAAGAAAAATGTTTAAAAAGTAAGGGAGTAAAAAACTAAGAAAATAATGCAGCATAATCAACGGGGTTGTCATTCGGAGGCGACTGGAAGGTCTCGAGGTTGTGGACGGGCTGAGAGGTCGAAGGGGCAGAGTTGTGGGCATGCTCAGGTTAAAGGGGCTCGGATGTCGATGGGGGACGAAGATCCGGGAGATGAATGCCGGACTAATTGAGGCCTTGTACAATCTGTGACATTTGGCTCCTATACGAGGCGAGCTCGGTCCTAAGGTTAGCCACCTCTACTGCCAAAGCTATCACCTGACTCTTTGACTGCGACGATGAAGAGGCTCTAGGTTCCCGCTGCCACGCATTCCTCATCCCCCTACAATACGTCACCAGTCTCCGCCTGAGAGTATGATCCAAGGTCTCCGTAAGGATCTGAAACCCCGTATCCTTTTGGGGATCGACAGACTCGAGCGGAGTCTCAGGAGGAAGCTAGGAGGCAGACTTCGAAAGAACCAACTGCCTTTTCTCCATCATTCTCGCCTGTGTAAAATAACATCAAATATTAATTATAACATTCAAATAATAACCATAAAACTTGAATGCGTAAGATAGTAATTACAATTGAAGAATACTTACATGAAGGGACTTGGCCAACTCATCCCCGGGTCGAACATAAACGTCGCTAAACACATCGATATCCTGTAAATTTGAACCCCTTGAATAGAACAAGAGAAGAAAAATGTTAGTACGAAAAAAAATAATAATAATGACATATTAAAAATTGAATATGAAAAACTTTATTATTACCTGCCGCTGCGCCTCTATCCTATATGAGAAGGGTCTCGAACCGGAATGGTGGAGAAAAGTCTTCTTCTCTTGATTGCTCTTGTTGGCTTTCGCCTTCTTCTGTTATAAAAAAAATAAACGTATTAGTTCAAATTTAAATGGAATATAAAAAAAATCAATAAACATTAGTAAGAAATGTGTAATACTTATAAACTTAATATAAAAAATGTACCACATAGCCGGGCTTCTGAAAATGACTGCAGAGCCACGCCTAATTATCTTCCTGTCCTCAAACTTCTTTGGGCAACCCTCCTCAAGAGTGACCTGCGGATCATCAAATATCTCAAAATATTGGTGCATGTCGCTCTTCCACTGCTTGTACCGTTCAGCGAAGAGCCTGTTGACATACGCCAACATATACTCATTGATGTCATCGAAATTATAGTTCATCTGCAATGTAACAAATTAATTACATACATTAAGTAATATAAATATATAAAATTTAAAGGAAAAATAATTAAAAGGTAGGATACTTACCGACAACTGTGCGCGCACATTCGTCTTCACCTCGTTTGGCATCGCCTTCCAAGACTTCCATTGCATAAGGCAATAGGTTTGAACGACGTGACCATGTCGTGGGCCAATGCGCTATGCTGCTCTGTCATTGGTCACCCGGATGATCTTCGCCGTATTCAACTGGTGACAAGGTCCCCAGGTGTTTTTCTTAACTGCAAAGAAATAAAAAATTAACGTTAACCCAACAAATCCTTCTAAAATTTTGGCATAACCTCCTTATAATTAAAACATTTCCCAAAACCTTGAAAATAACATAAACAATACACACACACACACACACACACACACACACACACACACACATATAAAATAACTTTTTAATCCTTAAATGACATAACTTAACAAACTGAACCTAAAATAACAAACCTAAGTTCATCGAAATTTCTTTCTACTTTAATTACCAGTGGTGGAGGCACATCACAACTATTGGACTCTAAAAACATATAACAAAACAAGAACATATTCAATAGTAGTGATGAAAAGGACAGACCAGGCATTAAAGATAAAGGTGCAACATTGCAGAAATAACCATACTAATAGACCCATTCTATTGCATAAGAACTCAAACATTTAGCTTTTTCAACACTGTCTTCCTGCTACTCTACCATGCACAAGTTGAAATACCAACACAAATTATACCTGATGAAAAGGCATGAGAAAAACACAACTGAGAAATGTTCCAAACAATCCATAAAGAACTGATGATAGCCACCACCCATTTTATGTCCTGAAACATGTCTCTCGCTCATTGCTAAACCAAAGGGGCTCAATCACATAGTCAACCGCCAAATAATTCGTCTAAAATCATAACAATACCTTGACCAAATACTTTTCAAACTATGAAATTGCGGATTATATCTTGGCACAGCCGCCTCAAAACTAATAACCGTCATTAGGCAATTCTTTACTAATTTGCAATGTCATTTAGCAACCAAATTCTTATCATATTTCGTATTTGGTATTCCTTATAAGGTTTCTACTTTGCCAACATCGTATGCACTGTTACAAAATATAAATACAATCCAACTACACGATTTGCATAAGTAAACAAAATTACTTTTAGGTCATGCAAGCATATGCATTTTAACAGCACAATGATACATCCACGTTACACATTTCATTTCTACTTACCTAACTAACTAAAGATCGAACTTAGAGCAGCTGCAGCTCAAATTTTGAACAAAATTAAACTAGTAAAACTCGGAATTAAGCTGAAAATTTGAACAAACATTTTCAAAGACACGTTGTTCCCTACAAAGAACTAATGACCACCCTCCTAGCATCATTAGGCAATCCAATATCACGTAGAATAGTGTATATGGAGAAATCACCAAAGCATTATAGAAAAAAAAAAACAGTTATCAACATGCGGGACATTATTAAACTTTATCTTGTTGTGACCCCGAGGCATCAGTAGTGGATGCCGATGGCGTGTCTGGCGTGCAGGGGTGGCGGTGACCACGCCTGGTGCTAACAATTAGCACCACTGATGAGGCTGATGAGGTCAGCGCCTGGGAGACCCCGGGACCAACCGGATCAATAAGGTTTGACATTTGCACAATTATGTGGATATCACTCACACCAACCCCACCCATAATTAAATCAAGCATTTGAACCAGATATATATCGTTAAACATAAAATCGACAATTAAACCATAAAAGCATGTTGACCTATATGCATTTCCCCATTCAGTTAAACAACAAGAAAATGAAAATATATGGTACTTAGAGCCAATTGGCTTGGGCAGAAACTACCTTACGTAGGCCTCAAAATATAAACACAAACATATCTTTCACTACTTTTTCTCAAATTCATATGAGTTCCCCTACTTTCAACTGAGATTACAAATAATAATAATAATAATAAATAATAAAGAAAAAAAAAACCAAAAACTATCTCTGTTTCTCATATGTGGAGAAACCGCTTCTTAAAATTGGATCTCACAGTTTATGTGGAAGTGTCCAAATGATCCAGCAAATATTCAAAAAACACACTTCAAGGCCCAAGGGCCCTAACACAAAGCTAAATTCTAAATCCCTAGTCCTAAAACCCAACATTACACCCTAGAATAACAAATTATGTCATTACATGGAAAGGACGATAAACAAACCTAAAGAAGGCCTAGTTCAAAAGGGTTGGAATCCCACAATGCGAGACCCCATTAGAGGAACTATCAAAATGTATTATACATGACATTTATCTCTAATCACACATAAACATGTAACCAGAATGGGCAGGGTATCCTACTATTTCGAGTAATTTAGGGCGTGCTTAATGACCTCACAACGCATCAAATCTACCCAACCGTGGTTACAGAGACTAGAATGCCTTTGTCCACTCGACTTAATACCATACTCAGTTACAACCCCCACTACAAGACTCGATGACTCTTTTTTGTTTGAATTGCTTCTTACAAATAGCATTAGTCAAGTGTAGAACCACAACCGTATGATATATTTTCTCATACAAATAGCATTAAAAAGTTTGGAAATTAAGAGAATAAAATGATTAGCAATTTAGAAAAGGAATGACATTTTCAAAGACCTTCTATAAAATCACACTCCCACTTTGATTTATCGTCATCGGATTGAATAAATAAAACGAAATCGATGGGCTTGATTAAATATAAGTGTATAAGAAGCTAAAAATGTGTTGACATCAATTCCCTTTTGGAAATATATAAAGGGTGTGGGAAAGAACCTATGATAGGTTCCTCTTCACCCTTCAAAATGAAGAACAAGATAAAATTGATACCAAGTTCAACACCAACGAAGCAACAAAAAATGGCAACTTTTAAGAACCAAATTTATTGCTCGAGAACAACAATATGCGGTCAGGGAAGAAGGAAAACAAAGATTTGACATAGAAAGCAGAACCACTGTTACATGTTCAAACAAAACTTAAAGCTTGCGAAGACAATTTAGTTTAGAACGATTCTGTAACAAAATCTGATCACAAAAATCAGGCTCATGATGCTAATAATACTCGAAATAGTATGAGGTCAATAAGCACAATAATATGAGGTCATTAAGCACGCCCTAAATTTCTCGACATAGTATGCACTATTACAAAATATTTCGCCAAAAGACCTGAAATTGTAAACACCCAAATGATTACATGTATACAGATCTGTCTATAACTAAGAACACGCACTAAAAAATTGCCATGCCATACATACATTCAATTATACACAAAGGTTTAATCATATACAATTTTTCTAAACATTAGAACCCTAATTGTAAAACCTTAAAGGAGATTAGAACCCTAGTTCTACAACCCTAATTCAAAGCAATTATCAATTCAAAGAAATTATTCAAAACATTAGAACCCTAATTCCTAATTTGACTAGAGTTAAGTAAATTGAAATTTAGCTCAGAGAGAGAGCGTTGTCGGAGGAGGATTAGATAGGGTTGTCGGAGGAGGAAGAGAGAGGGTTGTCAGAGGAGGAAGAGAGAGAGAGAGAGAGCTGCTAGAAAAGGAAGAGAGAAGGCTGTCGGAGGAGGAAGAGAAAGTGCAAGGGAGAGCTGAGGGAGATGGTTGTCAGAGGGAGAGTTTACAGAGAGGAGAGGTGAAGGGAAAGTGGGAAAATGTTTGCGATTTCAATTTAATCCCAAGGTTATTGCGCGACGAACAGAAGATATTCGTCGCGCAATAAATTCAAATTTTCATGAAATAATTTTTGTGCATGCCCAATTTTCAGCTCATTGTTCAACGAAGAGTAATTAATTGTCACACAAATGCCATTCACACGATGAATAATATTTTGTTCGTTGCGCAATGAGCTGAAAATTTAATTTACCCAGGTAACTTTTTTTAAATTTATATTTATTCAAATAAAACCAATTTCTTTATAACATAAGATAATTAAATTACAAAAAAATTCATTTACTATGTTTTACATGGAAAGTTACAAATAAATTGCATTATTCATCATCCGAACTATAATAACTTTCGCTATCATCACTTTCGGTCTCCCAATCCTCCTCCTCAATAACTACGTCACCATCGTCGTTCGGGCCCATTGCAACATCGCATCACGGAAGATCACCGAGGTCAACTGCATTGACTAAATTGGTATTTAGATTGAAGACACTCCTTGTATCTGAAGTAGTTATTGGATAAGATTTGTATCTCGAAGTGTTTTCGCATCATTTTCCATTGAAGATTCTAAAAGTTGGTCAGCGACATTGTCGACGTCGTCGTCAGTTGGGTCTTGTTTTGGTATATCATACATGCTCCTTTGATCCATCTTTTGAACAACTTTCCAACCTCTCCCGACTTTAGGGTCATCTAGATACACAATCTGTTTTGCCATGTTTGCCAAAATGTAAGGGTTGTCATCATACCAAGTTTTGTTAATGTTCATAGATAGTAAGCCATGGTCAATTTTAACACTTCCCTATCGATTTGGGTTTGTATCAAACCATCGACACTTAAACATGATCACTTAGTATTGGTCTTTGTAAAGCAATTGCACGACAGTTGTTAGTTTGCCTTAGAAATCAATGTCCATACTTTCGCCTCCACCTGGGACATGGACATCGCTGTTTTGCGTACACAACTTGTCATCTCGTGCAGTCCCCAAAAACTTGACGCCGTTAACATGGCAACCCGAGAACAATTTAGCACGAATCTGGCCAAACGCCAATTTATATAACTCTTCACTGTAAGTGAGGGAATTCGATGCTTTCAATTTATTAACCTAACATTATACAAAACTTACACCTATTAGTTTGAGAAAATTAAATACTATACTATATATCACAAATACAAAACACTTATAACTTACATATTCGGGAAACCACTGTGGAAACAATTCTTGGTGTTTCTTGGCATGCAAATGTGATGGATGTTCTCGCTTCATCATCTCTTCATGCTCATCTAAGTATGCCATTATCTCATCACAATTGTTCAGTACGAACCAATACGCTACCTCCATGTCATATTTGGAAAATGACTCGCCTCGTACAGGATCTCCAAAGGGTCATGCGCTTTGGGTAAAAATAGAAAGTTTCTCATTTCTCACACCCCCGTCATTATTGCGCTAAGGATGATTGAAAGTCATCTCCACATCTTTTAAATACATTCCACACAAAGTAAGGGACTCATATTGAACCCAAGCCTCTATAATTGATCATTCGGGCTTCGCCCTGTTGCGTACACTTTTTTTCAACTCCCCGAGAAGCCTGCCAAAAAAAAAATTGATATGATGAATAAAAAAACGATGAGGATTACATACTTTTCTATTGGATACATCCGGCAACAATTGACAGGACCAGAAAGCAATGCCTATTCGGGCAAGTCAACCATCAGGTGAATCATACTTGTAAAGAAAGTTGGAGGGAATATCATCTCAAAATTGCATAGGACTTGGAGAATGTCATGGCGCAACTAATTAATATTCGTCATTCGCAACGTTTTTGTTGTCAGTTGGGAAAAAAATCTGGACAACAACATGATTGGCTTCACAACATCTTCTAGCAATGTTGAATACCCACAGGAAGTAGGCGTTGCATAAACACATGGCAGTCATGGCTCTTTAGTCCAACAAATTTAGCCTCTTCAACATTCACGCAACATGCGATATTAGAAGCATACCCATCGAGAAACTTCACAGATGATACAAGCATTAAAAACTCTTTTTTGTCATTCGATTTCATGGAAAAAAAATGCAAGATCCCTTATGCCTTTATCATTGTCCCTATTCATCAATAAACCCTTCCGTATACCCATTATTTCCAAATCAAGATGAGCTTTGACTGTATCCTTTGTCTTGCCCTCGATATCTAGAATAGTGCCCACCAATGTGTCAAATACATTTTTCTCAACATGCATGACGTCGAGGATGTGTCTCAATTTTAGTTTCAACCAATACGAGAGCTCTAAAAACATAGGCTTATGTGCCCAGTTCATATGTGTAGAAGGTATGATCCTACTCACTGTTTTGCCGTCTAACTCTTTATCTTGTTCCCGCCACTCGCGGTCCCACACCAACCAAATGTTACATCATCCTTGCATACAAGGTATGCAATATAACCCTTAGTGCTCCACCCAGAAACCATTACATATGCGGGAAAATCGTTCACAATCCACATAAATGCTGCCAGCAAAGTGAACATCTTCCCAGTGGACTTATCGTATGTGCGCACACAGTTTGTCCATAAATCCTTTAGCTCATCAACCAACCTTAAGTAAACATCGATTGACTTACCAGGATCCTCAATTATCAAAAGAGTCATCATCATGTATTTTTTTTTCATGCATTTTGCAAGGCGGCAAATTATATGGGAATATGAAAATCGACCAAGTGCTATGGTGTTGGTTTAGAACCCCGAACGAATTAAATTCGTCAGTGGCAAGTCCCAATCTAACATTCCAGGAATCAGCAACAAACTCAGGGAACGTTTGACTGAACTCTTTCCATGCCTCCCTATTTGCAGGATGCCTCATCACATATTCGTTTACCCGTTTTTCCTTATGCCATCTCATGTCGGTGGCAGTATGCGTCGACATATACAATCTCTGCAACCTGGGTTTCAGGGGCAGATAACGCATGACTTTTTGTGGGATCTTAGTTCTTCTATTATAAGATGTCATTTTCAACCTTGAGTCATTGTATACAGGACATTTATCCATTGCTTTATTCTCTTTGTAGAATAAAATCCAATTATTTTTGCAAGCGTGAATTTTTCCATAACCTAATCCAAGACCATTCACCACCTTTTGTGCATGTCTATGGTCTTTTGGAAAACAATTGTCCTTTGGAAGCATTCTCTTGAAAACCCCCCCAAAAAGTAATCGGAACACTGGTTCGACATACGATACTTTATTTTTTTGTGCGCTAGTTCCACAATGGCCGTGAGAACCGAAAAGCTCTCGCACCTTGGGTATAACTCTTGGTTAGCATTTTTTAATAGTTTTTCATATTGTTTGAACAGTGCATTGTCCATTGGTGTAGGCACGTCATCTTCCCCTTCTTGATTGGTGTTTGTCATTGCAAATGGAAAAACATCATTTATAATATCCATGACTTGTTCATTAGGATCCACAATAGGTTCAATATTGTCCACTCTTGTGGCGTTCGAAGACGAAGCATTGTCTAATTGCTCCCCATAATGGTTCCAAGTATTATAGGTCTTAACCATTCCATTCCTTACTAAATGAAATCAAACATTTTCAAAAGTCTCCCTTAACTTGTTGTTACACCTCCTACAAGGACAATAGATTCTAGTTGCACCCGGGTTGTGTGTATGTGCAAAGTCAATAAAATCACTGATTCCATCCAAGTATTCGTTCGTGCATTTATTCAGGTTCTGTATCCACGTTCTGTCCATAATTCCTGTAACCACAATAATAGCACAACAATCAAAACAACTTCATACAAATGATAGTGTCACCTTATTCCTCTAGTAAGGGCCCTATCCCATTCGGGAATACATAGTTATGTCATGTAAATTACGACTACGTCAAATTATATTTCGACGTGGATGAATTTCGGCAGCATCTCGGTACAGTTCTTCAAATGTACGACGTAGATACAAAATACCTATGTGTCACTCGAAGAGCGTACAAAGATGACACCGAAACCTAATCCCGCAACCATAAACTACGCGCCATAACTGTGCATTCCCAAACTGTCCAAATAATGGGACAATTCAAGAATTAATTGGACCGCAGTCATGCTTTCGCATCCACGCGCAAAATCCAACTTGTCAAATCCCGGCCCGGGGCGGATCATTTCCCAGGCCTGCTCCACCACCCGTAGCACGATATTGTCCGCTTTGGGCTTACCATTCCTTCATGGTTTTGTTTTTGGGAACTCACGAGTAACTTCCCAGTGGGTCACCCATCATGGGATTGCTCTAGCCCCCTTCTCGCTTAACTTCGGAGTTCCTACGAAACCCGAAGCCAGTGAGCTCCCAAAAGGCCTCGCACTAGGTAGGGATGGGAATATATATATAAGGATCACTCCCCTGGGCGATGTGGGATGTCACACAACTAATCCTCGAACGGGAAACTCAGTTTTACTAGAAATAAAAAACAAGTACGAAGTTAGTTTCGATTAACTTTTTACATCACAACACATATTTGTACGTCACGTACAAATTTAACAACATAATATAAATATAATTTCACAACACAATATAAACATAATTTCACAACACAATATAAACATAACAACATAAGTTCAACATAATTTAATTAATTTAATATTTTTTAAAAATATAAAGAAGTAAATACCTTTTCAATGGTTCTCCACCAATCGCTAATCACACACAATATCCCTATAGACAACGAAATTCATAGCATTAATATGAATTTACATTAATACTTTTTACCCTAACAAAAGAAAACGCTTACCAGACACACTGAGATAGCTCGATCAACCTAGAAAAGAAGATGGAGGGAGTATTAGATGATGAAATTGAGAGAAAATGGAAATGACAGATGCTGGATTGAGCAAAATCGAAAGGGATGAGTGCAGAGGCAAGATCTTTAATTTTTATGCAGTTTGCCTCTACAAATAGAATAAGGAAGAAGCATCGAATGCTGCTATTGAATGCGTATCCATCCGCTAAGTTCACTTTTGGACGAATGATTTTGCACCACGAACAAGGTTTTTCATCGCGCAAATGTCCTTTGAGTGACTAACATAGTCTTCGTCACGCAAATAACATTCGCGCGACAAAAAAAGTATTCATTGCACAAGTTTACCATTTTTTTATTTTATTTCCTTTACTTTATAATTTATTCTTTTCAACAAATTGCGTGACAAAAACATGTATCGTGACTCAATGCATATTTTTTATTTTTTTTAATGTTTTTCCATTTTATTTGTATGTAATGTAAATTTTTATTTTATTATAAATAAAAAAAATCAAACCTAATTAAACATTAAATTAATTAACAAAACTAATTTACCATCCCAAATACAAATTATAATTAATGTAAATATTAATACTCATCCACATAACATAAATTAATTAATTAAATTAAATATAAAGTCCACAAAATCTTATTTAAAAAAAAATTACAATTCAACTTCAATCCTCTCCAGCCCGCAACACGTCAAACGTGCACCGCTGGAAACTCTCCTTGTAAAGCCCATCTAAATAAATCCGTTCCTTCTCATTGGTTTCATCAACTTCCCGGTGAATCTACAGTAATGCCAATAACAATAAATTAGTAATTTAAAAAATATTACGTTTTAACAAAAATAATTGTTCATTATTCACTACAAACTTACCGAAAACTCTGCCAGCATGAACTTCTTCAACTCCTCAAGGACCATTTTCCAAGACTCAAACTTGGTAGAACAATCCCTCTACACCAAAGTCCCAATGTCCTACCTAAATTCGCCGTACGCATCAACCATATTTTCTCCTTCAAAGTATGGGACTTGCTTCCATCGATGCCTCTCTAATCACATTACAAGTTTTTTTCCTAGAACCTTCTCTAGAATTGGCCATTCTTTTTTAAACAAATTTTTTTTTGAAAACTAGGGTTTTGAAACTGTGTTTATATAGCACTAGGATTCCTTTGTGTGACGAAGATATTCCTCGCGCAAATAGCATGTTCGTCGCGTAAAACACATAAATGTGAATAAATGGGAAGGTTTGAACGCAATCTGACCGTACTTTGCGTGACAATAGCTGTTGTTCGTCGCGCAAAGTAGTCTTGAGTGACAAAACTAGCATCGCACAATATATGGTGCAACGAACATAATCATTGTAATTATAAAGTTTATGTAAACATACATATCTATATTTATGTAAACTTTATAATTACAAACAAATATTCAGTTAAATATTTATTCTAAAAATAATTAATACCTGAATCCATTCATTTATTTTAAAAAAGCAAATAGGAATTAAAGCCTAATTAAGTCCAAATACATAACTATAAAAAAAATCAATTTAAATATTGCCCTCAAAAACATAAATTTAAAACTACTATTTCGACGGTCCTCCAGTCTGCTGGACTTCATAACGCCGCTGATTGTAACCTCCTTCTAAGGCATCCTCCATCAACTTCATCAACTGTTCATTCGTATCGTCATCAAGAGTATACTTATACTGTTACACATATATGCAAATAATTAATTCCAACATATAGCAAAAAATTTCACAAAATTAATTATTGATCCATCAACATTATACTTACTAATAATTCATCTATCACCACATTCTTCACATTATCGGGCATAGATTTCCAAGAACGCCACTCAACAGTAGGACAATTATTCTGCATGGCTAAAACAATCGCATGTGCAAACTTAAAATGTTGCCTCAAATCATTCGGGTCGGCAGTGGGCACGCTCTGATCTTTGTTTTTACCCTCCATCCCAGAACGAACAGAATTGTGAAGAATAAGGACATCAAAAGCGCATATTTATAGGAAGGTTAGGACTTGCGTGACGAAAAATAGATTTGTAATAAATCCAGTATTGATTCCTCTGATTCATCTACAGTGAATGGTCTGAGTGAAAACTGACAGGAACTTGCGCGACGAAACCTTTGTCGTGCAAAGGTCTCCTATTTCGTCGTGTAAGGTTTTCGCATCAAAATAAATTACCTCGCGTTTTCTTGATGACTTTGCACGACGACAACTATTATTAGTCACACGTAGTATTCTTGCATGACAAAGGTTTTTGTCATGCAATTTTTTTTTTTTTTTCCTTTCCTGTCTTTTTTGTGCGACGACAATATTTTTTCCGTCGCGCAAGTACCCCTTGTGCGACGAAATATCATTCGTAGCACAAAATCTCGTCGCGCAAGTTGTTTTTTCTAGTAGTATTAGCTCAAGAAACGCATAAAATGCATGAAATGAATTCAGGTACTCGATCAAGTAATCGTTGCCGGAAACCTCACCCCCAAGACACAGTGTGATTCTGGTCCAAACACGTTCGCAACCGCGTGATCCCTATCCGACCCCTCTGGCAAAAACGCCTTCCAATGCCAGTCAGTCTGCTCCAAAGTGATCGCCAAGCCCTTTTTGCAAGCCATGTTTCCGATTCTGTCCTTTCTTTCCCGCCAAAAAATGGTTGTATCACTATTAGTCCTATCACCCTCATTTGGCAAAACTCATGGTTACTAGCCTTGATTGGCACATGGTGGGCTAGGTGTTAGAATATGAGTATGAAACTAAATATTATAGCCGGTTGTAGTGTTTCAATTGACATAGAAAAGTCTTGCTAGAAAACTTAAAACTATCCTAATTCTTGTTGCATTGTAATTCCAATATGATTTGAATTCATAGTTGGTATCCTATGGTGATTCTATAGGAGAATAAATTAGGATTGATCTATTATAAATAGTGGCCACTGCTCTCACAAAATGTGCGTTCAATATTGAACTAAGACCTATTTTTAGTTTGAGTACTTTTGGTTTTGCAAGAGAGGAGAAGGTGCATTATTTAGAAGTCTGCTTTGGCTTTTCTTCTACTGCTTCTACAGGTTAGTTTGTTATTGCGTTTATTGAATTGTGATTTCAATACTTGTATAAATTTGTGATTCATGAGCTTAATCTCTTAACTTATGTTTTGATAAGTTTAATTTTACACCAAGTTGGCGCTAGCGCTGTCTCCAACAAGGAAACACCGGGGTGATGTCAACTTTGCTAAGATCAAGGCCATCAATTCTTGTTATATCAATGAATTTGAGGACATTGAAGTCGTCTTCGTATTGGGAGGGATACCGATGCTTCGGCGCATAGCGGTAGTTTACTGAGATCACTACTGCGGGGAATTTGGTGGTGAGGCTTTTGCAGAGGTCATTGTAGCATTGTGAGTTGGCTGAAAAGAACACGAATCCACCACTGTGGAAATAGATAACGAGTGGGATATAGAAAGTGAATCTACCTTTCATTCAATACAATCTGATAATTACACAAAGTCTGATATATATATTGTGGGCATTCTAACAGATTACACTTATGCCCTTAACCAAGAAGAAGAAGAAACTAACAAACTACAAAACAACTAAAACAAACTATAAGCAATTCTTATGAACACTTTGATGACTCTTTACACCCCCTCAAGCTGAACTTGGAAGCATCAAAAGAACCAAGAGAAAGCTTGGACTGAAGATAGAGGAATCGTTGCCGAGACAGAAACTTAGTATGAATGTCAGCCAATTGATCTTGACTACAAACATATTGAACCTTGATGAGATGGGCAAGAACCAGCTCACGGATGTAATGATAGTCAATTTCAACGTGTTTAGTCTGGGCATGAAAAACTGGATTAGAAGCTAAAGATATTGCAGAGATATTATCACACCAGAGATGAGGAATCTGAGGTAGTTGAAAACCAATATCTTGGAAAACTTTACAGATCCAGGTTATTTCAGCCGAAGTGTGAGCCAAAGACCTGTACTCAGCTTCAGTAGAGGATTGGGCAACCGTTGGCTGTTTCTTGGCACTCCAACTAATCAAATTAGAACCAAGGAAGATGCAATAGCCACTGGTGGACCTTCTGTCAAAGGTGCACCCTGCCCAATCAGCATCAGAGTATGCTGTAAGGTGCAGATTTCCGGGTTTGAACCATAAGCCATGAGTGAGAGTACCTTTTAAAAATCGGAGAATTCTTTTAGCAGCTTGAAGATGGGAATCCCTCGGAGCATGCATGAATTGACATACTTGATTCACAGCAAAAGATATATCTGGCCGAGTCCAGGTAAGATATTGCAATGCACCAACTAAGGATCGATACTCTGTGGGATTAGACAAGAGAGAACCAGTATGATCAAGTTTGGCCGTGCCTAAGGGAGTGGAACATGGTTTAACGCCATCCATTTTAGTCTTCTGAAGAAGGTCAAGTAAATATTTGCCTTGGTGTAAGAATATACCTTTAGGAGACTGGTGCACTTCAAGTCCCAAAAAATAATGCAATGAGCCTAGATCTTTGACAGGAAAAATAGTGCTCAGTTTGTTGATAAAATGCTGACAGAGTGTAGCATTAGGACCAGTTACCAAAATGTCATCAACATATACAAGGATGATCACCAAGGTGGGAGCTTGTAAGACAAACAAAGAGGCATCAGAAGAAGACTGCTGAAAACCAAAAGATCTCAACACCTGAAATAATTTGTCAAACCAAGCCCTTGGAGCCTGTTTAAGACCATAAAGGGACTTTTTAAGCTTGCAGACATGATGTGGAAAAGAGGGATCAGTAAAGCCAGGAGGCTGCTGCATAAAAACATCTTCTTGTAAATCCCCATGCAAGAAGGCATTATTAATGTCTAACTGATTTAAAAACCAGTGAAACTGAGCAGCAAAAGACAACAGGATACGAATGGTAACAGGCTTGGCTACAGGACTGAAAGTTTATTTATAATCGATGCCTGCTTGTTGGTGAAATCCTTTGGCAACAAGGCGAGCCTTATAGCGATCAACAGAACCATCAGGATGTTTCTTAATCCGAAAGACCCATTTACAACCAACAACATTGTGAAGAGGAGAAGAGGGGACAAGAACCCATGTCCCTGTAGATTGCAATGCATTAAACTCTTCTTGCATAGCAGTTCTCCAGTGAGCATGCTTGGAAGCTTGCAAATAAGTAGATGGGACAAAATCAATAGAAGAGGGAAGAGGATGCTTGGTGGCCGAGAAGGCCTTGGGTTTGAATATCCCTGCTTTTGACCGAGTAAGCATAGGATGAGTATTGTGCACAGGAGAAGCGACAGAAGGAACCGAGATGGGAAGACCAATGGAATCAACATTAGGATCATGTGAATCAATAGTGGCAGCCAGTAGATCATGTGAAGTAACAGGATCAGCAGGTGAAGCAATAGAATCAGCATGTGAAGCAACATGAGCAGCATGTGAGTCAATAGGAGCAGTATGAGCAGTGGGGGTAATAGGAGCATGTGAGGCAATAGGGGCAGTAGGTGGGACAGTAAGTGAGGCACTAGTAATGCAGGATCGGGAAGAATGAGGGACAGTGAACTGCAAATCAACTGAAGACACAACTGGAGATGCAGTATTAAATTGGGAAGCACTCGGGGACAATGGGTGAGAGTGATGAAATGGGAATGTAGATTCATCAAAAATAACATGACGAGATATATAGATCCTCTGTGTCAATGGATCCAAGCACCGATATCCCTTATGTTGAAGACTATACCCCAAGAGCACACAATACTTACTTTTGCTGTCCAGTTTGGAAGTTGTATAAGGCTTAAGCCATGGAAAACAGCTACAACCAAAGACCTTCAGCCGACCATAATCAGGAAAAGTATGAAGTAATAATTCCCATGGAGACTGCATCAGGCCAGAAATTGGAAGGCGATTAATCAAGTATATAGCAGTGGAAAAGGCCTCTACCCAGAAAACATGAGGCACATTAGAAGCAACCAAAAGTGTGCGAGCAGTCTCGACCAGATGACGATGTTTTCGTTCTGCACAACCATTCTGTTCAGGTGTATGCGGACAACTGAATTGATGTATAATACCATGAGTTTTGAAAAAATTCTGTAGTGCAGTGCTAGTAAATTCACCCCCTGAATCTGAACGAAACACTTTGATTTTATTGCCAAGAAGGTTTTCTACATAACTCTTGAACTGAACCAATACAGAATACACTGCAGATTTGGATTGTAAAGGAAAGAACCAACTATATTTACTATAGTCATCTACAATCAACAGATAGTATCTAGATCCACTCACTGACATAACAGGAGCTGGACCCCAGAGATCACAATGTAAAAGGTTTAAACAAGAAGAAGAAGTAGAACTAACAGAACTGAACGGCTGCTTGTGACTTTTTGCAAGAGCACAGTTAGAACAAAAGAAATCCACTGAAGTCTTTCCTGTGAGAGCAAGCTTATTTGTTGAGAGAACACGCCTGAATATTGATGAAGAAGGATGACCAAGTCGACTGTGCCAAACTGAAATCGGTGCTTTGACACTTATTAAGGCAGTAGGTGAAGTAGCAGAGCGATGAGATGACTGAGATGTACATTGCAGGGGATAAAAACCATCTTTAACCGGTCCCCGCAAAAGCGTCTTCCCCGTAGAACGATCCTTTACAAAGGATCCATCAGAATTAAGAGTCAAAGAACAGTAATTATCTTTGAGAAATTGATATGCAGATAGTAAATTGTGCTGCATTTGTGGTACATGAAGAACATTTTGCAGTGTAAAGGTAGCAGAGGGAGTATGTAAAAAAGAAGAACCAACATTGGTAATTGGCAAACCTTTACCATCACCAATGTAGACCTTGTCTTCACCACGGTAAGGAGTAGGAGATGAAATGTTAGAGATGTCATTTGTAATGTGAGAAGTTGCACCCGAATCAATAGGCCAAGAAGGAGTGGGCTTTGATGAAAATTGTGCACACATAGCAGCAAGTTTAGCAGGAGGAACTTTGCCAAATATATCAGGGTTCATTCGATCAAAACAGTCAATAGCCTCATGATTGTTTGATCCACAGATTTGACACTGGATACCACGAGAGCCTTGAGAGTTACCACGAAAGCCTTGAGAGTTGCCACGAAAGCCTTGATAATTGCCACGAAAATTTGTACCTTTATAAGTCCCACGATGTCCACGAGCATTGCCTCTATAGTTTCCACGATGACTACCACGGTAAGTACCGCGAGAAGACTGAGATTGAACAGCAAAAGCTTGGTGCGGTGGCGGTGTAGGCAAAAGAGGAGGCAGCGAGTGAGCAGCAAAGGCATGGAAAGGCTCTGTGGTGTTAGAGGAAGCAGGTTTCTTCCTTCTAGTCATTGATAATTCCTTGGTGAGCAGTAAGCCATGCAATTCATCCAGAGTTGTATGGGAAAGACGAAGAAGAAGAGAATCAGTGAAAGATTCAAACTCATCAGGTAAGCCAGCCAGTGTAGCCGCAATTAGGTCACGATCTGTGACAGGAGCACCAGCCGCCATCAAGGCATCAGAGATTTCCTTGATGTGTTGAAGATAATCAGAAATTGACTGTGAACCTTTCTGAATGGATTGGAGACGAGATCGTAATTGATGAATGTGAGCATCAGAGACTCCTCCAAAGCGCCGCTCAAGCTTGATCCATAGATCCCGAGACGACGAGACACCAACAGTGAAAGGAATCACTTCTTCAGACAGAGTAGAATTCAACTAGATGAGAAGATTCTGATCTTTCTCATTCCAAATGTCAAAGTCGGGATTGATAGAGCGATCAGAAAGAAGAGGTGATGGACAGACCTCAGTACCTTCAATGATGCCAAGAAGCTTATACCTGCGCAGAATTGGAACAAATAATGCACGCCAGGGGAGATAATTGGAGCGTTTGAGTTTAATTGGCACCATACTTCCAATGTTTTGGATCGTCAGAGAAGCATATGAAGACGAAGACATGGCAGAATTTGACGAATTAGGGTTTGGAGCTTGCACCGACTCAATGGGAGAAGACGAATTGGACGGAGTCGCCATGGCTGATTGCAGCGAGAAAGACACCAAACAACAAGATCGAAGCAACAATCGAAGAAGAACAATGAAGAATCACAGCAAAATTCAGAGAGAAAGATCAGAAATTGAGAGCGAAAGCGAAGAGGATCGAGAGAGAGAGAAGGCCGTGAGGCGAGACGGTCGTGATACCATATAGAAAGTGAATCTACCTTTCATTCAATACAATCTGATAATTACACAAAGTCTGATATATATTGTGGGCATTCTAACAGATTACACTTATGCCCTTAACCAAGAAGAAGAAGAAACTAACAAACTACAAAACAACTAAAACAAACTATAAGCAATTCTTATGAACACTTTGATGACTCTTTATGGGAGTTTGGCGGCAGTGTCGGTGGTGGTAGGGATGTAGAGGCAGAACCAGAGGTTGCGAGAAGGGTCCACCATTACGTCGGAGGTTTTGACGGGGTTCTTGGGTTTGTTTAAGGGCGAGGCTCATAAGACGGCGGTTGACAGTGTCGTTGGAGAAGCGAGTGGCGTTGATGACTATGGTGAGGATGGAGAGTAAGAGACGGACATTGCATTGAAGGTTGGGTGATGTGGGCGTGTTTTGGGCTATTTTGCTGTTTCCGTCGGTGTATGCATGCATGTTTTCCCGTTGGTTCCAAGCTTAATTTATTTAAGGGGTAATGCCAAGCATATTAAATTTGTAGACCAAATTTGTAAACTAAATAATGTGTCATTAATAAAAAATAACTTTGTTAATTAATACTCAAGTAATAATTCAATTATCAACTTTCATATCATTTAATTACAAAATTTGAGAATTAATTAGCAGATTATAATATTTTTGAGTTGAAAAGAACAATGATGTTTTGGGAAAGATTCTCATGCGTCAATCCCATCACATTTGATTAGCTGTAGTAGAAACAAACGTGGCGGTTGTCTTGTTATATTAGGTGTTTTTGGTCGGTGTAATCAAAGCTCTCTGGCGATGAAAACCTCACTTGTACCGTATTCAACAATTCATCACCTTGTGAATAATGTCATTTTATGCATCTTTTCATAACGATCCAAATGCAAGAAAAAAATACTACTGGTTTTTGGACCAAAAATAAATAAATAAACTATTTTTAGTTTTCTTAATACTACAATTTGGTGATAATCTTTTTCATACTAGTGAGTGAAAGGATTTAAGTTCGAATATCAAAATTTGCAAACTCGCTCACACCCTCTTAATGTCAAATATATCATTATATATAAAATAAAAATAAAAATAAACTGTTATTTTTAGAACATCTTCAACTAAGGGCTATATGCTACTTTTGGTCCTCAAATTAATAAAAACAATGTTTCATCAGAACGCAAATGCTAAGAAGACTAAATTTTTTTTTTTTTTTTTTTTTTTTTTTTTTTAGTATATCGATATTTTTACACGAGGAGATGGAGAGTTTGGCTAAGCCACACAATGGACAGCCTAATTTGTTATCGAATTCGTCATCCACGAGATTCGAACCTAAGACCTCTCACTTCTAAGCGAAGAGGAATACCACTAGACCGAGTCCTGAGTGGCAAGAAGACTAAATTTTTAAATCAAATTTGCAAACTAAATGATGTGTCATCAATAGAAAATGAGCACTTTAATCAACACTTGATTAATATTCCAATCATCAACAACCACATCGTTTAAGTTACACATTTTAATTTACAAATTTGATCTCTCTAGCATTATAAAAAAAATAAAAAATAAAAAATAAAAAAAAAAAACAAAAAAATGCTACCAAAGAACCTTGCTTCATCTAACCCAAGAGCTAGGCACAAAGTGGCTTGCGAGCCCCATCATGTGCGACCCACAAGTGTCGATTGCTGAGCTCCAGCATTAAACGTAGGGTTTTTTTTTTTTTTTTTTTTTTAAATAGTATTTACACTAAATAGGTGAAGGAGTAGGCTATGCCTTATAATGAGTTTGTCATAATAATGTGGCTCAACTCCATCTTTGGCGAGAATAGAACCTAAGACCTCTCACTTACAAGTAAAGAGAAATATCACTAGACCGTAGTATTAAATGACATTTAATGAGGTATTTAAATAAGGAAAACGAGTGCATCTAACATATGCCTATGTCCTACCAATAACCAATCAATCCTAACACCGACTCCGACTCCGACTCCAAACGTTTAGTTTTCACTTGTTTTAAGAACTAAAAACTTTAACTACTTTCAGTTTTCAAAATATTAAAAATAATAATTAAATTCGTTTGTAATAATACAGTTAATATTTAGTAAACTAATTTCAAAAGGAAGATTTTTTTTTTTGTCGACAAGCAAACTTTATTAAATTCTAATAGGAATGTTTACGTCTTCAGCAAGAACATTAAATAAAAATTCCAGACCAATAGCATCCCAACGGAAGGCACCTCCATGTGAGGCAATGTATGAGGCTACAACATGAGCAGCGGCATTTCCATTCCGCTTGAAAAACCCAAACCTCACCCCTCGAAATTGAGATCCCAACTGACCAATATCATGAATATAGCATTCCAAAGTCGCATCCACCACATATTTCCCATTAATCATACTAATTATCACCTGAGAATCAGATTCAATTTCCACTTCCTCATAACCCAACTCCAGACAAACCAATAATGCCGCACGAATCACCGCAGCTTCCGCCATAGCTGCCGTGGTGAAAAATAGATCGCCCAACCCCCCAGCCACGTGCAACAACCCAGCAAAATCCTGCATAACCTAACCATATCCACCTTTGCATATCTTAACACACCATGCACCATCGCAATTGACCTTAATAACCCCAAAACCTGGCTACTTCTATCGTACTGGCTGTCCAGCAAAAATATCTCCAACCACGGCATCACTCCCCCCAGATTCTTGATTTGCCGCAAAGGAGCAAACTCTAAATTCCAAAAGTTGCTTGCGTACCAAGTGAACCATCTCCATGGGATCATGTAACACCTCATGAAACACCATTTCATTCCTACTCTTCCATATTCTCCGCATAATAAAAACACACTCCTGCAGCAACTCATCTTTCGTATCATTTTCATGAAATCTCATACATAACCCCTTCCACGTCTCATGAAAATCTCGCCCAATAATAGCCATGATACCTAACTGCAAAGAACAACAGTACCACAAAACACGACTAAACTCACATGCAAAAAACTGATGGTTCTCCGTCTCCTCCACAGATGCACACATCACACAATTACTTTGTACTCGCATTCGCCATCGAAGTAGGTTAACTCTAACTGTTAACGAGTTATTACAGCAGTGCAAAATAAAAAATTTCATTTTATTTCGCACAACCAAGCTCCAAATTTCCCTCCAGCCCCGATCAAAGTCCTCCCGCTGGCTGCTACTCCCCGTCCCTTTCCGTCCAAGTTCTTCATTTTCCTGCATTTCCATGGCAACACCATACCCTGTTCGAACCATATAATCACCATTTTTGGAATAATGCCATATGACTCTATCAGAACAACCTCCAATACTCACTGGTAATCCCAAAATAAGATTACCCTTCTCCTCCATAAAACATCGTTGAACTAAATCATGCTTCCAAACCCCCACCTCGAGAACAAGCAGCTCCTCCACCATTACAGGCATGTCATTATGGTTCGATCGAACTCTAAAAGTATGTGGTCGAGGAAGCCATGGATCATGTCTAATCCGAATACAACTCCCATCACCAATCCTCCATCTCATGCCTCTTACAAGAATCCTTCGTCTTTGTATAATACCTTTCCAACCCCACGAAGGCCGTCTACCTAACTTAGCCTCCATAAACGAATAGTTTGGAAAATATTTTGCTTTAAGGATTTGGCCCAGAAGTGAACTCGGATTATGCAAGATACGCCATCCAATCTTTGCTAAATAAGCTAAATTAAAGGAAGCTAAGTTCATAAAACCGAGCCCACCAAATTTTTTCCTTCTTTTCATTTTCTCCCACGATAGCCAATGAATGCCATGTTTATCCTTATTCCCCTGCCACCAAAACTTAGTAATAGCAGACTCCAATTCCTTACACAGAGTCACCGGAAGTTTAAAACACGACATCGCATAATTTGGCAATGCCATAGCAACCGCTTTAATGAGCACTTCTTTACCAACAGGGGAAAGAAACTGCTCCGCCCACCCATTTATTTGCTCTTCCAACACTTCCCTAACCCCGTCAAACACCGCCTTCTTAGAAGAACCAAAATTAGCCTTTATCCCCAAGTACTTACCAAATTCTTCTTTGCTCGTGATATTTGTACAACGAATAATTGCCTTCCTCCGAATCCGCGAACATCGCACCCCAAAATACAACGAACTCTTCTCTCTATTTATAACTTGCCCCGAGGCTTCCGCATAGCATTTTAAAACATCCATGACCACGTGAGCTTCATCCTCCTCTGCTCTGAAAAAGATAACAGCATCATCGGCAAAAAATAAATGAGATAATGACATTCCCCCAAGCACCACCCGCATCCCATGCAACGCACCTCGCTCATCCCTCTTCTGCAGCAAAGCCGAGAACCCTTCAACACAAATAAAAAAAAAGAAACGGAGACATAGGATCCCCTTGCCATAGCCCTCGTTGAGGGTGAATAAACCCAGTGGAAGCGCCATTAATCAACACACTATAAGTAATCGTTGTAATGCATTCCGTGATTCTATTCCGAAACTCATCCGCAAAGCCCATAGCTTCCATCATTGCCAATAAAAAGCTCCATTCAACACGATCATAAGCCTTCACCATATCTAACTTCATAGTCACCGACACCTCATCCTCATCGCCCTGTTGATTAAGAGAATGAAGTATCTCATGTACCACCAAAACATTATCCTGAATTTGCCTCCCAACCATAAACGCCGATTGATTCGCACTAATAATATGCGGCATAGCGAGCTTTATACGGTTCGTGAAAATCTTTGCAATTACCTTATAAACCACATTACATAACGAAATCGGTCATAACTGAGTCATATTTTGTGGACTAGGGACTTTCGGAATAAAAACCAAATGAGTATGATTTAGTTTTTTCAGGAGTTTCCCAAAAAACCAAAATGCCTTCACCATTTCCACTATATCACGACCAACCACATCCGAATACTCATGATAAAAACTCCCCATAAATCCATCTGGCCCTGGAGACTTATCAAGTGGAATTTGGAACATTGTTAGCCGTACCTCCTTGTCCATTATCGGTTGCAACAATCTTCTCTTATCTTCACCAGATATCCGAGCCTCAACACAATCCGCTATCTCGTCTACCCTACGTGGAGTACACGTGAGGAAAAGATCTTTGAAATAATTTACTGTAATCATATCCACCCTACTGGGATCGGTACACCAGACACCTTAATCATCCTCCAATCAATTAATTTTATTACATCATCGCCGTTTCGCAGTTTAAGCATGAAAAAACATAGTATTCTTATCCCCCACCTGGATCCACTGGGTTCGAGATTTAAGCTTCCAATACATGTCTTCCTCTCACACCCAAGCCTTTAACTCCTGCTCCTTACGTCGCACCTCATCATTCATAAATGTCAAATATTTATAGGCATTTCGAAGGCCAATCTTCAAAGACTCAATACAAGCCTTCGAATTACCACCATTTGTTCGCTTCCAATTCTGCAATCCCCAACGTACCCATTTCAATTTTTCCACCACTTGAAAAGCACGGGCGCCCAAAAAACTATGCCGCCAATTTTCCTTCACAATGTGGTGACATGCCTTCTCCTTATTCCACCGTGGATCATAAATAAACCGTCTCCGTCTCTTTTATGATGTAACATTCATATGCAAAATAAGCATTGCATGATCAGACCCTTCTAACACTTCATGTAGGACTTTCGCATCCGGATACACGTTAACCCATCCATTTGTTGCTAAACAACGATCCAAACGTTGTTGTATAGGACCCTCAGCCCTATGATTCCTCCACGTGAATGGATAACCAACAAAACCCAAATCAAGCAACCCATTACAAGCAATAAACTCTCTGAAATCCCTTGTACTAGAGACAGACCGATAATTGCCCCCTTCCTTCTCCGAATCATCCAGGATATCATTAAAGTCGCTTGTAACCAAACATTTGCCACTAGCAGCCTCAAGCCGTTGAGACAACACCCTCTATTGATCCTTCCTCTTCTTATCATCAGTACTCACATAAACCACAAATAACTTCCATGTCTTAGTTTTTATTCCATCATAAATTCCTACCTCAATAAAGAAATCCGCATACTTAACAAGCAAGACTTGATCATAGTCCTTCCAAAAAACACACATACCACCCACAATTCCTTTTGGCTCCACAGCGTGCATAAACTCCATCCCAAGCCGTCTTTTTAAATAAACATAGCGATTACTCTAATTTTTTGTCACCGATAAAGTTACTATGTCGGGGGTGTGAAGCCTATTCTGCACCAGCAAATTGTCAATTGTCAGGTCACCCCCGATACCCTAACAGTTCCAGTAAATTAGCTTCATGGGGACTTAGGAGACCTCTCAAGGTTGGTCTCCTCTGCCTCAAATAAAGACATCTTCCGTGGTCGATTTTTTACTAGTTCAAAACACGTTATAGGCTCCACATATTCCACCTCCTGAAACGGACGTTTTTTCCCTTTTGTCTCATTCATGACAGCCTCAATAATGGGAACCAAGTCAAATGGATCATCATTTAGAACTTCATGACCTCTAAGCCTCACTTCCATTGTCCACATTTCCATCCTCACCACTGCGGCCTCCATATCCCCGACAATAGCATTAGTTAATTACACATCCACATTCAAATCAATTTCCTTGCCATTTTCTTGCGACACACACACCCCATTGACTCGTTCCTCCCCTTCAGGAAACTCCTTAAGGATAACATTCTATACCCTATCAGCAACCACTACCTTCGGGCCAATTAACCCCGCATCGTAGGCCACTTCCCTATCCCTCCTCGCCCTTTCTTCTTCCTTTCTCCGACGTTGAATTCTCTCGACAGGGAAGTACCATCAGCACCAGATAAATTAGTCTCCTCCCTAGCAGTACCATAGCCTCCACTTAAAGAATCCTCACCCTCAGTATTCGCACCTCTCTATGATCCATCCCAATCATCGCTCCTCGCCTCCCACCATCTCCTTAGGCTACCCCGACTTCCTTCAGACCCCCCATTTCGAAACCCGGATCGTAGTGGTTTACCTCGAAGATCGGTCTCTGCATCCAAATTGCGGTACACCAGGTTATCCTCCAAGTCCCCAAAATCTGTACCACCTACCCTATCCACCTCCAGGACCTCCTTACAAACCCTAGTTACATGCCCCATAATCCCACAGATAAGGCAATACTTCGGCAAAGCCTCATACTTAAATTCCACCGAAACCTTCCCTTCGTCTGGGAAGTGGACAAACGTCCCGCGCATTAATGGCTCACGAACATTAAAACGGATTTTAACCCGTAAGAACCTACCAATGCAATCCTGACTCACTGAAGTATCTACCTTCCGAACATTCCCCATGAACCCTCCAATGGACTCCGCAACGGCATCAGTCATACTTAACGGTGGAACATTATAAATCTGTACCCAAAAAATACCAGGGGATAGTGGCGCCCATCTGTTCAAACCCGTCCCCATTTGATCAGCCACCATCACCAAATCACCCTTACAGGTCCAAGGCTAATCCGCATCCATCACCCGTTGCAGATCACTAGATCGAACAAACCTGGCTAAGAACCTACGGTGCCCAATGTCTTGAATGGATACACAATCCCTTCCCCACCACAGCGACGTAAAACAATCAATGGAAGCTTCGCCATGCACATCCTTAGAAGTAAGCACTTCTACAACCAAGGTGGATTAGAAACCAAGTAGCACCCCTTCCACAGCCTTTTTATCAATTTTAATACCCTCCATCTCCTTCTGAGTCAACCTCAGATTGGAACTAAACCTGGAACATAAGTTCTCCACATCTACCCGGTCACGGTCTGCCGCCATAACAACAAACAATAACCCCCGCGCGCAAGCACCACACTCACACGCGCACTACAGCACACTCACCAGATCCCATAACACCCTCTCACACCCTCACTCAGTAGAATTCCTCAAAAGTATTGCAAAAAGCAGACGCCGCCGTAAACAATTGCAGAAACCCTAACCCTAAGCCACACCCTAAACCCTCATTTCGAGGAAGACTAATAATACCTGACTTCCTAAAAGCAATATTTGATCATGTCAATTATTAAACAATGTGAACTAGACAGATGAAAATGAAAATTTTGTCGCGTTAAAGAGGGTTTTGTTGCTTAAAATTTTAGGCGATGAATATTTGTCCAGAAAAGTTAGTTGTACAAAAGTCGTCTCTCAAATTTATTTTTTTATTTTTTTTTTTTTTTATTTTTACACAAACGATATTATTTATACTAAGAGGAGGGGGATAAGATTAGCCTCATAATGAGCTAGCAATAATGTGGTTCAAATTCGCCTTTGGCGAGAAGCGAATCTAAGACCTTTCACTTACAAGTGAAGCGGAATACCACTAGACTGTAGTACTAAGTGGCTCAAAGTTTTACACTATGAAACATTAATAGACATTCATTGGGCGAACTAGGTTGACACAACGAAACAAAGTCGTCATGTAAAGAAGCGTTGACCGACTTTATCCAACGAATTCATCTTGCTCGACGACATAGTTTTGTCACGTTTATGTTTAATACTCAATAAAATTTAGCCCGGCGAAACATTCGTCGGCCAACCTTTTTAACAAAATAACAAAAGTGCAATAAATGTTTCCTCATGAAACTGTTCGTCCAGTAAAGCCTTTAAATTTTTATTTTAATATTCATAATTAAATCAATATTTAATAAAATAATTTATTCAATTCTCTTTTTTTTTTAATCAATTTCATTTCTAATTATATTAATCTAAAAAGTTAATATAAATCACAACTTTAGAAATTTATTTATTATATTAAAATAAAAATATTCGTACAATGATATGTAACAAAAACTAAACTAATTAAATAACCCTACTGGGTGGCTAGTCAAGTAGCTGGTGAGAGGGCTGAAGGTCTCTCGAAGGCTCGGAACACGAATGCCAAAAGCCACCATTGCTTGGGCTATCCCAGCAATGTACTAGCGCACGGCTTCAAGGTTGTTGCAGCGGCTTCTCGGTCGCGAGCAACTTCCTCTCTTTAGCTCACTGCTTCTTATCTTGGTGCTCAGCTTCTTCTCTTTGTTGTGATTGCTTCATCTCCAACTGATACAATCTGGAAGACATCCTCGTTAGAGGATGATAGCTAGATGAAGAAGGCCCCCTCCCCCCTAGGTTTCGAAGCTGAACCACCTCCCCCCCACGAGGTTCCGAAGCTGAGCTGCTCCTAGTTCACAGAATTCTTTGCCTTTCCATCGGCAACCCCATCCCTTTGCAACTGCAAAGACACCTCTGGATCAAGTTTCAGCTTCTCTATTTATTAGTGTGTCCGGTTGTTCCAAGGAGAGGTTGGCTAGTTCTATGACATAGAAGTCTAAAAAAAAAAAAAAAAAAGAGAGAGAGACAAACCAATTATGATCATCACTCATAATTTTTTTTTTTTTTTTAATAGTGTAATGAAATTTGAATTTAAAATGTAGAATGGATTACTTACATAAATGTTGTTCGCGACCTGGTTGTCACAATTGGCATCCGCAGCCTCCCAAGATAGATGAAATTTACCAAAAATGTTGGACTCTAAAAATGGGTGCACAATCACTTCCACTCGTTGTACCGCTCCTTCCATACATGGTGCATGTACTTGGCAGTTCCTAGGTCTTCCATGTTGATCTCGATGTTGGCGTGAAATAGACAAAAAAATAAAAAATAAAAAAACAATTGTATTAGTTTTAAAAAACATTAAATTAGTAAAAGTACAAAAAAAAATTATAAATTAAGAACAATATACACTTACTAAAATTTGTCTCATCATCTCGGCATGTATCTTCGGGCTCGCTCGCCGATGAAGTTGGTTGTAATAGACTCGGATCTGAGCCTGCAAGATCTGAGTGATCGAATTGGAGGCCAATCCTTTACAGATCCCCCGCACTTTGGTCTTCGTCCCGGTTGGGAGTTCTTCCAAGTGGTGTATTTCAACAAATATTGACATATACCGAAACAATATGATGAGTGATATTGAAAGAATTTGTCTAGTGTTATCGATGCAACCTGCGAGAAACATTTCATCAAATACTTAACGGACACAAAAGGACTCATACCAAACATTCAAAAGATTTTCGAAAGACATTCACATGTATATTTTTTGGAATCCAAATGGTCCTGGGACCACTTTGGATCCCAATGTACATCCACCACTGTGTCCGAGTTCATATTAAATAGTAATTCTTGGTGCAATGGTGGAGTCAAGAATCTATAATTATGAATTCATGAAAAAGTAGCTTTCACAAATTAATCATACTTTTATTTATATTGTCCACAATATGTTCTTATATTTTAGAAACATTGTATCACATCATTATGGCACTCAAATGTGGGTTTCTAATAAGTTATCAATAGTTATACCCATAGCTATGTATATTTATATTTCCTCTTCCCATTATATCCTTGGTACTTGTACTCATGTTTGCATGCTCTGCTCATGAACTTTAAGCCATTAGATGAAAGAATCTTACGTGATAGCTTTCATGGGTTTTAGATTTGGTTGTGTTTTAATTGTGATATTTATCTTCCACAGTTTTGTTGGGAATATCATTGGTTAAATCCTAAAGTAAACTGTCGCTTATGTCACTTGATACTATGATCTAGAGGCATTCTTCTATACTAGTAAGAGAGAGATATTAGATTCAAATCTCGTAAATGGATAGTAAGAAATTAATTTATTCCCATTCCCTCACCCCTAATGTCAATTTACCCCTTAGACTATTTTTCTTGCTACTTTATCCCCTAAACGAGCATGAAATGTCCGTTACTCTCCTAACGTTATATCTGAACCAATCTCATTTAATTTTTTATTAATGGGTGTATCGTGAGAGTCATGCGACTCACTTTTGAAAGCTAAGCCATTTTTCCACCACTTGACAATGAAACAAGAGCAATATGCGTATCTTTGAGAGTATTGTGAAGTGTTGAAGAGACAAACTATAAGGAGCATAGTTTTAGTGGAGACTTTATATCCTCAAAAGTGAGTTACATAACTGTCAAATGACAGAAAATTGGATGAAGGTGGGTACAGAAATATTTAACGTGGTTTAGCTCATATATATTGTGCTAATCTTCTGGTGATAATGACGAACTAATCAATAGAGATTTCTCATTGATCGTCAATTACTTGTAATTTCTAGATACTATTGAAGCATTTATTTAGCAAGTTTTCGTATCTTTTTTATCTTCCTTGCTACATTAGGTTTGTGGTGCAACTGCCTAACTGGTAATAGTCTTTTAGAAAGTTAGGCCTTTACTCATTTGGAGAAAAGTTGTGTACAAACTAAAAATTAGTATATGATGTTTGTTATCTGCATATATGTTTCTCGTGTTCAATCATACTACATTGGAAAGAGACGCTTCCATCCATACCATAATTCCACAAAATATTCATAGAGACAAATGATCACTAGTGCCAAACTGAGACAAATGACCTTTGATGAATACGCTGTAAATGATTGCCACAAGTGGGGGAGGAAGGGCTATAGGAAATCGAAGCAAAATTCTTTAAAGAAAAAAAATATTAATAATAAATGAGATCCTCACCATCCATATGATTCACAAAATCAAACAAATAGTTAGTCACATGTATTACTTTGTTTATGGCCTTACAAATGATTTGATGAAATGGTAAGCCCTTGAGACCAGCTGAAATGGTAAGCCCTTGAGACTAGCTGAAATGGTGAGGGACTGTGCAGTAATGAGTGAGAATTATGATAGGTTCATGTTCGATTTTTTCTAACGTAATGAAGAAAAAGTGAAATGAAATGTTCTTTTTTGGTCAAAACTGCAAGAAACATAATCTGAGTATCCATAGAGGAAAGTATAATGTATGAATCCACCATCTTTATTACTTTGTTATATGCAGTTATATATAGATTAGAATTATTATTACGCTCAGAGCGATTGAGGATTTCTTGTTCTGGGATATGAATCATTCTAAGAGTTTGTCTGATCCTCTTCTCACAACAAGAAATCAAATCCAGCTGAGATATAATGTCATTGGTATAAAAAACCATTTGCGTGGGCAAACTTTATGCGACGAAATAAAACTCGTCGTGCAAAACAGGTTAGTGCGACAAAGGTAACATTCCGTCACTCAAACCCGTTGGAAATAATTTAATGGGACAAACATCTTGAGCGAAAAGTAGCTTAAGCGACAAAAAAAGTCGTTGTTGCGCAAAGGTTCATAGAAAAATGTGTGAATGCCTGTATTTTTTGCGCTAAAAAAGCGCAACCAATTTTTCATTGCACAAAGGTTCTGTCAGTTGTTTGGTCAAAGTGTTGAATGAATTATTTACTCCATTGTTTTGCACGATGAAGGTTTCATTGCACAAAGTAATTCGAATTCCTTTAAATAGCTAGTTTCGCTCTATCTCTTCACAATTCAATCCAAAAACTCTTTACTTTCACCAAATTATTATGCAAATTTTTTTTTTTGTTTTTCCATACACGATGGCGTACTCTGGTGGTCCCTCGTCAAAGAGAGTTCAAGGCAAAGGTTATGAGAAAGGTAATACGTACTAAATTTTGTTGGTTGTTTAATTAATTAAATATTTAAGTAAACTGATATAAGTTTTTATTTTGTTGGTAGACAAGAAAAATAAGAGAGCTGTGACATGCATTCGATACACTTCTTCAACTAAGAGTCGCTACCGAATCACTTACGTAGAATTAGTAGGATATCAGAAGTTGGATAAGGTGAACAAGTTTAGGGGTGATGTCGGGGTATTGGTGGATGACAAATGCGGAGTGAATTAGGAGTCTTGGAGAGATGTCCCTGAGGAGATAAAGACGGTCATGATCGATGCGTTAGCAGTACGTGTAAATTATTAATTAGTTAAATAATAATTTAGTTCTTTAGATAAAATATAACATTGATATGTATAATTTATTTATTTTTGCATATCAGCCTGATTAGGACATTGACAAAAGGGACGCAAATCTAATGAAGTGCATCGATGTTGTGTTCAAGTACTGTTTTCGGGAGTTAAAGATGTTGAATGTGACGCGATGTTGAACATGACGTAGAGTGGCATGGAGTTGCTGGCTAGCAGACGATTAGAATAGTTTTTTTTTATTAGTCTATTTATCATTTATTAAATAATGACACTGAATTGTTATTAATTTGGAAGAATAAATTTATATGGACTGTATTTATTTTGTTTCGTTTCAAGAACAGATTTCCAAAATATTAGAATATTGACATTATTTTGTTGAGAAACTATTTGCGAGACGGAATAAAATAAATATTTTCAGTTAATCGCGCAAAGCTTTACGCGACAAAACCTTTGCTGGATGAGATTTCGTTGCGCAAAAACATTGTGAAATAGTCAGTTAGCATTTCAGGCGTCGTATTTACTACGTATTACCACTTAACTATGCCAAGAAATTTTGGTCGCGCATAAAGTTGAGGGACGAGACTTCGTCGCGGAAATTGATGGTCGGTGGCGTTGAAGTCGTGGCATTTATTGCGTATTTATTTCGTGCATTGTGCAACGAATGTTTCGTCACTCAAAGGTTATGAGAGACGAAGTAAAGTTTTATGTGTTCTTTATAAGCATAGATTGTTTTGCAGTTTTCTTCACATTGTTTTGTACATCTGATGGCCGATAATAGGGATAATAGGAGAATGGTGGTCCGAGATTGAATAGTGGAAAGAAACAGCATTCCCCTGGACCCCATGATATGATGAAATATGTGGAGTTTGCTCATTCGATTCATTAGCAATGCAGAACAATTGTCCTACTGCTGAGTGGTGCTCTTGGAAATTTGTGCTCGAGGATGTGAAGAAGGCGGTAATGGATCAACTATTAGTAAGTGTGACAAATGTTGAAAATAATTAATTTTGTGAAATTGTTTTTTTATATGTTGTAAATAATTGTTTGCATATATATGTAACATTGTAACTATACTCTTGATGATATGAACGAAGAGTTGATGAAGTTGATGGAGAAGGCGTTGAAGAGGGGTTACAAGCAATGGTGTTATGACGTGGAGTGGAATGAAGGACCAGTGGAGTAGTTTTAAATTTATATTTTTGAGGACAATATTTATTTTTAATGTTTTATTTTAAGTTATGTATTTTGACTTAATTAGCGTTTAATTCATGTTTTGTTGTTTAAATAATTGAATTGTTAATTTACTTTATTTAAGTTTTCTATTATTTTTAGAATAAATATTATAATTGAATAATACTTTGTAATTATGAAATTTACATAAATATAGATTATAAAGATCTATGTTTACATAAATTTCATAATTATAATCAATTACATATATGTTCGTCGCTAAACATTTTACGTGACGAAATATTCGACGCAATAAGTATGTGCAACGAATTACTTATTTGTCTCGCATATTTCCTTTCGTGACAAAGTGTTCGTTGCGTAATGGCTGTAAAAAACGCGATTAAATTTACCACCAAATTTCGAATCTATACGTTTTGAGCGACGAAACGTTTGTCGCGTAAGGGTGAAATCAAAGGGTGATGACACCAGAGTCTAACGCGACAAAGCTTTCATCGCGCAAGATTTTTACTCCAGATGGTCAGTTTTCTGAGTCAGAGGATTCAATGCTATTGAATCAAAGAATCGGGTTTAGCTTCGTTGCACAAGGTGGCCAAGGTTCCTATAAATAACCAGTTTTGGTTTCCATATTTTTCAAACCTTTTTCCGGATTACAATTCCAATTGTTTTTCAAATTTAAGCATGATGGTCAACTCAGGTGCTCGTTCGTCGAAGAGGATGGAAGGCGAGAGTTCCGGAAAAGGCAATGCTCACTAAATTAATTATGTGCTTTCTATATATTTTATACTTTGCATTATTATTTTTAATATAAATTTTTTTAGTAGACAATAAAAAAAAAAATGCACCCGTGGTTAGATACAATTTTGGATGGAACCACTACCGAATCAATTATGAAGAATTAATGGGAATTCAGAAGTAAGATATGTGCAACAAGTTTATGTGTGATGTGTGGGTATTAGTGCGTGACAAATGCAATTTGGATTGGGAGTCTTGGAGAGCCGTCCCCTAGGAGATAAAGACACACTTAGTCGATGAGTTAGAGCCTGATTGGGACATTGACCGAAGTGAGCTAAAATTGATGAAGTGAATCGACAACATATTCAAATCATCTTTCTAGAAGTGCAAGTTTGATGTTGAACGTGAGGCAGAACTGAACCGAATACCAGAACCACCAGCGGCGGAATAGAATTTTATTTATGTTTTTCTTTTATGTTTAATTAAATAATAACATTTGGGTTTCAAGTTTTTATTTATGAACGTTACTTTTTAAAATGTGATTTTAAAGTTTTTGTTGAATAAAATATAATTGTAATAAATGATTATATTAATTAAATATGCATGAATGCTTTAATTAATTTAATAATTTTGTAGATTTGTTCGGGTGTAATTTAATACTTTGTTTAAAAAATAATTAACAAATAGGAATGAATAAAGTAATAAATGAAAAAAAGTACTTTATTAAGAGTGTATGTGATTTAAAAGGTTATCAGAAAACGCAGGACTGGCCATGAGTTGGTGCCAGAAGGTGGAATGCATATGTTTTAAGCGACGAATGTTTCGTCGCACACGGTGAGTAAAAAAGGCAATAAAGGAGAACAGATTTGGCGCCATGTACTTGAATGCACAGATTTTGCGGGACAAATGCTTTGTCGCGCAAGAGTGTGGAATTTAATTTAGCTTCCTAGACGTAAAGAGGTAGAAACTGCAAATTCATTGCAACTCTGCCTCTCCTCCCTCAACTCACTGTCTCTCCTCTCCCATAGCTCGATCACTCAGTCTCATGCTCCCACTCTTCATCACCTATATATCATTTGGTTAGCCAATTTGTTTTCAATATTTTTTTTTTTTTTTTGAAATTACACAATGAAACTAACAAAATTAAATTTGTTGTGTAGATGTTTTTTTTTTTTTTTTTTTAACGGCTATCGGCGAGGAACGCATTAGGAGGTATATTTTCTTCGCCTATTTTATTAACATTAAATGCAGTTTATTTATTTGTTTTTTAGCATTTATGTGATACAATTTATTTGTATGCGAACATTTTTGTACGAAGTTAAGTATTAACTTCGTACGTTATTTTCATGAAAACTTAGTTTCCCGTTTGAGAATTAGTTGGATTTCGCACATGGATGCGAAAGCATGATTGTGATCCAATTAATTCTTGAATTGTCCCATTTTTTGGATAGTTTGGGAATGCACAGTTATATGTCATAGTTTGCAATTCACATATTAGATTAGTACATGCTTTATTGGATGATGTGCAAACGTAGATGGGGGCAAATTTTTTGGGCTTAAGTCTCACGATTGTCATGTCATACTGCAATGCCTGCTCCCGATTGGTATTCGACACCTATTGCCAAAGGATGTGGTGAAGCCGATTCTATTGTTGGCGAGATTTTTTTCTCAATTATCTGCTAGGACGTTGCGAAAGTTTGATGTATAACAGTTACGCACTGACAGTGTCAAAGTCCTATGCAAGTTTGAACAAATATTTCTTCATTCTTTCTTCACAAGCATGATTCATTTGCTAGATGAGGCATTACTTGCCGGACTCGTCAACTATCGATGAATGTATCCAATCGAAAGGTATAAAGTCCTTAGTCATTAATTAATTCATGATCAATTGACGATTTAACTTATTTGAATCATCACAATTTTATTTTTGCAGATTATTGGGTGAGTTAAAGAAGAGTGTAAAGAACAGGGCGAAGCCGAATGATCAATTGTGGAGGCTTGGGTGGCATTTGAGACAAATACATTTTGTGCTATGTACTTACAAGGAGTTGAGACGTCGTTCAATCGACCACACCATAATAATGACAGTGGTGTGAGAAGGCAAAAACTATATATGTTTGCCCAAATCACACGACCATTTGGCGAATGAATACGAGGCAATTTGTTCACCGAAAGGGACATGCAAGTAGCTCAATGGTTCCTACTTAATAATTGCAACGAGATAATTGAGTACCTGGATGAGCATGAAAATTGATGAAGTGGAAACATCCTTTGCATTTATATGCCGTGAAGCACCGTGACCTGTTTCCTCGTTAGTTTCCAGACCAAGTAAGTTGTTTAGGTTTTTTTGTTGATTTTGTCCTAAAATATATTTGCATGTCAATTTTTTTGGTATAAATTAGGTGAAAAAAACTAAAGGAAACCAATTCTCCCAGATATACTGATGAATTATACAACTTGGCTATCAGACCTCTAAGTGCAGAACTGTACTCAGGGTGTCATGTGAACGGCATAAAATTCTTGGGAGTTGAGTGTGATGACAAGCTTTGTACTCAAAACAATGGTGTACATCTCCCATTAGCGGGAGATATTGCAAACATTCATTTCTATGGCAAACTAAAAGGTGTGGTCCAATTGTTTTACAAATACCGTTGCTAAGTCATCATTTTTAAGTGTCGTTGGTTCGATACAGACCTTAGTAGGAATGGGAATGTTAAACGGAATTATGGTTTACTGTCGGTGAACACTACTAGATGTTGGTACAGTGAAGACCCGTACATTTTGGCAACTATGGGCAAGCAAATTTTCTACATCGATAATCCAAAGGCCAGAAGGGGATGGAAAGTTGTTCAAAGGATTAATCACAAAGGGGTGTATGATATTCCGGACCGAGATCCTGATGCCAGCGACGATGATGACAACTTTGCCGACCAACTCCTCAAAACTTCGACACAAATTGGTGCAGACACACTTCGGGATACTAATATTGTCCAAGAACCATTTCAGGTAGTTGGAGGTCCTCAAATCGAAATTCCTATAAACTCAATTACAACTGATCTTGGAAGTTTCCCAAGATACAATCCACCTGAGGCTACGGATGATGTTGTTGATGTAGCAATCGATGAAGATGAATGGGAGACTGAAAGTGATCAAAGTGAAGATAGTGATATTTATTGTACTGAGGATGAAGATAAGGACTTTTGACTTATATGCAATGCAATTAAGTGTATTTAATTTTTTGTTTATAAACAAATTTTAATTTATTAAATTTTTAATTGGTTAAAGGATTTTAAAACAAAATTAAAGTCAATTCAAAGTGACGAACACTAGAAAGTCGTCGCGCATAACATAATAGCGCGATGAAAACAAGAAAATTCATCGCTCAAGGTAGGTTCGCGCGAAGCAAGGGACACATTCGTCGCACTTGGTGGTTTGCACGATGCAACAACTTCAATTCGTCACACAAGGTCTTCAAAATTTCCCAAAATCAAAATATGGATGCCTTTTTTTAAAATGTTGATTAAACATTGGGCAACAAAGAAGGGTGAATTGTCGCGCAATATTGTATTGTGTGACGAATGGGATAACTTCGTTGCTGTAAGTCCTTCAAAATTCCCAAATTAAAATGTAGGCGCCTTTTTAAAAACAAAAAATTATTGAATATTGCTCGACAAAATATTCTATATTTGTCGCACTTTTTACTTATACGCGACGAATGTTTTCCTTTTGTCACGCAGGGTTCTCAAATTAACCAAAAATAGGGAGGGTTTTTTTTTTTAAATTCATTCCAATTGAGCGATGAATGTGTTCGTCACGCAAAGTCCTTCGCATTATTAGTTCCAGATAGCCTTTCTTTCTCTCATTTTCCAAAACTTCTCAGTACTCCAACCATCTTTCTCAGTCGAACTCTATCTCCCTCCAACTCTCTCTCTCTCTCTTTCTCCCCCTCGAACTCTTTCTCTCCCTACAACTCTCTCTCTCTCCCTCAAGCTCTCTCTTCTCGCAACTTTCTCACTCCCTGCAGCACTCTCTCCTGCAAACTCTCTCTCTCTCTCTCACAACTCTGAGGTAATTGAGAATGTGATAATTGTATTGAATGTTCTTTCTAGACCTTACAATTTTTTACACGATCCTTTAACATAATATGTAAACGACACAAAAATAACGGGTTTTGAGTCAACACGATAACTAATCGGGTCGTTATCGGGTCACACGATAAGAACCCATTAATAACAAGTCCATAACAGGTTTACACGAATGTGACACACAGGTAACTCATTTCGACACGTTAAGAAAAAAGTTATTTCGATGATTTTAATTTTTTAAACTACTAAAAAAACTTACTATAAAATACAATAGCCATAGTGTATATGTACATATTGTGCATGTGTATTATTGTATTATTATTCTATATAAATTCAAAAAATTTAAGTTTTATTTATTTATTTATTTTTATAGTATACTATAGGCAAAAAATGAGATTAAAAAATTATAACACACATTAAACATAAAAATATCAAGTAATTTAAAAATACCAAACACATTAAAAGAAAATTATAATAATTATTTTACAAGTACAAAAAATGTAAAGAAAATATCCAAAGGCTCGTGATCGCATCCTCTACGCTTTGAATATGGGTACATTGTCATTTGGATTTTTAAAGTCACACAAACCCTCATGAATATTATTTTTAAAGGAGTTCAAAATAAATAAATTCATAATCATTAATGTATTAGTCTAAAAAATGTGAAAGCATATATAAACGTGCAAGGTTTCTCAACCTTGACGCGCAACTCCCTTCATTTTGCATATCCTTGAACATTTGGTAATTTATAGTAATGTACTGATATTTTTTCATTAGGCTCTTATTTTAGAGTATGTAATACTTGAAAGACTAACGGCTTTTTTTTTTATTTTTTTTATTTTATGTTTTGAAGTAATATTCATGGGATAATGTAGTATGTATATACTAATTTGGTATTATGTTTTTTTTTTTTTTTTTTTTTGATCAAATATGTCTTCCATTTTCATTATTATTGATTTAAAATATATTTTCTTTAACGGGTAAAGGGTCGGATCATATTACCTAATAATATTAACGGGTCGATTTCAGGTCGAGTCATATTATCCGTTTACATTAATGGGTGTTACACGAGACGACCTATTAAGATATCGGGTATCTCATGAAAACAACACAAACACAGAAAACACGACTTCTCTCACACACAAAATGTGATCTTCCGTTAGAGGAGAGAGGAAGGGAGATCCTTCTCTCTCTTACATCAGAGCAAATTCTAACCATTTATCTTAGACACCCGATGAGGTGCTTACATTTGTTATAATCTATCACTTCAAGGAAAGCTATCTAGAGATGCCAGTAGTACTATATTCCTACGGCTCTCATTGCATCTCAAGTAAAACCTTTTAAAATGAAATTCAAACAATATTACTTTGACACTTAGAAATCAGCTTAGAAGTGTTTATACACCAACAGTCCTTAGCAATGGACAACATTTTTTGTACCTGAAGGGGCAAAATCTTTTCCATTTCTTTTCTCAGGCGACGTAATCGGTGTAATTCTTTTAATATAACTACTTTTAAAACATAATTAAAAGTAAGAAAATGTGAAACTTATATGAGGACAAGTGCATTAATATTTGTGGTCCAGAAGTGAAATACACCACTTGCAACCCTTGGCTTCACCAGTGCCATAAACAATGACTTTCTCACGTTCGTCACGAGGATGAAACAGATAATCAACAAAAAATGCAACAAATGAGTTTGCACACACAGAAGTGTACAGAATTCTTGCTTCTTCCGTCTAGACTTGGCATTCGTGTTATGTTTTTTGTGTTCGTGTTATTTTCGTGATATAATCATGACATACCCGATATCTTAATAGGTTATGTCGTGTAACACCCGTTAAAGTAAACGGATAATATGACCCGACCCGAAATAGACATATTAATATTATCAGGTAATATGACTCGACCCGTTAACCGTTAAAGAAAACATATTTTAAATCAATAAATAATGAAAATCTAAAAAATAAAATTCGGTGAGTAGAATAAAACGCAAACGACAATTGACCGTTAAATTTAAATTTAAGGTTTATGGATCCTAGTGTCGGATTTCGGAGTTGACCTTTTCATGAAAGTTATAAAGCTTGTCATTACGAGTGACTGTATATATTTTTTTTTTTTTTACATTTTTCACACTCCTACAATAATTATTATTAATTTTGCACTCAAATAAATAAAAAAACTATTCATGAGATTTGGATTGTTTTAAAAATCTAAACGACCATGTAACCATTGTCTAAGCATAGATGATGCAATCATAAGCGTTTACATATGCTTTCACATTTTTCAGACCTGTAAATTAGTGATTATGAATTTTATTTCCTTTGAACTCCCTTAAAGATACTATTCATGAGGGTTTGTATGGTTTTAAAAAGGGAAATTTTATTTAAATCCATGTAACCTCTTTCTACACCCAACTTAAATTTTAAATGTTAATTGTCAGTTTTATCATCTTGCATAAGTATCATCAAGTACAAGATGAAATTAATAATAAAACTACAATTTATCAATAAACCCACATATTATAATTAAACGTTACCATCACTCCTTGTTTATCCTACGTTCATTCTGACTAAAACCCTAATAACTCTTATAGAGAAAAACAAGTTTTTTTTATCGATGGCTAAAACCCTATTTCCAGCAAGGATTGAGGAGTTGGATGAACCAACATCTCACTCTCAAACCATTCGAATTAAATAAACAACATATAAAACAAGCGAAAGCCTTGAAGAAGTACCTAAGTTACAGGCCACATCTTTTATGTCAATTGTCAACAACCTTTTATAATCATGGTCAGGTGATGTGCTCTGCACTTAAATCTTCAAGGAGTCCTCTTAAAATAAAAGGACCTGCATGAAAACTAGGAGAGAATTTATAGTCAACACAAATCGAAGTTCAGCACTGTGTTCAACATTGCCGGCCATGAACGCTCTATAGCTTCATGAAAATTTTCCTCCTTTTTCTTGCCTCAGCTATTGCAATTGCATCTGCAAGCAGGTACATAGGACCTAGAAGATTTTTGACTTTCGAACTTCTTTGAAAACAAAACTACTTAGTTTGAAATTTTTTTTTATAAATGGGTGTAAAGAGAAATTAACATTTTGAATTGGGTATGGAATGACATTTTAGGTAATAAATTTAGGTTTAAAGAGAGATTAATTCTTTAATTAAAAATCATATGGGTGTAGAGAGTAAGTTGGGTGTAGAAAGAGGCTACATGGGTTCAAATAAAAATTCCCTTTTAAAAATTTAAACGACAATGTACCCATCCTCAAAGCATAAAGGATGCGATTAGGAGCGTTTGCATATTTTTTTTCACATTTTTTTGCACTTGTAAATTAATTATTATAATTTTTTAATATTTTTGCTATTTGTAAATTACTTGATAGTTTTATTTTTAATGTGTTTTATATTTTTTAATCTCACTCTTTGCTTATAGTATACTATAAAAAGAACTAAATAAATAAAACTTCAATTTTTTAAATTTTTATAGAATAATAATACAAAAAATACATATTTAATATACAATATATACATATACACTATGGTTATTGTATTTTATAGTAATTTTCTTAGTAGTTTAAAATTTAAAATCATTAAAATAACTTTTTTCTTAACGTGTCGAAACAAGTTACCCGCGTATCACCCTCATGTAAACTTATTAAGGACCCCTTATTAACGGGTTCTTATTGTGTGATCCGATAATGACCCGATTAGTTATCTTGTTGACCCAAAACCCATTATTTTCATGTACTAACTAAATTAAACAGTTTGCGTGATGAGGGAGACTTTATTGTATAAGGCATTTTTGGGTCGCACAAATCGTCGCCCAAAATTTGTTGCACAAAGGTTGTGAAAAAAGACCTTGCGCGATGAACAAGTGCAAATTCCTGATGCACCTAAACAATTGTGCGACGCTTTAGTACTCGTCGCACAAAAGTTATACAGACAAAGGTTTTCGTCATATGATATAAAAGGGTACAAGTGTGCTTTGTGACGAGAAACTTCTGGGGACGTCAACAATTTGTCTCAAAAAAATTTGCACAACGAAACATGTAAGAGGCACGTAATTTTGCACGATAACCCGTCGGCGTCGCGCAAGTGTAATTTTTAATAAAAATAATAATAATAAATAGAATAAAAGAAAAATTATAAAAAATAAATTGATACAAATGACAAAAAAAAACAAAAAAAAAAGAGAGCAAATTAATGAATAAAAATAAATAAATTATAATATAAATAAAAATGTACCTACAAATACAAAGTTTTAAAAGAAAGCGGGAACGAAACTATGAAAAAAAAAAATGCAGAATAATCTATAGGCAAGTCGTTCGAAGGTGCTTGGTAATCTTGTTGCTGGTAGGGGTGGCGTTGGGGACAGGATCGAAGGTCGACGGGCCTGATTGTTGTGCATGCTTGATGTGAAGGGCTCTAAAGGTGGTGGTGCAAAAAAACCAGTGAGACATATTCCGGAGGAACTGAGGGCTTGTACAAGCATTAACATTTGAGACTTGTACAATGCCAGCTCACTCCTCAAGCCAGCCACTTCCTACGTCAAAGCCGTAACCTAGCCCTTTGACTATGAAGATGACGAGGCTCCACTCTCCCGCCGCCTTGCATTTGATGTGATATAAAATAGTACACAAACATAAACCATTTTTATGTAGTTGTAGTATGAATAAGCAGGGATCGTTATAGGCGGGGGATTAGAAGGGATGCTAATCTCTCAAATTTAAATTCTAAAACACTAAACTAGATTCAAAAACATAAAACTAGACTCTAATGACTTAAAACAAACTAGAATGACTCAAAACATCGCAAAACAAGCAAATTGACTCAAAACAGAAACTAAGGATGACTTTGGACGAATTCTAACTTACTTTGACTCAAAACACTAAAAGAAATAGATTTAAACAGGTCCTAGCTAAGTAAACACAAAATATTAAAGGGGGGGGATTGGTTTTGACGAATTTAAAACTTAAACAAACAAGTTACAGAAACAAAGTAAATTGATACGAATTTGGGTGAATTGATGGGTAATAGGCTAGCTAGAGGGTCCTTCTCCACACATGACACATATGCATACAAATCGATTTCCAATTATTATTCCAATAAACCATGAATGACAATCCCCAAATTAATTGTGAACTGCACAAATTAACTTTCAGATTTCCCTAATTTCGTTGAATTGGACTCAGTGACACAATCAAATTATTCTTATCAAGTTCTCATATGAACAACATGATAGAGATACATATCAAAGATCATTAAGTTCTATGAAAATCATAAGCATTGACAAGGCATTCGTAACCATGAAAAGCATGATACTCCTGCCATGGATTTACTTAACACAATTATGACTAGTGACTTCCACTACTTATAAATATAAGTTCATAACGATTAGGTGAAATTCCCTTATATTTTAGCATCAAATTCATGCATGCAAACTAAGTATGCATCCTTAATCAACATACAAGAATAAGTTATCAATCAAACAGATAAGTAAACCACATTCATGTTTTACGAAACAATAATTGGATGAAATCAATTCATATCACATATATGTTCATGGCTTTGAATTCTCCTCTAGCCAAAACAAGTTTAGCTCTTCATGTTCGTAATTAAACAAAGATAACTTACATTAAACATTGAAAATAGAAGATTGAATACACCTAGAAACGCTCCAACAATCCAAAAGTCTTGAATGGCAGATACGACTCCAAGCTATCATCTTTTTCCTTGCAAAGTTGCGGCACAAAGGTGTTTGGCTCTGAAAATAGGTTAAAGTATGTGGGTGTTGGCTGAGTGGTCTCCCCTTTGGTATGGCAGAATGTATTTATTTAAAAGGGAGAAGGGCACGGCATTAATTAAATTTTGGGGAAGATTTGCACTCTAAATTCTCAAGGAAAAAGGCTAATTAAAATCAAAATCCAAGAGGGAAAAGGGAAAGAAATGTGCGGCAGGATCTTGGAAGGAAAGGGAAAGGGAGTGCATGGCAAGACATGGGTGTTCCAGAAGGAAAGGTGCGGGACCCTTGTAGAATTAGGATTAAGCCTTCTAGAATCATATATTTAAGTGTCCTAATATAATTAGGGATCCCCCTAGCAACTGGAACTTAAGTAGTGTAGGATTAGGATTGGCTAAGATAAAATAAGGTAGTTTGGCTCATGTTTCCTTCTTTCTTGCTGAGCTCCATATCTTCTTTGTCTTAATTAACTCTTCCATCTCTTTAGCATATTCTTAGCCCTTCTTGAACTTCAAATTCGTCCATCCACCTTTCTCCACGCATGTGTTATCCATTCCCAGCCCAAAACTGCTCTAAAATGCTCCAAATTGCCTTTTCTTGCCACTTGAACCAATTGAACCTACAAACACACAAAAATAGCTTAAATCACTATAATAAATAGAAACTAACTCACTAAATGCAAGGAAATGGGCTAACAAAGTCGCATAAATATGCTCCTGTCAACTTCCCATCCCCTGACAATATGTCCCTGGCCTCCGACCGAAAGTCTAGTCCACGTCTTTGTCAGGATGTGAAACCCCACATCCTTAAGGGGATCCACAAACTGAATCGACATGTCCAAGGGAAGCTGGGAGGCGGACTCCTGAAGATAACCGCAGAGCCAAACCCAACTATCTTGTCGATCCTTGAACTTCTTCAAGCAACCTTTCACGAGAGCGACCTATAGATCATCAAACTGCTCAAAATATTGGTCCAGGTCACTCTTCCACTGCTTGTACCATTCGATGAAAAGCCGATTGAGGTACACCAACATATACTTGTTCATGTCCTCCAAATTGTAGTTTGTCTGCAATGTAACAAATATTATGAAAGTATTAGTAATAAAAGATAGTAATAAATATAAATATATAAAGTTTACATGAAAAGCATTAAAAAGGCGACGCCACTTACTGACAAATGATTGCACACTGTGTTCTTCATCTCCTCCGGCATTGCCTTCCAAGACTCCCACTGCATAGGGCAAAAGGTCCTCACGACGTGCCCGATGTCGTGGGCCAATGCACTATACTGCTCCGCCATTGGTGCTACTCGATGTCGCTCCTCGTATCCGATTATGATACGACCATTGGTCACCCGGGTGACCTTCGCCGTCTTCAATTGCCGACAAGGTCCCCGGGTGTTTTTCTTCGCTGTAAACAAATGAAAAAAACAAATATTAACCCAAAACTAATAACAAATCCTACTACAATTTCGGCATAACCTTCCCTATAATTAAAACATTTACCAAAACCCTGAAAATAACATAAACAATATACGTATCCAACACAATGATCACAACAGTTTAATAAAAGGTTCGAAACGATGACAACTTTTTAATCCTTACATGACATAACTTAACAAATTGAACCTAAAATAACAACATGGCAATGAGAGAGTAAATTAGGATTGTATACCTGGTTGTGTACCCGGGGAATCGGTTGTGGATCCCGATGGCGACATCTGGTCCGGAGTGCGGGGACGTCGGTGAGCACGTCAGGCACTAACAAGTAGCACCACCAAAGAAGTCGACGATGCCAGCACCTGTGGGACTGGAGGACCAACTGGGTCAACCGGACTCACCGGCTTATGGTCCATCTCTGTCGGAGCAGTGGCGGCAGTAATAGGTGTAGTCGTTGGACTAGGTGTAGAAATCATCGCCCTTTAGGTTCTAATGAGCTAAGACATCTACAAAATTGGAAATAAATTTGTTTCATACACAAAGATTTAACTTACCGTACACATGCATAATAATTTCAACTTAAATTTAAAACGAAATTTACGATCCCTAATTCTAAACCTAATTCAAGTTTGGCAGAAACAAAACTTAAAACCGATCTACTATACACAAACTAATCAATTCAGATAGGATATAGACCCAGCAATTATGACTTATAAGAAGAAACTAGCATAAAGGAGTAGTTGGAGGCAAAATCATAGTCTATGAGTGTATGTGTCTGTATGTATGTACGTGCTCTGTGTGTGTGGGTGTGTGTATGTACTCTGTCTATGTGTGTATCCATGTATGCCGATTTTGGGTATGTGTGTGTGTTGATGTATGCTAATTTTCAATGGACTCTATATGTGTGTGTGTGTTGATGTGTGCAAGTTGTGTATGTGCGCTATGTGTGTGTGTGTTATATGTGTATGTACTAAGCAACATAAATACAAACAATTTCCACCATAATTACTTAATAGTTTCATAGGTAGTAATAAGAAAATGGACCATATAAAGTGATTCTCAGTCTCTTTAAACATCCACATTACATATAGAAATCATATGACTATTAGTTAAAAACAGAGCTTGCTAACTGCAATAATTAACAATGCAATATATTTAGAAAAGAGTGAGTAGCAGCAAATAACACTTTCTATCAATTTAGGAGTCAAGACTTTCGAGGGATAAGCATTAGTATCTATGTCCGATTGTATGACTATCTAATTAAAAAACCCCACGGCCGTAATTCTATAACTATCTCTGTTCAATTGTATGACTAACTAATTAAGCTACAGCACTATTTATGTCTTCATGCGTTTGATTTCTTATTTAATTTCCATTATTCCTCAACACACTGAATCACTTTGCATACAGTGTTGGAAGGAAGGAAAATATCTGACAAACAAGTACATCTGGCAATGCACTAATCCTACAACTGTCTCTTGCTTGATGCTTTAACATCGAAGCCATCTACACCCTAACGATTTGAAAACACAGCCAACACGCAATTCTTAAAATTTCACAAATCAGTTCATCTGTATTCTGGTCTAGTTACACAGAAACAGAAGCAGTCAAAATTATGTGATGATTGCATTGAAAATTACACAGAAACAACACTTGCAGCGAAAATTTCGATCGAAACAAGTTGTAAGTTAAAGCTTTGTTTGGTTCCTGAGAAACGATAGGAATATCAAACAAGGAAAATGAGAATCGCAAGTGTGAAACTGTGAACCTAGTTATCAATATTCTTTACAGGTAATCTAGCTATATTTCTATGAAAAAAAAAAAAAAAAAAAAAAAAAACATTACCAATACAGATTTACATCCAGAATAATCAATAAAAACAAAGTACCCTATTTTCTATTCACATTCAATCAAGAGCAAGACAAGGCCCTAAATTTAACCCCACGGTCTTAATTCGAACCCTTTACTTGAAATTAAAACTTTGTTGCCCAAGGTTAAAAAATTGTGGCACAAGTTTTTTAAAATTTCCGTGAAAAAAAAGCGCCCTAATTGAATTTTCAGACTCTTGTGCGACGAATACATATGTTTCGTCGTGCAAATACGCTTTGCACGACAAAATATATGTATTTGTCATGTAGGTGTCTAAAAATTTGATCTTCCCACGTAAAATTAAAACGCTTGCGAGACCAAAAGTTGTTGTGCGTCGTGTAATTATGTTTTAAAATGTTTTTTTTACTTTTTTTTTTTTTTTTATTTTGATTACAATTTATTATAAAATACAAATAAAACAAATTTATTTACAAAGTAATTCACATATATAATGCATTAACTATTTCATGTGTTTTACAACAAAAAAAAAATCGCAAATAAATTGCCTTAATCTTCATCCGAACTATAATAGCTTTCACTTTCATCGCTATCATCATTTTCAGTGTCCCATTCCTCATCATCAATAGGTACGTCACCATCGTCGTTTGTGCACACTAGACCATCGTATCGTGGAAGATTACCGAGGTCAATTGTGATTGACTGAATCGGTACTTCGATTGAAGATACTCCTTCTATCTAAAAGGGTTCTTAGATAAGATTAGTATTTTGAAGTGTTTCCGCACCACTTTCCATCGAAGATTCTAGACGTTGGTCAGCAACATTGTCAATGTCGTCGTCAGTAGGGACTTGTTCTGGTATAGCATACACGTTCTTATGATCCATCTTCTGAACAACTTTCCAACCCCTCCCAGCTTTAGGGTCATCTAGATGCACAATTTGTTTTGCCATGGTTGCTAAGATCTAAGGGTCGTCATTGTACCAAGTTTTGGTAGTGTTCACTGATAGTAATCCATGATCTCTTTTCACACTTCCATGCCTAATTGGGTATGTATCAAACCATTGGCACTTAAATATGACCACTTGGCACTAGTCTTTGTCAAACAATTGCACGACACTTGTTAGTTTTCCATAGAATTCAATGTATGTACTTTTGCCTCCCTCTGGGACATGAACACCACTTTTTTTCGTACACAACTTGCCATCTCATGCACCAGCTAAGAACTTGATGATGTTAACATGGCAACCCGAGTACAATTCAACGCGAATCGGTCCGAACGCCAAGTTATAGAACTCTTCACTGTACGCTAGGGAATTCGATGCTTTCAATTGATTCACCTAATATTAGACAAACATTTAAATTTGTTAGTTCGAGCAAATTAATTGGTACAATATATAAGTCCAATACAAAACACTTCAAACTTACATATTCGAGAAACCGCTGCGGAAACAATTCATAGTGTTTCTTGGCATACAAATGTGAAGGATGTGCCTACTTAATCATATTTTCATGCTTATCTAGGTATGACAATGTTTCATCACAATTGTTGAGTACGAACCAATGTGCTACCTCCATGTTCTTCTTGGAAAACGACTCGCCTCGTATCAGATCACTGAATGGTCGAGCGATTTAGGAAAAAACTGAAGGTTTCTCCTTTCTCACACCCCCGTCATTATTGCGAGGAGGATGATTGAAAGTTGTCTCAACATCCTTTAATTACATTCCACAAAATGTAAGCGCCTCATATGCCACCCAAGCTTTTATAATGGATCATTCGGGCTTTGCTTTGTTTCGTACACTTTTGTTCAAGTCTTCAAGAATCCTGCCAAAATAAAACGATATGATACAAATTTTACTAATATTGATTAATAAAAATGATGAGGAATATATACCTTTCTATTGGATACATCCATCAAAAGTTGATTGGTCCAGCAAGTAATGCCTCATCTAGTAAGTGAACCATCACGTGGATAATACTTGTGAAGAAAGCTGGAGGAAATATCATCTCAAACTTGCATAGAACTTGCACAATGTCATGGCGCAACTAATTAACGTCCATTTTTCGTAACGTTCTTGACGTCAATTACGAAAAAAAAAAACTGGATAACAACATGATTGGTTTCACTACATCGGCTGGCAAAAGATGTCGAATACCCACAAGAAGTAAGTGTTATAGAACCACATGGCAGTCATGACTCTCTAGGCCAGCTAATTTACCCCCGTTAACATTCACACAACACGTGACATTTGAAGCATACCCATCGGGAAACTTTACAAACGATAGAAACATTAAAAGTTCTTTTTTGTCATTCGATTTCATTGTCCCTATTCATGCATAAACCCCATCGTATTCCCATTCGTTCCAAATCAAGACGAGTTTTGATCGTGTCCTTTATCTTGTCCTTAATATCTAGAATTGTGCTAACCAATGTGTCAAATACATTTTTCTCAACATGCATAACATCAAGGTTGTGTCTCAATTGTAGTTTCGACCAATACGGGAGCTCAAAAAACATAAACTTGTGTGTCCAGTTCATATGTGTAGAAGGTCTGGTCCTACTAACATTGGTCCTGAAAGGAGCAAAATCCAAACGGTTAAGCTATTCCAAAATCTAATCATCGGACCATTCTCTGGGTCTGAGGCGATGCTCTTTCTCCTAGTCAAACTCTTTATCCTTCTCTCACCACTCGTGGGCCCAAGGCAACCATCTCCAATGACTAAGGTAACAAACTTTTCCAACGTGCCAACTAGATGTTACGTCTTCCTTGCATATAGGGCATGCCATATAACCCCTAGTGCTCCACCGGGAAACCATTGCATATGTAGGGAAATCATTCACAGTCCACATCACTGCAGCCCGCAAAGTGAACATCTTGCCAGTAAACTTATCGTATGTGCGCACACCGTGTGTCCATACATCTTTTAGCTCATCCGCCAACGGTCATAAGTATACATCGATTAACCTACCAGGATCTTTAGTTATTAATAGAGTCATCATCATGTATTATTTTTTCATACATTTCCATGGCGGCAAATTATATGGAAATACGAAAATCGGCCAAGCCTTGTGGTGTTGGTTTAAAACCCCAAACGGATTAAATCCGTCAGTGGCAAGTCCCAATCTAACGTTCCGAGAATCAGCAGCAAAATCAAGGAACGTTCGATTGAACTCTTTCCATGCCTCTCCATCTGCAAAATGCCTCAAGACATCGTCATCAACCCGTTTTTCCTTATGTCATCTCATGTTCGTGGTAGTATGCGTTGACATATACAACTGTTGCAACTTAGGCTTGGAAGGCAAATAGCTCATGACTTTTTGTGGGGTCTTCGTCGATCTATTCTGAGATGTCATTTTGAACCTCAACTCATTGCGTAAATTTTTTCATAACCCAATCCGAGACCATTCAACACCTTTTAAGCGTTTCTATGGTCTTTCGGCAAACAATTGTCCTTTGGTAGAATTCTCTTGAAAACCCCCAAAAAATAATCAAAACACTGGTTCAACATACGATACTTTATTTTCCCATGCATCAGTTCCACAATAGTTATGAGAACAGAAAATCCATCACACCCCAGGTATAACTCTTGGTTGGCATTTTTTAATAATTTGTCATATTCTTTGAATGCTCCCTTATCCATTGGTGTTGGCACATCATCTTCCACTTCCTGATTGGTATTTGTCAACGCAAATGGAAAAACATCATTTAAGATTTCCATGACTTGTTCATTAGGATCCATATTTGGTTCAACATTGCCCACTATTGTCATGTTTGAAGACGAAGCATTGTGTAATTGTTCCCCGTGATGGTTCCAAATATTATAGGTCTCTACCATTCCATTCCTTACTAAATGAAATCGAACATTTTCAAAAGTTTCCCTTAACGTGTTGTTACACCTCCTACAAGGACATCGGATTCTAGTTGCACCCGGGTTGTGTGTACGTGCAAAGTCAATAAAATCCTCGATTCCGTTCAAGTATTCGTTGGTGCATCTGTTCGGGTTATGCATCCATGTTCTGTCCATCATTCCTGCAACCACAATAATAGTACAATAATCACAACAACTTTTACATGATATTCTCACTTTATACCTCCAATAAGGGCCTTATCTTATTCGGGAATGCAAATTATGTCACGTAATTTACAGCTACTTCGGATTAGATTTCGATGTGGAGAAATTTTGGCAGCATCTCTGTACAGTTCTTCAAGTGCATAACATAGATATGAAATACCTATGTGCCATCCGAAGAACGTATGGAGATGACACCGAAATTCCCACGACCGAAACCTAATCCTTTAACCGTAAACTATGCAGCATAACTTTGCATTCCCAAACTGTCCAAATAATGGGACAATTCAAGAATTAATTAGACCACAGTCATGCTTTTGCATCCATGCGTGACATCCAATTAATCCTCAAATGGGAAACTAAGTTTTACTATAAAAAAAAACCAAGTACAAAGTTAATTTCAATTAACTCCATACATCGCGACACATATTTGTACATCACGTACAAATTTGTACATATACAATTCAACATTATACATAATTATAACATAAAAATTAATATAATTTAACAACTTAATATAAACAAATTTAACAACATAATTTCAACATACTTTAACTAATTCATATTTTCTTTAAATAAAACAAAAAAATATCTTCCAAATCGTTATCCACCGAGCGCTAGTCACACACAATATTCCTATACACAACAAATTTTATGGTGTTAGTATGAATTGGGATTGATAATTTTAAATGAAAATAACAAAAACCCTTACCAAACACAACAAAATACCTTGATCAACCTAGAGATTTAGATGAATGAAGTTTTAAAGGAAGAAATTGAGAGAAAATTAGACCGACGGATCCCTAATTAAAGAAAACAGATGGTATAATTTGCAGGGGAGAAAACTACAGTTTTCTCCCTCTGCAACTTATAATGTCAGGTTATAAAGATCACTTTTGGGACAACCACTTTGCACGACGAACATATAATTTGTCGCGCAAGTTCCCTTAGCAGAACAAAAATTTTATGTTCGTTGTGCAAGTGTCTTTTTTTTTCATTATTTTCTTTTTCATTTTATTTATACTTTAATATAATCCATTTGCGTGACGAATACTAGGTTCGTCATGCCAGTTGCATTATTTATTTATTTTCTTCATTTTTTCCTTTTTATTTCTTATTAATGTAAATTTTTTTTAATATCCAATTCAAATTATCAAACCAACTTATATATTACCAAAATATTTATTAAAACTAATTTATTAACTAAAATATGTTGTAGCCTATTTTATTTGACAAAGATGAGAGGACTGGCGCCAAGGAGAAGAGAGAGTGAGAGATGTGTTTGTAGAATTGTAGGGGAATATGTGTGTTATCCCTCCTACATAGTGCCTTTATTTATAGTAGTAAAAGGAGAGAAGAAATTCCTTCATCCCCAAGGAATACAATATGTAATAGCAAAGGATAACTAGAATCCAATCTAATCTAGGATTTACACAATCACACTTAAACTAGGAAAGTTTACAACACTCCGCCTTGAGTGTGTAAATACTCAAGGTATATTTAGCATCATGCAGAAGTTGAGGAAGTCGACTTGTTAGCACTGATTCTAAGGAACAACGCTTATTCTCAATAAGATAAGAACTGTATAAGTAAATGAGTCTCACTAAGAAACCCTAAGGCTATGGCAAAAACCCGAGTAGGGACAAAATCCGAAGTCCAAGGAAAAATGCATGAGAAATGCAAAGTCAAAAGAAACGTCTATGGGACGTCATCAAGGATATGACTAGCCCAAGATGGGTGCCTCGTTAAAACCTAGTTCGGTAGCAAAAACTCAGTAGGAAAAATGCTCTTAATCGTAGGGAAAAAAAGTACATTTAGATCAAGCAAGTATCTTCAGAATGCTCTCCTTGAGTTTGACAAAGTTTTAAAGAGAAATAGCAATGTTACAACTCAGAAAGTTTATGCATATTAATTCCATGAACAAGCTTCTGAAACATCATCTTTAGAGTGATTTGGTGCAGAGGTCGGCCAGATTGTCTTGTGAACAGATTTGCGTGACTTCAATCTTCTAATGTTCTTGTTGATGTGAAATGAAAAGCTTCGGTGCAATGTGCTTGGTGTTGTCTCCTTTGATGTAACCTTCTTGAGCTATTCGATGCATGCTGCGTTGTCTTCAAAGATTGTCATCGGGACATCAACGACGGGATAAAGATCGCAGAAGCTATGAATATGGCCTACTACTGCTCTCAACCAAAAGCATTCATGAGTTGCTTAATGTAAGGTGAGAATTTCAGCATGGTTAGAAGAAGTGGCAACTAAGGTCTGTTTAGTTGACCTTCAAGAGATTGCGGTGCCTCCAATGGTAAAGAGATAACCCGTTTAAGAACGCGCCTTATGTGGATCAGATAAGTATCTTTCGTCGACATAACCAACAAGGCGAGAATCGACTCGAGAAGCAAAGGGTGCGGCATTACTCGAGGATCCATAAGGATAGAACAAGCCCAAATCTGTAGTACCCTTAACGTAATAGAAGATATCTTTCATGCCAGTCCAGTGTTTGCATGTTGGTGCATTACTGTATCTTGCCAAAAAATTAACAACGAAGGAGATGTTAGCTCTAGTGAATTAAGCTAAGTACAGTAAAGCGCCTATCGCAGTTAGATAAGGAACTTCAGGCTCCAAAATCTCTTCATCATCCTCCTTTGGACGGAAGGGATCTCATTTTGCATCTAGCGATCAAACGACCATAGGAGTACTCGAAGGCTTCGCTTTATCCTCATTAATACGGCGCAACACCTTTTGGGTGTAGTTCGATTGATGTACTAGAATTCCATCCAAATAATGCTATATCTCGAGACCGAGACAATATCGAGTCTTACCTAGATCTTTTCATCTCAAATTCTGACTTCAGGTGCACGGCAATTCTGGCGAACTCTTCAAAAAGTTTCGATAAGGTTCATGTCATTGACATATATTGCAACAATCGTAAATCTGGAATATGACTTCTTAATGAACACATAAGGGCATAGCTCATTGTTCACATATCCCTGACTAGTCAAATACTCACTCAGACAGTTATACCACATTCTTCCAAATTGTTTTAAATCGTAGAGTGAACGCCTCAGCCAAATTGAGAGCGTGTTCCGGGGTTTGGAAATATTTGAACCAGTCAGTGTAAGTCCTTCGAGAACTTTCATGTAAATTTCCATATCAAGATCCCTATAGAGATACACAGTTACTACGTCCATCAGTTGCATACTCAGTTTTTCAGAAACTACCAAACTGATAAGGTAGCAAAAAGTAATCACTTCCATAACGGGTGAATAAGTTTCGTCATAGTCAATCCCGGGGCGTTGTGAGAAACCTTGTAATGCACAATTTTGTTCTTCTGATTACGCTTCCGAACGAAAACTTACTTGTAGCCAACGGGCTTCATATGTAGAGGAGTAGGAGCTACAGGTCCAAACACCTTATGTTTCGCAAGCGATTCGACTTTAACTTGGATTGCTTGTTTCTAGTTTGACCAATAAGTTCTATATCGACATTCATCAACGGAACATGATTCAATGTTATCGCTTAACATTATCTCAGTAGCTACTGCAAATGCTAAGGCATCGTCGACAATCATCTCATCTCTATGCCACACATTATTTAACCTAGCATAATAGACCAAAATCTCACGACGAGATGAGGATTTGTCTCTTCAAGGACACTTCCATAATCTAGAATTTTCTCATGAGTTGTATAGAATGAGTAAGCAATAGTCGGATTCATGGTAGGTTCTTCAGGACCTTGTGTCGTGGATTTCCTCTTCCAAGGGTGTGAATCATTTAAACCAAAAGGTCTGCTATGCTTTTGTATAGGGGCAGATGATTGGCTAGCCGCAAATGTACGTGGATCACCAAGATTGGTGTCTCGGGCTTCCAGGAGGGAAGTCCGTCGTACATTTGGTACATCTATCTTTGCAAGTGTATTCACGGCTGGAATATGTGATCTTGTCACGCACGCTAGATCAATGAAAGAATCTGGCATGCTCTAAGCTATGCTCTGGAGATCTAATATACGCTGCACTTCAGTTTCAGACTGAGCGGTGCAGGGATCTAAATGAGACAAAGTAGGAGTCGTCCATGATAATTCGCGTCGTTCTTGAAGAACATTGACGTTCTTATCTCCCACTAATAGTGGGAAGATTGTCTCATAGAAGTGACAATCTGCGAAACGAGTGGTAAACATATTGCCTGTCAAAGGTTCTAAGTAATGAATAATCGAAGGAAAATCATATCTGACATAGATTCTCATCCTTCGTTGAGGCCCCATTTTTGTCCATAAAGGCGGCGAGATCGGCACATATACCGCACCAAAAATGTGCAGATGTGATATGTCGGGTTTATATCCAGTAACCAACTAAAGGGCACTAAATGGTTGTGTCGCAACAGGCCTCAGGCAAACCAACTTCGCTATGTGCAATATTGCATCGCCCCAAGCAGCGATTGGGATCTTGGTACGTATAACCAACGATCGAGCAATCATTTGTAAGCGATTAATGAAAACCTCTGCCAAGCCATTCTGAGTGTGAACATGGGGTAAGGAATGTTCAACTCCAACCCCAGCCGACATGCAATAATCATCAAAAGTTTTAGATGTGAATTCTCCAGCATTATCTAATCAAATAGATTTGATCGGATAATCAAGGTGGTGAGCCTTAAGCTTGATAACCTGAGCCAACAGTTTGGAGAATGCAGTGTTCCTTATGGACAACAAGCACACATGTGACCAACGTGTGGAAGTGTCAACCAAAACCATAAAGTATTTAAATGGTTCGCAGGGAGGGTGAATTGGTCCATAAATGTCCCAGTGAATCCGTTGTGGAAAAATAGGAGGATTTGAACGAATCTTTTCATAAGAAGGCTTAGTAATAAGCTTTCCTATTGAACATGTTTGACATACGATTCCTTGGATCGAACCTAAACTTCAGGTTAATGGATGCATGTGTGATGATTTGAGGATACGACGCATCGCTATTCGTCCAAGATGTCCCAAATGATCATGCCAAAGTGTAATTTCGTGCACAGTCCCAGTATTAGGGTCGGCCACATAGTGGCATTCTATGGGGCGTATGGTCGTAGTATACAGACCATTTGGGATACGCTCCATCTTCTTTAGAATACGCTTCTAGCCATATTCATAGGAAGTTATGCACAAAAATTCAACTCTGTTTTCTATGTGGGTTTCAGCGTGGTAATTGTTATCTTTAATGCCCTTGAAACTTAACAATGTTCTTCCGGAACGTGGAGAATACAGTGCCTCAGAAATGGTCAAGATTGTACCATTGGACAACATTATACGTGCCTTACCGTATCCTTCTATCAAGTTGGATGGGCCTGAGAGGGTTGTCAGAGGTGTATTCTTAGGTATGAAGTTAGTGAAATAGATGGGGTTCATACAAAACTATGTGCATGGTTACATTATCTGCCGGACAACCAACTTCCCCACCAGTCATACCTAGAATGAAAAATTAGTTTCAATCGGTCGCATGCATAAAAGTTCTAAAAATAAATATCAATTCAAAATAATTTCATTTATTCAAGCATGGTAATTAATTAAAACTTAATATCCAAAATCAAATAATCCAAAAATAAAGGAAAATTGTTGAAAAATCAACCAAAAACAAAGGAGGAGTCGGCCACTAGGTGGAATTCGGCCCCATTGTGCAATTTTAACTAACTAAAATTGTTTTATGTCTAAGATTCTAATCTTCCATAGGAGTGGTATCCTCTTGAAAGTCAGAAACCTTCATCTTTGTGGTCCCCGGTTCGTCCACTTACACAAAGTTTGATTCAAACTTCTTATGATGAGAATAATATTCAGCTATAACCTTCTTGGGAGCTCGAAAAACACAGGACCAATTATCCTTTGAATCACAACGATAGCACATATCCGCATCTATGTTTTCAGGTGCTTTGCCCTTATTCTCGAAGTTTGGGGCCTTGGGAGCAAGATTAAAGCACTTCTAGGCTTTGTTTCCTCCCTTTGATGGGCCTTGACTCTGTTGACCTTCACGGGGTGTCTTATGGCCTCCCCTAGCAAGCCTCTTTTGGTGTTTTGGGCGTTCGTTTATGCTATAATGTGTTTCAGGCACAGTAGTAGCCCCAGTAGGTCGAGCTTGTTGATTCTTCATCAACAGCTAGTTCTGTTTTTTCAGCGAGAAGTAAAACAGAGATCAAATCTGAGAACTTAGTGAACTTTTGAGCTCTATATTATTGTTGCAAGACAATATTAGAAGCAGAAAATGTCGAATAGGTCTTCTCCATGAGATCCTCTTCGATCAAAGTTTCATTACAAAACTTGAGAAGCGATTGGATTTGACAAACTTCAGAATTATATTCATTCACAGACTTAAAGTCTTGGAAGTGCAAATGCTGCCAATCATGTCTTGCTTCAGGCAAGAATATGTCCTTTTGGTGATCAAAACAATCAGCCAAAGCGAGCCATAGTGCATGTGGATCCTCCTCATCAAGGTATTAAGGTGTCATGGATATGTCTTCGGATGAAGATCATAGCAGTGGTTTTTTCAGCTTCATCAACAGGGTTGTCCGTTTCTTCTTCAATGGCGGGATGCAAGTTCTTTGCAATGAGATGGAGCTTTACATCTTGGACCTGTTTGAGGTAGTTCTTTCTAGAGACCTCTAAAGCAGTGAAGTCGAGTTTGTTCAAATTTGACATGTTCCCATCACAAAATAGATGGACAAGATGTGGTGAGTGTAATGGACAAAAATCAATCCATTCCCATAGAAGTAGAACATACAGGTTCTAATAGACATGTATTGGTTTAATTTTGCATGAAAAAACTTCGGGTTTTCATGGGTGATGTTTTTAAAGAAAACTTCAGGTTTTCAAACAAGGCATGTTTATAAGAAACTTCAGGTTTCAAAATAATTTTGAACTTCAGGTTCATATGTTCATGCAGGCAAACATAAATATACACAAAAATATGCAACAAAAATATGCAAATAGAACTTCAGTTCTACAATTATAATTGAATTAATTATTTGGACTTCGGGCCAAATTAAAAGTGTGGGTGAAAAAATATAAAACACAAATTATTTTAAAACATTAAACAATCAAAGCTCGGGGCCCAAAAAGATAGGCCAAAGCCCACGCGTCGGCAGAGCAATTTTAGTCTGTGTGATCCAGGCCCAAAAATTAGGCTGGGGTGTCTCGAGATGGGACTGCAGGCCCATGGGGAGAGGAAAAAAAACATCGGGCCGTTGAAAGCGAGCCCCTAAAAAAAGAATGCACACGGCCCGCTTTAGGCAAGCCTAAAAATTTTGTTTTTTTTTCTTTTTCACATAGGCTAGAGGAAACGATTGGGCTTAAAAAGGGTGGCCTAGACGAGAAGTCCAGATTCGAAGAAGGAGCCCATAAAAGGGTATGATTCGGTGTGGCACAGCTTATAGGACACTATAACCCTCGGGCTGGTGTCACATTTTGGGCCAGATTTCAGGTTATGGGCTGCAATCTGGGAGCCTAGATTGTTATATCACACTAATGGGTTTCAAAGAAAAAAACGCCAAAGCCTAAGGGGCTGGTGTGCAGTTCGAATGCAGTTGAGCCCTAAGTGGACTCGGGTCAGAGCCAAAACATCCCAGCGTTTGCTGGGTGAAGTCGCTGGAGCGCGGCCATTTTTGGTGGCCATGTTCTGGGTGAATATTGGTCGATGGAAGCACAGGTTCGAACTAGAACCCTATATTGAACTGAGAAATTTTGATTTCTCAATGTTTGGGTGTAAAAAACCATAGGGATTTCGAATCGAAATCCTTGAATACCTAATGAAATTCGATAGGAATTTCAATGAATATCATCAGGGACGATGAATTTGTCCCAAAAATCACAACTTCAGGTCATAGTTTTCAATGGAAGTCGGCGGTGGTGCCGTGACTCATCTGCGGGCGAGTGGGGTTTTGGGGACGATGCCATCAACAACGACGTTCTGGTTTTCATGAAGAGATAGCTACTGGCTCTTCTTAGCTGGTAGCTTGGCTCGGCTCAGCCACACAAGTTGCAGGCCTAAGCGAATCGAGGTCCTGGGTTCGAATAACCCTAACGCTGCCTTTTCCGATTTTTTTTTTTTTCAGTTCAATTTAATTCTATGCATATTCAATTCAAATATTTTTAATGCATGTACATATATTTGATGCAATTCAAGGCAAATATCAAATTCACATAATTCAACAATTATGAACATAATGCATACACAATTTATGTAGAATCTAAAATTCGAAAAACATAAATTTGGATCATGCATTATGATGAATGTTCATGCTATCAGGACTACAAAAATATCGAGATAAAAACCATTGTTTTGAAAGAACCTGATTGAGTGATGATATGGATGAACTGGTTTGATGTAGAAAAATTCTTCAACATTAGATTCCTAAGCGCAGTGGTAGAAGCGTGTTGATAACGTGTTGTAGCCTATTTTATCTGACAAAGGTAAAAGGGCAGGCGGCAAGGAGAAGAGAGAGTGAGAGATGTGTTTGTAAAATTGTAGGGGAATGTGTGTGTTATCCCTCCCACATAGTGCCTTTATTTATAGTAGTAAAAGGAGAGAAGAAATTCCTTCATCACAAAGGAATACAATATATAATTGGAAAGGATAACTAGAATCCAATATAATCTAGGATTTACACAATCACACTTAAACTAGGAAAGTTAACAACAAAATATATATTATAACTAATGTAAACTTTAAGCCTTCCATGCATGTAACAGAAATTTTTAAATAAACTCCAACATAACGTTGAAATAAATTTTATTTCATAAAAAATAAAAAATAAAATCAAATTAGGTCACTCTTCCTCTACGTCATCAGTAGGTGCATCGATAGTGGCATTATTAACTTGTGCACAATCTGCAGTCCATTGTACATCGAACTTCCACTTCCGAAACTTCTTCTTGAAAAGGTCGTCCACATACATCCGCTGCTTCTCATCAGTTTCATCAACATCCCAAACAACCTATAATGGCAACAAAATTAAATTAAATATCGCAAACAAATTTTATTTAAACAAAAACAATTACACATTCTATAATATAAACTTACCGATAACTGCTGCACCATCGAGTTCTTCACGTCCACAAACACCATTTTCTAAGAGTTAAACTCAATAGAACATTTCTCTCGCACCAATCCCCCTATATCGTAAATAAGTTCAGCGTATGCTTCAGCCGAACTTTTGTCAACAAATGAGGGCAAACGCTTACGCCGATATGTCTCTAATGTCACCACAGCTTTCTTCATTTTTTTTCCTACCACAAAAATTTTAACGTAATATAGCCTATTAAAACAATAATTTCAACCATATCAAATGTAAAACAATTAAGTCAACAATAATTTATTTTTACCTTTTCCATCACTAGAGCCTTCTCCATCCCAACCTTTCGTTGACTCTAAAACTGAATCAGCCATTGTTTGATACAAAACCTTTGCAAAATAGGGTTCTGAAATCGTGTTTATATATAACTCCACACACTTTGCTCGACAAACTCTTGGTCGCGCAAGGTCCTCATAACTGCCAGCTATAAATGTTAGCGTTTAATGATTGGCTGACTAGTTAGACTGCGTTCAAAACCATTTGCGCAACGAATGGCTCTTAGTCGCGCAAAGTGATCTTGCACGATGAATGGCTCTTAATCGCGCAAAGATTATGCGACGCGTACTACTGTTCATCGCGCAAACATCAAAAGACAAAAAAAAAAAAAAAAAACCTTTCCTCATAATAATTAAAACCTTAAATCATTACAAACAAATATTCAGTTATAATATTTATTCTACAAATAATTAAAACCTTAAATAAATTGATTTAATCCATTCAATTATTTAAAAACCCAAACAGGAATTAAAGCCTAATTAAATCCAAATACATAACTTATAAAAAAAAATAAAAAAAAATAAAAAAACCTTAAATTTAAATATTGTCATACTAAACATAAAAATTAAAACTGCTACTTCGATGGTCCTCCATTCCGTTGGACTTCATAACGCCACCTATTGTAACCTCCCTCCAACGCATCCTCCATCAACTTCATCAACTGTTCATTCATATCATCATTAATAGTATACTTACACTGTTACACATATATGCGAATAATTAATTCCAACATATAATAAAAATTTTCACAAAATTACTTATTGATCCATCAACAATATACTTACTAATAATTCTTCCATCACCGCCTTCTTCGCATTCTCGGGCACATCTTTCCAAGAACGCCACTCAGCAGTAGAACAATTGTTCCCCATGGCTACAGCAATCGCATGCGCAAACTGAAAATGCTGCCTCAAATCATTCAGGTTGACCTCGGTCACACTCTGATCCTTGTTTTTATCCTCCATCTCACCACGAACAGAATTGTGGTGAATAAGGAGAATAGAATTGTGAAGAATAAGGACAATAGAAGCGCTTATTTATAGGAAAGTTAGTGCCTATTCGTCGCTCAAACATCTGTACTAAATGCGGTATTGATTCCTCTAATTCACTTGCAGTTAATTCAGGACCTTGCGCGATGAATCCTCTGTCGCGCAAAGTCCATATTCGTCGTACAAGGTCCATTTTTTGTTGCATAAGATTCTCACACCAAAATAATCACTCGTGCGTTTTTCTTCTTGACTTTGTGCGACGACAAGGCTTGTTCGTCGCGTTAAGTGTTCTTGCGCGATGAATACTTTTGTCGAGCAAAAATTTTTTTTTTTTTCTTTCCTATCTCTTTTGCGCGACAACACTTTGTTTTTGTTGCACAAGCTATTTTTTCTACTAGTGATGTCATTTACGTGTCATGTTAATGTGTTGTGTAAGAAATTGCCAAGTCTACTTCTGTCACCCTTCTAATCACCCTTTTGTTCTCATATAGAGCCTCGATAGGCAGCAGCGTGCTTGCTCTTTCCAGATCATCTCCAAACTCTGCCGGAATAAATCTCTGATTTCACAGTCCCAACATGTTTATATTGAACGTAGTTAGACATGAACATATATGTAAATGAACTTGACTGAGTAATGTAGCAAAGAATATTCACATAATCAGTGATTCAAATTTACAGTCACCGCTAAAGAACATTTCTCAAATATATTTTCCCCTTTATATTACCAGCATCTTTGATGGCGTTGATAATTTTTAACTGTTGAAGATGCTGAGGTACAAGCAGCGTAGATACTACAACGTCAACTTGTCGAAGCACTGCGACTAGCTTTTCGTTTTCATCGAGTTCACCCTGTTCAGTTCACACCATATCAAATTGGTTCTAACAGGTAATGCACCTCCTAAGTATTGAATTGAGTAACTGAGAAATGAGAGGTTAATTAGCATTAGTGTCTATATAATTAATTACTTGGAAGATGGTGAGTCCCATGGCTTCATATTCTTTGTGCAGCTCAAGCTTGGAAGGGTCAGTGTTGGGTTTGATTGGTCGGGCGTAGCCATAAGTTGGATGGCCCAAAGAAACACTTGCTTTCACCATGTACTTGCCTAGATAAACTGTGGCTCCAAATATCAGTATCTTGCTCTTCTCACAAGCCATGGCTTTCTTCAATAATATTGTTCTTCTAAGCAAGGGCTATTGTGTTTAATATAGGGAAAAGGAGTGCATGATGAAGATGGGACAAAAATTATGCAATGCTCTAGAGTATAGGATATTTGAGCGTTTAAACCGTTGCATCTTGGTTTTTGTGTTTTTATCAAAGATCTTACAATAAAAAGATTTAGAGTATCCGATACTGTTGAAATATCCCACATCAACTATATCTATGAGAAAAGAAGTATTTAAATATTATAACTCCACTCCAAAAACCCAAGCCTTGTAAGATCCTGTATTTTTAGAATTTATTATGGATATTATTTTTCTAACTAGGAAGAACCACCAAAGTGGACGTATTATGCAAGTAATTATGCACATTGACACTATTTATCTTTACGATTAAGCTTTGAGTTGAGAGGATTAAAGGTGGGAGGTGGCAGTTTGTGGTGGAAGATATTGTTGAATATGATGGACTTAGCCATGTCAGCATTGAGTGCCATGTCAGCAAAGGCTGTTAAGAAGTTTTTAGCAGTTTGTTAGAAGTCTGTTTTGTTAGTTAGAACTATTGGCGTGGCTGCTAAGTCTCCACAGCTCTATATAACAAACTCAGCCCTGTAAATATAACTCAATCAAGATTTATCAATACAAAAGATCACATTTTGTTCATCTGTTTTCTCTCATCTGTTCTTAAGATTTCCTCTGAATTTGTTTGATTTCTGCATAATTGTAGAATGGTTATCAGATATTGCATTAATTAATTAGGGAGATAAGTTGAGTTGGAATACTCTAGAATAAGAATACGTGGGCTGTAGAGACATGACTAGGAAAACAAATAGTGGGAGGTGGCTTAAATGTTTCATGCAGACTAGTATGTTTGTAATTCCAGCAAACTTGGAGATCCACCTAAGGTTTGACGTGTCATGACTTGGTCCTTAGCTATCTAAATTAAGGTGCAGCGCTTGTAAGCACTTTTGCATTTGAGGTGTGGCAGGTGCAGGTTAAATCTTTTGAGTTGCTATTGACACATCTTGCATCAACTAGGTGACTAAGCCAATAGGTGTTGCATGCATAGTATTAGTTCTCCTCATCTTTACATGCCTGAGCTTATAGAAGAACTAGATAGGTCCACGGTTTCATCCTTGCCGTCACTCCATCCAATCAAAATAGGTTGGTAGCCGCCTCTGTTTGGTATAAATAGGAGCTTTACTTCGTTGTTTGTGGAGTTTGAAAAATAAGGCAGCATGCAATAAGAGTTCACCTAGATTATATATGTATATATGTATGCGCGCGCGCTTAGGTGCGTTTTCCCAAATAGGAGCTTTACTTCATTGTTTACTTAGCGGTCCGTTTTCCTAAATTCTATTGTTTTAGTAGCTTTTTACTAATTGGTTTTTTAATGTGCTTAAGTGTGTTTGTTAGTGGCAATTCCATCCTCCCTAACTTGAACGGTTCTTCAATTATGGAGTATATGTGAGCGGATCTCTTCCTAAATGCATGATTTTAATATTAGGAATGCATACATGAAAAGCATGATTTCATGATTTACGTTTTATGAAACGTTTATGAATTATTGAATTTACGTTCATTGAAATATTTACAGATATGCTTATGAATATGGTTTATGATGATCTTTTGAGTTAGAATGCTCCTATGGATTTAAGATATGATGCTTTGAGCTTTTAAGCTCCAATGATATGATATGAAAGTTTTTATTTATGTTTTCTGTGCTTACTTAGTGGGTAATTATACAACACATACACCCAACACGAGTGCGTACCTATCTATGGCCATATGACCAAGTTTACGCGTATTGAGGTACCTTATGATTATACTCCCAACTTCAGTAGTCAATGCTAGTGTCGGTGTGATATGTTTTATTTCTTCTCAGGCACAACCCAGAGTCGTACAGCTTCACCTTCAAGCAATGGACCATATTTCTTCACTGGCGTAACCCAGTGTTGTACAGCTTTCATTTCTTCTCTGGCAAAACCCAGAGTCGTACAACTTCACCTTCCGGTAGTGGACCATATTTCTTCACTGACGTAACCTAGTGTTGTATAGCTTCACCTTAGGGTGATGGATTCGCCTTTGGGCGGCTATGATACCACTAATAAGTACACTATGATATATGTTTTACAAAGGTTTTATGGCATGCTAGAGTTTTCTGAAAAACCTACTATGGAGTATTATATTGTGTTCTCAAAACTAGGGGTTAGTATGTTCAAAAAAAAGCGGTTTACTTATTGTTATTATAAACTTTAGTCCACTCACTCTTTGTTTTGCTCCCCCTTTAGGAGTTCGAAACGAGGTGTACAATCCCGGCATTAAGGCATCCTGTATTGGTAGCTTCGAATCCTCCTCTCTATGTAGGACCTCTTTCTTTGTAATCATACATTTTTATAATATCCCTTCCATTGTATTCTTGATTAGTGGTATGCTCTGAACATGTTCATGCATTCCCATATTTTTAATATTTAACGTTACATATTTCTATTTTTGTTTGTTCTTTTCAGCATAAATTGCATGCTTGTTTTACATGTTCATAGCATAAGCATGTTAGGATGGCTTTCGTCACCCTTGGATGTCAACCAACACGTGTCCATCTTGGTGTCTTGATGACACCGGAATACGCATGTCACTAACTGGTAAGCTAGAGTCATAAAAAATTAGGCACATTATGTCCCATCAATTTTATGTAAAAACTAAAAACTAGTTATTTGATGTTTGTTATCCTCATATTGTCTTTCTCGTGTTCAATCATACTACGTCGAAAACAGACGCTTTCATACCACAACACCACAAATTATGCATGGAGACTAATGATCACTAGTTGCCAAACTGAGGAAAAAAATAGGGTAAATATCAGTTTATTACCCTCATGTTTCGTGGTTTTCAACATTTAGTACATCAAGTTTTTTTTGTCCCAGAGTCATACCTATCAGTTAGTCAAATTGTTAAGTCTCCCGTTAAGTGATGACATGGCACCCATGTGGACAATGACTAGGCTCCATGTGTCATTAAGGGGTCCACGTGGATTTATTTTTCTTTCTTTCTTTCTTCTCTTCAGAGGTGACTTGGATTTTTTTTTTCTCTCTCCTCTCCTTCTTCTTCCTTTCTTCTCTTCCTTTCTCCCCAGAATCCCCACCTCCCACCAGCCGATTTGCCTTTCTAGACCAACCCATTTTCGTCCTCGACCCTAAAAACGGGCAAGTCAACGTCCTCCAGAAGCTTGAAAGGCAGGACCTTGTTGTCCACCTCCACGTCGAACTCGTACGCCACCGAATGCCCCACCTACGTGTCCCTCAAATCGAACCCCGACACCTTCATATCCTCCACTTGAATTGATTTATGCGCACTCTTTTTCTTTATGTTTACACCTTTGTTTATTTCCGGTTGTTGAATTGAATAAAATCAACGAGAATCAACGCATAAAAATAAACATGATGAAATCAAACAACTAGCTAGTTAGTGACATGCATTAATTTTTTTATGACTATAAAAATGATTTGATTATCAAGTTAAATTAGATTGTTGGAATCAAATTTGCGCACATCCATGGACGGAAGCGAAATCCGGTCAAATTTGGCCATGATCTCTAGCGAGGGGAGAATGGAGTTGATTGGGATGTGTGGTTGAATTCGAATAGGATTGCCTACATAACTCTAGGGAAGAGAATCCACGTGTGTAGTTCTAAAAAAGAATGGTGTAAACCATCCTTGACAAATAGTCTATGGTGGGCCGTTAAGAAGATGAGTTCCATAGATGTGTCTATTAGGCTAGACAGAATACATGGAATACAGCTTCGACTATCTTCGTACGTAAAACTGAAAAGTTGGCTTTGTAGAAATTTTTGAAACTTTGATACAGCAATCTTGGGCACTTACCAAACATCAAATAACTAATAACTAATTTTTAGTTTGTGCATAAAATTGATGGGACACCATGTTTGTCCAAATACATATGAGTAAAGGCCTAATTTTTCAAAAGAGTCTAGGTTACCGGTTAGGCAGTTGCACCACAAACCTAATGTACCAAGGAAGACAAGAAAGATGCCAAAACTGGCTAAATGAACACTTCAAATTTGACGATATCTAGAAATTATAAGTAATTGACAATTCATGAGAAATCTCCATTCATTAATTCGTCATCACCGTGGATTAGCGCAAGAAAACTTTTATTTGAACTCATTTAACCTCTCTCTACACCCAACTTAAATTTTAAATATGAAATGTCTTTATCATCCTATTGCATAATTATCATGATGTACACGATAAAATTTATTATAAAAGTAAAATTTATCAATATACCCCCTCCCACCCTCAAAATAATCAAACACTAACCATCACTGATCTTTCTTCGACATTCTATTGTGACAAAAATCCTAAGACGCATTCATAGAAATAAAAACCAATTTTTTTTTTTACGTATGAATGGTGATTTTGAAGTTTTGGATCCTCCAACTTTTTTATCATCATCATGACTACCACCACCACCACCCACTAACCCCACCACCACCATATCTCCAACACTACTAGTCACCTGTAGGAAACCTACTCGTACTTGTACTACTACTGCTGCCAAAACAACAAGCAACAGCTTATCAAGGTCAACGACAAGAAAAGGTGGAGGAGGATAAGAGAGTTGGCATATGCTTTCACTAGTACTGCTACCTTTTATATATGAGATCAAAACCCTACTTATTGTAAGAGTAGGGTTTCTCTGACAAAAGGGTGGCTAAAGGGGAATCAAGCGTGTCAGTCCGATAATTCGGTATTATTCCCAATACTACAATCTGGCCTGCAAAATATGCATGCATTTGTTAAACTAGTTAGGGCTTAGTTAATTTAGTTTGACTCTCATAGGCTCATGGCACTGCGTTTAATTAGATTAATAGATTTAATTAACATGGATCTTCATGAGACTGATCCGAGTAGCTTCTAATGTAAAAATAATGATTGTAAAGATAAATTTGCATAGTGAATTGGGTTTGCGATGGTAGTTTAGGTAATAAATTTGGATTTAAAGAGATTTTGATAGTTTAATTAAAAATGATATAGATGTAGAGAGTAAGTTAGGTGTAGAGATACGCTGTAGGGATTCAAATAAACTTCCCCTTAGCATAGTATGAGCTAAACCACGTTAAATGAGTTCAACACAACCTTTCGAGGCGGAAGATCCAAAAGGACGAGTAGCAACCCAATTTATAAAGAGGTGTCAGGTTTTTTTTTTTTTTTTTTTTTTTTTTTTTGTCAAACGGTAGTTTTTGTTAGATTAACCACCGACGGAATTTGAACCCATATCGTCATGCGAAAGCTCAACTCCTTTCCACCAATAAAGAATCACTTGCCCAAAAAAAAAAAAGAGAAGGGAGGGTTGATATGTGGTGTTAGGTTTGCTGAAATGAAACCAAACTAGTGGGATACGGATCCAGTCATAAGCATTGACGACATGTTTGACATGTGGCTATGTTACTATAACTTGTATCGAATTTGTTTCTCCGTCTTGACTTTTAAAGATAACATAAACCAACCATAATAACTTGGTATCGAAATTGTTACCCCCAAGTCAAACCTAAGATTTTCTAATCCCAAGTGAAGAGGAATGCCGCTAGATCAAATCCTTAACACCTATATGTTTATATTGGAAGAAATATTGAGTACCTAAAGAGGACTATCCACCCAGAAGACTCATCCCTACTGGAATAAACAGATGTAACTATGGCCTGAAATTCCAAATCAGCAATAACTTCAATTCACGCAATCCGTACATAAAAACTGCCCCAAAGAGCAAGATCTCGCAATCGGTAAAATATATATTTCATTTCGAATAAGTGCGCAATTCTTATTTCAAATGCAAAAGACCAGTAACTGAAAGGAATTCTGTGAATAAAAACGCCTGCGGAAGTTTAATTCATCTTCCACCAAACCAGAAACAATAACAGCTCAAGTTATGAGTCCAGGACAAAACATTTCACTACCCTGAGGTTGATTTGACAATGAAATTCTGGCGACTAATGGGGTTCATCACAACCGGAGGTCCTGCAGTGCGTGGCCAAGCCTGGAACTTATTGTCAGTTTCTTCCCACCATTTTTTGTTTGAAACAGTACCAGGAGTACTACCTGGTTATAACTTAATTGTTAAATTGCACCGAAGTTTATTACAGTAAATGATTTCATCAAGCAGTTTTATATCAGAAGTACCTCCAAATATCTTTTTGTCAGATATAGTAGTGTCGAAAACATAAGCAAGCCCAAAGGTTCCCACAATAGATCCTACGATGTACTTTGCTGCCATTTTTCAACTGCAATAATAAAGAACATAACAATAAGGAAAATGGAGAAATGCCGAGCGAGAAGTGCCAGTTATCTGATTATGAACAGTTTCGGAATGAGTAAACTCAATAAAACAGAAGTGTACAAGAAAAAAGGAAGTGATTAGAGGTTCTACACTCATCGCCTACACAAGCACAACATCAGAAGGAGTAGCATCACTTACAATTTTACAATTTTTAAGAAGTTATGAATCTGCGATCATCGTTCAAACCAAGCTTCTAACAATATTACCATAAATAAGAAAAATACTGATGACTAAAAGATTACAAATTTGAGTTGAGATAACAGTTTTGACAAGTCCTAATTTGAAATTATGCACGCGAACTTCAATGGGTTCAAATCAGCTAAAGCACTCTTCATAAATAAACCTATAGTTCAAATTTTCAAGAGACGAAGAAATGTGTGAATCTCATTCAAGACACCCTAGAACCTGGTTTGAACTTGTCTCCATAAGATAAGGGTGATTTACAAGAAAATAATCCAAGAGATCTTTAGTCCTACAAACATGCCTTCTGCTTGGGGGAGAGGGAGAGAGAGGTGGTGGCTAGGGTGGGTGTGGTCATGGCAGCGGAGGGCAGGGAGGAAACCACAAATTCACAGCCAAGAGATTCACACATTCATGGCCAAGACCCATGCAGATCCAAGTTGTTCAACCCCAAATTCAAAACTGACCCCAAAAGTAATCCAAATACAAGACCTGTTTTTTCGAGAAGATATGTACATTTAATCATTGAATTTATTATTTTATTGCACACATGGCACCCACATGGCATATATTTCAGAAAAACAGTGGTTCGTTCATGCCGCATCACCAGCTTTGACAGATTAGTTGACATGAAAGTAGAGGGAAATACAGGTCAATGTGACTTCCGCGGGGGAGGGAGTGGGACTTGACCCTAGTTTCAGAGGGGCACTAGAGTAATTAATCCTAAAACCAATAAGTTATAACTCTAGAATCCCCATCATCCTCACCACAACAAAAAGATCGACACGGAACAGAGCAAATTGACACAAATAGAAATTACAGTTGAAAAATATTGATACGGAAAAACAGGGGCATGTTTGCACAGTGCATATAGACCAGCTAAATAAAAGATCATTCAAAAATTTTGAACCAAATATAAAGCAACTCAGTGTTTGTGATTAGTATCGATCAACATAAACATGAGAGCATTGTTCAAAGTCAAACCTAATGCGCTAACTCGGCAAGGCTACAAAGAACCTACACCAAGTCACGATGACACGAAATATAGCAAGTGATTGAACAAAAGCGCGACCATATGAAAGAGCGAAAAAAGTGGCGGATACTCACATAACCAATTCTTTAAACAGTTAGACAGGGCTGTTTGTAATCATCCTATGCAAAACCTAACATCTTTCAATGTATAAAGTTTCTAATTTACTCAATCAATATATGAAAATCTGCTAAAACTAAATACAGCAACGTCAAACTAGCATCCAATATTTCAGTCTATGATCCCATGTTTTTCTCAAAATTCGAACATAATGGAAACATAAAATAATTCAAATTTATTCATCTGGGAAACTATAAATTTACGAATCTGAGAAAATCCAAAGGAAAATAAAGGAAACCCTAGATCTATCGGCAGATATATAATTAAGAGCCAGACGTTGTTCTATTCGGAATCGGAAGTGATGAAACGGACAACTCACGGATGAACTGGAACGGGAGCGAGGTTAGACGACGACGAGGAGGAGCTTCAGCGTTGACGGCGATGCAAATGGCAGGCAGATCGGTAATCGAGGCACAAATTCTGCGCACAGTTAATGGTGTCTGCTAATATTACGAAATGGACTAGACGGGTCGTGCTCTGGACTGACCCATGGCTAACGGGCTGGCCTGATGTAAACCCATAACTCTTCTCACCCATTTTATATGGGAAGTGTTTTTATACCTTTATCAAATGTTTTATATTACACGATTTAGTTGTATTTCTCTTCATGTTAGACCCGGCAATTTCTGACATGACACAAAAATAACGGGTTTCGAATTAATATGATAACTAATCGGATAATTATTGAATAACTCGTTAAGAATCCGTTAATAACGGGTTCTTAACGGATATACACGCAGGTAACACGTGAGTAACCCGTTTCGACCCGTTAAGAAAAAAATTATTTTGATAATTTTAAAGTTTAATAACTAAAAGATTTATTATAAAATACAATAGCCATATTAATATATACAATATATTCTATATTAACTATATAGTTTTGTATTATTATTCTATATAAGTTTTAAGAAAAAAATAAAAGTTTTTGTCATTATTTATTTTTATTATGAGAGTTCCTTGTTATCATTACTAGGATAAATTTTACTTAACATGTTGTTGTCCAAAATTAAAATAAACTAGTATAGTATTTGTATAGTCAAGAATTAAGAAGACATACATATAACTATGAAAAATGTGAAAGAATAAGTAAACACTCGTGATTCATCATTATTCCTCCATGAGTAGATAATGGTTACACTTACATTATCGTTTAAATTTTTAAAATCCTCCAAACCCTCATGAATAATGATTTTTATTTGAGGGAACAATTAATAAAATTAATAATAATTATTGTAGAAGTGTAAAAAATGTAAAAAAAAATATACAATCACTAATAGTAATAAGCTTTACAACTTTCATGAAGGGGTCAGCTTCAAAATCCAACACTATAATCCATAAACCTTAAATTTATATTTAACCGTCGATTGTCATTTACGCTTTATTCTTCTTACTGAATTTCATTTTTTAAATTTTCTTTTTTGAAAACATGATCATCTGGCGGATGTAAGAAGATGAACGGCTTAGATCTTTGATATCACGTTTCGATATTTACTGTTAACTGAAATATGAGTCGATGTCATATAGTTTGTAGAAACTTTATAAACATCAAGCAATATTTTCACTAACCGTAAAACTCTAAATATAATATCAACGATTCATACTGTTCATCTTCCTACATCCTCTAATAGATCATGTTTTCAAAAAAACAAAATCTGAAAAAACAAAATTTGATAAGAACAATGAAGCGTAAATGTAAACAACAATCAACGGTTAAATTTTGATCTATTATTTATATGATTAATGACACACCCCGACCAAAATCAGGGCATGCTGGCCGTCACGTGAGGGTGACGTAACCATGTGCCCAGTGCGGAAACTAAGAATAATAATAAAGTATGAACAAATAAAAACCAAGCTATACACTAAGTGGATAAGATACATGTGCAAGCGTAAGTGTGAAAAACAATATTCAGAGCACAGAAGACCTAGTGCAGTCCAGGGGAATAAACACTAACTAAACACACCCAGGGGTGGTCCTACACTGGTGATAATCTGTCAGATATGCCGTGAATCTCTCGTGAGCCACCAAAAGAGCAATCCAAACAAGAACCTGGAAGGGCGCAAAACAGAAAGTGTGAGTGGGCAAAAACAAAGCTTTTCAAAATCATTTCATTATCAAAAGTTCTAACCCCTCGCAGTAAAACCTGTATAGTTTCCCAGAAAATAGAATATACACATATATAGAAAACATGCTAAAAAATATGCCATGTCGAATGTCTCTACATAAAATGTAAGTACTCAGGTAATGTCAATCAATGTCATGTAATATGTCAGCCGGAGTCACCTAACGTGACCTGTATGGCTGAATCTAGAGCTTAAATCTCCAACTCACTAACTATACCTGCACACAAGTTGGAACCACCTAAAGTGGTCTGTACAACAGGATTGGGTGTAAATAAATACGCACAAGTGCTACGATCACGTGAAGACTGGGCGAATAATCACGGGTCACCTACGAGTCGAAACCACCTATAGTGGTTGATGTGATAAATAATAGCACTCAAATTAAACCCTCTTTTTGACAATTGTAGTATAGATATAAGTAGGGATCGTTTTAGGCCAGGGATTAGGAGGGATTGCTAATCTAATGAAAACTAATTCAAAGACACAAAAATATGCTTAAAAACACTTGAACAAACTCAAAGACTCTTAACTAAACTTATATGACTCAAAACAAACTTGAAAGACTCAAAACAACTCAAAACAATCAAAAAGACTCAATTTAAACTCTAGGACTCAATTTGGACGAAAATAGAATTGGTTTTGACTCAAAATACTCAAAAACACACTTTAGGACAGATTTGAAACAAGTAAGTAAAGGGGATTGGGTTTTGGACAAATTTAGAATGAAAACAAGTAACTTAAAAGACTTGAGTAAACTTTGGACGAATTTGGGAAAAACAAAGGATGGGTAGATAGCTAGAGGATACTTTTCCACACATGATACATTCAAACACAAATTGATTTCCAGTTGTTTTTTCGATAAACCATAAACCTCAACACCCCAGATTAACCGTGACATCACTAATTAACCCTCAGATTTTCCTTTAGTTATTGGATTGGGTGACATCATACGACAACCCAAAGCATTCTTCAAAAGTTCCCTACATGACATCATAATAGAGATACAATCAAAGATCATTACGTTCAATGAAAATCATAAGTATTGACAAAGCACTTGTAACTATGACATCATGATACTCATGCTAGGAGTTTACTTAACATGATTGTGAAAACAACCTTAACTACTTGTGAATATAAGTTTGTGACTATTATGTGAAACTCCCTTATATTCTAGCACCAAATTCAAGCATGCAAATCAAGTAGGCCTCCCTAATCAACATACAAGAATAAGTTATCCATCAAACGGTTAAGTAAATTGCATTCACAATTTATGAAATCACAACTGGACTTAATCAATTCATATTATAAATATAATCATGGTTTCAAAGCCTCCCCTAGCTAAAACGAGTTTAGCCTCTCATGTTCACAACAAAACAGTGCGCTAGGAAAGAAAGAGGAGCAGAGGGGGTTCATTCCCAATTATAAAACTGAAAAGCACAGAAAGAAAAAGGAAGGTCTTGTCTTCAAAGGGGGCCAGGTTAGCCATAGCTTCTTTGATCATGCCGGAATGAGGAAGAAAAGAATGCCGATCGTTAGCAAGAAGATCAAAGAAATCTTGAATTAAACATTAAAAACAAAAGATAGATTACACCTAAAAACGTTCCAACACTCCAACTTAAATGCACAAACGTCCAAGGCTTCTTCTTCTCTTCTTCTTCCTTGCAAAGTTCTGGCACAAGAGTCTAGGGGTGATTTTGGATGGATTTCTGGGTTGTGAATGGATTTAGGTTGGTAGGGTGGTGCAGCAAAGGTTGGGAATGGTGTATGGGTGTTTGGGTGAAGGTATGGAAGTGTATGAATGGTGGAAGCAAAGTTGAAGGCTGCGGCAAAGGCTTAAGTGTTTGTGAAAGATGGCAGATTGTATGGATGAATGATTAGGGAAGAATAAGGGTGCGGCTTTGGTTTTTATTTGAGAGCAAGAATCCTAAGGTTTATTACATAGTTTAGGAAAGGATTGGAACCCGAAATCCATAAGGAAAAGGAAATATAAAATCAGAAATCAAAAGGAAAGGGGAAAGAAACTTGCGGCATTCAATTGTATGAAATGGAATGTGATTTAATGCTGAAATTAAGCAAGGATTTGGGATAAAAAAAGGTATGTAAGGTGCGGCTGAGAATGGGGTAAAAAGGAATGTGATTTTATGACATAGAATAGGAAATAAGGACTTCCCTTGCACGACAAGGAAGGGAAACTCTATGGAATGCACGGCAAGGGCAATTAGGTTGCAAGGAAGGCTTGGTTTTTGTCCTAAAATGTATAGGAGTCTTCAATGTTGCTGAAACATAAGTTCTTTTAGGATTAGGAAAGGTTAAACCAAAATAGGAAACCTTGGCTTAACTTTCCTACTTCAAATAGGAAACCTTCTTTAACTAGGATTCCTCTTTTGATTAGGAATCCTCTTGTGATTAGGAATCCTAACACCTTTAGGTCTTCAATTTCGTTCATTCCTTTTGCTCCAAACATATGTTATCCATTCCAAGTCCAATTTTGCTCCAAAATGCACATTTTTGCTTCCTTAGCCATATGAACCTAAAAACGCACGAAAATAGCTTAAACTACTAAAATAACTATGAACTAACAACATAAATGTACGAAAACAAGCTAACTAAGTCGCATAAATATGCTCCTATCAGTGGTTTGTACGACAGGACTGTGCACCTAACTTGGATCCAAGATGAGCGTGTGGTGCGGGAGGTGAACATCACATGAAAGACTATACCCTTAACAATCCTACGTAGTTCTTCCAATCACTTATGAATTACCCATGCATATTTTGAAGGTTAGGTTTTCCTAAAGTATGCCCTACTTGGAACCTCCAACATAGAATGTACCAGATCGAATGTGAACATGCAAGACTCATTAAGTTTTGTGAAAACCTTTTGAAAAACCATATAACCCTTAAGCTGTGTCGTCCATTATAAGATGTTACACATATTAACCACAAGAAGCCAGCACCAAATTCAAAGACAGCCCTCGACCAAAATTGCATCAAATTACTTTTCTAAATATCTTAATGGTGGACAATCGTCAAGACAATTAAATAGTTTAAACTGGTGATTAATAATTCAAAACCCGCATGCGTAAAATCATAATCAAATTAAAAAGAAACTACATATTCTTGCTAAGGCTTGTGGCCTCACCCTAGCAAACGAAACTAGTTACGAACAATCATAAAACAAAATATAATTAAAATCACTGATAGACAACACCTTGAAAATAAAATTAAATCCAAAAGCTGTGCGTTCTTCTCTTTTCTCTCCTCCTATCCTAATGGCTAAATATCTTTATTTATACTACTACAAAATAAACCCCTAAAAGGTCTTAGAATAAAACTAGGAAACATAATAAAATAATAAAACATAAAATAAAAGGTTTCCTATTTAAACTGAAATTCGGACCTATCAGAAAATAAGACTTTTGACCGACTAAATCAACTCTGATTTGGTCCCAAAAGTCTCTTTTAAAGCTTGAGATGTCATTAACAAATTTGTAGAGGGAATCTTCCTCAAAATATGCCATCTTGACCTTTAAAATACCCAAAACGTCCAGAAACGTTAATTTGGGAAAGTTGCATGCTAGGTTTTTATTTCATTGCCACGGTCAAACAGCTTGGTAGAAAAATCTGGAACTTTGATACAATCATCTTGAAAGACTCACGAACATCCTCCAATTGGAATCACTCCAAAATTCATCCATTTGATCACTTTTTGCTCCACATGAAGTCGCATGTCCTACATTGAAAATATATAACAAAATATCAACATTCTACCAAAATAACAAATAGATTAATACTAAGAATAGGGTAAAATATATAGTAAAATATCGCCTCATCAATGCTTGAACATGTACTTATTTTCCATTGGTATCCAATGGATTGATCACGAGCCGGAATATGGTTAGAGCCCTTATGTGTCTTGAACTTATTATACCAAATGCGGTTTTGGGGGCAGGGGGTGCGGGTGGGCAACTAAGCCTTACAATAGGCTAACAAAAATATGGTTCAAACTCTTCTTTGGCGAGAATTGAACCTAATAACCTTATTTTTTTAATTTCATTAAAACTCTTTGTTTGTCTAGTCTCATTGCCCGAGACTCTCGAGAAAACAACTCGAGCCCATCTCGACACCCATCAAGCAATTTGAGAGCAAGTACCATAAGTGACCATATTTGTTGGCATGTAATTGATTCAATAAGTCGAAATCCACGACAACTATTGGAAACTCAGGATTTCAACCCACCAACCCTCTTGAATTGGTAATGCTCGATCTCCTATTGAAATTAGAACAAAGACCTTCCAATGTGCCGTACAGTTAACATGGTCAGAAAAGAGGAAGATTTTCCTACAGAAGATGAAGATTCCCAAGATTATCCACGTACTGAATCTCAAAACTTTTCTATGTTTTGGAAGGTGGATGACAAGGCAGATGGAAGATTGCTTTGGGGTTCTGCCTGGCAGCAAATGAGGTGTTTCCCATGTCTCGAAATGGTGATCTCTTCGGCACAATAGTTGTTCTGTTAGTGCATGTGTCTGGTTTATTTCTTCCATCTGTTAAACCCACCCTTTGCTTGCGGCTGTCTTCTTTGGTAAGCTGATTTTCCTTCAAATGACAAATCAGTACCCGCTTTTCCATTTCATTCTGTGGATTTCGGGGAATAAGTGGCGAACTGTTGGCCCTCATGACTCTTGTGCTTTCTTCATTCCTCAACCTGTCAAGCTCTCCGTGGAGCGTTGACACTTGTGCTTCTAACTCCTTTGTTTTGCTCACAGCTGAAACAGCTTTATGTCTCCATTCATGCACCTGCAAAAGAAATGACTTTTTTAGAGTGCATTCAAGAAGATATTCAAAAGGAATTATTTAAACTAAGTTCCAGGCCTTCTAACTTCTAAGCATCATAAGAATCCTGTCAATCCTTTTTCAAAATCATGCAGAAATGAAGGCTATTCCAAATATATTGCTTTTCGATCGATAACAGATTCTACCAAAACATTGAAGAGAGCAATGTGGCTATTCATATAGCGCCAGCCAAAAAGAGCCAAAAGGAATGCTTCTTCCGGTGGCAGCTTGATCTAGATACATGTACAGTTGCGAACTATAACTAAAAATATAACAATCTATTATGGAATATCTTACAGCGGAGCGTAAGGATTGGATCTGATAATCAGAATCTAGAGCCCGATCCTCCCAAAAGTCCCGAGAAGTCTGCAATTCTACCATCTCCTCCCTCACCTGCCCCAGTATCTCCTGCATCTGAGACCATTGCTCTGTCTCTACTCGTACTTGCTCTACAATTCTTCGAACTATTGCCTTGCAACGTCCTGAGCACACGTTCTCTTCACGAGACTCTTTCTCCTGCAAAGCAAATTGTCAACCTTTAAATTCTGTCTACTAACAATGTTTTCTTTATTCAATAAATTAGTCAATCTCTTGCAAGGATTTACCCAATGAAATTGTTGTACCAAGGAAGAGGACAAATTTGCGGCTTCAATTCTCTGGGAAGAAGAGGCAGAACTGGCAACTGAACTATTGGCCGTAGACAGCATTGAACCATACTCTTCCTTCATCTTCTCTAATAACATCCCTTTCGACAATCCCTCCATTTTCCTTCTCAGAATCTCCACCTGCGTAGTATTTTTTATGGAACCGATTAGGCACATAAAACTATGCAAATCATGGAGCAAAACAATGCATGCCTGGCTATCGAGAATCTCCTCGCTTTATCAATTTTAAAGTAAAAACTAACTTGATCCAGTTGAGAATTGACACACACATTATAACAATGTAAATCATAAGATTCAAGGTCATGCCGTGTCTTTAATTCTCTCGTACAATATATGGAGCTAAGAAATTGAAGTATCAAAGCAAGATCAACGAAAGACAGATAATGTTCACATTGCATTTGCCACTTGAAACCGAGTTCTCATTTACTCGAGAGCTTGTTTTGATCGACAGGCTTGCTTCTGCCATCTCTTGCATCTCCTTCACACATATCTCATCTGATGTCCTCTTAAACTTCTGAAGCTGTCTTTGGAGAAGATAGGCTTGTTTATCAAAATTACTAGAGTTCTTCCGAACCTCCAAATCCTTAACTCCTAAATTTCTTTGCAACTTCTCTAGTTTCTCTGCCAAGTGTTGAATCTCTTCCTCCAATACGATACTAATATTCTTTCCGTCACAAATCTTCTTTCGCCCCTGAAAACCCGTCTCAACATCAAAATTTGTCTCACACAATGCCATTGTCACTCATTCTTGAAGAAAAAACTTGCAGGAATATAATAAGAATACAACTATGAATGCAGAAGAAGCACGGCTTAAGATTTGAATTTTTTCCTTGCTTTTAATTCCGTATAATTTCTGAGCAACCAAACAGAAAAACCCTGTTGGGTTTTCCTTCTCTTTCTAGCATTTTCTCATCAGCCAAACAGACAATTCAAAACCAATGTAAATAAAAACGAAACAAAACAAAACGAGAGAGAGAGAGAGAGAGGGGACTTACGGAAACAAGAGTGTGCACAGCAGATTTAAGAGTCCTCTCCATCTTAACCTTGGTCCTCTCCATTTTCTTAACAGCAATCTCCTTCTCCATCCTCAACAAATTACACTCCGCCCTCAACATCTCAGCCTGAAACCTCCACCTCTCCTCCTCCACCACTCCACCACCACCATCATCATCCTCCCCCTCTCTAACCCTCTCTCTCCTCCTCTCTCTCTCCTCCCCATCCCCACACTCAAGAAGCACAACCGGCAAATGGGTTCTCGAAAACGCTCTCTCTTGATCGAACAGAGCCTCCAGCTTTCCCATGTGGACCTTCTTGGCCTCCCCTGAATTGGGTTTTCCACCATGGACGCTCTTGGGAGCTCTCCGGCGTGGCCTCCGCGGGAGGTGGAGGATTCTTGGGGTTGGTTGGGGTGGTGGATACTGCCATTTTAGCCTTCTTGTTGCTGTTAATGCAGTTGCAGAGGAGGATGACATTGCAGTCGATTAGAAAAGACACAAACTTTGTGTTCCTTCTGGGTTTGGAAATGAAAGGAATGAAGAAAACTAGACGTTAGGCTTCATTTTGTTTGTTGGTATACCGTAGGCTGTAGCTTAACATCTGGGGGTTAGAGAGAGAGAGAGAGAGAGAGGAGAGGTGTGAGAGAAAGCGTGCAACCTCGTTCAGTGCAAGAAACAGGGATTTCAAATGAAAGCTGCTGTTGATTTTGTTTGGGCAAATTTATTGGCATCGTCCATGGTCCCTTTGTCTTTTATTTTATGGTTTTATTGGAATTTGAATACGGTTTCATGGTCTTCATTTTAATGATATTTTTTTGTGTTGGATCATATATTATCGTTTGCTCCTTATATTTTGACCATTTTAGTCTTCTAGTATCTGTCTAGAATTTACAGAAATGATCAAAAGAAAATCACTTTTGACACAAAAAACTTACAATTCTTTCATTTCTTTTGTACAAATAATATTATCTACATTAAGAGGGTGTGAGAGTGGCTAAGCCTCACAATGGACTAAAAATAACGTGGTTTAAATTCACCTTTGACGAGAATTAAACATAAGATATCTCACTTATAAATGAAGAGGAATACTACTAGACCGTAATACTAAGTGGCAATACTTCATTTTTTTAGCTTAGTTTTTTTTTTTCATACAATAATAATTGAACTTCATAAATCTTCCACTTTATATCCTACCCTTACCCATTTGAGCTTTGAGTTTAGTTGGAAAGAAGAAAGGATAATTTTATTAGTAAATTTGAAAGAAACAAAGTACCCTTATAACAATACACTTGGGCCCCTTGTGGTGTAGACAACGGAAATTAGATTGAATTTGATAATACACTATTTTTTAACTATGTTGAAGGAATGAATGAAAAAATTGTGACCAATTTGGTAGGAGATGAGTTACTCATGAAGAAAATTTATCATTACAAACCTTCACAAAATGGTTGCATTACAAAAGAGAAGTTCCCTTCATTCATGTATAATCCTCATCTAATCCTTCTACTTTTAATATGTGTGAAATTAGAGAGTTGTGCATTTCAATCTAATCCTCTCTACTAAACGAGGCCTTAAAAAAGTACAATTGGATGAGAAAATCCATCAACTAGCTACTCATCACTTTCTAATTTAACTTGTTTACAAAGCCATTTTGGTGCCTTCTCTTATTGCAAATTAACAAGATTTTGCTTTAAAATATTAAGCTTGAAAGGCTTGTTTAATGATATATATATTTGGTTTATATGATTATTGACATCACAATTTCATTGAACATTGAAATATCAATTTGAATAACTAACTAGTACTAAGTTTTAGTAGTATTTCTTTTCATTTTGTAATAAAAGGTTTCAGGTTCGACTCATATAAATGACAAAAACGTATTATGTTTATTTATAATTTAATACCAATTTATTTTATGGTTCAGCTCAATCCCCTTGCTTCTGTGGAGTAGAATATTATCTCCCCATCAAGTAGAAGATTATTGTATGAAATAAAATAAAATTGAATAGTATAACGGCCTCATAGAGAGAGAGAGAGAGAGAGAGAGAGAGAGAGGTGTCGCAGGTTTGAGTGAGGTGTGGATGAAGTTGTAGTTGGTAACTTGGTTACTTGGTGTAGGCTTATGGTAGGTGTAGACGTCCAAAACATGCTTAAATCTTGAAAATTTCCAAACCCACTGTTGTAGTGTATTTTATATCAAGGGAAATTGTAGGTGTCGCGGGTCTGGCCCCATCCTCCTCCGTATAAATGAGTTTAACCAAAATTTGGAATGATTAATTGAGAAGTAGATTAGGAACCAAGGTCAAGCATATGAATAAATTTTTTATATTTTATGTGTCTAGATTCCAATCGAGAATTTTTTTAGAGAAACAAGTTGCATTAAAAATAATAAAAAAACATACATACGACAAACATGTTAACGTGTTTCTTAAAACAATTTAAGAGGCTACACATGTCAAAATAACACCAAACCCTACAATTACAAACACAAAAAAATTTCAATCATGGAAGACCCTTAGAGGCTCCACGAGGAAAAGACTACACCAATCTCTGATTATTTTGCAATCATTGGTAAAGAAGCCCTACTATAAGTCATCTCCAACAAATGTTCAGTTTCTTTCTCATAGTCATTTGTTGTGCGTACAAACCACAAACACCACCACCTCACATTTGAACAACAATCACGGCTCTAAAATATGAGATTAAACACACCACGACCATTACCACAACCACGAAAGTTCTCTTTCATAAAGTAAGAGAGCGACCACAACCTTGAATTGAAGCCTCTCCTCAACATAATGAGAGCGACTACAACCAGAAACAAAAGGGGGAAAAGGAATAGATCAAGAAGTTTGTTGCGGATCCCAACAAATACTACTCAGCTTACTGTCCTAGTAAGGTGTCAAAACTAAGTAACAAATACTACTTAGCTCACTCTACTAGTAAAGTTTATAATCAAACTTCTATAGTAGAAAACTTTGATTTTAATGTTTCTTATTTGAATTAATCTGCGACTGTCGCTCACAAAACTTTTAACTTATTACTACTTTTGATGAATAAAGACCAATGTCATTTGATGAAATGATGATGTACCTAATTTGATGTGATTAATTAAATCATGTTGCTCATAGTTTAACTCCATGCTGCGATGCTAATTCAAATTATAAGTAGACGTTGGATTGGAGTCGCACGTACCAAGGTAGGTTGTCACACACACACACACAGTATCTCTATCAGTGAAAAATAAATGATTAGTAAATGAAGTGGTCAGTGGTCCGTGCCGTTGAAGTTGTTATATATGGGTTTAACAAATGTTGTAATAAATCACCAAAGTTAATGGAAAATGGCTACTTCTGTCGTCTGGGTATTTTTTCAACGCTGCTGCTGAGACACACTGACAACCTCATTCCTAAGCCTTCTTTCTCTGCAGTGAAGACTCTGTAACACTCTACAGTCAGAAACTGTACTGATTCTCTCGGTCTTAACGTACCTTTTTCCGGCACTACATTTAATTAATTCAATTAGATAATTAGATTTCGAACGAAAATCCAGAACACACCGACAGAAGCTTTGTTGGAACTCTTTTATTAATGCATTGGCCGCGGGCAATGGCTAACCAGAAATTATTCGATCGATGGGTTAAGCTAAAATTATTACTACGAAATCAAGTTTTTAATCTTATGTTGCTTACATAAAATTAGATAATAGTAAAACTGGAATGTAGTAATTTGAAGCAAAAATTTTATGCTATGTTTTCTAGGTTTCTAGCCTTCAAAGCTTTCAAGTGAATAAAATGAGGAACCATTTGTGATATGAAAATTTTAATTTATTACTATTAAATATAATATTGGTTAAAGTGATGAGTTTATTTAACATCATTAGCTCTTATTATTCTTAAAAATAGGCTTATTAATAAAAAAAAAATTCATTTCTTATGTGAAATATGACAATTAAAAATCATAAACTAATCTAAAAATTAATATTTTTAAGCTTGAGGAACCAAACTCTCCCTATGCTATAGCCTAGGGGAGCCTTGTACTTGGCTCCGCCCTTGGCCACCGGAGAGAAACATGCACCGCGTTCAAATCAAACAATGTCGTTGCCAGCTTCACTTGCCTAAATTGGAAGTTGTTATTGTTTGTTTGTTTTGGTTTTGAATTCCACCTACTACAATGTATTTTGGAAACCGATCTGAGTACATCAAAACAGTCCAACAGTACTCATCTCAAACGAATAGTAACAATATCTGATTATCGTTAATTTCGATGAAATATTATGAGATGCAATAATTCGACATAAGTATATTGATGAAGAAAGAACTTTTCTGTTTCTTGGTAGCTTGGATTCACTAGTAAAAAAAACAGCTTGCGCGACGAACAAGATTTCGTCGCATAAGTGTAACTTGCGCAACGAAAACACATTTAGGTCGCACAAACATCGGAAGAATTCATAAGAAAAAAAACTTCACACGACGAATGTTTTTGTTGTGCAAGAAAAGGCTGGTAAATAAAAATTGGTGCCAAAAGTTTGCGCGACGAATTTTTCTACATATTCGCTGCGCAAAGTGTTGATGAAAATAGTCAGTCACACATTAAACACAGTTTTAAAACCCTATTTTACAAAAGGTTTTGTTTCAAATGATGGCCGATTCGGTTTTAGATTCAACGAAAAGTTGCGAGGGAGAAGGCTCTCGTGAAGGGAAAGGTAAAAAAAAAAAAAATTATTGTTGAATTAGTTGTTTTACATTTGATATGGTTGCAATTATTGTTTTAATAGGCTATTACATTTTAAATTTTTGTGGTAGGAAAAAAAATGAGGAAAGCTATGATGACAATAGAGAGGTACCAACGTAAGCGATTGCCCTCGTTTGATGACAAAAGTTCGGCTAAATCGTCCGCCGAACTTAGGTTCGATATATGGGGATTGGTGCTGAAGCAGTGTTCTACCGAGTTTAAGTCTTGGAAAATGGTGCATGTGGACTTGAAAAACTTCATGGTGCATGTGTTATCGGTAAGTTTGTATTAAAAAAAGTGTAATTGTTTTTGTTTAAAAATAATATTTTTGTGATAACTAATTTAATTTTATTGCCATTACAGGTTGTTTGAGATGCTGATGAAACCGATGAGAAGCAGCAGAAGTATGTGGATGACATTTTCAAGATGCAGTTCCGGCAATGGAAGTTCGATGTACAGCGGGTTGCAGAGCGCACATGAGTTGACGATGTCGCTGCCGATGCCCTTGCTGATGACCCAGAGGAAGAGTGAACTTAATTTAGTTTTTATTTTTTATTTATGAAATAGGATTTATTTGAACATTATGTTGGACTTTATTTTTAAAATTTATGTCACATGGACGATTTAAAGTTTACATTAGTTATAATATATATTTTTGTTAATAAATTAGTTTTAATAAATATTTTGATAATATATAATTTGGTTTAATAATTTTAATTGGATAAAAAAAATTTACATTAGTTAGAAAGAAAACGGAAAAAAATAATGCAACTTGCGCGACGAATATAGTGTTCGTCGCACAAATAGTTTACATTATTAAATTATAAAGAAAATGAAAAAAAGAATTTTGCAAAAAAAAAAAAAAAAAAAAACATTGACACTTGCGCGACGAATTCTATATTTGTCGCGTAAAGTGATTCTTCCAAAAGTAATCTTTATAACGTGATTTTAGCTGCAGAGGCAGAAAACTGTAGAAAAACCGTAGAAAAACTTCAGATTTCACCTTTGCACCTCATTTCCCTTCATTTTTCTTCAATTCGGGATCCGTCGTTCCCATTTTCTCTCAATTTCTTCCTCTAATACTTCGTTCATCTAAATCTCTATCTTCTCTAGGTTGATTGAGCTATTTAGGTGTGTTTGGTAAGGGTTTTGTTATTTTCATTTAAAAGTATCAATGTCAATTCATACCAACACCATAAAATTCATTGTGTATAGGGATATTGTGTATGACTAGCACTCGGTGGATAACGATTTGGAAGGTATTTTCTTCGTTTTATTTTTTAACAATATAAATTAGTTAAATTATATTGAAATTATGTTGTTATGTTTATATTACATTGTTAAATTATATTTATAACAAAATTTTTGATGTTATAATGATGTATAATGTTGAATAGTAAATGTAAAAATTTGTACGTGACGTACAAATATGTATTGTGATGGAAGGAGTTAATTGTAATTAACTTCGTACTCGTTTTTTATAGTAAAACTTAGTTTCCTGTTTGAGGATTAGTTGGATGTTAGGCATGGACGCAAAAGCATGAATGCGGTCCAATTAATTCTTGAATTGTCCCATTATTTGGACATTTTGGGAATGCAAAGTTATGACGCGTAGTTTACAGTTAAAGGATTAGGTTTCGGTCATGGGTACTTCGGTGTTATCTCTGTACGTTCTTCGGGTGGCATATAGGTATTTCATATCTATGTCATGCACTTGAAGAACAGTACAGAGATGCTGCCGTAAATGAAGTGACAGAATTTTGCATTCCCGAATGGGATAGGGCCCTTACCTGAGGCATAAGGTGACAAGATCATGTTGAAGTTGTTGTGATTGTTGTACTGCTATTGTGGTTGCATGAATGATGGATAGAACATGGATGCATTACCAGAACAAATGCGCCAACGAATACCTGAACGGAATCGAGGATTTTACTAATTTTGCATGTACACACAACCCGGGTGCAACTAGAATCTAGTGTCCTTGTAGGAGGTGTAACAACATGTTAAGGAAAACTATTGAAAATGTTTGATTTCATTTAGTAAGGAATGGAATGGTAGAGACCTATAATAATTGGAACCATCACGGGGAACAATTAGACAATGCTTCGTCTTCAAACGTGACAAGAGTGGGCAATGTTGAACCTAATATGGATCTTAATGAACAAGTCATGGAAATCTTAAATGATGTTTTTCCATTTGTGTCGACAAATACCAATCAGGAAGTGGAAGATGACATGCCTACACCAATGGATAATGGAGAATTCAAACAATATGAAAAACTATTAAAAAAATGCCAACCAAGAATTATACCCGGGGTGTGAGAACTTTTTGGTTCTCACAACTATTGTGGAACTAATGCGTGGCAAGATAAAGTATCGTATGTCAAACCAATGTTTTGATTACTTTGTGGGGGGTTTTCAAAAGAATGCTATCAAAGGACAATTGTTTCCTGAAAGACCATAGAAACACTCAAAAGGTGTTGAATGGTCTCGGATTGGGTTATGAAAAAATTCACGTTTGCAAAAACAATTGTATATTGTTCTATATGAAGAATAAATCGTTGGATAAATGCCCTGTATGCATTGAGTCGAGGTTCAAAATGACATCTCAGAATAGATCGACGAAGATCCCACAAAAAGTCATATGTTATTTGCCTTTGAAGACTAGGTTGCAGCAGTTGTATATGTCAATGCATACTGCCACGGACATGAGATGGCATAAGGAAAAACGAGTAGATGATGATGTGATTAGGCATCCTGCAAATGGGGAGGCATGGAAAGAGTTTGATCGAACGTTCCTTGATTTTGCTACTGATCCTTGAAACGTTAGATTGGAACTTGCCACTAACGGATTCAATCCGTTCGGGGTTCTAAATCAACACCACAACACTTGGCCGATTTTTGTAATTCCGTATAATTTGCCGCCATGGAAATGTATGAAAAAAGAATACATGATGATGACTCTATTGATAACTGAGGATCCTGGTAGGTCAATCGATGTATACTTACGACTATTGGTGGATGAGTTAAAGGATTTATGGACACACGGTATGCTCACATACGATAAGTGTACTGGTAAGATGTTCACTTTGCGGGCAGCAGTGATGTGGACTATGAATGATTTCCTTGCATATACAATGGTTTCTGGGTAGAGCACTAGGGGTTATATGGCATGCCTTGTATGCAAAGAAGACATAACATCAAGTTGGCACGCCGAAAAAGTTTGTTACCTTGGTCATCAGAGATGGTTGCTATGGGACAACGAGTGGCGAGAGAAGGATAAAGAGTCCGACATGAAAAAAAGCCTTGCCTCAAACCTATAGAATGGTTTGGTGATTAGATTTTTGAACATCTTAACCGTTTGGATTTTGCTTTTTTTACAAAAACTGTAAGTAGGACCAGACCTTCTACACATATGAACTGGACACACAAGTCTATGTTTTTTAAGCTCCCATATTGGTTGAAACTAAAATTGAGACACAACCTCAATGTTATGCATGTTGAGAAAAATGTATTTGACACATTGGTCGGCACAATTCTAAACATCGAGGGCAAGACAAAGGACACGACCAAAGCTCGTCTTGATTTGGAACGAATGGGAATACAACTGGGTTTATGGATGAATAAGGATAGTGATAAAGCCAGAAGGGATCTTGCATTTTTTTTCCATGAAACCGAATGACAAAAAAGAATTTTTAAAGTTTTTATCGTTTGTAGACTTTCCTGATAGGTATGCTTGAAATATCGCGCATTGCATGAACGTTGACAGGGGTAAATTAGCTGGACTAAAGAGTCATGACTACCATGTGGTTCTACAATGCCTATTTCCTGTTGTTATTCGACATCTCTTACTAGTCGATGTAGTGAAACCAATCATGTTGTTGTCTAGCTTTTTTTCGCAATTAACGTCAAGATCGTTGCGAAAGACGGACGTTAATCAGTTGTGCCATGACCTTGTGCAAGTTCTATGCAAGTTTGAGATGATATTTCCTCTAGCTTTCTTCACAAGTATGATCCACATGATGGTTCACTTACCGGAAGATGCATTGCTTGCTGGACCAGTCAACTTTCGATGGATGTATCCAATAGAAAGGTATATAATCCTCGTTATTTTATTCATCAATATCTGATGATTAGTAAAATTTGTATCGTATTGTTTTATTTTGGCAGACTTCTCAGAGAGTTGAAGAAAAGTGTATAAAACAAAGCGAAGCTCGAAGGATCAATTATACAAGCTTGGGTGGCATATGAGGCACTTACATTTTGTGGAAAGTATTTAAAGGATGTGGAGACAACTTTCAATCGTCATCCTCGTAATAATGACAAGGGTGTGAGAAAGGAGAAACTTTCAATTTTTGCCCAAATCGCTCGACCTTTCGGAGATCCAATACAAGGCGAGTCGTTTTTCAAAAAGGACATAGAGGTAGCACATTGGTTCGTACTCAACAATTTTGCCAAGATAATGTCATACCTAGACGAGCATGAAGATATGATGAAGCAGGCACATCCTTCACATTTGTATGCCAAGAGTTATTTTGAAGTGTTTTGTATTGGACATATATTTTGTACCAATTATTTTGCTCGAACTAACAAATTTAAGTGTTTATGAAATATTAGGTGAATTAATTGAAAGCATTGAGTTCCCCAACGTACACTGAAGAGTTATATAACTTGGCGTTCAGACCGATTCGTGTTGAATTGTTCTTGGGTTGCCATGTTAACGGTGTCAAGTTCTTAAGGGCTGCACGAGATGACAAGTTGTGTACGCAAAACAGCGGTGTTCATGTCCCAGGTGGAGGCAAAAGTACAAACATTGAATTTTATGGCAAACTAACAAATGTCGTGCAATTGCTTTACAAAGACAGACCAAGTGATCCTATTTAAGTGTCGATGGTTTGATACAAACCCAAATAGGTAGGGAAGTGTTAAAAGAGATTATGGATTATTATCAGTGAACACTACCAAAACTTGGTACGATGACGACCCTTACATCTTAGCAAACATGGCAAAACAAATTTTGTATCTAGAAGACCCTAAAGCCGGGAAGGGTTGGAAAGTTGTTCAGAAGATTGATCAGAGGAACGTGTATACTATACCAGAACAAGATCCAACTGATGACGACATCAACAATGTCGCTGACCAACAGCTAGAATCTTCGATGGAAATTGGTGCAGACTAATCTTATAAGAACCATTTCAGATAGAAGGAGTATCTTTAATCGAAATACCTATTCAATCAGTCACAATTGACCTTGGTTCCGCGCTACGATGGTCCAGTGCGTACAAACGACGATGGTGATGTACCTATCGATGATGATGAGGAATGGGACACTGAGAATGATGATAGCGATAAAAGTGAAAGTTATTATAGTTTGAATGAAGATTAATGTAATTTATTTGTAATTTTTGTTGTGAAATACATTAAATGGTTAATGCATTTTATATGTGAATTACTTTGTAAATAAATTTGTTTTATTAGTATTTTATAATAAATTGTAATCAAAATTGTACCAAAAAAAAACATTTTTAAACATAATTGCACGACACACAACACTTTTACATCACGCAAGCGTTATAATTTTATGAGGGGATTTAATTTTTAGACACTTGCTATGGATGTAAACATTTGGATTTGATTATAAATAAAGTCTATCTTTTGACTAAAAACAAAATACAGACACTTGCGCAACAAAGACCTATATTTCGTCACGCAAAGGATATTTGAGCGACGAAATCTAGTCTTCGTTGCGCAAGTGTTTGAAAATAAAGATGCCTTTTTTTTTTTAAGGAAATTTTTAAAAATTCCCAACGAAGCATAGAAGTTTGCACGACAAAGACTCCGTCGCGCAAGCTTCTATATACTTATATCGATCTTCTTCTTTCCCTCACTTCTATCTTCTTCCTCCCGATACCCTTTCCCTCCTTCCTCTTTCTCTTCCGACGCCATTGCAGCCCCTTTCTTTGTCGCTCACCTGGCCTCATCTCCAATTGATCTCCAGTTGTCGTGTCTTCATCTCCAAGAGGTAATTTCGTCTTAATTTGCATTCCCTTTTCTTCGAATTTTAGGTTTTGTTTGCTTCCAATTTTAAATTAGGGTTAGATTAGGGTTCTTGATTTTAAATTAAGGGTTAGAATTAGTGCAGTGGGTTGCAATTAGGGTTCTTAAATTAGTTTTCTTGATTTTAAATTAGGGGTTAGAATTAGGGCAGTGGGTTGCAATTAGGGGTTCGAATTAGGGGTTTTTTAATTTTAAGTTAGGGGTTAGAATTAGGGTAGTGGGGGTTAGATTTAGGGTGCTTATTAGTGATGCTATGTTTGGAACTTTGGATTGAGTGAAATCAAGAGAAAAGACAAATAGATGCTGCAACTTCAAAATTTTCATGGACATATTTATGAGTATTTATCAAATATAGCCAAATATTAGCTTATAATTTCAAAAATATCAGTTTTTATAAAAACTTTCAAATATATCTAAAATATCACTTAAATAGACACAAATACCCTAAGCTTTAAACTTAATAAATTAAAAAACCAAAACCCTTTTAGATGAAAAGTTCTCATAGCTAAACCTTAAAATTGGAGGAGACCTAGTGAAGGCATCGACTGTTGGTGAAGAATTGTGCATCCCTAAACGAAGATGAGTGTAGATAGTTAATTTTTTGCACTTTTTCTCGTCTACGTTTTCTCTTTGCTTTTGTAGTTTCTTCCTTCGATTGAATATTTATGGAAGAATGAACTATCAATTTTTGTAACATTATTTTTCTCAATTTTCCTTTGGATTAAATGTGCTTCGTATTTAATTTTCCACCTTTGCATTATTAAGGGTGTTTTCCATGTCCGAATTCTGTTTTGAAGGTTATCGTTAACTGTGGTAGTGAATCGAGAGATTTGTTGTGTCTTAGAAAGTGTAAAAAACATATTTTAAGGTTTACAGAATAGAAATTCTTCAAGTGCATATTAGAAAAATTAGTGAAAGCACCACTTGATTATCGCACAAGAATCTTTTAATCAACAACTAGTTATTTGTATGAATTAAGGGTATGTGAGTCTATTTAAATGATATTTTGGATATATTTGAAAGCTTTTATAAAAACCGACATTTTTGAAATTAGAGACTAATATTTGACTATATTTGATAAATACTCCATATTTATACTGTTTTCTTTAATAATATTAATCCCACATATTATGACGATATTGCTATTATTACATGCTTCCATAATTCACTATGATAATGTTTGTGTGCCATGATTTGTGTATTCATTTGGCCGGACGCAGTTATTTCGTTAGTAATTCGACATTGAACTGCTTGTTTGTGATGGATTATGGATCTTTTATTTATTCACTTTAGATGTAAATCTTTCTGTCCGTATATATTTATACTAATTACCTTAATTTTGAATATAAGTAGTATTTTGTATTACCCTGTTAAAAGATAATGATAAAGACTGATTAAACAGATCCTACATCCTAGTGAACAAAAAGACCAAAATACAATGAAAAATTATCGCATTGATCTCATGTATGGTAATATTTTGAATGGTGTAAAATAAAGAAAACCAAATTCTGCTAATGGATGTGCTTATATCATATATTAGCAAATATGTCAAGTTTTTTGCATTTCTCACACTCACACTCTCGGATAAGAATAAAATTAGCGAATTTAACATTGACTTAAACATCTGCCTATATGGATTATTAATATCCTTGGAATTGGATTAACCTTTTTACCTAATAAAGTAAATTCTTTATCAATTGAAAAATGATCTAAAGACAAATTTTTGGATGTCTCACAAATTTTAAAACAACTTGCTGTCCTAACCGACCCAAATCCTACCCATCGCATTTCCAGTACTTGCGGGACAAATAAACCAGCAAACAAGTGCCGTATTTTTCTGCTATGTAGTAATTATTGGATTTCTCTCTTACAAGTAACGTACTTACTGAATCACACGAGAAAAATATAAGAAAATGAGAAGAAGTAAAAGTGTACATGACATGTAAGTTTCTCTTCAAAACACATTGCATTATATTTTTCCTTTTGCGTTTCTTCATTCTTGCTGCATCATGTAAACTTAAAATAAAGTAAGAAATGCACTAATCGTCTTCTTCTCTTTTTCTTCAATCTCGTGGATACGTAATGGGAATACATGAAGCATTTGGTTTACATAAAACATTTAGATTTCATTGTTTGTCGAAGGGGGCACACACAGTGCCGCATATTTTGTACATAATGTTAGACTGTGAGTATAAGTGTAGGTGTATTTTGGCCAGATGTTTGAGTTCAAATTAGACCCAGCAAAACTCATCATCACGGAAGTTACAGGATCATTTGTGTTAAGAACATGTGCTGAATCAAGATTTCCGTTCCGCTCTTTGTACCCCAGATCCATATTATACAATATTCGAAGTTAATATTATAAATTAGGATTAGAATTTGTCCAAATTATTAATATTATAATACATTAGCCATAACAGTATAGTTCATATTAACTATATTATAAATTAATTTATGTTTTCATAAACCTGAGCAAACAGTAAGTCATGGTTCAAAAAAAAAAAAAAAAAACGATTGGGTAATTATTTTCTTTGTATATTGATGTGAGTATAGTACAGGGGCTTATATTTACAACGAAGAGCAAAAACAACTCCTATAATTAAGATATTCTATGTTAAAAATCAAATATATAACAGGTAAGTCAATTTCTTCCTTGATTCTTGGATATCTAATAACCCCACTTTGATAGTAAATCGTTGATTATCGTAACACTCCCTCTTACATTTGGGGGTTAATAATTTTAAGTAAAGGGTTCGAATTAGGGTAGTGGGGAGGGTTCTTAAATTTGGGTTTCGAATTAGGACAGTGAGTTACATTTAGGATTGTAATGGTTTATTTTCAATTTTGTAGATGTCATAGCTCATTAGAAGCCGGAAGGCGATGACGACTACACCTCGTCCGATGACTACACCTCCTACTACTGCCACCACTGCTACGGCAGAGATGGATCATAGGCTGGTGAATCTGGTTGACCCAGTTGGTCCTCCAATCCCACAGGCGCCGGCATCTTCAACTTCTTCGGTGGTGCTACCTGTTAGCGCCTCGACATGCTCACCGACGTCCCCGCACTTCGGAGCAGATGTCGCCATCGGGATCCACAACCGATGCCTCGGGTCCACAGCCAGGTATACTATCCTAATTAACTCCCTCATTCCCATGTTAACTTAGTTTTGTTATTTTAGGTTCAGTTTGTTAAGTTATGTCATTTACAGATTAAAAAGTTAATATATATATATATATATATATATATTGTTGTCATCGTTCCGAACCCATTATTGAACAGTTGTGATCATTGTGTTGGATACATATATTGTCTATGTTATTTTCAGGGTTTTGGGAAATATTTTAATTATAGGGAGGTTCTGCCGAAATTTTGGTAGGATTTGTTATTAGTTTTAGGTTAACATTAATTTTTCATTTCTTTGCAGCTAAGAAAAACACTCTGGAACCTTGTCGGCAGTTGAAGACAGCGAAGGTCACCCGAGTGACCAATGATCGTATCATAATCGGATACGATAAGCAACATCGGCCAGCACCAATGACGGAACAACATAGTGCATTGGCCCACGACATTGGGCACGTTGTGCTGACCTTTTTCCCTATGCGATGGAAGTCTTGGAAGGCAATGCCGGAGGAGCTGAAGAACATGGTGCGCAATCATTTGTTGGTAAGTATTGTCGCCTTTTTAATGATTTTCATGTGAAATTTATATATTCATATTTATTAATGTCTTTTATTACTTATACTTTCGTAATATTTGTTACATTGCAAACAAACTACAATTTCGATAACATCAATGAGGACATGTTGGCGTACCTCAATCGGTTCTTCTCTGAACGTTACAAGTAGTGGAAGAGTGACTTGCACCAGTATTTCGAGATGTTTGATGATCCGCAGGTTGCTCTTGAGGAGGGTTGCCCGAAGGAGTTCGAGGATCGAGAAGATAGTTGGGTTTGGCTCTGCGGTCATTTTAGGAGCTGGGCTATGTGTCCGTTTTTAAATAGGAATTCTTTCATTTTACCTTTTTAAATTTTTACTAATGTTCATTACTTTTTTTTAAAATATTACAACTAATACATTTATTTTGTGTATAACAGAAGAAGGCGAAGGCAAACAAGATCAATCGGGAGAAGAAGACTCTTTTCCACCATTCGAGTTCAAGGTCTTTCTCATATAGGATGAAGGCACGGTAGAAGGTATATATTAAAGCTTTCATTTCCAATTTTAAAATGTTGCTAATAATCTTTTTTTTTTTTTTTTTTTTTTTTTTTTTTCCATTCTAACATTTTCCTTATCTTTTTCTATTCCAGGGGGATTCAAAATTCCCGGAGATCGACGTCTTTGCTGACATTTATGTTTGACCCGAGGATGAGTTGACCAAGTCCCTTCATGTAATTAATTTCTTTTGCATCCAAGATTTATACTAATTATTTCAAATTGTTTGCTATTAATATTCCATGTTTTATTTCACAGGCAACTATGGTGGAAAAGGGTTAGTCGATCCTTTAGGAGTTCGCCTCCCAGCTTCCCTCGGACAGGCCGATCGAGTCTGTGGATCCCTCTTGAGGATGCGGGGTTTCACATCCTTCTAGAGATGCTGGACCAGACTTTCGGTCGGAGGCCAGGGACATATTGTCAGGGAATGAGAAATGCCAAGTGGCGGGAGAGTCGAGCCTCTTCATCCTCGTAGTCGAAGGGCGAGGTTACGACTTTAACGTAGGAAGTCGCTGACCTGAGGAGTGAACTCGCATCGTACAAGACTCAGATGTCATTGATTGTACAGGCCTTCAATTCCTCCAGGATCTGTCTCCCTGATTTTTCTGCATGACTGCCGTTAGAGCCCCTTTACCCCGAGCATACACAACAATCAGGCCCGTCGACCTCCAACCCCATCCCCAACCCCAACCCTTTCCAGCAACAAGATTACCAAACACCTCCGAATGACTTGCCCGTAAATTATGCCTCATTGTTTTCGTAGTTTTTTTTCCCACTTTCTTTTTAAACTTTGTATTTGTACGTACATTTTTATTTATATTATAAATAAATTGTTTCTCTATTCATTAATTTGTTTTTTTTTTTGTCAGTTGTATGAAATATATATTTTTAATAACATTCTATTTATTAAATTTTTTTTTTAATTAAAAATTACACTTGCACGATGAAGATATGTCATTGTGCAAAACCATGCATGTCTTACATGTTTCATCGCCCAAACATTAAGGTGACAATATGTATGTTATCTAATTTATTCAAAATCTTGCTTCATCTGTCATTCAAACATTTTAGAGACGAACCATAGATGTCCCCAAAAATTTCTCGTCAAAAAGCACACTTGTACCCTCTTATATCGTGCAACGAAAACCTTTGTCTGTATACCTTTCTTGCGACGAGTAGTAAAGCGTTGCGAAATCGTTTTCCTGCGCGTGTTTTGCTGTGCGACGAAACTGCCCCTTCGTCGCGCAAGGTCTTTCTTCACGACCTTTGTGTGACAAATTATGCACGACGATTTCTGCGTCGCCATAGGTTTTATGCGACCTGGAAATGCTTTGCGCGACAAATACTCTCTGGTCGTGAAAAGTGTTTAATGTAGTAGTGATTAGATGATAGTTTTACCAAGGCACAAAACAATGTGTATCGAGTAGACCTATTCACCAAATGACTCCGAAGGTATCCATGCTACACACTTAAAGTTACACGGGTATCCAAATTCTCAAAATGCCTCAAAAAGTCCGTAGGTTGGAGTGGAAAGTCCGTAATGGTGATTAGAGCCTCCCTTGTTGCCTGTGTAGAGCCTCAAATGTCCTTGATTTCCCAAGTAGAGTCGCATAATGTTCATGTTGCAAAAGATGGATAGACCACTCTTGGTGATTTTAATTCAAGTAAATTTAGTATACTTGGCCTTCGGGAGGGGAAAGCTGTAGGCGGTGGCTATAGGCATCTAACTGAGAAGAGAGAGAGAGAGAGGATGGATCCAAAATGTTTAAAAACGTACTTTTTGTGTTTTAAACGAATAGGGCTTTGTATTCGAGTTATTTTTTAGTTGTGTTGTTGATAATTGCCTACCATACAAGAATCTTGAACTTGTAACTCAAAACTTTTTTTTTGAGTTAAAATAATGGATCTCAAATAAGATACCAACCGGCCCTTAATTGTCAAATCATTTCCACCTCCAATGTCGCCCTATTATTGAAAAATACATAGAATGGGCAAGTGGGACGTTGCATCTCGGAAAAAAATTTGCTAAAACCATGCATTAGAATTTAGAAATCAAAGTTTTTGGTGGCTTCTATGTGGAGATATTTGAACTCGGGCACACATATAGTTGGTAGGAGACAGCATGGGTTCACTAGAGGCAGCTGTCCGTACTGGACTTTGTTTGAAAATTCAATATACATATATCACATGTGCATCTCTGTAATTGTTTTCGGTTACAACGAACAAGTGGAAGTATACATTGTTGAATTCAATTTAATAAATTTGAGTTTTTTGGTTTTTTTTTTTTTTTTTATTTAAATGTATTGGTTGTTATTAACAAATAATTAGATCATAGCTTTCATATTTTCGGAAAATGGAGAGAGAGTATGTGAGATAAGATATAAAGAAGTAACAAAATTTCGTTTTCAACTCCGATAAAACACAATTTTATTAGACGAAACGATAGTGGTTTTATTGTATAATAAAGAACTTATACAAATATCAATGAGTCTGAAAAAAAAAAATTACAAATATCAAATAAGACAGTAGAGATAATATTCAAAAGTGGTCTTCAATCTAAAGACACTTTACCAAAATATAAAAGACCAACTAGGACAAACTAGTTGACTCCGTACTTGTAGATTTGAACGCGAGACAAGCTGGAGGATGAGCAAAGAAATGCATCCAAGTCTTGAAATCACCCATACCCAAACACTGAAGACTGAGAAGGCACTCCAACGACAAAGGAACTTCATTCCTGATTAAAAGGTCGAACAATTTTCACGAATTGGCATTTGAGAAGTTCTATGCACAAGACCTACAATATAATGAACATGAAGACACTCATTGACAATGCGCAGCGACGACTCCAAAGAAGAACTAATAACAAACCATGTAATGTCCATACCAACATGAATTATATTCTCAACCACATTGACAAAAATGCCTATTATAATAAACAAGTAGACATTGGAAGAGCCAATAGCACACCAACACAAGTTAAAATACTTAATAGGAGAAACTCACAAATAACCACACCAAGGAGGTACTTATTGACAGAAATACTAAAATGAAAGTTAGATATTCTGCAATCCATAGAAAAGGAATGAGGAAGGCTAGGGTCCTACAAGTCACATAACTGGGTCCTACAAGTCACATGAAAGTTAGATATTCTGCAATCCACATAAATACTTAAAAATTCTGTTAAGTGACGACATGTCACATAACTGGATCCTATAAGTCTAATTAAATATTGCTACGTGGATGGGGTGGGTCAATTTCAAGGACTATTTCTGATAAAAGCCCAAAATGAAATAACGAAAATGAAACAATCTTTTTCAAAAAATCTGAAAATCCTTACAGATGTACACAAATAAATAAAAAATCTTATCTCCCTCCTCTACAAACTCATCTCCCTCTAACACCTGTCTTGCCAAATTACTCATTTGAAACTAAAGGGGTAAGGGGTGAGCAACAACCATTGTCGCCTAGTGACTAGAATATGTGATATGCAGTCAAGCTTGCTAATTCTACCCACACTATAAAATATATAATAATATCAAAGTTTTAGCCACATAATTTCACATCACATTATCCCTTCACGAGTTCGTTATCCTTCATAAAATGCGGCTCACAACCTAACCCTTTTATTGGCCTTTTTGCCCTACTGTTTCTCGTGTGCCATACATTTATCTCTCGGATAACCCAACATTAAAATTCTCATCCAGACATTTATTTATCACACAGATAACCCAATGCTAAAGTTCTCATGCTCCATGAACAATCTCAACAATCCATACAATATGCATTTGTACATATCAAACAATACACGAAATCAAACATTCTTGATTTTAAAATAGAGGGACATTTGGAAATAGATCAAACCCACAATACTTTGTGGTTTTGTATGTATGAAAAATAAGAAGTTTTGCAGCACTATATAAACCACTCACCTCAATCGATAGCTAGAACCTCGTCAAGACAAGCTATCTACCGAACCCCACCAAGTGAATTCTTTCTCTTCCTCTCTCTTCTTTCTTTTCCCTTCCCCTCACTCTCTACGTGAGCACTCTTACATGACATGCTACTTGATGGTATAAATACATTGAGCATTGCTCCTGTTTATACAAATGAGGCGGCCAACACTAGCCTCTAATTCGTTGGCTTGGGTGGCTACAGATCAAAACCAAATGAACTAATCTTGATCCGTTGTTGCTGCGTGGTGATGTAAATCGACAGTGGATTCGAAATCCCGGAAAACAAGCTCCTGTCATACAAATATAGCAGTGATTTTCACTAGCTGAAAATATAAAATACGGGCTCTCACAAAGGGGCCGGTGGCTATGGATTTTGGGATTAGGATTTTAGTAAGAGGAAGGAGTGTGAGAAGAGAGCGGCTAGAGTTTTTGAAATTTTTGAAGAATTGACAATTGTTCAACATTATGAAATATTTTTCTGGTATTTTATGGTTCCATCTTTGCATATAGTGTGGTTAAGATGGAAATAATTGGTGGTAATAGGAGCATACACAAGTCTATCTTATAAGTGGCCTGTAATTCATGTAATTAAAAATATTTTGTGCATCATAATCATGAGATCCCTATAATCTAATCCCCCTCTTCACATATTGTTTTTTACTTTATATTAAAAAGTGTTATGAATTTAAAGTCTTAACATTTAGAATTTATAGTAAATTAATAAAACCCTAAGAGACTCTTGTTTAAATATTTCCAACTTCGAATTTTTTGTTCGTGATTCCAATACTTCTAATGAAATCCTAAATGACATATTTTGAATCATCACAACAAAAAACACCAACCTATAAAAACAAAAAGGGAGACTTGTTGTAGTCATATTTAGAATAGGATTGTGATTGTGTAAATCCTAGTAGATATGGGAATGTATCTTATATTCCTATTAGGAGTTGATTACCTATTAAATGTTGTAATCCTAAAGGGAAAGGTTTTTATCTATCCTACTACTATAAATAAAGGCACAAAGGGGTGAATCAAACACCTCACAATTAAATCAATCTCCTTTCTATCTAAGTGTAGCCGGCCCCCTCGCTCTCTCTCTAAACCCTGGATCGTTCAATCAAATAGGCCTACAACACGTTATTAGCACGCTCTTGCCAGAAGCTAAGGAATTGAAGCATCGTAGGAGGAGGCGATCTTCTACAAAATTCAAAGGCTTATTCGTTTTCTGCTAATCAAGTACACTTAAAATAAAAGAAGATATTTGAAACGTCCACGAAGCATGAACACATTCCCCATGATGCATGAACTCCTCTATGTTTATATTTTCCTTACGATATATATATATATATATATATTGTATATGTTCATATATTTGTCAATATATATATATATATATATATATATATATTTGTTTCATGCATTGCACAATTAAATTGTTATGTGGAATATGTGAGTCAATGTATAAAATTAAATTAGAAGCATATTTAAGGTCTCCTAAACCCTAGGGGATTTCGAAAAAAAAAAAAAGGAAAGAAAGGGGAATTGGACATGATGTGGCACACCCACCGCAGCATCACTGTGGAAGCAGCAACCAGGCCTTGGCCTGTAATTAACCTTGGCAGGGCCTGAAGCCCCGAGCCCAATCGTTGCCTTGACCTGCAGCCATCGAATCCAGCCCAATTGGCTAGGATTTTTCCCTTGACCCGTGCCCCACCTCAGCTTAGACATGAAACCCAACTGCGGTTGGGGTGTCTCCCACCCCCCGTGGCCTGCAGTCCACTCCTGAGGCCTTTTTAGGGCCTTGCCCATTACTCAAGGCACCCAACCCGAGCCCAATTATTTTTGGGGCTATGTTTTCGACCCAATAATATTATTTTAATATTATTTTGCTTCTACAATCGACCCCATATGGACCGATTTATTGATTAATTAAAAGTGACCTGTAATCCATTAATCTGATAATGAATCCAAAATTATTGACCTAAAGATCACTTTTGGACATTAACGATGCAATAATTTGTTCTTTATACTTTGAATCGTAACATACTTTCGTAGTAACGAAGCTCTCACACTTGAGTTCCCGAAGAACCTCAAATCCACTATATTTAAATTAGTATATTGCATTCTGTGTTTCTTGCAGGAACCTCTCATTATGAACTAATTGTTCATAAAACTAAATTGAACCTATAGTTTCAAATTTAGTGCCTTTGAAACCCGAAGTTTTCATTCAAAACATACCATATGAAACTTGTAGTTTTCATGCATAAATTAAACCAATACATGTCTATAGAACCTATATGTTCTACGATATATATCTATGGCTTACCATATGACTAATCACGTTTTTTTTTTCCCTTTGTTTTAGGGACAATGTCGAACTTGAACAAGCTCGATTTCTCCGCTCTAGAAGTCTCTGAAGAAACTATCTGAAGTGGGTTCAAGACATGAAACTCCATCTAACTACAAAGGGTATTAGAGCCACCATCGAGGCACATATCGCCGAAAAACCTGTTGACGAAGCTCAGAAGGCTATTGCAATAATCTTCATTCGAAGACACATCCATGATGCACTGCAAACTAAGTACCTCGCTAAGGAGGGCCCACGCACCCTCTGGCTTGCTCTGGCCGACTGTTTTGATCACCAGAAAGACATATACTTGCCTGAAGCAAAACACAACTGGCAGCATCTTCATTTCCAAGACTTTAAGTCCGTGAATGAATACAACTCTGAAGTTTGTAGAATCCGTTCACTGTTGAAATTCTACAAAGTGGAACTAACTGAATCAGATATCCTAGAGAAAACCTATTTGACCTTCCATGCCACCAATATTGTCTTGCAGCAACAATATATGGCACAAAAATTCAACAAGTTTTCAGATTTGATCTCTATTTCTCGCTGAAAAAGTATAACCAACTTTTGATGAAGAATCATTAAGCGCGACCCACTGGCTCGAACACCCCGACTGAAACACATGCGACCCATTCTAGCAACCATAAACAACGAAAGAAACTCGTGATCGTGGCAATGGGCGGCAAGCCGAACCACGGGTCCAAGGTCAATAGGGTGCCACACCTAAAGGAGGAAATACGACCCAGCAGCGTCCACCACTTGCCCCTAAGGCCCCAAACTTCAAGAACAAGGGCAAAGCTCTCGTTCAGCCTACTTCTACTAAACTGGACATGTGCGATCACTGTGGATGAAGGGATCATTAGTCACGTGTATGCCAAGATTCCCCTGAGGCTATTGCTAAGTATCATTCCCTTCGTGAGTCTAACTTTGCACATGTGGATCATTCGGAAGCTGCAACTACATCAATAGAGATATCGAATTTTCAGGAGGCATCAATGCCCATAGATGAATAAATTAGCCATGTTTTTAGGGTGTTTACCCCTAGTGGCCGAACCCACTAAGAGTGGCCAGCCCCTACCCCCTTATTTTCTAGGTTTATGGTTTAATTTTGAACAATTTTTCTAAGTATTTGGAATAATTTGTTTGGTTTTAGTTTGTTTGAATTATGGATTGTTATTTGAATAGATATTATTTTCTCAAATTGCTTAATTGAATGAATGGACTTATATTTATGCATGTGACCAATTCAATCAATTTATTTCTAGGTATGTCTAGTGGGGAAGTTAGTTGTCTGGCAGATAGTGTAACCACGCACACCATCTTGCGTGAACAACATTATTTTACTAACTTAATACCCAAGAAAGCTCATTTGACAACTCCCTCAGGCCCATCTAACCTGATTAATGTGGAACATCTTGTACCCCATGTTCACACCCAAAACGGCCTGGCAGAAGTTTTCATAAAGCGCCTTCAATTGATCGCTCAGACTTTGGTTATGCTAACTAAACTGCCAGTATCTGCCTGGGGCTATGCAATATTGCACGCAACTATGTTGGTCCGCCTGAGGCCCACTGCTACTCAACCACATTCACCGTTACAATTGGTCACTGGTTACGAGCTTGACGTCTCGCATTTACAGGTGTTTAGGTGCGCCATTTATGTGCCAATAGCACTGCCGCTACGTACCAAAATGGGTCCTCAGAGAAAAATGGGAATCTATGTCGGTTATGATTCGCCATTAATTGTTTGCTACTTAGAACCTTTGACAGAAGATCTTTTTACCGCACGTTTTGCAGATTGTCACTTTGATGAGACAGTGTTCCCATCATTAGGGGGCATAAGCATGCTAACGTTCCCGTAGAACACTGCGAATTGTTGTGGTATGCTTCCACTATGTCTCATTTAGATTCCCGCACTACCCAGTCTGAAACTGAGGTGCGATGAATTATAGATCTTAAGAGCATTGCTTAAAGCATGCTGGATGCTTTTAATGATCTAGCAAAGTTGACAAGATCACATATACCCGCTGCAAACACACCTGCAAGGATAGATATACCCCGCGTAGGACCGTCCCTGAAGGTGGGGAGGTCGCACCTTCCACGCGACAATGTACATTGGCAGCTAACTAATCATTTGCTCCGACCCTTAAGCGTGGCAGACCCTTGGTTCAAAGGATTCACAACCCTGGAAGAGGAAAATGGCACCAACTAGTGACCCTAGTTTGAATCTGACCATCGCTCACTCATCCGTTCCAACGTATGAGGTTATTCTAGATTACGGTGATGCTTCAGACGAAACATGCCGACCTCCTGAGAATTGCAAGATTTCGATGATCTATGCAGTATTGGATGAGGTTTAGAATAGGAATGAGAAGATCGTCGATGATGCATTCGTGTACTCAATAGCTACTGACATCATGCTTAGCGATGACATTGAACCACGTTCCGTCGATGAATGCTGACATAGAACCAATTGGTTAAACTAGAAACAAGCAATCCAGGTCAAACTCGATTCGCTCGCGAGATATAAGGTATTTGGACCTATGGTTCCTACACCACCACGCTTGAAGCCCGTTGGCTACAAGTGGGTTTTCGTGAGGAAGCATAATGAGAAGAATGAAATAGTGCAATACAAAGCACGACTTGTAGTGCAAGGCTTCTCTCAATGCCCTGAGATTGATTACGAGGAGACATATTCCCCCGTCGTGGCTGTTATAACGTTCCACTACCTAATCAATTTGGTAGTTTCTGAAAAACTAAATATGCAGCTTATGGACGTGGTAACTATATATCTTTATGGGGATCTAGATAGGGAAATATACATGAAAGTTCCAGAATGACTTCCATTGACTGGTTCAAATAGTTTTAGATCACAAAACACTCTCTAAATTAGGTTGAGGAAGTCACTCTACGGATTGAAACAATCCAGGCGGATGTGGTATAACCGTCTGAGTGAATATTTGACAAGTCAGGGTTATGTGAACAACGAATTATGCCTATGCGTGTTCATAAAGAAGTCACATTCCAGATTTGCAATTGTTGTAGTTTATGTCGATGACATGAACCTCATTGGGACTCCTGTAGAGCTTGAGGAAATTGCGGCACACTTGAAATCGGAATTTAAGATGAAGGATCTTGGGAAAACTTAATACTGTCTCGGCCTGGAGATTGATCATTGTTCGGATGGAATCCTAGTACATCAATCGAACTACACCTAAAAGGTATTGAGACGTTTTAATGAGGATAAAGCGAAGCCTTCGTGTACACCCATAGTTGTTCAGACACTAGATGCTAAACGAGATCCCTTCCGTCCAAAGGAGGATGAGGAAGAGATTTTGGAACCTGAAGTTCCTTACCTAAGTGCAATTGGGGCTTTAGTGTACTTGGCTCGGTGCAGTAGACCTGACATCTCCTTCGCTGGTAATCTTTTGGCAAGATACAACAATGCACCCACACGCAGGCATTGGAATGGTGTTAAAGACATTTTTCGCTACCTTAAAGGTACAACGGATTTGGGCTTGTTCTATACCCACAAATCTCCGAGTGTTGCCGCCGCCTATGGTCCTCGGATTGATTCTTGCCTTGTTGGTTACGCAGATGCTGGATATCTGTCTGACCCACATAGGGCACGTTCTCAAATGGGCTATGTCTTTACCGTTGGAGACACCGTTGTATCTTGGAGGTCTACCAAGCAAACGCTAGTTGCGACTTCGTCGAACCATGCTGAGATTCTCACCCTGCATGAAGCATCACGTGAGTGCTTTTGGCTAAGAGAAGTTATGGAACATATCCAAAGCACTAGTGGTCGTACATTAGTTGTTGACCTTCCTACGATGATCTTTGAAGACAACGCAGCATGTATCAAGCAATTAAAGAAATGATACATTAAGGGAGACAACACTAAGCACATAGCGCCAAAGTTCTTTGACTCACACCAACAGGAGCAGCATCAGAACATTGAAGTCAAGCAAATCAGTTCCCAGGACAACCTAGCCGATCTCTTCACCAAGTCATTGCCCAAGTCTGCATTTCAGAAGCTCGTCCAAGGAATCGGTATGCGTAAATTATCTGAGTTGAATAGCTTATAGTTCTCTTATTTAGAAGTTATGTCTAACTCAGGAGGAGTATCTAGAATCATACTCACATGATCTTAATGTACTCTTTTTCCTACGATTAGGAGCATTTTTTCCACAGGGTTTTTGCTACCTAACAAGGTTTTATTGAGGCACTCATCTTGGGATGATCATACTCTGTTGAGTTCACTACCTTCGTCCTGTTTGACGTTTGTTTAAAGACATTATGCATACTTCTCACTTTTCTTCTTAGTCTATGGGTTTTTCCCATGCCTTACGTTTTACCATAGCGAGGTTTTGTGAGTTTTACTACAAATGCATACTTCAATTAAATTTAAGACTCGTGATCACCTGTTGTGCCGATGACTTCATCAACTATTCTACCTTATCTGCTGAAGATCTGATGCAATGGTTTGTTAAGTATTTACACACTCAAGGGGGAGTGTTGTAGTCATATTTAGAATAGGAATGTGATTGTGTAAATCCTAGTAGATATGGGAGTGTATCTTATATTCTTATTAGGAGTTGATTACCTATTAAATGTTGTAATACTAAAGGAAAGGTTTTTACCTATCCTACTACTATAAATAAAGGCATGATGGAGTGAATCAAACACACCTCACAATTAAATCAATCTTTCTTCTCTTTAAGTGTAGTCGGCCCCTCTCTCTCTCTAAACCCTAGATTGTTCAATCAAATAGGCCTACAAAAAGACTCAAATAATTGGTAGTCTTAATTGATTGTTTTTTGTTAAAAAAAAGTAAGGACTGTGGAGAAGGATAAAATGGCATTGTGAAAAAAACGCTACCTAAGAAATAAAATATCTTGGAGTCCATTTTGTTAGTGTTTTCGTTGGAATTTATATATGGGACATGCTCAGATACTATAAAAAAGTTGAGGTTTCACCTTAAAACTAATATACAATATGAAGAATAGCCCAACTAGTTATAAGCCCATACAAGGTCTCTTATCTCATTGATATGGAATTCATATACTTTCCACACATTTAAATCATATGTAAGTGTTACAAACATTGATATGGAATTCGTATACTCTCCACACATTGATATAGAAAGTTTTACAAACATTTGCTTAATTTTTCACAAGATAGAAATATCATAATGGGGAAAACCATTACCCAATGGGGAATTTGAACCCAATGGGTTCGGTTACGGGGAATCCCTGTTTGGGGATTTTACAGTTTCGAGTTCGGAGAAATTAAACGGGTTCGGTTATGGGGATGGCACATCCGAACCCAATCTGCCCGTTGCCATCCCTAGGTGGATGAGGTAGAACGCCTCTACTTCCTTCTTTCTCTTCCCCCCCCCCCCTTTTTTTTAAGTGTTTTTCTTAGTGTGGATAATATTTGCTTGTGGTGATTTCCTTTGTGATGATTTAATTTGAGTCATGCTGAGATATGAGTTTCTTGTCACTGGGTTTAAGACTTAAGTTCTTCCTTCGTACCAAGTCCACTCCCAATGGGCCAATACCTTTTCTCCAAGATCCCCTACTTTCTCTAAATTTCGTTCCATCTCCAATTTGAAGAACTTCATTGGAAGGTGCTCATATGTTTTTGGCCTACTAAGTCAAATCGATGCTTATGTTTGTGGAGCCAAAAATAATCACAAGGCGACACGTGGATTTTTGGATATAAGAGGACAAAAATACCCTTGAGGCATATTGAGATTGCATCCAGAAATTGGCCTACTAAGGTGTTATTTGTTTTGTAGGTGCAATTTTGTCCAAGATCAAGGAGGAAGAAATTTGCATCCAGAAATTTGTGTTTTCATTGAGAGAAGAGTCACACACTCGTAGAAGATTCTCGCATCAAAAGGGTTTTCTATTTTCTAGTCCATTTGTAGATTTTCATACGTTCTTATTATTAGAATTTTTTATTTGCAAAGATTCTTTGATAAAACGTAAAAGATAAATACAATGGCTAGAAATTTAGAAAATTTCATAAGTGAAATTTCCAGTACTCAAGAAATGGGATCGGGCGATCCACAAGGCTAAATGTGATCATAAGAGCGGCACCATCGCTACGGGACTCCACCATGGCAACCACCGCGGTGGCCACCACGGCCACCACCACCCGTGGCGCGGTTCATGGCACCACTACCACTGCTCGAGGCGTGCCATCTAAGCTTGCACGGGCCCAAGTCCAAGCTATGCCATCCAAAGCCCACAACACCAAAGCCATAGCCCAAGCCTCGCACCCGCGTGCATTACACATCGAGCAGCTTACTTTCGCAGCCTTGCTTGCTCCCGTAGCCCTGCCTATTTCCGTAGCCTTGTCTGCTCCCATGGTTTCCCAAGTAACCCAAGTCAGCCCAAGAATATCTCAACCATCCAGACCAACCATCGAGCATGGGGCATTTTCACCATATTTCTCTGCGGATTTGACATTTCCCAACTTAAATCTTGCATTTGGAGTCTACCACCCTTCCACTACTCAAGGAAGCGCTTTCCTTCCAAGCTCTTCCAATCCAAATGGCGAACAACATTTGTCTTGACAAGTCATAGAGTTGACGAGCGCCCTTGCACAACAAACGACCTTGGTGAATCAACTTTTGCAATGCACCGAGATCCAACGTACCCCAGATGAGGTGTCCCGAAGTACGACAAGGGCAGACGAGCATTTCCAAAAGCATCCTAGCAAGCAGCTACTCGACCAACCACGAGCCGAGTGTTCGGGTAGTGTACATTCTCGATTGGGCCACCGAGATAACGTATACTCCCATCTTAGTGCACGGAGGAGCGTGCACTCTTGACCAGGCCTAAGGGTAAGTATACACTCACGGTTAGGGCCATACTCTGATGGTCAACATAAGCAGCCTTCTAGGCAAAGCATTTATTCGCAGCTAGGCCTGTAAGGAGTATCATCTACATCACATCAGAGCAGGCAACATGATGGATGGAGAGAAGCGGTCACTCAATCTAGCTCAAGTTCAACCGGTAGACTGTAAAGAATTCCCTCGCATACTAGGAGATTACCATATGCCTCGCTACTGCAGTGTAGACGAGTCGAGAACATAGAAGAACAGCTTAGACCAGCCGGTTAAGACCAGAGGCAGCCTAAAGTTCCGTTACCCCAACAAAGGCAAATCCAAGAAGAGGTAGAGAGACTCTTCAATGAACAATTGTGTGATTTCCAACGCAACGAAGTAGCCGATGAAGCACTACGGCAAGATATAACCAACATAAACAGGTCACCCTTCACGGACGAAATTGAGCAGGCAGAGCCTCCATGTAAGTTTAGCATGCCACACTTTACATCTTTCAAATGAGATGGAGATCCGGAGAGGCACTTGAAGCATTACGGAAGCGCGATGGTGCTTTATCGAAGCACCGATGCCCTTATGTTCAAAATCTTCACCACTACTTTGCAAGGTGAGGTGCAAGATTGGCTTCACACCTTGCCACCACGATCCATCTGGAGTTTTAATGATCTTTCTTTAGTTTTCACCAAAGAATACTCATCATACCGCTCGATCAAGAAAAAGTCCGACCACTTGTTCAACGTGAAGAAGAACCCAACGGAGTCACTCCGCGACTACGTGAAGAGGTTGAAAGCGAAGAAGGCGAAGATCGTTGGATGCGACGACTCGATAGCAAGTGTAGCCTTCCAAAAATGACTCCCAGCAAACCACCTATTGTTCAGAGAGATGATCATGAAAGAAGATCTAACTCTAGCAGACTCATTTGCTCTAGCAGAGAAGCATGCATTTTGGGATGAGGCTTGCGAGCAGAGAAGGTACCCGAGCAGCTTCGAAAAGAGTCGGCAGTGGCTTAAAGGAAGGAGGACGGGAAGCAGTCCAGTAAAAGTAGGTAGGAGGCCAAGTGTAGGGACCGACTCACGATCAAGAAGGCCTGATAACCAAAGACTATTCTAAGTTCTCAATTCCGATCCATCAAATCCTTCGCGACATCAAGAACGAGCCATAGTTCAAGTTGCTGAAACAATCAAAATGAGATACTTCCAAGTTGGACCACACCAAGTATTGCACATTCTACCGAGGTCCTAGCCGCACAATTGACGGCTGCTACACTTGGAAGAACTACCTAGAAAAGCTAGTGAAAACAGATACTTGGACAAGCCTTCAACTAAGATGATTTGAATCAATGGTATCTTCGCCAAGTCCGAGCACTTGGGGGTCACCAGCAACTCTAAAAAAAGGAAGATCCAGCAGGCTTTACTAGTCTCATAAGTCCAAGCAGTTGACACTTAACTTGGACCCATTATTGGCTTCAACAAGCAGAAGACGTCGATTTCCTACGCAACGACGCACTAGTAGTATTTGTCTAACTGGCCTATGCTATAGTTGATAGAATGATGGTTGATAATGGAAGTGCAGTCAACCTACTTCAGCTATCAATCATTCAGAAAATGGGCCTAGAAAGCACAATCATACGCCGAGCAGAGGTACTTACCGGATTCAACAGGCACACTTCAACTGTCATCGGCCACATCACACTTGATGTAAAAACACAGCCAGTTGTTCCAAAGCAGACGTTCACGATCGTAAGCGACCCATCTCCCTACAATGGGATTCTTAGTTGATCAAGCTGGACGCCACTTTTGTCAAGTATAAAAAAAATTAATTATGCATCCCGGGAGGAGAAGTTGGAGAAATTAAGTCCGACCAGGCCGCATCCCGATGATGTACTGTGCAAATATTGAAATAGTCAAAGAAGAAGACCTTTACCCTAGTGGAAGCTACCGAAGTCCAAAGGGACAAAGAAACTACCAAATAGCTATTACAGCAAGCGGATCGAGAAGATGGCGCCCAAGCAGACAAGATAGGATGGAAACCCGAAGAGGACGCTAAAGACATCATTCTTAATCCCCAGCAGCTGGAAAAAATGGCTAGAATCAGCTCACGTACGTTTTTGCATAGTGACCGTTTGACATACCCGGCATCGACCCTTAGGTAGCTTGCCACAAGCTGCACGTCGATCGCGTTCCCAAGTCGGTGATCCAAAAGAGAAGACATTTCACACCCGAGCGAGTAGCGATCATTGAGTCAGAAATTGACAAGCTATTAGAGGCTGGATTCATAGAAGAGGTAGCACACTCTGCATGACTTGCTAACGTCATACTAGTCATAGAAGGGCAAAATGGAGGGTTTGCGTAAGTTACACCAACCTCAACAAAGCATGCCCAAAAGATCTTTATCCTATCCCTCGAATCAATTTATTGGTAGATTCAACTTTTGGGAACCAACTGCTCAGTTTCTTAGACGCATACTCAGGCTACAACCAAATAGCCATGTATGAGCCTGATAAGGAGAAAACCGCGTTCGTAATCGAGTGAGGCATTTACTGCTATAAGGTTATGCCCTTTGGCCTTAAGAACGCAAGAGCCACTTACCAAAGGTTAGTAAACATGATGTTCAAGAAGCAAATCGAGGTAACCATGGAAGTCTATGTCAATGACATCATGGTGAAGGGCAAGCAATGGTCAGACCACATCTGCAACCTGGCGGAAACTTTCAATATCCTTAGAAAGTACAAGATGAAGCTTAACCCTACCAAATGCACATTTGGAGTATCTTCAGGCCGATTCTTAGGGTACTTAATAACCCAATGAGGAATTGAAGCACATCCCAAGAAAATCCGAGTAATCCTAGGGATGAAGTCTCCAATTATCTTGAAGGAGATCCAAAGCTTGACCGGATAAGCAGCTGCCCTCAATCGCTTTCTCTCGCGGTCTATCGATCGATGCAAGCCCTTTTACAATGCCATCAAGAAGGCATAACGAGATAAATAGGATGAAGAATGTGAAAAAGCCTTCCGATACCTGAAGAAGTATCTCACATCACCTCTTTTACTATCTAAGCCGAAAGCAGCGGAAGACTTATACATCTACTTGGCAGTCTCCGAAGTAGCTGTGAACTTTGCCCTCATACGGGAATAGTTGGGGGCCCAACTACGAGTATTCTACACTTCTAAAGCTCTTCTCAATGCAGAAACTAGATATTCGAGGATTGAAAAATTAATTTTGGCACTAGTTGTTGCGGCTTAGAAGCTCAGACCATACTTTCAAGCTCATACAGTCATCGTCATGACTCAGTATCCTCTACGATCAATCTTACATGGTCTAGACGCTTCTCAACGAGTGATGAAATGGGTGTTGGAACATGGCCAATACGATTTATTTTCCCGACCCTGCATAATGATAAAGGCCCAAGCCTTAGCAAACTTTATAGTGGAGTTCACGCCGAGCCTAGGCGATGTAACAGAGCGGCCCAATGATGCCCCAGAGGTAGCCGAGCATGCTCTAGCAACGCCTGTTCTACCCAATGAAGGCTTTTGGCATTTGCAGGTCGACGGCGCATCCAACTACAAAGGTTCGGGAGCAAACATGGTCCTTGTCACCCTAGATGGTTCAATGCCTGAGCAGGCGATCACTCTAGGTTTCAAAGCATCCAACAACAAAGTAGAGTGCGAGGCCCTATTAGTAGGTTTTCGAATGGCAAAAGACTTGGCGGTGAAGAAACTCGTAATTCATTCCGATTCCCAACTAATCACCAGCCAAACTATTAGGGAGTGCACGGCAAAACATCCGAGGATGGCACTATACCTAGAAAAGGTACGGAAGCAGCTTGAGGCATTTCAGACTTACATTCTCACTCAAGTTCTGAAGGCAGACAACACCCACACAGATGCACTAGCTAGCTTAGGCTCCACCCTTGACCACCAACTCAAACGCTCTATTCTGATGGAGTATCTAAATAAGCCAAGCATAAAGGCACAGCTGGCTACTAAGGTGTCACAGGTTAGTATAACTCCCAACTGGCAAAGTTCTATTATAGATTACCTGGTCAATGGCACACTCCCCATAGAAAGATTGGAGTCTAGAAAGTTCCAAATAAAGGCAGCACGCTACTACATATGGAACGACATTCTCATCCGAAGATTCTACACCGAACCATATCTTCGTTGCATAGTGCCTCCTGATGACTTGAAAGTTCTAAGTTCAATCCACGAAGGTGTTTGAGGAAATCACTTTGGAGGCTGATCCTTAGCACAGAAGGTTCTTAACACAAGCTACTATTGGCCTACCATGCACCAAGATACTAAGGAGTTAGTACAAAAGTGTGACCGCTGCCAATGTTACAAGCTGGTACCAGCACTACCTGCCAGTGAGCTACATCCGCAGACGAGTCCTTTGCCGTTCATACAGTGGGAAATCAACCTAGTAGGACCTATGCCGCCTACTAATGGGGGCAGAGGCATGATGATCGTGGCGGCCGAATACTTCACCAAATGGGTAGAAGCAGAGCCCATGATGACCACAACTCAGACGGACATAGAACACTTCATATGGAGGAACATTATCTACCGATTTGGTATCCCTCAATCCATCGTCACCGACAATAGCCTGCAATTCATGAGCAAAAATTTGGCGAAGATTGTTGCCAAAATTAGATTAACCGAAATCAACCCAATTAAGTCCAAATTTTAATGCTTGCAAGTGTAGGAATTGTTAAGTAGTGTAGTAGGCAAGCACCAGATCGTTCCAACTAAGATTGAAATAATTCTTTCTAACTTAATTTGTATTACACTTGAAGTGAAATTGTACGATTAATGATTGAGAAAAATTTAGGAGTGGAGATTCTAAATTAGTAAAAAGTAAAATGAAATTAACAAGTAATGGAAAATGATGAACAACTTGCAAAGAAAATTATAAATCAGTTGTGAAAGACACTAGAGCATCCGATTCACCATAACCAATCCAACTCAATTCCTACAATTAATTATTAATGAGTAATCATCCAAATTGACGATCTAGCTCCTCTAATTCATATAGTATCCATGGCATCTAGATTACTATGTATAATCATATGTGCTAACAATTTATGGCATCTAGATTACTGAACACACACAAGTTCATTAACAATTTGAGAACTACTTAAGAGACCGCATGAAACCTAGTGTATGGCATCTACATCAAAAGAATAATAATTGGAAATATTATTGAATTCATAAAATTAAAAGAAAAATAAGTTTAGAAAAGCCTAAAAAATGCCCTTGCTCTACCGCTGCCTTCTTCTTCTTGTTCCGCCGATGCTTCTCTTTTTTCTTCTTGAATGATGATCAGTTTCCTCCCTTTAATTCCTCTTCTTTTTCTCTTTTTTTCATGAATAATGACCAACCAATTAACTATATTAACTAGCCGTTTTTTTTCCTTCTTTGTCTTGCCCACTTTTGCTTCCTTCTTCCGCTTGTCGTATTTTTCCTTTTCTTCTTCCCTCTTTCATTCATTTCTTCCATAATGAACAGCCGCAATTGTCTCCAAATTAATGCCAATTGAACTCCAGCTGTTCCTTTTGGTTTCTTTTGTCTTTCCCCTTAACATCCTTCTTTCATTCTCCGTAACTGATGAAGGTTTAAAACCACAACCATGACCTTCATATTACCCTTTTCAATTATTTGCTTGATTCGAAACGGTAATTGTATTTTCCAAATGGGCATCCTCCAATTTTATTCCAATGAGTATCATGCAAAGAGATTGAAGTAAAACAAATTTAAGCCACATGTATTTTCTAAATCGTAAATCCATAGTCCACACTTCAATCATGGTCATAGGCATTTAACATACCACATGATTATATTAAAACTAAGAAATTAATATGATTTTGATCCTATTCATTAGTATGACTATAAAAACTCAAAGTTATATAATTCCTCTCGTTTAAATCCAACATGTCATCATAAAATGTAACCTTCAAGGTAAAATAAGTAATTAAATATGTGCTCATTAAAGGTCTTCCAAAAATATGGCATTAAGCAGTACATGCCCACGCTAAGATATCCTCAAGGCAATAGGCGGGCCGAAGTATCCAGCAAGATGATCCTTGACTGCCTCAAGAAATCCATCACCAGCAAAAAGGGAAAATGACCAGACGAACGCCCCGAATGTCTATGGGCATATCGCACCACCAAAAGATGAGCAACTAGTGAAACTCCTTTCTCTTTGGCATTTTGCTCAGAAGCAATCATTCATCCCAATGTCATCAAGCCAAGTATCACCACTCTACTACCAAGTATTGAGCAAAACAGTAAGGAGATGGCCACAAGCTTAGATCTGGGAGAGGAGAAATGCGAGCAGACCATCACTCGCATAGCAACCCACCAACAACAGCTCATTTCCAGCTACAATAAAAGGGCTAAGAGTCGGCAGTTCCAGCCCGAAGATCTAGTCCTAAGAAAAGCCTTCATCACTGCCGATAGAGAATGCTTCAAAAAGATGGATCCCATCTGGGAAGGTTCGTACAAGATCAGCAGGGTAGGCGGTAAGAGTAATTACACCCTCGCCATCGTGAAACTACAAAAAGATCGAAAAGCAGTGGAATGCCCACAATATGAAGAAGTACCATGTGTGACCTCCCACTACATCAAAGCCTGAAGACTCAAGCAGCTCGACGGACACCACCTTACAAGTCGATGATTATCCAGTTGTTATGCAGTTCCTACCTTACAGATAAGTTCTCGTTCGTTTCGCTCGTTTTTCAATGAGGAATTCAGAAGTAATCATAACTTGGCTTGGCTGCATGCTTACAACAACTAATCACTCTTGCACTTCAAAAGAAGACCACGCCCTTCTTAGAGACTCATCACAAGAATTGTGCCCCTCGAGGGACTAACCATGCTGTCCAGTGCAAGAGGGTAAACCAATTGCTCTCCAGTGCGAGAAAGTAAACCAATTCCCCGACACCCATATGGGTTAGCTCTCCAAGATGGGAGGATAAACTCTACACTCCGAATATCCAGACGTGGATGAGCCGAGCTACCCTAGTATAACTAGATGCATGATGGCTTACGTCGAGATTCCTAGAAGTAGCCAAATGGTCTTTTTCAAAGCTTAGCTAACTGAAGGATTTTGGGTCTCTTGGCCTAATCCGTGGGGAACTAGGCCTTAGGGATGGAAGGGGCACATTACCCAATACATCTAATGGACGGCTACCCTGGAACCCTAAAGCTGCTACCGAGTGCACTAAGGTAGCCTACTGTTTCTGAAAGACTGCCCACGGCTTGCCCTTCGAGCAGTAAAGCCGCGCTAGACTTATACAACCACACATTCTTATGAATGGTTAAACAAGGTAGTACGCATATAGGAAGCTTTATCCACTGTCGACATGCTACGTAGTCGATAAGCTTTACCTCTACCAAGCGCGGAATAACCTACACCAAGTCCTAAAATGTTGTGATGCTTGTTACGCAACCTACGGAATTGGAGAAAGCCAAGGTTAACAACCTAGTGGTTACGCGAACTTGTTTGCTTCTATAAGTAAGGCATTCGGCTACCAACCCTATGGCTAACAACTTTGCAAAGTTCTACACCAACACTTACGGCTGCATAGGCTACGCAGGCCTGTCTGCTTATAGAAAAGTAGTATGCCTGCCACTAGTCTATAAAGTCTAAAGGTTATGGCATGAACAAAAGAAGCGAAGATGAAGAAAGGCGAAGGAAGCATGTTTATAAACAACTAGCAAAGGCCGAAGGAGTTCAAGCAAAACAAGAGCTACATGGAAAAACAAAAACAATTCTAAAAGCTACCTAGAAGACTACACTTCAGCAGCTTGGACATCCCACAACTACTCAGTCGACATACCTTCAGCAGCCGCGACGCCTCGAGCCCATCCTTCTCACCCTTCAGCTGCTCATTCTCCTTGAGCAAACCAACACGGACGCGCTGCAGCTCATCCACTCCCTTCTTTAGACTTTCGTTGATCTTTAGTACACCTTGAAGTTCCAACACTTAGGGTTCAAGCCTATCGACGATTCTCTTAAAGTGGATCACTTGATTATAAGCAAAAATCAACTCTTCATCCTTTGCATAAGCAAGAAAACGAAGCTCAGAAACTGCAAACTCAAGATCTTGAATCTGAGGTATGTAACATCCAATCTCCTTCTTTGTAATTTCATACTTAACTTGGATCGCGTCAAGCGTAGTTTTCAAGTCAACCATCTCTTGGCGAGCGGTCTCGAGTTGCAAAGAAGTGGGGGCAAAAATATTAGACCCTTTCAAAGCAACAAGCTCATAATCTAACCTCTTGATCTCCTCAGCTGAGGAATAAGCTTCAGCTGCCATAGTCTTCGCCACCTCCTTGGCAGCCTTCCTATATCTGTATCATAGCAAGCAGAGCAGTCATTCTATATTAGGTCGTATGTTTCGCAATCGAACTTAGGCAAACAACATTTCTAATGCCATCAACAAACTTGGCACAAACGTATGTCTTCAAGCAGATCTGGTTTCAAAAGCACACAGATCTCAGCAGCCTCCCCAGAAGCAAGCTTAGTGGATTTATCACAGCTGCCTGCACGAGTAGTCTCCTCATTCCCAACAAGCGAATCAATCTTAGCAGCAAAAGGAGAAGGCATTGGCCCCACTTTAGCAGCATAGTCCACCTTATCACTCTTCATAATAGCAAGCATATCCAAAGGTGAACCGGACTTAGCTCCCAACGGACGTCTGGATACAGACTTCGGCATTGGGGGCATAACAGGACCTCTATACTGAGCAATCATATCATCAATCGTACTAGCCATTCTCAACATGGCAGATGCCACAGGCTTAGATCTAGCAGCCTCATTTTTCTTCCCATTGGAAGAAGTCATGCCAATCACAAGCCTCTCGGCAGCAGGTGGATCCTCAAGGAAGTCTTTAGTTTTTTCTCAACCGACATCTCTTGAGCAGGCAGGGAGATCTCTTCTTTTCACCTTCAATCATAGTAAGCTCCATGACAGCGATCAGACGAGCCAATGCATCTGCCTTGATCCTCCTTACCTCCACTTTTGGGAGCCCACATTTCTCCCGACGAAGAGAACTAAACAACCAACGACATTCATGGGACTCAACAGGGGAGCTCAACCCACATTCTGGCAACCCATGAGGCCCACGACCTCCTCATTTCTCTCAATCGCCGACCTAACCCGCTCCAGGTCCAAGAGCCCAAAGGACATGAGCCATACAACTCGCCTAGCACTACGCTTTAGCTCCTCAATCTGCAGCCCCAGCCGCACAAGCTGCCCTTAGCTCTAGCCAAGCCAAGCAGCCCAAGCAATGGTCCCTGCCACAACACCTCCTCGGCCCATGTCGAGCTGACTCCTGGCCCCTACCATCCGACATGCCGCACCACCCCGACAGCTACCCCGCGGCAGCACTATCCAATAAGAAGATAAGGAAAATTAATTTTTTCTTACCTCAATGTCGGGCAGAGAAGACAAAGAAAGCAACGAAAGACGATCATTTGCCCCGGCAAGTGTAGAAGATTGCTAGGGGAGGGGGAATAAATATCCTCTAGCTTTCTCTCTCTTATAAGGTAAAATAAATCGCTCTCCAAAGTTGATTTAATAATCCACTTAAGGTGGACTTAAATAGGCTTTGAGAGAAATTTATTTCTCTTTCCTAGAAGGATTTAATTTCCAATTAAAGAGGGAATTTACATCAAAATAGGAAGCAATTCTACATTTCCTAAAGTAAGAAGATCTCTACACCTGCTGCCCTTTCCTACAAGCAGCCCAATAGGTGTGGGGGCATTTGTGGAGCCAAAAATAATCACAAGGCGACATGTGGATTTTTGGATAAAAGAGGACAAAAATACACTTGAGGCATACCGGGATTCCTACGCACGAGCAGCAGACAATTATCACTCAACCAAGTCAAAAATGCCCAAAATAGGTAAACAATTCAAAACCTATTTCGTCCATCCTCATCAAATCTTCTCCACAAGGTAACCCCCAAAACATTCCTTTTAAATTATGTTAATTGGCTAATTAATGGATTTATTACCTAATTAATCTATTAATGGCCAATTAAATCACCAATTATACCCAAAAAAATGGACAAAGGCCGGTCACCTTCTCTCTCAAGGGGACCGGCCATGCACTATATATTCAACCTCATTTCCTCTAAAAACATAGGTTTTCACTCTTGCTAAAATTCTTCAAAATTCTCAAACACTTTTCTCTTAAAATTCTAACTTTGGCATCGGAGGTTCTTCGGCCAAACCCCCCACCACCCCCCCCAAAAAAAAATTTATTGTGGGCGCATGAGGCTCTTGGCCTTGACCTATGATGTTATTTGTTTTGCAGGTGCATTTTTATCCAAGATCAAGGAAGAAGAAATTTGCATCCACAATGTTCATTTTTATGCATGGTTGAATCATTGGAGATCAAGTTCGATTTTAAAGATCTGTCAATTGTTTCCTAGATATTACTACCAGTCTTAATTATTGAAGAATTATGTTGGAGTCAATTCAGCCAAAGATTAACCAAGTAGAGGTGAATTATATCTTCAATATGGAATAAAAGATGTGATAATGTCCATACTATCTCCATATTTTCCTCATCCAATTCACAGAGTCATTATCGCCCCTTATTATGTTAGCACGTGGTGATCACCAAATAATAATAGGATAAAATTTTGAAATCTTATCAACGAAGGTGATCAAGATTGTAACTCTAAATTTTACAATCTTAACGACTTTGTTTTTCCCATTCTGCTGGAAACTTGGTGCCAGGGTGTCCTAGTTCAGATAATGTTTTACTTGAATTGTAAAAGCCTATACAGACTCACCCATGTTGATTGGATACCTTTATCAACCATGTAAACTTGTCACAATATTTTTCAGTCCTATAATATCCTAGTTCTACACACGTGTCCAACCATGTCTCTTTAAATACAAGAGACCAAGCAACAAAAAAAGAACTTTCAACTCAACACACAAACAAATGCTATATGCAAAACTCTCACACACTCTTGAGGAAAATACTAACTACTTCACTAACTTTCATTAGCACATATCAGTTTGGTTAAGCATCACTAGGTTGAAAAACGGGCTACAAATCAGTTCAGTTGAATATCATTGGAGCTATAGAATTAGCTTGCTTAGGAGTTTCTTTAGTTTGGTTAAACTACAATTACTCTTGTGTTGACTGGTTATCTATTCCAAGTCTAAGATGATGAAAAGTATTTGATTCTTTAGCCAAAAGATGTCACTTCATCAGCTTTCTTGGCGAAGTGAAGTGTTCTGTGATCAATTATTCCCATGTATCATTTAGAGTTCGGCATTCAGACGGCCGAACAACTTTTACCATAAAGACGCTCATTTCCTTCATCAACTTTTACCATAAAGATGCTCATTTCCTTTACCATAAAGACGTCCCTACAGGTTGATAACGATTCGGTGCACCTATGTTTATAGTTGAAGCGACTGAACCTGGTGAAGAATATTGAACTTCATAACAAAATGCATAACCTTGTCTTCAAATTTTAGAATCCAAGGTAGAGAGTGTTCCTTTCTTGGTCAAAGTCACTCGGTGTAGAAGTCAGTAGCCCGTTTCATCATCAAACCACCACACCCATTTTATTCGCTTGGCCGAGCTTGGTAACAAATTGGCACGCCCGTATAGGCAATCATCCACACAAAGACGTAGTTAGCTTGTAGAATACTTCGACCTAGTCCGTGTAATTTTTAAGGTTAGCAAATATCTTTTTCTAAAAAAACCAATGAAATTACGTCGACTGAAAATAAAAAGATGGAAAAAAGTGAAATAGCCAGATTCATCCAAGTAATTATATTGGTAAAGATCTAAAACATAAATGATAAAAAGAAGTAAACTGGGAAGGATAGAGCAAACGGCCGGGAATACAAAATTGGAGAACGTAATTCAAATCCCAACGAGCTCAAGTAAAAGAATCCAAAGATAACGTGGACACCTGAGAAAGAATCCCAACGATTTATCAATTGTGCGTGTTCACTGTACATAGCATAGAGCAAAAGTAAAACCTACGACTATTAACATGCCTAAACTGTGGCAAGTCTGTTTTCCAACCAGATGTTGCCCTCGGCTTTTGATTTCTCAAACTTTTATTAATTTTCTCTTCACCGATATATCAATGGTGTAGCAAATTTTCTTCAACATCAAGCAACCCAGTGCCCTAATGTATACGCTTTAACCGAGAGATCGAAGAACCTGAATAGACTCGGTGCAACAATGAAAGCTTCTCAAATGTTATTACACTATTCTATGCCTCGCTTTACTTTCCCAACTGCAACCTCTAAAGAGACCTTGTCCCGAAATGAATTTCTCCAAAACCATGAAACCCTAGTCTCCGCCAATGGTGTTTTCGAGTTGGGGTTGTTCAAGTCGGGAAGGATTTCAGGGTGGTACTTGGGAATATGGTACCAAAAAAAGCAAAGAAAAAACCGCATTGGAATTCATCAAAAGCAACTTTGAAAATTGGTGATCATGGCAACCTTGCCCTTGTTGATAGAGAAACAGCAATGAAACCCAAGCTACGAATCTGATTTTCAAGCCACCAAGATTTAGAACTTGAGCCACCAAGATTTTTGAATTTATTTATTTTCTCTATCTTTCACTTTCTTCTGAACAGGTTTAATCATAGAAACAGGGATTGTCTACTATATCAAGTAACAACAAAGCCGTACCAATGAGTGAAAGATACGAAGGTTGAAACTTCGCATTGTGCCATGTCTGCAATTGTCGAAAATACTGAGACAAAGCAAGAAGCTGACAGAAAAGTTCTTGCAGCCACAAGATTGGATTGGATTTGTTGTAATTGCCAAAGGCGGATAGATTAGAAACTACAATCTTGTGGCTCATTCTTTGTTTTGGACCTCAAATTCATTACTCTCTTACTCTGTTCGCACGAAAGGATTAAGTCGAAGAATCGTAGTTCGTCAGTTCAATAAACTCCTATTACTACTAATAGGATTAAGTCGAAGGATTAAGTCGAAGAATCGTAGTTCGTCAGTGCAAGACATTCCTACATCCATGTAATCGGAATAACTATTAAAAACTGTATCTGGCCTTGATTATGGAATAACATTAATAGTTATAAAACAAACCCAACCCTTCAATTTCTAAAGAGAACCGAATTGAGGTTAGGATTTCAATGTTCTTCCCTATATATGCAACCGATCATGACTACCCGGTTCCGATTCAACTCCTAAACAATACAACAAGCATCATCTCAAATATGCATACAAAATATCGAATTCAAATTCGAAACCAAAACTAAAAGTTAAAACCTTGGGAAAATACTTACGCTAGAGGAGAGCCCACAAGGGAGAATCATTATTTTCACTTGGGTCGAGGCCAGATTCCATCGGCATTGCCCGAAATCAGAGAAAAGTCGCCGGAACACGTCAATATGTTTGGACCTCGTTTTCTTTATACAATGGTTGGTTTTCAAAGGGTGGGTACGGTAAGATTGAAGACGGCTTCGCTACGAAACTATAGCTTCCGACCTCATGTGATTTCGTTATCGTATGAGGAAATTATGATGAAAATAGTTTGTAAGGGATCCCGTGAGTGAAGGAGGAAGAAGAAGAAATGGTTCTTTCCCCGCTTTTCCCCTATAACCTTCTCTCCTTTCTTCCCGATCTTCCCCCCACCACACCACCCCCCGCCCCAACTCCTCCTCCTCCTCCTCTTTTCTTCTTTCTTTTTCTTATTTTATTCTATCATTAATATTTGGCTAAATATCAGTTTAGTACCCTTAAGTTCCGTGATTTTCAACATTTGATACATAAAGTTTTTTTCGTTCCAAAATCATACCTAAAGTGTTAATTTTGGAACAGTCTCATACATCTGTTAATTTAATTGTTAAATCAACCATTAACTGATGACGTGGCGCCCACATAAACAATGACTAGGCACTATGTGTCAATATGGGGCTGAATATTAAAAAAATTTAAAAATTAAAAAAAAAATTTTAGGAACCCACCCATTCCCCCTCCTTCCCGACCCCTTTCCTCCTTCTCGCTCCCTTCTCTTCCATGCACCCATCCTCCCCGCGCACCCACCCATTCCCCTAATTCCCTTCCTTCTCTCCTCTGCACTTACCCTCCCCGCACACCCACCCATCCGCCCTCTCTCTCTCCAACCTTGTGAAACCCGAGAGACCCTTCACTCTGCCACCATGCTTCCAAAACCATTTGATTCCATCACTTTATCTACATTTCCAACTTCACTCCCCATACTAACCCTAGCCCTATCCTCCTTAGATCTTCTGCCAGCCTCACTTCTCGAATCGAGCTCCATTGGTGAAACCCTAGCTCTATCCTTACCGACGCCGCCTTCGGAAACCCTAACTCTAGCTTCCTCGGCCTCTCTAATGGCATCCGATTTTCCATCCAATCTGAAATCATTGTTCATCACAGAGATCTCCTTCTCTGAATCAACTACGATTTGAATCCTTTGGAAGCTCTAGACGAACGGAGTTGGTGGGTCCCAATAAGGCGGCATACCTTTCTATTGCCTCATGTTGAAGATTTGAAGATCAAAAATTTTTAGGGAAAGCGCAAGAAAAATGTGGGATATAAGGGATACAAAAAAAACCCAGGAGAGAGAGAGGGTGCATAGGGTGTTTGGATGGTAAGAAAATTTGGGGGGAAATTTGTGATTTTTTTTGTGGTTTGATTTGAGATGGGTGGGTGTAGAGGAGAGAAGGGAGAGAGAAGAAGTGAGGGGGAATAGGTAGGTGCCCAGAATTTTTTTTTAATTTTTTTAATTTGTTAATATTCACGTGGACCCCATATTGACACGTGGCGTCCATTCATTGTCCACATGACATCAAGTCATCAGTTAAATGCTGATTTAACAGTTAAACTAATATATGTATGAGATTGTCCCAAAATTAACACTTTAGGTATGACTCTGGAACGAAAAAAACTTCATGTGTCAAATGTTGAAAATCACGAAACTTGAAGTAAACTGATATTTACCCTTAATATTTTATATCTTTTCTACTACTTTAAATAAAATGATTTATACGTGTTTCGTAAAATCTTTCTTCTAGTTCTAATTTTTGCTACGCTTATGATCAGTTGTTCCTAATAACGAGTGCTGTTAGAATATACTAATTAATATGTCACACGTGTCCTGACTAATAAGTCAATGAAAGTTGACACATACCCTCTAAGGGCATTTTGATCGTTTTATATATATTTTTTTTAAATAAAATAAAATTATGGATGGGTTGTAACAGACTTAATTATAGCAATAATGTGACAACCCGTTCCAAATTTTACGTTTTTATTCATTTTAAAAGCGTGAATTTACAAAAATGCCCTAGAGGCAAAGATTTTGACTAACGTTGATCATCGTTTAGACAGACGTATGACTTATTCTTTCGCATATCCTCATAGTATTCGTTGGTGCGAATGCATAGGCGAAAGCCGTTTGCGAGTCTAGGTTATAACGGTATAGTTATGGACGTTTGAAGTTGGTTATTGAGAGTTAGTTAAAAGATTAAGAATGACCAATTAGATGAAAAATAAGAAAATGGCAGCAGCCCAATCAGAAATCAGAAAGAGAAAAAAAAAAAAAAAAAAAAAAAAAAGGGAAAAGTTGGGAGCTTATCTCGTGGGTTTTCCGTTCGTACACCTCCACGACCACCCATCTTCCAAGGCCGATTCTGGCCAACTCTGATAGGAGCATATTCATGCGACTTAAATGGCTTGTTCTCGTACATTTACGTTATGTTTCTTTAGTTATTTTAGTTCTTTATGCTTCTTTTGTGTGTTTTCAGGTTCTAAGGGCTTAGGGAGCAAGAAAGTGCATTTTGAGGCTATTTGGAGCATTTTTGGGCATGGATTGGATAACTTATCCATGGAGCCAAAGTTTGGACGAAATTGAAGACTTGAAGTAGGAAAGTTAAATCCTAAAAAGACCTCATGTTTGAGCATCATTGAAAACTCCTACGCATTTTAGAACACAAAAACAACATTCCTAGCAACCTTAGGACATTGTCGTGTGTTTCCTTGTGTCTCCCTTCCTTGCCATGCAAGGAAGGGCTTTGTTCCCTATTTTAAATACTTAAACACTACCACTTATCATTCACCACATATCATTCACCACTTATCATATCATACATTCATTTATCACTTATCATAATCATTCACTTATCACTTAACATATCATACACTTATCACTTATCACTCATACTCACCTACAACATCCACCTACTTCACCTACAACATCCACCTACTCACCTACAACATCCACCTATTTCACCTACAACATCCACCTACTCACCTACAACATCCACCTACTTCACCTACAACATTCACCTACTTCACCTACAAATGACATAGCCATATGTTCCCTCCACTACTCCTATAAATACCCTTGCATTCATTCATTCATTCCCCATTCAATTCACATCTCATTTTCATACACAACACACCACAAACATCCACCTACTCACCTACAACATCCACCTACTCACCTACAACATCCACCTACTTCACCTACAACATCCACCTATTTCACCTACAACATCCACCTACTCACCTACAACATCCACCTACTTCACCTACAACATTCACCTACTTCACCTACAAATGACATAGCCATATGTTCCCTCCACTACTCCTATAAATACCCTTGCATTCATTCATTCATTCCCCATTCAATTCACATCTCATTTTCATACACAACACACCACAAACACCTCCATTCTTGCCGTGCATATCCCTTCATTTTCTGCATATTTTCTCTTCATTCCAACCACTCCTCATCCCCCAAAAACTCACCTTAGACCTTGTGCTACAACAACGAAGAAGAGAAGAGTGCCTAAACGTTCATACAATTCAAATTTGAGTTGTTGGAATGTTTAGGTGTTTCTTTGATTTCAATGTTTAAATTCAATTTTCTTTGTTTTGTAATGGAAGAGAAGAGTGCTTAAACGTTCATACAATTCAAGTTTGAGTTGTTGGAATGTTTAGGTGTTTCTTTGATTTCAAAGTTATGAGGAACTAAACCCCCCTTTAGCTAGGGGGTGATTCAAAATACATGTTTATGTTTACAATATGAATTGATTACTTTTGGTTGGAATTTCATAAGTTGTGGATTCAATTCGTTTAACTGTTTGATTGATAACGTATTTATGTATGTTCATTGAGATTGCAAGCTTAATTTTCATGCATGAATATGACGCTAGAATATAAGTGAGTTTCACCTAATTGTTATGAACTTATATTCACAAGTAGTGGAGGTTGCTTATAAACAACCGCGTTAAACGAATTCTTGGCATAAGTTTCATGCGTATTCCATAGTAACGAATGCCTCGTCAACACTTATAATTTTCATTGAACTTAATGATCTTTGTTGAATGTCTCTATCATGCGTATTCCATAGTTAGGGACTTTGATTAAGAATAATTTGGTTGTAATGCGTATTCCATTCAATCCAATGAATTTAGGGAAATCTGAAAGTTAATTTAAGCGGACCTAATTAACTTGGAGCATTGAGTTTCACAACTTATCGAAAGACCAACTGAGAATCAATATTGTATGCAAGTGTAACATGTGTGGAGAAGAACCCCTTGGCTATTCCATCATCCATATTTTTATCACCTTTGTATTTACGTTTTGCCTTTAATTATAATCTTTCCATTTAATTTAATCTTGCCCAAACACATTTCCCCCATATTTCTTTGAGTCTTAATCATTCGTATTTGTTTTATTTTCGTGTTTTAAGTATTTGGAGTCTTGTGTACTTGTTTTGAATTCTTGTTAAGTAAGTTAAATGTTTTAAAACTTAGTTTTATTTATTTGAGTCAAGTATTTAGCATCCCTAGTTAATCCCCGGTTAGAACGATCCCTACTTACATCATTACTACAATTGTCACAAATAGGGTTTAATTTGTATGCATATAATGCTCGCATCAAACTCCGATGGAGTTTTTCAACACCACCACCACCATCTTGAAGCTCTCATTTCCTTCTATAAAATCCACCCAAGAACCACTTTGCTTAACCTCTGTATGTGGCGGTTTAAGGCCACGAAAGTTGATGGTTCTCAAGGTGCCCCAGCCACCCTTTTTGATTTTCCGGCAAAACGACAAAGCGATGACCAATGCCACCACATGGCCTTTGTAGCCCATCATCCGAGGAGCAAATTCCAACCAACCTTGACCCTGTTGGTCGACGTCGAGAAGTTTTAGTCACCGCCGGCTTTATGGGAAAAAGTGACAATCTTCCGTCCTTTTTTGGACTTCGTGGCAGGTATGAAAGTTGTTCCACTCACTGAGATCTTCATTTCTGTGCAGTTTGAGAATTTTTGGAAATAATTGGATTTTCCGGCTAGTCGGGACGGCCGACCGCCACCCACGGCGGCGCGTGGCCAGTGAGCTGCCAATGCTATTTTTACGCTATGTCGAATGTCTTGAAGTCAGTTTTGATATTTGGATGATGTAGGTTGATCATTGGAACCTAAATTCGTTACGATATGTTAGTTGATAAAAATATGAATCGACGATCCGACCGTTGGATCGTCACCAAACTTGGATACATTATAATACATAATATTTAAAGATCATAGGAATTTATGGATCGGGAATCCGACGTACGGATCTTCCCGAATTGGATTTGTAAGTTAGTAAAATAAATGTTAACCGCCACCTGATTTTGGGCAATTGGCGGAGATCTGACCGTTGGATCGTAATGAAATTTTAATATGTTATTCTAGAAGCATATTGTAGATATTTGGGAGTTGCGGATTGGAAATATGATATGCGGATCTTCCGGGTCGAGTTATACAGGGTTGTAGACCCTACCGTCGATCTTTAATCGACGGTTGACTTGTGGTCAATGGGTCTCGAACTATTTTAGAATGCCCTTGAGGATGTGTTTTACGTGAATTACATATTATATTGATAAGAGTTCTGAGATGTGATTCGATAATTGGTCACAGACGCCAATCATTTGGGACGCCTCGATGCGTGCGCTATAGAATCATAGCATAGACTTTAGGTGAGTGGATCTTTTCCTTTTTTATCGTACATATTATTGATAGTTCCATCGACACTTTTAAATTGATTTAGGTATATTACCTTTATATAATTAATGTGAATGCTTGAAGTACTAATGCGAACTACGAATGACTTGATCCCTATTTAAGGTATGTAGGCAGTCTAACGAGACGTTAGATGCAACCATACAATAAGTGAGATTAAATAATGGAGACAAAAGCTTTGTTTGGGTAATGACCAATGCGAAGGAATCTGGTGAAAAACATGAGATTTAACCTTATGTTTTGGGTGAATAAATGTTGGTTATAAATCAATGTGTGAGGAAATGAGAAGTTGTGGTTTATGATTTATAAATGCCTTGCCATAATTAGTTTACATTTTAGTATGTGATTTAGTACAACCTTGCACAGTGTTGCACACCAATGTGGATGTCAAGGTAAGTTCAGGTGAGTATATAATGTTGGTATGATTGAATGGTAATTAGTGATAAATGGATGTGAGTAGAATTCATTGTCCTGCACCCCCGTGTTAGTGCTCCGCCCGAGGCCAGGGCCTAGCCTTCACATGATCGTTCACCTCCCGCACCTTACGTGCGCCTTGGATTCCAAGGTAGGTGCCAGCTTATTGTACAGACCACTTTAGATGGTTCTGGCTCGTAGGTGACTTGCGATACTTCGCACAACCTTCACGTGATCGTAGCACTTGAGCGTATTTAGTTACACCTAGCCTGTCGTACAAACCACTGTAGGTGATTCCGACTCGTGTGCAAGACTTCATTGATGAGATATTGATTGGCTAGCATATTGATGAGATATTTCTTGGCTAGCATGTTGATGAGCTATTGCCTAGCATGTTATGGAGTTATTGGCAAGCATGTTATGGAGCTTTGGCTAGCATGTTATCAAGCTATTGGCTAGCATGTTGATGAGCTATTGGCTAGCATGTGGATGAGCTATAGATAAGTCGTACAGGTCACTAGAGTTGACTCCCGACTTATAGGCTAGCATTGATTGATGAGATATAAGATAAGTCGTACAAGTCACTAGAGGTCACTCCTGACTTATATGCTAGCATTGATTGATGAGATATGAGTACAGTCGTACAAGTCACGTTAGGTGATTCCGGCTGATATATAATTTTATATTGATTAAGTTCATTTGGCCTACTTGTTAATGCATTGTAAAGTTGATGGACATGGCATACCCGTGGTTTTGGCCATTCTTGAGCATGGGTGGATATATAGATATATATATATATATATATGTGTGTGTGTGTGTGTGTAGTATTGTCCTATAGTAAACGATAAGGGATTTATAGTGAGGGGTTATTACTGTTAGAAAGATAATAGTTTTGGGAAGCTTAGTTTTATTGCTTACTCACACTTTCTGTTTTGTACCATTCCAGATTATAACTGCTGAGTTCGTATCGAAGAGGATCTATGGCTAATCTTTGTATTGGTGGCTCCTTTTAAGGGTATGATTCTTACCCACACTACTGTACTTTACTTATGCTTTGACATTGCGTGTGAAATGGGTTTGCTCCCACTCATAGCGCACTCTGGTATTTAGACACTTTTAGGTTCAAATTTATTTACATTATACACTATCATATTTTATGGCTTCGTCACCTTCCAGGTGTTGGCCAATACAGCTCAATTTAGAGTCCAAATAGACTTTCCGAGTCGGGATGTGTCAAATAATCTATGAACGTGCAGACAAATAGATCCTAAATTTCTTCAATTCCACTGCGTATCGCATAATTGGCCTTGCCGCTAACTCCGTCAATTTTTGCATCTCAATAAAGAGCAAAACCATTTGTCAACCCAATGAAAAAAATAATTGATCGACATCAAGAAGTCAATGGCAAAACCACAAATTGAGAGATAAGTTATACAAATCCTATCTTCAGTTTAAACTTCAATTTGAAATCTACCTCTTAACCAAATTCATTTGTTGACATATAAAATTTCAGGAGTTTATAAGTTCACATTCCATCTTATTACTTCGGATAATGGACAAGCTTTCTTTCTTTTGGTGGTCATTTTCACTATTAAATTTTTTTTTTCTATCTTTTTTATTTATTTGTTTATTTATTCAGTCAAGCGGAATAAAATAATGGAGGAGAGTTAATGTCCATTGTGTGAATATATATGTGAAAAAATAAACTTCACGTACAAACAACTTGAGACAAACGTTACAAGTATAGTAAAAGAAAAAAACTCACTAACCCAGCTCGGTTAGACCATGGCTTGCCAAATAACTCATATGAAAAATAAGGAATCATTTTGGTTCTAGTTCCTAGCCAATTTAATTGTTAGATTGAAATTTTATTGTTTTTCATTTTTTTTGATCAAAATTCTTTGACTTTTTACACCTTAGCATTTTAGTATTACTTTATTCCATGTCATCTTTATCATTTTTTAAATTAAAAATTGTAATCTTAGACCTTCTCTGGAGGATAGTATAACTATGTAATATTTTGGTGCATGATGCTCTTTTTCCTTTTGATCAGGTTGAAATCCCCTATAAGGTTTTTATTGATGCCCGTTTAATTGCACTCCTTCCATTTGTACGGGTTTTTTTTTTTCCTCTGAAAAAACGATGTTATCTGCACTAAAAGAGAGAAAATAAACTAAGTCTCACAATGAGATTCATTCAATTGATTAAATCTCAAAAAAAAAAAAAAAAACAAATGATTTTTAAAATTTCCAAAAATTTATGGGGTTACTATATTTACAAATCTCAAGGATCAAATCGACTAAGGGAGGGAATCAGTTGTTGTGATTATCTTTCCTTACTTTTATTGTTAAGTTTTTCAATTCATTTACGTTTCCATTTCCATTTCTGTTAAGTAAACATCCATTGTTCCATTTATGATTGAAACATTCTTTTTGGACAAATAAAAAAAAAAAGAGTGGCCCTTGAGCTAGTTGGGTATTTGTTTAGTTATGGGCCGTGGGCCATTGTTTCGACTAGAAATGGAACAACGCATCCATTCCGATAACATAGCCCGAGGGCCAGTCTAAACAAAAAAAATAACGAAACCTCCAGCAGACCAAGAATTCCATCTACAAACCCGCAAAACCCTAACCCTAACCCTAGGATCTATATAAACAAAGATACAATTTCTCCGCAACCCCAAACCCTCACTCCAGCCGTTTGCTTACTCTCCTCTCCCCCTCCCCTCAATTCTCACAACCCAAAACCCTCAATCATGGCAGAGAGACCAGCTGAGAGAGGCCGCGGCGGATTCGGTCGCGGGTTCGGTGACCGCGGTGGACGCGGTGACCGTGGTGGACGCGGACGCGGACGCCGACCAGGGCGCCGCGAAGAGGAAGAGAAGTGGGTCCCAGTGACCAAGCTCGGCCGCCTCGTGAAGGAAGGCAAGATCCGCAGCCTGGAGCAGATCTACCTCCACTCCCTTCCCATCAAGGAGCACCAGATCATCGACACTCTCGTCACCCCCGGCAGTCTCAAGGATGAGGTCATGAAGATTATGCCCGTCCAGAAGCAGACCCGGGCCGGTCAGCGAACCCGGTTCAAGGCCTTTGTGGTGGTCGGAGACACCAACGGGCACGTAGGGCTCGGCGTGAAGTGCAGCAAGGAGGTGGCCACTGCGATTCGCGGCGCCATTATATTGGCTAAGCTGTCCGTGATTCCAGTGAGGAGAGGTTACTGGGGCAACAAGATTGGGAAGCCCCATACAGTGCCGTGTAAGGTGACCGGGAAGTGTGGGTCGGTCACGGTCAGGATGGTGCCCGCCCCCCGTGGTTCTGGGATTGTGGCTGCCCGTGTACCCAAGAAGGTGTTGCAGTTTGCTGGTATTGATGATGTCTTCACTTCATCCCGTGGTTCCACCAAGACCCTTGGCAATTTCGTCAAGGTATATTTCTTTTGAAACTCTCAATTATTTATTTGATATTGTTTGCATTGATTGATATATATCATTGTGCTAATTGGAAATGTTTGACACTTTTTTTCCAAATGGTTGATCTGAGAATTAGGCTTGTTGAGGGGTGTTGGCTGTTTATACCCGTAAAGTTGTACTTGTGAAGATTTGCAATCTCCGCCCGTTGCAACTATTTGTATTGTTTAAAATGTGCAAAAGTTGAAAATCTTTGGTGAAACACTTTCCGCAATACATTTAGTGAAGTGATACATATTGGGATATGATTTTATGTTTTCTACATGTCGGCAACGATACAAGACACAAGAATGCAAATATCTTTTACCTTCACTAGTTTGATTTATTGATGGTTTGAATGTGTTTTGGAGGATATCTTCTATTCGTTTGCATACATTATGTATGAATGAGATAACATCCCGGCTACCAAGCTTTTGTGTGTTTAATCTATGTTTTGAACTATTGATTGGACTAGTCAATACCATGTTGTGAGTCATTAATATAGAGGATGTTACTTGCTCGTACGTGATGACCTCGTGATGCCGAATTAATGTTTTCAAATGGTGCACAGATGAGTGATTTAGTGTTAGAATAATTAAACCCCTTGAACTTGTAAACCGAGTGTCATCATGAGTAATGGTACATAGCTGATTCCTGTGTATTGTGTTCATTCTTAATTTGCTGTTTCCTTTGGTACAAACCCAATTTTTTGGATGTGTTGTCTAGGCTGGTTGAAGTGATTGTTTAATTTCATATTACGTGCATGATATCTAATCAGTGTTCTTTCAATTATCGCAGGCCACTTTTGATTGCCTCCTGAAGACTTATGGTTTCTTGACACCTGAGTTCTGGAAAGAGACACGCTTCACCAAATCTCCATTCCAGGAGTTCACGGACCTTCTGGGAAAGCCAACTAAGCCCCTTCTTATTGAAGATGTCGAGAAAGTAGAAGCCTAGTGTGAGTGATCCTAGCGTTACTTTAAGATGAAATCTTGGTTTCGAGGTTTCTAGGTTTGAAGACATTATATGTTGTCTTTTTTGTCTTCAGAATTATTATCGTTTATAAGTTGTCTTTCTTTTGCGTTAATTTTGATCTATGTCGGGATTCAATCTTGTTACCTTGCTGAATTTTTGGATTTACAAGACCTCCGATGCTTCTGTTTTGTTCTTTTAAGCATTTGCCCCTTCTTACAAATGTGTTGATTTGCCTGGTAAACCTTGTGCTGTTGTTTACGATGAGTAATTGTTTCCTTATGAGGCGACTCCGTCCAAGTAGCGGCTGAAGTAATTGTCAACAGGTTGAAGGGAGTTTTACCATCGATTGTTTCCTAGCAACAGGGTGCCTTTGTCCCCCGTGGGAAATGGCTGCTGCTACTTCAGGCCGATACTTGCACCGCCACCACCGTGGTGGGAAATGGGGAAATGAATGGTTAAGATGGACAATAGAAAGTCAAAACAATTGTGGAAAGTAAATCTAATGGTTAAGACACACGTATTATCAAACGATATGTAACATTAGAGTCACACATAATAAATATTTTGATTTTCCAAAGTTATTTGCTAATATTCTGTTTTTGTAATCAATTTATGTTTGTATTGTTAGTTTTGGATCTATTTTGTTCATCGTTTTTATGGTAACATCATATACGTATAATATATATGCATATACAAAATATTAAGAACGAACAACAAATTTTAAAAAGTTTAAAAATATTCAAAAACTATATATCTAAAATAAGTGCATATTATAAAGTAAATCATTTTAGAGAATTGTTATTGGCACTCCAAAAATCTCATTCTACACTCCAAACTTTTTATATTTGGAAAGAAAAATACACATGTGAGTGTAAAATGAGATTTTTGAAGTGCTAATAACACTTTCCTTATTTTATATTGTATAATAAGTGCATATTATACTTAAAAAGACACATAATTGTAAATATAAATTGCAAAATAAAATAACATATAGATTATAAATACTAGCACATATTGAAAACATGGGGAACAAACATATAATGAGTGTTTATCCAAATATTTAACAAGTCACTTACATTTTATTGAAAAAATAGAATGCAAAATGAAAGTTATCTATTTTTTGTCTAAGTGAGAGTCACAACTTAGGTGGGTTTAGGCAGGCTCGGCGGACGCCAAACAGAGATAAATTAAAGGATAAGTATAGACGGTAATAAAAAATGATAAAATAGGCATAAAGTAGAGAAGCAAACTCACATTATTTTATTAATCTTCAACTTCAATGTTACAAGATAGCACCAAAGTTGGAAAGAGAGACAACACTTAGACACTCAATAATATAGTTTACAAAGTGAGTTTTTTCGGCGTACAAACAACTGAGCTCGGAGGCTCTATAAATAGAAAAATTAAAGGCAAACTTAAATGCCAAGTGTAGTACATCCAGTGAAGCATCAAAAAGCTGCAACGACCTGAAATTTCTAATTTGGAAGCTAATTACTTAGATAGGCCCCAAATTCATTTTCTTAGCAAATTTCACTAAAAGATTAATCTCAAGTATTTTATTAGGCTGCATCTAACCTTCTCATTAAACTACATATGCACCCTACTAAGGGATCAAGCCATTTGTAGTTCACATTACACTTCTAGAACAACATACTAAAATTTTGTTTCGATCCAACGGTCGGATCTCGGCCAATCACAACATTCGAGTGGCGGTCAACGTTTTAATTTACTAACTTGCAAATCGAATTTGGGAAAATCCATAAGTCGGATTCCCGATCCGTAACTTTCTAAGGTCTTCAAATATTATGTACTATAATGTCTCAAAGTTTGGTGACGATCCAACGGTTGAATGGTCATCAATTACGAAAAATCATACGGTTGTACAATTTGAATCATTGCATCAAATTTCAACGAACAGACTTTGGATATGGGTTCAAGAAATCAAGGATGTCCCGCTTGCCAAAATCCATGTCAACAGATTCTCCCCCACGTGCCGCCACACGCGCTGCAGTGCGTGGTGGTTTCCGGTGATCAGAAACCCACTTTTTTGTCTAACTCCAAATTCTACCAAAATTTACAGGAAGATAGAGCTCAACAAGAGGAACAATTTTTATACCTTCCACAAAGTCCAAAAGTGGACGGAAGAGGGTCGATTTTCACTGATAAAACCGGCGGGTGCCTAAAATTTCCGGTGTCGATTCGTCGCCCACGGTGGTCCAACGGGACCAAATCTGATCGGGATTTACTCCTGGGATGATGGGTTACAAAACCCAAGTGGTAGCATCAGCCATCGCTTTGATTCATCAAAAAAATGAAAAGGGTAATCGGAGCACCATTGGTTTTCATCAGTTTTGATGGCCTCACACTGCCACATACGGTGGCTAATCAAGGTGGTTCTTGGTTGGATTTTGTAGAGGGGAGTGAGAGCTTCAAGATGGTGGTGGTGTCGAAACATTCCACCTGAGTTGGCCAGAATCGACCTCGAAAAATGGGAGGTTGCGAGAGTTCAAATAGGGGTTTTTCTGGGTTATTTGGGCCTCTTGCCCAGGTTTCCCGAAGTGGAAACCTTCTCCTTTCAGGCTGACTAATTATAGACTCCTTACTAATAGTAAGTTCACACGTCTAAAAAGTCTCATTACTTCCGAGGCTCGCAACTTCTCCGTTCTAACTCGGAATTAGGCTCTGTTTGCACCTACGCTCTCGTAGGGTTGTCCTCTATTCAAATATATTTAGAAATACGATGAAGTATATGAGGATAAAATACATCCTCATAAAATTACGTTTAGTCAACGAGAGACATTTTCGTCTTTTCACTCTTTGATAAAAATTTTCATCATAATCATATATTTAAAATTTTTCAGGGTACTACAAAAGCATCCTACAATAATGAGTGGCATCTTCACTTTTTGTAATGACACTAACTTGGCTTCACGTGGAGCATCAGAAAGATTCTTGAAAAGGCACATGCCATCAAAAGCTACAGGAACCAAAGGACAATTATTTAGAAAAGGAATAAAGACTGGCGTCTAGATTTCAGACATCAAGCATCTTATCTTCTTTTTATTTAGTGAAAAACATTTCCTGCTTTATTTCTTTGGATGGATAGGAGGACAAATACCATAGTAGTCGTCCTCATTACCATCTCCATAATCTTCATCCATATGATGTTGAGACGACATGTCTTCAGATTTCATCTCTTTGTCATCTAGGCTGTCCAGCTCAAGAATTTTGAGAACCTTTTCTTTTAGATCTTTCTTCAAACAAGATGGACTGGACTCGTTTAAAGACTTAAATTTTTTAGTCTTTGATGATGATGATGATGATTCAAGGGTGGAATAGGAAGGTTCAAGATTCTTCTAGCCTTGAAAACATCTGGCTTAAGATGGTCCAGGTGAAACTTGTTCCACCAATGGATAAAGAGTTGTCTTTCAAGCTGAGGAACGAAATCTCAAGTACCATCATCGGCCACGGAACCATAGTCCCATTTTAGGATCCATGGGAGTTTATAAAACATCATGAACCAAAGAAACAACTTCCTTTTTATCATGATAATCATCATTTTCTTTACTAAAATTATCTAGAAAAGAATCAACAATTATTTGGGGCAAATAATCCAAAATTGGACCCCAAATAATGGAACTTGTTATAAACCAGTTAGAAACCTCTATCAGAGATCTAAAACGAAACTGGATGAACCAGGTATGGGAATAACGAATGTTTTGGAAACATAACACTACATCCCAAGATTTCTAATAATCCTAGAAATTGTATCCCCTTGGACTCATATCAGGGTTGAAGTGTAAATGCAGATGATAGGGGCTATTTCCCCATTCTTCTAGAGAAATAACTTTCAGAATCCTGATTTTTTAAAATGCAATCATGTTGATCGTCTCACTTCTGTATCTGTGAATAACATCGACTGATTCAACCTCTATCAAAAGTCTTTCGTACCAATATCTTGGCCTGAGAAATGGACGGATATGATCTTGGTGGTATTTTTCATCAACTTGTCATGGAGATAACGGTACATCGAAATCCTCTATGTTTATCAGAGGAATCGCCATGGTGCATCTGAAAGGATTGTCAGCTACAGCCTTCTCCCTACCTTTGTTACAAAGGAGAGCATATGAGATTGGGTTTGGATTTTGGGAGGACGAATGAGAACCTCTTTGGATCGAGGTAGAGCCCTTTCTAGCGACGACTAAATCTTGCTCTTGCTTCCTTTGAGGTGCCCTACAAAAATTCACGAGTTAAGGAATCATGCAACGAATTAAATTCACCTTTAACATGTTCAATATCAAAATCAAATGCTGACAGTATCCTTTGTCATTTGGCAAATATTTGTTTTGATGCTAAATTTTTAACATCTTTCAGCAATATATCTTTAGTAGCCTTACAGTTTACCCTTATCAGGAACCACTTGTTAAGAAGATCACTTTCAAATTTAGTAACTGCATGGACTATGGATAAGAGTTCCTTCTTAGTAGTTGAATAGTTTTTCTAGGCTGGTTTCCAGACACCAGAAGTGAAGTGAACTAAAGATTCCTTGCCATCTTCAGTTTTTTTGTTTTAGAACTCCTCCATAGCCTTCATCAGAAATGTCGGTTTCCATTATTTTGAATGCTCCGGATTTACCATACCGCTTGAGTTTGAGCGACTTGCTATCTTTCGCTAAATCCTTGTAAAAATCACCTACATAATTCAGACTGCCCAGAAAACGTTGTAATTGTTTTTTATCCAGAATTTCATTCGGAAATTTGTCAACAAAATTATTCCTTTATGAATATTATGTCCTAAAAATCGAACCTTAGTTTGAAATAGCTTCATCTTTCAAGCTGAGACAACTAGACCTGCATTCTTCACCACTTTCAAAAATATATTTAGATGTTTAAAGTGTTGTTCTAATGAATTAGAATAAACAAAAACATCATCGATATAAACAAGAGTAAAAATGGAGTAAGGATTAAAGATGTCATTCATTATGCTTTGAAATTCTGAAATAGCATTCCTTAACCCAAATGGCATTACGTTTCATTCGTAGTGTCCGAATGGGACATTGAATGCAATTTTATACATGTCATTTTCAGCAATTTGAATCTGCCAATATCTAGATTTCATATCAAATTTTGAAAACATTACTGCTTGATTTAGCCTATCTAACAAATTCTTCTTATTTGGAATATGGTACCTAATCCATCTAAGAGCTTTATTCAAGGGTTTGTAATTGATAAGTAACATGGGTGCTCCTCGCTCAAGTTTAGCGGCATTTTCAATATAAAATGTTGAACAACTCCAAGGAGAGTAGCTTTTTCGGATTAACCTCTTTTCAAGAAGTTCGTTGATCTCTTTCTTGCAAATCTCCATTAGTATGTTATTCATATGAATGGGTTGAGCTTTGGTGGGGATTCTCTTTTCATCAAAATCAGGCTTATAAGGTAATTCGACAATATGCCTCTTTCGATCCCAAAAGGCACTTGAAACCTCAACACAGACCTGTTTTTCAAATTCCTTTTGTATTGACTCGATCTTATCTTTCATCATTTTCGTAGTGAGTTGTTCTTCAATCCTCTTAAAATGCATTTCTTCTTTCAGACAACAAAGAAACTTTTCTTTGTTTTAATATTCTTTTGTATGGCATTTACATACTGCATTTGAGGTTCCTTAGAAAACGTGAATTTTACCTTTGTTCCTTCAACTTTAGTTTCAATTCCTTCTTCTGAAACTTTGAATGGGTAAAGCATGTTGATAAAAGGAGTACCTAAAATCACAACATAGCTTAGTCCTTTAACCATTACAAAAAGGGTTTCAAAACAAACCTCATCTTGAATGACCACGGCATCTGACACCTTATACTGAATTTTCATTGATTGATTAATTGCACTTTGCAAACCCTGAGAAGTTTTTTGAGAAGTACTTTGTGGGTACTACTCCTTCATTTATACAATTTAGATATGCTCCCGAATCAATGAGTGTTTCGATCAAAAACCTAAATTTTTTGTTAATAACAAAGGTAATTATAGAGTACCACTTTTGAGAAATTACCTTGCTGATGCTACTAACATACTTCAGGGTTGAGATATTGCTATTTGGACCAGCAAGCTGCAATACTGGTTCATCCTTTGGTGGCTTGTCTTTCTTCTTTTTTGTAAGGTCATCCATCAGATGTTGATACCCGCTTTCAGTTTCAGTCACGTTGCTTCTACTCCGAACCTTTTCTTCAGGCGATAACTGATAGAGTTCGAGGATTTGAACTCTATGTTTTAATCCCTTAATTTCTTCTTTTGTAGTATTAATTTCAAGCTGCATTTCAGATAACGTGGGTTCTTTCTTTGCTATTTTCTCAGCTATTATATCAACAATTGTTTTGAAGCTATAGGCTTCGACTGGCAATATCCCACTTAGCTCAGGCTTTTTCTTTTCTTTTGCCAGATCCAAATATTTTTCTAAAACTTCTTTTTTCTCTAAAGGATCTTCTAGCCTATCTATTAAGTCTATAATTAGACTTTATTCTTTGGTGATCACACAAAGATATAATTTGCAAGCACATTCAACTTCTGACTTCGTGCTGCTTTCATCCGTTGATGATGTAAACAACTCTTCACCTTCAAGAATTGCGACTTCATTCTCACTTTCTTCAGATTCAGACAAATTTAGCATTAGTTGGCATAATTTCCTTTTTAAGCCCTCATCTAGGTTGAATTATTTATTTTTTCTTTCATTCGGTACCAAGGTCTTATATGTCCAACTTTTTCACACTTGTAGCAAACAAGATTTTTTTATTTGATCATTCTCTCCCCCCCCCCCCCCTTTTTGTTTGTGAGAGTGGAATTTTTGCTTGTGAAACATCCTATAAGGTTTTATTTATGGGGATTTTCTTCCGAGCATTTTTTGGGAATTTTTTTGGTTTTTCAAAAGGGTTTCTTGGAAGAAGATTGACCTTTATGTTCAAAGCCGAATTGTTCGCAGAAATCTCCCATTTCCTTTGTTCCTGAAGCTCTTTGCTTATCAAGTTGCCTTTCCAACTTGATATCATTACAAAGTGCTATTCCCTTAGCACATATTTCAGAGGTTAGTTCTCTATAGGTATACCTATCATAAGGTATAACTCCTCCAAATTTTTCTTTTATCCGACTGCGCACCTTTTCAGCAAACAGAGGAGATAATCCAGAAAGAAACTTTTCTTTCCAAAAATCAGCATTATAGTCGGATCTAAGAAAGACCTTGGCATAGAAAACATCTTTATACCATCTAAAATGAGACAAAGTCGGATATTTTAAGTTCATTAAGAGTTTTCTAGACCGGTCTTGTTGCAGCTCAGTAGAACCAACGAAATGTAGGGTAATGGTGTAGATTAGGGTATTCACCGCATCTTCTTGGGCTACTATCTGTCCATTAATTTTTCTTACTTTTGTGGCAGCAAGGATTTGTCTCTTTGCTTCTTCGCTTAGGTGGAAATCCCACCATCCACGTAGTTGACCTATAAATCATACTACTATTGCATGTGCAATGGCGCTATCAGAATTTCCTTGTAGTTTACTAATGGATGAGAACATCATCATGTGTCTTATAGTATTGATGACTTGGTAATTTGCTTGTCCATCAATGTTCCATTCAACAATTGATCTCCCATCATATTGAACCTTTTCACCCATATCGTTATCTTTAAATTGGAGATCTACAAGGGCGTATATTTGTCATTTTGATCCTTATTCAACATAATTTTGCACGGAATGACCAAAATGATTGATAGTGGACAATTTCAATTACCACTTCTATTAATTTCAAATCTTAGAAATCAAAGTGATGTGTTATGTGCAAATCTCAGCGACTATTTTGGCTAAAAAGCCTATCTTTTAATGGGATCGTGCGGCTGTTAGTTAAATAAAGCTTTATTCTTTTTTTTTTCTTTTTCCTTTTGTCTTATTTTCAAGGACTCTATGTTTGTCACGTTATCACTTACGGTTAACTTAACAGATTTTTTAACAAGCGTATGAAATTGAAATAAATCATAAGTAGATATATGAGATTGAAATGTTTTAAATATGTTATATGAGGTTGCAATCCCACTAAAATTTAAGGATGTAAAATGTAATTTAACTTTTTTTTATATAATAATAAAAATTAAAGAAATACAAATAAACTCACAAAAAGTAAATCACACCATCATCTCGACCGCCACCCCTCGCCCGCTCATCGACCGTTTCGCTGCACCGCATTACTATGAAGGAGGACGAGTCATCATTACTGCATATCAATAACGAAAAAAGTAGTGATCAACAAGTCCTTACTCAAGGTCAAAACTTTGCAACACCTTTTTTATTTCGCTTTGAAGTTATCGTATTATTGGTCCAGAGTTTATCCTTTTAACGATAGATATTCTTTTGGGAGCAGTACGGCCTGAAGCATGGACACACTTGGGCATTTAGTACTTGCAGCCCTTCCAAAAAGTGGTAACTGGTTGAAATACGTCACGATGGCATGATTAAATTTTTGAGAGCACAACGTACAAGACCAAGTGAAATGCCATATAACAAAACACAGAAGGGAATAAATTACCCGGCCTTGAATGCCCATTTGCATTGGTACAATTGATTCCAATATCATGAGAGGAAGGACCGGAGGAGGAGGACCAAAGGAGCGAGGCACTGAGGAATGACGATTCGATCGAAAGAAAAAACACAAAACCTAATTGAGAAATGATTAAGTGTAGTCGCACTAGGTGAAACCAATTTGGTTTTGACCACTTATCTAATAACGCTTGTATACAACTAATAAATTGCCTAAATTAAAAACTTACATTGGTGAAATATAAAACCCAAGGGCAAAGTATTCCCTGCAGTTAATTCAAACGACATTGACAAAAAATTCCCAAAAAATCAATACTCTTAGAGCCACTTTTATCATATTTTATAAACATACAACTTATCAAACAAAAAGAAGGGTTAAGAAAAATACCCACTAATCTCATGAATCTACTCCAGAATGATTTCTCCAAGCACCCAAGTAGCAGCAAACGCCTTCATACCGCGCGCTTCATGGCTCGAAGTAGCAACCCACGAACCCTTTTCAATTCAACATAAATTACAGCAACAAAAACCCACAAAAAAACTGTATAAGGCAATTAATAAAAGGAGAAATTAGGTTCTAATAATTCCTTTTGCTATTCCATTGATTAAAATCCTATTCATTTTAAATTTTTGATCAAGGTCCTTACGCATTAATAAAATCATTAATTATTTCAATAAAAAAATATTTTTTTTAATTTCTAAATATATTCATTTAATGTTAAAAATGTTACAATTAGTATATTTACATTTATGATTAAAATTTTTATCATATATTTTTAGTTTTAGTTTGTACCCATTTTGAATTTGTAATTCTTTTTTAATTTGTACCAATTTTCTTTTCAGTTTTAATTTGTACCCATATATTAATTTCTTTTTGTGCTCATATTTTTTAAAGTTTATTTGTATTTGTACCCATATATTTTTTTTTTATTTGTACTTTTTATTTTTGCTAAATGTACCCATGCTAATTATATGTACCCATTCATGTAAAACTTTTTAATCTTAAAATGTACTCATTCTTAAATATACCAATTTGTTATATGTAAAATGTACAATTTTTTTATATAAAATCTATTCAATTTTTTTCTAATCCATTTTAAACTTATATGGGTACATTCTTTTTTCTTTGATTTTAAAATGTATCCATGTCAAGTTGAATCAAAGAAATTTACTAATGTTATTAAGCCTAATATCCTCTTTTTTTTTTTTTTTTTTTTTTTTTTGTGATTTTTAAGAATGTACCCATGTTTTGATACAATTAATTTTTTGGTTAATTTTGATGAATGTACCCATGTTTTTATACACACACACACACACACACACAAAATAGTATATTTATATTTAATATTTTTAATCCCACAAATTATGGTTTTCTTAATTTAAAATCTCATTTATATAAACAACTAAAATTTCTAATTTTTAATTTAAAAAATATAGTAACGTACATAGAAATAAATTATCACATTAATTTCAGGGACCTTGATCAAAAATTAAAAACCAACAAAGTTTCAATCAAAGAATATTCATAATTAAGGACCGCATCCAAAGTCTCCCTTAATAAAAATATTAAAAGGAAAAAAAAAAACAAAGAATCACCAAATCCAATTTTCAATCACTTAAAATTATACAACTGCAATTCCTAAAACAAAAAATAATTTGCAAAAAGAAAATTCGAACTTGATAACAGTCTACCTTAAGAAACCCCATTACCGAGTAACAGCAGCAACAACATTGAGACATAATTTATTGAATATATATGGTGGACAAATTTAACAACTCTAGTACTGTTAACAAAGCTTCAACCAATACAACATAAATCAAATCAATATATACCTATATATCCCCAGTCCCAATTGTACCCTCGTTGCAACAACTCGAAATTTCTAATTCGAAAGCCAAACACACAGGTAGGCCACAATAAAATAATGGTTAATTACAATTCTAACTAACTACACTAAAAAAAATATATCATTTTGTTTAATTTATGGCTGCATCTAACATTCTAGTTAGACTGCCTACGTACCCTAAACAAAGGGATCAAGCTATTCGTAGTTCACCTTACACTTCTAGAACAACATGCTAAAATTTAATTTCGATCCAACGGTCGGATCTCCACTAATCACGAAATCAAGTGGCGGTCAACGTTTTATTTTACAAACTTACAAATCCAATTCGGGAAGATATGTACTTTGGATTCTTGATCCGTAAGCTCCTAAGGTCCTCAAATATTATGTACGATAAGGTCTCAAAGTTTGGTGACGATCCAACGGTTGGATCGTTGATTCATAAATTGATCAAGTAAGGTATCGTAGTGAATTTAGGTTCAAATGATCAACCTACTCCATACGAATATCAAAAATGAAATCAAGGCATCTAATTTAGCCTAAAAATAGCATCGACGACCCTTTGGCGACGCGCCGACATGGGTGGTGGTTGGCCGCCTCGACTCGCCGGAAAATTTCAATTATTTCCACAAATTCTCAAATTTTATAGAATTGAAGATCTCAAATAGTAGAGCAAACTTTATATTTATGTCCAAGTCCAATTTGGCCGGAAAAGGCTCCAAATTGACTCAAACAGGAAACCCTTGATTTGGGTAGTTGTCGATTTGTCACCAAAACGAACTTCGTCACCTCATCAAAGGCTTGGGCCTTGCTCCTGGGGTTGAGAGGAGTCTTTTGGTTGTGGTCATCAACGGTGAAGCTCGCCGGAGCCACCGAAAAAAAGATTAAAGCCGCCGAAAAAGTCGTGGGCTTTGTGGCTTTGAACTGGAAAAATGGGAAAGAAATTGGGAAATCTAACACCACAGAGATGTAGGGCTGGTCAAGGGCTTTCCATGGACACCAAGATCACCCAAAATGGAGTTCGTATAAAGGGGATATGAGTGGGTCAAGTTGGCGGGTTGGGTGGAGAAACCGGGTTGGCTGGTTCTCTCCTTCTCCCTTCCTTCATTTCCCTCATTTCCTTTCTCCCTCACTGGCCGGTGCCATTCCTCCTTTTTCTACTTTCTCTTCTCTCCTTCTCATCCCAGCCGTCCACGTGTCATCACAGATAATGGCTTCAGAGATCTGGAGCCATCCAGATCAAGCCAAAATTACAAAAATGTCCCTAACTTTAAACATTAATAACTCTTTCGTTATAACTTCGTTTCATGAACGGTTTTCGCCTACGAGCTCGATCCAAATATGCCAAGAAATATGATAAAATATATAACGATAAAATACACCCTCGTATATTTACGTTTAGTCAACGGGGAACATTTTCGTCATTTCACTTCCTAAAAAAAAAAAATTTCCAGATAATCATATATTTTAAAATTTTCAGGATATTACATTCGACCCCCATTAAAATAAATCCCATCCTCAAGATTTCAATAACGGGATAAGGATAAGGTATTTAAAACCAATCTGCAATACCGTTAATATTGAACGAAATCAAAATCTTATTCTATGATTTCATTCATATCCTCATGTGAACCAAACGAACCATATTAATCATATAGCCATAATCATCACTAGTCAAACAATGACCCCTATTAAAATAAATCTCGTTCTCGAGATTTCCAACCATTGAATAACGAAAAGGGATTTAGAAGTAATCCTACTGTTCCATTTATAGTGAATAAAATCATAACCTCAGTCTATAAATATTTCAACTAAATAATCATCTATACTCAGATTTCCTACCACCCTCATTGGTAGAATGATATCATAAATTCTAGCCATACACATTGGCGAAATAAAACATCAAGCCACAATCCTTATGGCCTAAATAAATACTAGATTATCAAACCACATCTCCCATTGGTTAGATAAATACTAGCATCATAATCACAATCATTGGTAAACTACTTACCATCATTGGTTATACGTAGCCGTTACCACAATTCTTCCTCAAAATTTCTAGCAATAATCACTGGCGATATCAAACATCAGAAAATTTTGCCATTTTCATCCTTGGCAAAACAAGTATCATAAATTCCAACCCTCATTGGCCAAATAAATATTATAATTTCAAGCTACATTTACTATTGGTAAAACCACTTACCATTATTGTCATTTTCATCCGTGGCAAAACAGATATCATAAGTTCAAGCCATAACGATCATCAGCCAAATAAATACCAAAATACCAAGCCATAATCATCAATGACTAGGCAAAAATCACAATTTCAAGCCAAACCATTTAAATTGGCAAATCAAATATAAGAAATTCCAGCAAAACCATTGGAATTTCAAATCACAATCACTGGTAAAATCACTTATCATTATTGGTTATACACAGCCGTCACCATAATTCCCTTTTAGAACTCGGGTGCCAACATAATCCAAGCTGATGACGGGTCCCATGCCCGATTACCCTCACTTCAATCTGACCATAACAACACGAAGTAGGGTAACGAGGGTGTCCATTTAATCCTACACCCCCAGAACCAAGTACCCTCCCCACGGGATATGATACAAATCTGGCCATGTAGGCCTCCAGAGGTTTAGGAGATCGAAACCCAAGGCAGTGCACGGTGCCCCTCACTCCTAGTAACTCTCAATCTAGGAGTGTCTATTTCCAACGGCTATACCACATAGATTATCCCGCATGAGTAGCCCGACCGTATAACACCCTCTGAAGGTTTAGGGGGTCGAAACCCAAGGGAACCTCATAGTCCCTTTCACTCTTAGGTCATCAAAATCATCCAGGGAACCTGCATTCACAATCCCTAGGAACCTGCACTAACAACCACACACGTGAGTCATTCAAAATAAATATATGTATCTCACATATCCATAGAAATTATGAAATATTACAGCCACAATGCAATTCATAATTTCCATTCACAAAACTCCATAATCGCCATGGAAATTGCACCCTGCCACATACGTGAGTGGTTCACCATATATATATATATCACCTGGATGCCTCTTATTTCCCAACAATTATGAAAAGAAATGAAGATCTCAAAGAGTAGAGCAAACTTTATACCTGTGGCCAAGTCCAATTTGGCCGGAAAATGCTCCAAATTAACTCAAACCTGCTGGAAACCCTTAATTTAGGTAGTTGTCGATTCGTCACCACAAAGAATTTTGTCACCTCAACAAAGGCTTGGGCCTTGCTCTTGGGGTTGAGAGGAGTCTTTTGGTGGTGGTCATCGACGGTGAAGCTCGCCGGAGCCACCGAAAAAAGATTGAAGCCACCGGAAAAGTCGTGGGTTTGTGGCTTCAAACTGGAATTATGGGAAAGAAATTGGGAAATCTAACACCATAGAGCTGTAGGGCTCGTTAAGGGCTTTCTATGGACACCAAGATCATCCAAAACGGAGTTCGTATGGAGGAGATATGAACGGGTCAAGTTGGCGGGTCAGGTGGAGAAACCGGGTTGGCCGATTCTCTCCTTCTCCCTTCCCTCCTTTCCCTCCTTTCCTTTCTCCCTCATTGGCCGGTGCCATTCCTCATTTTTCTCCTTTCTCTTCTCTCCTTCTCATCCCAACCGTCCATGTGTCATCACAGATAATGGCTTCAGAGATCTGGAGCCATCTAGATCAAGCAAAAATTACAAAAACGTCCCTAACTTTAAACGTTAATAACTCTTTCGTTATAACTCCGTTTCACGAACGGTTTTTACCTACAAGCTCGTGAGATCGTGCTTAATCCAAGAAATATGATAAAATGTATGAGGATAAAATACGTCCTCTTATAATTATGTTTAGTCAACATGGAACAAAAAATCAAAACTCTCATCAATAGAAAATCAAAAGGAAAACTTGAAATTATATACCTGAAGCACAAATGGTTTGCAAACGCGTAGACTGAGATGAGTGCCAGACTTGCTTCAAGGCGCCTAAGGACTTGTGCCTTCATTTCCTCTGTGCGCTAGGGTGAATACTACCAGGGGATTTGGTGAATCCTTGAATAGTCATCCCTTTGCTAACCAAAAAGAAGGCATTGATGCGGATAAAAAAACGATAGGGTGGAAGGTTCCCATGAGAGATTTGGCAAGTTGCGTAGAGATGGAGATGGAAAAGGAGAAGATAGCACGTCCCAAATTGAAAAAAATGTGAAAGAGAGAGAGAGAGAGAGAGAGAGAGAGAGAGAGCGAGAGACAAACCTGATTCGCTTGCTGATGACAGACGCAAGGTCGGGAAGGACAAAACGAACTTTTTCCTGTAGCAAAGTGTAAACAGTACGGGAACCAAAGTAGAAACCGAGGGCATTTCCACCCCTTTAACGGTTGGTGAATAGTGCTCGCTCTCACGTTATGAACAGTGCTAATTTGCTGAGCTTTAAGTACATATAAATTTTTATACCGAAGTTTTAAGAATTGTTTGGTTTCGATAACCAAATAATTCGGAATTTTCAAGTTTGGCTTTTCTCAAGTTGGGCTCAAATTTTTCGGATGGAATTCGGTTTTCTTGGATTTCTTTTTTGCTTTACAAATAATGCTAGAAATATCACATTTTGATATCACATTGATATGCAAAGTGATGTAAGCAGTAAACATATCACTGCTATGCAAATTTTGCACTTCAGAGCTAGACCCAAGTTAATGTAATGAAAATCTCTCGGTTTTTCAATCAATAATAAGAAAAACCTAATCAAAATTAGCTTTTTGATAATAATCGTAGATGGACTATTTTAATTTGTCCTGTTTGTGTACTGGCAAATGGGTGGGTTCTTTACAAACAATTTGAAAAACAAAAAATCCGGAGGCAACAGACCCAAAAGATAGCCCAATTGAAAATATAAATAGAGGCTTTTTTGGGGTACTTTTTTATTGCTAAATATGCCCATTCTCAAACACTCATTATTGCTAGGTTTTGTATCTTACATTGGCAGTTGATTTATTGATTTTACGATTACAAAGATGGAGACATAATTATACATAACTAATAACGACGAAAATCTCTTATTCATATCGCACACATAATATTATATATTTTCTTCTTTTATCCATAGAGTTCAGAAGATAAGCGAGGTTTGATGAGAACATTGAGTGGAGCTGCCTTAAGGTTGGTCATTCCAAAACTCTCTGTCATATCAATTGGTGCACTGGACGGGTTTGAGATTTCAAACGCATGCAGAAAACTAGCCAATGTAAATTGCACCAGTTGAAGACCAAATACCAAACCAGGGCATGATCTTCTACCACTTGAAAAAGGAATAAACTGAAAATGGTGACCCTTCAGATCAACATCCTTGTGTGTGGTAAGAAATCTCTCTGGCTTGAACTCGAATGGCTCAGGCCAATTTTTTGGGTCAGTTTGGATCTTCCAGAAGTTTGGGATAAACCGGGTGCCCTTTTGGATATGGTAGCCAGCGATGGTGCAATCTTCAGTGAATGTACGCGGCCCTGATAATGGTCCTCCTGGGTACAAACGTAACGTCTCCTTTACAATAGCTTGAATGTAGACCAAGTTGCTTATATCTTCCTCACTCACAACTCTTTGTTTGCCTATTTTGGTGTCCAGTTCGTTTAGAGCTTTTTTCATAACGTGAGGGTTGTTCAGCAATAACGATATTGCCCACGTCATTGCCACCATGGTGGTATCGCCACCTCCTGCAATAATAGTCTGCCCAAGGAATATTTGCTTGATTAACATTTATATATTCTTTAGGCGTTAAAGAGATTATCTTTTTAAATCACATCTTGTAAATCAAAGAATGTAATAGTTGATAGTTGAATTTCATTCTTAAAGATTTAAAGAAAGAATCTAATCATCAACCGTCACATCATATGGTCTACAGATACAGTCTAACAAGATAATCTCTCTACCATCATCCATTGATGAGCAGACAAATATATGGCATGAGTCATATATAAAATTGGAAATCATATGTTTTCAAAAAAAAAAAAAAATTCTTGTCTAATGTTTTCATTTTCTTTTTATAGACCATGCAATTAGCTTATAAGTATTGTGGCTTTGGTGCTGCAAAATTAATGAATTATATATACGTACCAAGCTTGTGGCTTTGGTGACCGTATCAGCATCAAAACTGCCAAGGTCTGCACCATTAAGCACAGAAAGCAACGCATCTATGAAGTCCTGTTCTCCTTTTGCATCACCTTTTGCTCTCCTCTGCTTATGCTCTTCAACCCACTCTGCAATAATGGCGTGCAATTCCGTTGCACTTTTCTTCATCGCCTTCTCATGTCCACCCCAATCCAACCACCGCAGATAAGGAACCGCATCACCCAACAAAAACATGCCCAGATAATCAAAGAACTCCCTCAATGCAGTCTGAACCCTACGCGCTTCTTTCTTCTCATCCCCAGCGGCAGCCACCGAATACCGCTTTCCGGCCACCATTGTAAGAATAACGTTCAGCATCATGTCCGCAAACCATTGCTTTAGCTCTACAACCACTCCATCTTTCGAGCCCTCCTTTTTCTTTGTACTCCAAAGTTCGTGCAATTCTTTTAAGAAAGTAGCCACTTCCGACACTCGAACGTGCTTGAGCAGCTCAACCTTCCGGACTGAGAGCAACTCCAAAGTAACGATCTTGCGAATTTCTCGCCAATATGGTCCAGGTGGTCCGAACCCAAACATGGCATAGTTGTAGCTAACGTGGTCTACAACCACCATCTTTGGGCGAGAGAGTATGCTCAAGTCGTTGGTTGTGTAGCATTCTTTTGCGATCTCACTGCTGCTTATCACCAGCGACGGTTGGACGCCAAGGCGGACAGTGAAAATGGGTCCGTACTTGTCCGCCATGGCTCCCAAAATTATGTGAGGAGGTGTGGAGCCTCCGAACAAATGAAGGTGACCAAATATAGGCCATCCACCCTTGGCTTCTGGTGGTGATAACTTGCCCTTGTGATTGGCAGCTCTCCATCTTCGAGATAAGTAATAGAACACGATGATTACTGTGAACAGACCAGCAGTGATAGAGTTTGTATAAGGGAGAGAATCCATTTTTGCAACTATCATTAGAAAGCTAGAGGCAAAATGATTTTTACTGAACTGGGTAAAGGCTTAAGTTGATTTATCGCCTTGTCATGCACACACGTATATATAGGAGTAAGTAGACCTGTAAACGGGTCAGGTTTATTGGGTATGGATCGGGTTCAACCCGATCCGTTAATTTAACGGGTCATCTGAACCCAACCTGTTAAGTTAACGGATCATCCGAACTCAACCCGTTAAACTAACGGATCATCTATTTCACTAGTTAATTTTTTTTTTCTTCTTTTTTTCTTTCGTTGTTTCTCTTGTCTCTCTCTCCACATGCTGAATTGATTATCAAGGAATATCACAACCACCCAATTTCTTCCATTATTCCATTCCCATCAACCTTCCTTTTATTCCTTCAGTCTCTCAGTTGTTTCAGTGAACTGGGTTGTTTCAGTCTCTGGGTTGTGTGAACTGAAGTCAAGCCCTTTCCCCATTCGTCTCTTTCATGGATTTGGGTTTTTGATTCCCTACTCGAAAAGTTTTTCTTTCACTCAAGAGGTAGATACACACAGATATTATCGAAAAAATGGCAGCATCAGCGGCGGTGACGGCGATGGTGGCAGCTGAGAAATCAAGCTCCAAGGACCAAGAATGGTGAGTTCAATGGTCAAATTCAATTTTTCTACCGGAGACCCATTTGAAAACAACGAACCAATTCGCCAAAACTTGCTTCAAAATCTCGTCTTTGCAAGTTCTGCACCACTGGATTACTAACCGACATTGTTGTCGAAGTCGACGACATGACCTTCCATCTTCACAAGGTCATTTCATCAAACACCTGGAGAGCACATTCTGCATTTCATCTCCTTCCCCCACAAAAACTTCTCGGAAACAGAAGGAGGGTTTCATTATTGACCATTGAAATTACACAAAAGCCCTCAATAACGGATGTTAACGGTGGTTAACGAGTTTCGCGGGTTCACCCAAAATGACCTGTTATTTAACGGGTGCTTAACGGATTGACCCATTAATCAAACCGCACCGACCTTAATCGGTTCCCAAAATTTTTAGGGTGCGGTTAACCAAACCGACCTGCATATATTTAATTTTATTTTTGAATCATAATTAATAAGTGTAATAATATAAATGGTTAGTTATTTACAAGTTATCATGTTTTCACTACATGAAAACAAAACCTGGTTAGTTTAAGAGCCTCTTTGGAGAATAACAGAGGGACCATTTAGAGAAGGCAGCAACTGCTGCTTTGGTGCTCTGCTTGGGCTGCTTCATTTGTGACTTCTTTAAAGCAATTACCCATATTGGTGCTACGTTATGTAGCTTGTGGAAGACTTTTCTCGCTTGTTAATGACGTGATTGATTACTTTCCAAAAATACCTTTTTCTATTTTTTTTGGAAAAAATAATATTTTCTACACTAAAAAAAAGGAAATGAGTTTAACCTCATAATAAGTTAGTAATAATATAATTCAAAAATACTGTTGTCTATATTCTATCCATCTATCTTTACAGAGTCAAAATATAAAAATAGTAACACATTCAAAATACTTGAAATTATGCTTTCCTTTTTAAAACTCTTTAAAATGACAATTCAATTAAGAATGACGTGATTGCCTACTTTTCTAAAAGTACTTTTCAGAAGACAGAAAAATGAGACATTCAAAGTACTTAAAATTGGAAGAGGATCCTCTTCTGAGCCCATGATGTAGACATAGTATTCATGTTGTATTTCTCGTGTTCGTATTATTTTTATGTTATACCCAATAGCTTAACAAGTCGTGTCGTGTAATATCTGTTAAAGTAAACGGATAATATGACCCGACCCGAAATCAATCCCATTAATATTATTAAGTAATATAACCCTACTCGTTACCCATCCCTGAAAGTTGTAACGCTTTTTATTACGAGTGATTATATTTTTCACACTTCTACAATAATTATTATTAATTTTGCACTCATAAAAAACACTGTTCATGCAATTTGGAGGGTTTTAAAAATCTAAACGACCATGTAACCATCGTCTCAGCGTTAAGGATGCAATTATAAACGTTTATTATATTTTCACATCTTTCAAACTTATACTTTAATGATTATGAATTTTGTTTATTTTGAACTCCCTTAAAATTACTATTCATGAGAGTTTGTATGGTTTTAAAAATTCAAATGATCATATACCCATCCTCAAAGCATAATGGATGCAACTACGAGAGTTTGCATATTTTTTTTCATATTTTTCACACATGTAAATTAATTATTATAATTTTTTTAATGTGTTTGGTATTTTTAAATTATTTGATATTTTTATTTTTAATGTGTTTTATGATTTTTAATCTCAATACACTATAAAAATAAATAAATAAATAACTAAATAAAACTTAAATTTTAAAATTTATATAGAATAATAATTAATAAACAATATATACATATTCATTATATCTATTGTATTTTATAGTAAGTTTTTTTTTAGTAGTTTAAAAATTTAAAATCATCAAACTAATTTTTTTCTTATCTTGTCGAAACAGGTTACCCACGTGTCATTCTCGTGAAAACTTGTTAAGAATCCGTTATTAATGGGTTATTATCGTGTGACCCGATTAATTATCGTGTTAACCCGAAACCTGTTATTTTCGTGTGGCGTTAACGGATCGTGTAAGAAATTATCAGGTCTACCAGGATGGGGATCCTCCTCACCAAGCTATCAGGACCATTCAAGTTTAATTCAATGGTTGCAATTATTATAACTTTTAGAGGACCCTCCTGTTTAAAGCTGTTAGATTAAATTTGAACGGTCTGAATGACCTGATCAAGAGAATCCTCGTCATGAGCTCAAAAGAGGATCTCCTCCCTTAAAAAGACCCTTTCCTTTTCATAACTCTTAAAAAAGACAAGTTAATTGAGGATGACAAAATAGTAAAACTGCTCAATCCCCCGTTTTTCTAGACGTTTGTCAAATTTTGAATATTTTGAAGATTTATTATTTTGTGACATGGTTGGTTTGGACTCTTTACTTATCTGTTAAAACTGCTCAATCCCCCGTTTTTCTAGACATTTGTCAAATTTTGAATATTTTGAAGATTTATTATTTTGTGACATGGTTGGTTTGGACTCTTTACTTATCTGTTCGTTGCAACATGCAAGTAAGATGGGATTGTCTTCTCTGTGATGTGTGCATAATTTTAATATCATTGACCCCACGAAAACAACCTTACAAAAAAAAACTCTATGCTGGAATTCGTCTAGCGCTCGTGATTTTTATACATCGGGGACAATTCCAGTAAGGGATGACCTACTGAAAAAACATCATTGCCCCCACGCTAAGGGATGATCTACTGATTGAAAACAAATTTCATACTCAGACATCATACACGATATGTTTTGGGTTAGATTCTTAACGTATGTGTATCACACAATAATGTTCAATGAGAGGTTGAAATACCTCTATGAGTCTTTTTTATCCCCAAAAGGTAGACTGTTGTGGCGAAGCTACCAAGTAATTTTTTATCACACATTGATGACATACTAATTATTGTAGTCCCTTTTGTGGTGATTAAGTTTGTGTCTAAACTTGCTTAGATTTGAGTTCTCTGTCACTTATTTTTTTGTCCTTTTTTCAATCCATTTTGCCTCCCAAAATCTTCCCTCTATGGTTGTTTGGAGAGTGTGGGGGTGTGGCAATGGAGCTGAATTTTTATGGTGTGGGTTGTCTAGGTATAGCGCAGCTTTCGTCTATGTTAAATTTGCCTTTTTGAGCTTATGTTTTTCTTTTATGTCTCATGGTGGTGTTGATGGGGTTTACCGTGATGCAATAGATAGCTTTGTTGGTAGTTTTGTGTGCAGAGTTATTATTATAACGGTCACTATTTGTTTCTTTTGCAGTTCCTTTTTAAAGTTGGTGTTGCTTGTATATGTAAACAGTGCTCTTTACTGGTTTTGCTGGCAATTTTGTGTGTGGAGTTTCTCATGAGGCGGATTTGAAGTGCTTGAATTTTTAATTGCCGAGATTAAAGTAATTTTGGCTTTAGAGTGCTAGATGTGTTATCATGCTAGTCACACTCGAAGATCCGCCAATATGGTAGCTATTAGATTGGTCAAGTTGACCTCATTTTTTGTTTTAGAACTGTTTGTTTAAGGATCATTCGAATTTGATCTAGGATACTCTATTTGAAGTTTGTACTTTTTTAAAAAAAATGCTAATCAAACCATTATCGTTTTGCCTCAAAAAATTCCGTTTCCCCATAGTCTTGGTACCACACGAGGCATTGAGGCAATAACATACTTTTGATCCAGAGCAAAATGTATACCAAAGCAGAGTTGGTGGTTCGAATGAGGGAGCCCCTTATCATTTCTCCTCAACGAAATAGTGTGATAGGGAAAAAAACATGCAGAGGATCAGAATTCATAAAATAATGAGTCTTGTGGGTCACACTCACACACACCATCATTAGCTAGATATACTTACAACTTAATCTAACGCCGTGCAACTTAATCTAACACCTTTGTTTCAATTTTCACGTTGTTGGATCACCCTGAAAGAACCCTCAAATAATTGAGTACAAATTCTCTCTGGATTTAAAAAAAAATTGAGTCTAAGGATTAAATGATTCAGATCGTTGAAATTTGATTCAATGGCTACAAACAAGGGATCCTTCTAAAAGTTATAATAATTATAGCCATTAGATAAAATTTGAACGGTCCAGATTATTTGATCCTTATGCTAAGTTTTTTTAGATCCGAAGAGGATCTGTAATCCAAATAATTAACATATGAACCTGCATATGCCACGTTGTCTGATGTTATAATTTGCTATTTTTAACATTATAAACTCGTTAGTCAAATGTTAAATTAAGGACTATGAAGCTGATTCGTGAATAGTGTGATATTTCTTCGACGACTTTCTACGTGGCTCTAGACTTATTATTTAAACTTATCCCATAATATTTTCTTGTCTATACACAATTTACTAATGAACGACCAAATGGTTAAATCGCGCAGTCCCACATTTTCTTGACGAATTTTGATTATTTATGACATGGTTGCTTTAGATCCTTTGCTTATCTGTTCGATGCAACGTGCAAGTAAGATAGTATTGTCTTCTGTGCATGATTTTAATATCATTGCCCCCACGAAAATAATCTGACAAAAAAAAAAAAAAACTCTACACTAGAATTGATCCAGCATTTGTGATTTTTACACATTGAATAACGGTGATCCTATAACCGCTATGGGATGACCCGCTAATTGAAAACAAATTTCAAACTCATATTTTATTTGCGTGCATTTTGGGTTAGATTTCTGACCCGTGTAAATCACACAATACTAGGCTAAGGTGCCTCTGTAAGTCTTTGTTTGGTCACCAAAACAGTAAACTGTTGTGCCTAAGCCACTAAGTGATTTTTTTTATCACACATTAATGACATACTAATTCTTTTAGTCCTTTTTGTGGTGATTGAGTCCATGCCTAAGCTTGCTTATATTTGAGTTCTCAATCAATTATTTTTTTTTGTCCTTTTTCAAACCAATCGTTCTCTCAAAATCTCCCATCTATGGTTGTTTTGGTAGTGTGGGTTGGCAAGAGATCCTCTTCGGATCCCTTCCACCAAATCTACCCAATCACCTAATCCTAACACTTGAAATTTGATCCAACGACTAAAGTTATTATAACTTTTAAAGGAGCCCCTGTTTGTAGCCGTTTAATCAAATTTTGATTGGGTGGATTTGGTTGAAGGGATTCGGAGAGGATCCCTTTCCGTGTGGGTTTGGCAAGAGATGAAGTTGAATTTTTATGATGTGGGTTTTCTAGATTATAGTGCGACTTTCGTCCACGTTAGATTTGTCTTTTGAGCTTGAGTCTTTATTTTATGTCTCATGATGGTGTTTTTATGATTTATCATAATGCAATTGTTGACTTCGTTGGTAGTTTTGAGTGCAGAGTCATTCTTGTAATCGTCACTAGTTGTTTATTTTGTAGTTCCTTTTTTAAGTTGGCGTTGCTTATATGTAAATAGTGTTCCTTTACTAGTTTTGCTGGCAATTTTGTACGCAGAGTCTCTCATGAGACGAGTTATGATGTGATTGAATTTCTAGTTGCCGAGATTGAACTACTTTCGGCTTCGGAGTGCTGGATGTGTTGTCATGCTAGTCACATCCAAAGATCCACCAATATGGGGGCTATTAGATTGGCAAAGTTGGCCTTGTTTTTTATTTTGGAATCCATTTTGTTTGGGAATCATTAGGATTTATCCAAGATACTTTATTTGAAGTTTATACTAATGCTAATAAAACTGTTATTATTTTGCCTAAAAACGATAATTTTCTCCATAGTCTTGGTACCACATGAGGCATTGTTAGTCCCACTCACATACACTATCATTAGCTAGATACTCCAACATAATCAACACCTTTGTTTCAATTTCCATTGGGTCACCCTGAAAGGAATCCGAATCCTCTTTGTGAGGATACCGGAGATTCGTGAATCGTATTCGTTCATCGTACATTGTGCAATCAAAAATCATTTTAAATATTTTTATTTAAAATTCAACACAAACAGTACCTGACAAAAACTGACTACACGATGTACGATGAACAAATCAAAGCAGCTGAATCCACATTAACAAAAGCGGTTTTTCAACTTCCGTCTACATTTTACTGAATTTACATTAAGATTAGAAAAAATAATATTTAATAAACAACTGATTGATGCCCATTATGAGACTAAGTCCACTCCCTTCCCCTTAGTGTAGATAACATCGTTTGTTAAAAAAAAAAAAAAACCATTTGATAACTAATTGAATCACATTATTATGCATGTGCGAGAGATTTTTTTTTTATAACTGGCACTATGCATCTCTTAAGTGTTTAAAAATAGAGAAATAGTATTTAATAAGCAACCGCGTGCAAAAGACATTTTTGAATCATAGCACGTTGCGCACAACTTATAAGATGTTTTGAATACAATATTCATGATTTTTCTTATTTTTTATTATATTGTTCTTTCCCTTTCACTTGGGCACCATCTGTGACATCCCACATCGCCTAGGGGACTGATCCTTATATGTATATTCCCATCCCTACCTAGCATGAGGCCTTTTGGGAGCTCACTGGCTTCGGGTTCCATAGGAACTCCGAAGTTAAGCGAGAAGGGGGCTAGAGCAATCCCATGATGGGTGACCCACTCGGGAAGTTCTCGTGTGAGTTCCCAAAAACAAAACCGTGAGGGCGTGGTCGGGGCCCAAAGCAGACAATATCGTGCTATGGTGGAGTCGGGCCCAGGAAGTGGTCTCGCTTGGGCTGGGATGTGACAATTGGTATCAAAGCCTAACACTAGCCGCGTGTGTGCCGACGAGGACGTCGAGCCCCTAAAGGGGGTGGATTGTGACATCCCACATCGCCTAGAGGAGTGATCCTTATATTTATATTCTCATCCCTACCTAGCATAAGACCTTTTGGGAGCTCACTGGCTTCGAGTTCCGTAGGAACTCCGAAGTTAAGCAAGAAGGGGGCTAGAGCAATCCCATGATAGGTGACCCACTCGGGAAGTTCTCGTGTGAGTTCCTAAAAATAAAACTATGAGGGCGTGGTCGGGGCCCAAAGCGGACAATATCGTGCTACGGTGGAGTCGGGCCCAGGAAGTGGTCTCGCCTGTGTGACATCCCACATCGCCCAGGGTAGTGATCCTTAAATGTATATTCACATCCCTACCTAGCACGAGGCCTTTTGGGAGCTCACTGGCTTCGGGTTCCATCGGAACTCCGAAGTTAAGCGAGAAGGAGGCTGGAGCAATCCCATGATGGGTGACCCACTGGGAAGTTGCTCGTGAGTTCCCAAAAACAAAACCGTGAGTGAAAGGTAAGCCCAAAGCAAATAATATCGTGCTACGGTGGTGGAGCGGGCCCGGGAAGTCGTCCCGACCGGGTCGAGATGTGACAATTTGGTATCAGAGCCTAACCCTAGTCGTGGTGTGTCGATGAGGACGTCGGGCCCCTAAGGGGGGTGGATTGTGACATCCCACATCGCCCAAGATAGTGATCCTTAAATGTATATTCACATCCCTACCTAGCACGAGGCCTTTTGGGAGCTCACTGGCTTCGGGTTCCATCGGAACTCCGAAGTTAAGCGAGAAGGAGGCTGGAGCATCCCATGATGGGTGACCCACTGGGAAGTTGCTCGTGAGTTCCCAAAAACAAAACCGTGAGGGAATGGTAAGCCCAAAGCGGATAATATCGTGCTACGGTGGTGGAGCGGGCCTGGGAAATCGTCCTGCCCGAGTCGGGATGTGACAGCCTGGGCTGGGATGTGACAATTGTGACATCCCACATGGCCTAGGGGAGTGATCCTTATATGTATATTCTCATCCCTACCTAGCATGAGGCCTTTTAGGAGCTCACTGGCTTCGGGTTTTGTAGGAACTCCGAAGTTAAGGGAGAAGGGGGCTAGAGCAATCCCATGATGGGTGACCCACTGGGAAGTTGCTCGTGAGTTCCCAGAAACAAAACCGTGAGGGAATGGTAAGCCCAAAACGGACAATATCGTGCTACGGTAGTGGAGCGGGCCCGAGAAGTGATCCACCCTAGGTCGGGATGTGACACCATCAACTATCACTCATCCTTTCATTTTTTTTTTTTTATTATTTTCTCTCTTCTCACTTATATTTATATTATATTTTATTATAATCAAATTACCAAATTACCCCTGCATTATTTGATATATTATATTGGGCTAGTTTTGGGTTTTTTTTTGTTGAGGGGCAATTTTGCCCTAATATTTTTGTTGAAGCCATGACACCAAATTCCCACTATTCACTGCCCTTCTCACAATTCAATAATATTTTCTTGTTTGTGTACAATTATTTTATTGAGCTTATCCTTTTTGCCAAGGCATTGATAAAATTATCATTGTTTCCTATCTTGTAATCTTTAAGTTCGGGAGTTAGTTTAAACATTGGTTAATCTGTCTTCTTCTTTCCTTCAAAAGAATTTGATGATGTTCCTGGTTCTCTAGGGTTCCAAATTCTAGACTTGAGAGAATCATTTATCTTTAATGAATTCTCTATTCTAGAGGCTTGTCGTCCTAAAGATTGAAGAAACAGGTTAGTATAATTGTGTTGCTGTATCATAGCAGCGACTCCATTTTTTCAGAGGCTTCCTACCCTCCATTAGGAACTTCTCTATAAGGAGAGGCAATTGTTCATTTAGAATTGATTTGGATAGATTTTTCTGATAGATGTATTGCCTTTTCTTCTTTTCATTTTCTTGTTGTATAAGTCTTAAATGGATTTTCTAAAGTACTTATACATTGAGTGTATTCAGGAAAGTTGTACTTCTTGGCACACCAATCATGCCAAGGGAAAAATCTTGTATTAATCCCTTTTTCGATCATGAAAGTATAGTGAAGTTTGTTCAAGGAAGCTCTTCTTCCTGGGCTGTAGCTTTTTCTAGCCATTCTCGTTTAGAGTATTCTCTTCATTGAGATAATCTTTCTCAATAAAATCTCTATCTAGTTCAAATTTTGTTATTACACAAATGTTAGATTCAACATCGTCCCATATAAATTTTGGTTGTAATGGTAGATTCATAGAGTTCTTAGAAGGAGTTATGGCTCCAGTATTTTCGACCTTATAGAAGGGGTAATGCACTTGGTCCTGAGTCTTTCTAAGGTCTTCTAGGATAATCCTTTCATGGTCTTGCTCATACAAGCTTGTTTCAGGTGTTGACTTCCTAGATGAATTTGTTTTGCAAAGGTTTTTTCTTTTTTCCCTTCTTTTTTTTTTTTTTTTTTTTTTGGATAATCAACACTTCTCCGAGGACCTAAACTTAGCCTGGTTAGTTTGTCATTGTTAAAATGTATTTCTACATCTCCATCATCATATTGGTTAATACATCTAGGTTATGGTTGAGATTTAACCTAATGTGAGCACTAGATATATATATGAATTCTAAATTTCCCATAGGCAAATTGAGGTGATCTTTTGAGTTGGTGGCGAGTCTCAAATCATGAAAATTTTCTTCGACTCAAATCGTAAATTTAAGTTCAGAAAATCAAATTGCATGTTGTAAGAAATCCCTAGCATTTTGTTTAATGATTCTTTGGGACTTGAGAGTGAGTATTGGTGAATAAACGTTCTATAATACAATAGTTTGCAATATTTACCATATATTTTCCATTCCAATGAAATCTATAACTATTAGGCCTCGTTTGATGTTTCGGATAACACACCACAAAAGTTGGTTTGTTTGCTTTAGTACGCTCTACACCGGATAAGTAATACACCACAAAAACTAGGGATAAAATAGTCGGCTCACTGTTCACTATTGCTCGTATCCTCATCTCCATTCCAATGTACATATTAGTCTATACGACTGAAATAGCTAGTACAGTACGACATACCAAATGTGGCCATAATGACATGTTCACTTTCAAGAACCTAATATTAGAAAAGAAAATTGACTTTCACACGTTATAACAGAATTATTATTATTATTATTATTTTCAGTTTTTGATTTATCTTATATCCACTAATCCATATAAAATAAAAATAAAGTGTGTGTTTCATATTAAAATCCGTAAATCAAACAAAACTAGGGGGACTAGTTGTTTTCCTACTTGTTTGCATCACATATCAAGTGTGGATTTAGTGGATTATCCTAAAATGATGATCAAGGAGACCAAATTTTTAGACCAAATTTGAAAATCAACTTATGTGTCACCAAAAATATAAGCACGTTAATCATGTTGTAGCCTATTTTATCCAACTAAGGGAATAGGGCCAGCGGCAAGGGTAGAGAAATTAAGAGAGATGTGTTTATAGAATTGTAGAGGAATGTGTATGTTATCCCTCCTACATAGTGCCTTTATTTATAGTAGTAAAAGGAGAGAATAAATTCCTTCATCCCCAAGGAATACAAGTTGTAATAGGAAAGGATAACTAGAATCAAATGTAATGTAGGATTTACATAATCACACTTAAACTAGGAAAGTTTACAACACTCCCCCTTGAGTGTGTAAATACTCAAGGTAGATTTGATTGACATTGATTCTAAGGACAATAAAGCGCATATCGCACTTAGATAAGGAACTTCAGGCTCCAAAATCTCTTCATCATCCTCCTTTGGACGGAAGGGATCTCATTTTGCATCTAGTGATCGAACGACCATAGGAGTACTCGAAGGCTTCGCTTTATCGTCATTAAAGCGCCGCAACACCTTCTGGGTGTAGTTCGATTGATGTACTAGGATTCCATCCGAACAATGCTCTATCTCGAGACTGAGATAGTATCAAGTCTTACCTAGACCTTTCATTTCAAATTTAGACTTCAGGTGCGTGGCAGTTCTCGCAAGCTCTTCAGGAGTTCCGATAAGGCATATACTGCAACAATCGTAAATCCGAAATGTGACTTCTTAAAGAACACACAAGGGCATAGTTCGTTGTTCACATATCCCTGACTAGTCAAATACTCACTCAAACGATTATACCACATTCTTCCAGATTCTTTAAACTGTAGAGTGAACACCTCAGCCGAATTGAGAGCGTGTTCCAAGGTTTGAAAATATTTAAACCAGTCAATGTAAGTCCTTCGAGAACTTTCATATAAATTTTCGTATCAAGATCCCCATAGAGATACGCAGTTACTACGTCCATCAACTGCATACTTAGTTTTTCGGAACTACCAAATTGATAAGGTAGCGAAAAGTAATCACATCCATAACGGGTGGATAAGTTTCATCATAGTCAATCCTAGGGCGTTGTGAGAAGCCTTGTGCAACAAAACAAGGTTTGTAATGCACAATTTCGTTCTTTTCATTACGTTTCCAAACGAAAACCCATTTATAACCAACTGGCTTCACATGTGGAGGAATATGAACTACAGGTCCAAACACCTTACGTTTCGCAAGGGAATCGAGTTCGACTTGGATTGCTTATTTCCAATTTGACAAATCAGTTCTACGTTGACATTCATCAACGGAATGCGGTTCAATGTCATCGCTTAACATGATCTCAGTAGTTATTGCATATGTTTATGCATTGTCGACAATCATCTTATTTCTACACCACACTTCATCTAAGCTAGCATAATAAACCGAAATCTCACAATTCTTGGGAGGAGGATTTGTGCCTTCAAAGACTCTTCCATAATCTAGAATTTCCTCATAAGTTGGATATAATGAGTAAGCGATAGTCGGATTCACGATGGGTTTTTTGGGACCTTGTGCTGTGGATTTCCTCTTTTGGGGGTGTGAATCCTTTGAACCAAGAGGTCTGCCATGCTTTTGTGTATGGGCAAATGATTGGCTAGCCGCTAATGTACGTGGATCGCTAGATCGATGAAAGCATCTGGCATGCTCTGAGTTATGCTTTGGAGATTTAATATGCGATGCACTTCAATTTTAGACTGAGCGGTAAACATATCGCCTATCAAAGGTTCTAAGTAATGAATAATCAAAGGAGAATACTATCCGGCATAGATTCTTATCCTTCACTGAGGGCGGCAAGATCGGCATATATACTGCACAACCAAAAACGAGTAGATGCGATATGTCAGGTTTGTATTTGGTAACCAATTGAAGGGCACTAAATGGTTGTATCACAATAGGCCTCAGGCGGACCAACTTTGCTGCGTGCAATATTGCATGGCCCCAAGCAGCGATCGGGATCTTGGTACATATGACCAACGATCAAGCAATCATGTGTAAGTGCTTAATGAAAGCCTCTGCCAGGTCGTTCTGGGTGTGAACATGAGGTGTGAAATGTTCAACTTCAACCCCAACGGGTATGCAATAGTCATCAAAAGTTTTAGATGTGAATTCTCCAGCATGATCCAATCGAATAGATTTGATCGGATAATCAGGGTGGTGAGCCCTGAACTTGATAATTTGAGCCAACAATTTGGAGAATGTAGCGTTCCTTCTGGATAACAAGCACACGTGTGACCAATGTGTGGAAGTGTCAACCAAAACCATAACGTATCTAAATGGTCCGCAGGGAGGGTGAATCTGTGACAGCCCGTCCCAAGAAATTCTAAAACCGTAGTGTGAAAAGATGATTTTGCCCCTAGCGTTATTTTTCGTTGTATAGTTGTTCTTTTTGGCTTGGTGTGGCTGGTTTGGCACCACACACTCACCCTCACTGTTTTCTCCCTTTCCCTGCACCTGTCCCGAGCCCCATTCCTTTCCCATTTTTCCTTCCATTGTATGGACACACACCCAAACCCATCAAACCTTCACAGATCGAAGAAACCAAGCACATATTCAGACTCGTGAGGCTTATAGGAGTCCAACCATATCCATTTCAGGTAAGAATACCTTCGTTTTCACGTCGAACTCACGATGCCCGATTTTGGTACTATTCATGCACACGTGATTTCTCACGTTTTAGGGAATTTCAAGCTTGTAGGAAGCTTGGTGAGGTCCCTAGGAGGCTCGGGGTGGTTCGTTTGAAGGTTTTGGACGTCGGGATCACGAGTTTCGAGGTTGGCCGGAGTTGGGGTGATTTTGCAGGTGAGATTTTGTGAATTTTAGCCCTTGAAAGTAGTATGATTGTGTTCCTCTCGTTGTAAGCTTCATTTTGGTACCAATTTTGTGAAATTTGGTTGAAAAACGAAGAAGATATCAAGGTTTAAAAAATTCCCAGTTTTTCGGCGCCCGCGACGGCGCCGGAGAAGACAACGGAATATTCCTGACGCCGTTAACGGAATCCGTTAGGAATAACGGAATATTCCTAACGGTGTCAACTGACGTCGTAGCGTGCCAGACACGTGGGGGTGAGTGCGTGGGGGCGCGTGCGGCGGTGAAAAATTATTTTAAAAATATGGGGATGATCCTGAGGTTGAGTAGGTCACGTTAGTGTATTCATACACCCCATTTGAGCATTGTATGAGAAGTTATTTCTAAAGGTTGGTTATGTGCTTTAAAATTAACGTTTTTGTAGTTGTTTCGCACATAGGTGATACCTATCCCGAGGACGAGCGTGGTCACTCGAGGCAGGGGGGCTACGACCCTTCCACGTACCAGTGAGTGGGCTTTTGGTTTTCCGTATATACCTATGTACTTATATTTTCCTAGAAATTGATTTGAATTGTTAATTGCCATATGCCATGCATTATATTATATTATCGTTGTTTATGCATCGTTAATTGCATTATTAATCGTTTATATATATATATATATATATATATATGCATATTTGGTGCTGCGGACGCACAGGTAAGTGCCAGGTAAGTGTTATTCATGTTTACATTCAGTAGTGATTTGAGATGCTTAGAGAGCTCATAGCCTGCACCCCCGGTGTTAGTGCTCCCGCCCAGAGTAGGGCACAGTCCTTCACGTGATGTTCACCTCCCGCACCACACGCTCAGCTTGGATCCAAGTTAGGTACACAGTTCTGTCGTACAGACCACTTTAGGTGGTTCCGACTCGTAGGTGACCCGCGACTATTCGCCCAGCCTTCACGTGATCGTAGCACTTGAGCGTTTATATGTATTACACCCAGTCCTGTCGTACAGACCTACCACTTTAGGTAGTTCCGACTCGTGTGCAAGTCCAGTTAGTGAGATTGAGATTTAAGCTCTAGATGCAGCCGTATAGGTCACGTTAGGTGACTCCGGCTGCCAAATTTTATATTATTGATATGATTCATACTTGAGCACTTGCATTTCATTTTGAGGCTTTGGCATGGCATATTCTTGAGCATGATTGGTATACGTATGTATATATCTATTTTCTGGGAAGTATAGGTTTTACGGCGAGGGGTTAGAACGTATTTATTAAATAGTTTTCAAAAAGCTTTGTTTTTGCCCACTCACGCTTTTGTTTTGCGCCCCTCCAGGTTCTAGTTGACTAGCAGGTTTGGTGGTTTCCCAGAGGATTTTCGGGATATTTCTGACAGACGATCACCAGCGTAGGGCCACCTTTGGGTGTACTTTGGTTGCGTCATTTTCATTTGGACTGCTTTAGGCTTTATGCTCTGAACTAGGCATCGCACTTACGTTGCACTTATTATTACTTTATGTAAAACCAGTTTTTATTTATTCGTATTACTATTTCCATTATTATTTTATTGGCTTCCGCACTGTGCACATGGCTACGTCACTTCCACTTGAGGCCAGCATGCCCTGATCTCGATCGGGGTGTGCCAGAATCGGTCCACCAAGGTCCCCCTGAATCTGTTGTAGGAAAATGGGAGGATTCGAATGAATCTTGTCATAAGAAGGCTTAGTAATAAGCTTTCCCATAGAACATGTTTAACATGCGATTCCTTGGATTAAACCTAAACTTCGGGTTAGTGGATGCCTGTGTGATAATCTGAGGATACATCACATCGCTATTTGTCCAGGATATCCCAAACGATCATTCCAATGTGTAAAGTGTAATTTCGTGTGCAGTCCCAGTAGTAGGGACGGCCACATAGTGGCATTCTATGGGGCGTATGGTCGTAGTATACAGACCACTCGGGATACGCTCCATCTTCTCTAGAATACGCTTCTGGCCATATTCGTAGGAAATTATGCACAGAAATTCAACTCTGTTTTCTATGTGGGTTTTAGCGTGGTAATTATTATCTCTAATATCCTTGAAACTTAACAATGTTCTTCCAGAACGTGAAGAATAGAGTGCCTCAGAAATGGTCAAGATTGTACCATTGTATCCTTCTATCAGGTTGGATAGGCCTAAGAGGGTTGTCACAGAACTGTGTGCGTGGTTGCACTATCTACCAGACAACTAACTTCCCCACTAGTCATACCTAGAATGAAAAATTAATTTGAATCGATCACATGCATAAAAGTTTTAAAAACAAATATCAATTCAAAATAATTTCATTTATTCAAGGATGGTAATGAATTAAAACTTAATATCCAAAAACAAATCACCAACAAATAATCCAAACATAAAGGAAAATTGTTCAAAAATCAACCAAAAAACAAAGGGGGGTTCGGCCACTAGGTGGAATTCGGCCCCATTATGCAATTTTAACTAACTAAAATTGTTTATGTCTACGTTTCTAATCTTCCATAGGGGTGGTATCCTCTTAAAAGTCAGAAACCACTATCTTTGTAGTCTCCAGTTCGTCCACTTGCACGAAGTTTGATTCAAACTTCTTACGACGAGAATGATATTTAGCTACAACCTTCTGGGGAGCTCGGCAAACACGAGACCAATAGTCCTTTGAACCACAACGATAGCACCTATCCGCATCCATAGTTTTAGGTGCTTTGCCCTTATTCTTAAAGTTCAGGGCCTTGGGGGCGAGGTTTGAGTGTTTCTGGGCTTTGTTTCCTCCATTGGATTGGGCCTTAACTCTGTTGACCTTCACGGGGTGGCTTCTGGCCGTCCCTACCATGCCTCTTTTGGCGTTTTGGACGTTGGTTTGTACTATAATGTGCTTCAGGAACAACAGTCGCCCCAGTAGGTTGAGCTTGATGATTCTTCATCAACAGCTGGTTCTGCTTTTCAGCGAAAAGTAAAACAGAGATCAAATCCGAGAACTTAGTGAACTTTTGAGCTCTATATTGTTGTTGCAAGACAATATTAGAAGCAGAGAAGGTCGAATAGGTCTTCTCCAGGAGATCCTCTTCGGTCAAAGTTTCATTACAAAACTTGAGAAGTGATCAGACAAACTTCAGAATTATATTCATTCACAGACTTAAAGTCTTGGAAGCACAAATGCTGCTAATCATGTCTTGCTTCAGGCAAGAATAAGTCCTTTTGGTGATCAAAACGATCAGCCAAAATGACCCCTAGTGCACGTGGATCCTTCTAAGCAAGGTATTCAGTTTGCAAGGCATCATGGATATATCTTCGGATGAAGATCATATCAATGGCTTTTTCAGCTTTGCCAACAGGATTGTCCGTCTCTTCTTCAATGGTGGGACACAAGTTCTTTGCAGTGGAGCTTCACATCTTAGACCCACTTGAGGTAGTTCCTTCCAGAGACTTCCAAAGCAGTGAAGTCGAGTTTGTTCAAATTTGACATGTTCCTATCACAAAATAGATGGACAAGATGTGGTGAGTCTAATGGGAGAAAAATCAATCCATTCACATAGGAGTAGAACATACAAGTTCTAATAGACATGTAATTTTGCATGAAAAAACGTTGGGTTTTCATGGGTGATGTTTTTAAAGAAAACTTCAGGTTTTCAAACAAGGCATGTTTATAAGAAACTTCAGGTTTCAAAATAATTATGAACTTCATGTTCATATGTTCCTGCAGGCAAACACAAATACATACACAAAAAGATGCAACAAAAATATGCAAACAGAACTTCGGGTCTATAGTTATAATTGAATTAAGTATTTGGACTTCGGGCCAAAATTTATAGTGTGGGTGAAAAAAAAATAGAAAACACAAATTGTCTAAAAGTATTAAACAACGAAGCTCAGGGCCCAAAAATATAGGCCAAAGCCCATTGGGGGCTGAGCAAATTTGGTTTGTGTGACCCAAGCCCCAAAAGTAGGCTGGGGTTTCTCAAGTGCAAGCTTTAAGCCCACAGGGAGAAGAAGGAAAAAACAGGGCCGCATAAGGCGAGCACCAAAAAAAATCCACACAACCCGCTATAGTCAGGCCCAAGAATTTTGTATTTTGTGTTTTTATTTTTTTTAATTTTTTTCATGGGCTGATCAAGCCTTAATATTAATAGTAGGCTGCAAGCCTAATATAGTAGACCAGTTGCATAAAAGGAGTCGGGCCCAAAAGGGTGGCCCAAACGGGGGTCGGATCACGTGTGACGCAATACGGGGGAACACAGATGCGAATCTGGTGCGGCACACAACGCCAGGACACCATGGCCCCTCGAGGCGGTGTTGGGTCGAGCTAAGGATTGGGCCGCATCATGCGAGCCCTGTTCTTAGATTTTTTTTATTTTTTATTTTTTGTGGGCCGAGAAGGTCAGCCTAAAGATTTGGGGCTTAGGGTTTCAACTAAAAAAAAAAAAAAAAAAAACCCCAGCCGGAGCTAGGTACAGTCACCAAGGACGAAGGCTAGTGTCGCAGCTGTAGGCGGACATGTTTTGGGAAAAATTTCTCAGGACAAGGTCATAGGTTTAACGGCGAGCAAGTTCTAGGGGATGGAGAAAGTACCTCAACATTGAGGAAAAAAAACCTAAGAAATTCAAGCTGGAATTTCACCCAAATTCGATGAAATTTCTTAAGGAATTTCAATTTTATCGAATCAAAATTACGATACCATGTCGGATTTGGTTAGAAAATTGCACGGCAAAGCCGTGATTTTGCTTCAAGCAATGTGGATATTTTGGGTTTGGACGCTATGGACGTCGGGTTGCAAAGAAGCTTGATGCTCCATGCTTGCTCGAGGTCACGGGTTCGAAGAACCCAGGCGGCGATTTTTTATTTTTTATTTTTCCAATTATGAAATTCAATTATATCCATATTCAAATCAATAATATTTTAAAGCATGTACGTATATTTGATGCAATTCCTAGAAAATATCAAATTCACATAATTTAACAATTGTGAATATAATGCATACACAATTTATGTAGAATCTAAAATTCAAGAAATGTAAAGTTGGGTTATGCATTATGGTGAATATTCATGCTATTAGGGCTGCAAAAATATTGAGATAAAAACCATTGTTTTGAAAGAACCTTATTGCATGATGATATGGATGAACTGGTTTGGTGTAGAAAAAACTTCACCATCAGATTCCCAAGCGCAATGGTAAGAGCATGTTGATAATGTGTTGTAGCCTATTTTATCTGACAAAGGGAATAAGGCCGACGGCAAGGGTAGAGAAATTAAGAGAGATGTGTTTGTAGAATTGTAGGGGAATGTGTGTGTTATCCCTCCTACATAGTGCCTTTATTTATAGTAGTAAAAGGAGAGAATAAATTCCTTCATCCCCAAGGAATACAAGTTGTAAAAGAAATGATAACTAAAATTAAATCTAATCTAGGATTTACACAATTACATTTAAACTAGGAAAGTTTACAATAAATCAATATTTAAGTAATAATTCAATTGTCAACATCAACATCATTTGGCTTACAAAATTTACTTTAAAATTTTGACATCTAATATTAGCGGTCCTAAAAATTGAGAATTCGCCTGGGTCAGCCTTTGTTTAGCCGCAAGGGATCCCACAACCAAGAGTTTTCAAAAGGGATAAAACCAAGACACGTGGCAACAACTCGTTCGCCATAATATTTATGTCGATAAGGAAGTGGATGATGGTCTTTCAAGAATCACATACTGATGCCACTTTGGACTTTAAACTAGCTGAAAAATTTCACTTCACTCATACTGCAAGTCAGATATAACGAGAGAGCGGCAAAAACTCACAAGATAACAACATTTGCAGAGATGGCATCCATGACCATGACAGCCGCCTCATTCCTGACCGCAGGCTCAGCCTCAACCATCGCCAAACCTTCAACTTCCAGCCGCCGGAGCCTCGTCGTGGCCAAGGCCGCGGCCAGAGCCCCAGAGGGAGAAACAAAGAAGGAAGAGAGCAGCAGCAGCAGCGGGAGGAGGGACTTGATTTTTGCGGCTGCGGCTGCGGCAGCGTGCTCTCTTGCCAAGGCTGCTTTGGCAGATGAGCCTAAGAGGGGGAGCAAAGAGGCGAAGGAGAAGTATGCTCCTGTTTGTGTCACCATGCCAACTGCTCGTATCTGTCGCAACTGAGTAAACCACTACGTACTTTCGTTTGCTTCGATTCAGTCACTCGTGGTGGTTGTATTATAATCGTTGTACAACTTTGTATGACGCTCTTGTAATTTTTCTTGGGACATATCTGCCTTCTTCCCTCTTCTCATATTACATGTTTATGTCACATTTTATTTTTCTAAATTTTCTATGTTGTTAACCGTGCGGAGAGAGCAAATGGACTGGTAGCTCAAGTGGTAACCAAGGGCTTTTGTATTAAAAAAACTACATGCGGCACATAAAGATTCCGGAATCAAATTCACTACTTTAGGTATTGAAAAAGTGATGATTTCTATAGTCTGTAGAACAAAGTTCTACTATATCATCGATAATATGTCAATAACATTGTAACTAGCAAAACATACCAACATGTTATCAATATATAATATCAATAATAGCAAACGAAAAGACAACCTGCATATAAGTATAAACCAGCGAACATATTACCTTTCTTGAACAGCATCCAATCCTCATGTGGAATGATTAAGGCTCTAGCATTATGGCAGAGCGTATTTTAGTTGGTAATTTTGTAGTCCAACTACGAAACAAACATTCGTTCTTGCAATATGTCATTGATATGATGTTTTAGCAGTGTAGTCAACAAAACGTATTGTTGATATATAATCAACAATATTGATGAAAGAACGGACATCTTACACCAAAAGTTTACGATAAGTTATGTGCCCTAAAAGACGGGCTAGAATGCTACAAGGCCCTTGGTCGTGTGGTACTTGCTAGTTGCTACATACCAGTGAGCAGAGACTCCCTTTCAGAAACCTGGGCGGCATCACCACTCCTCGCCAAAAGGACCGACGCGGCAACACCAGTCAAATTGCAAACCGTGATAGGTACGTACTTTACAGTTAAATTTCTGTGCCACGGGTTTATACGACTATTTATGTGATGAGAGAGAGAGAGAGAGAGAGAGAGAGCGATGATATACAACCGTGATAGGTACGTACTTCACAGGTCCAGGTATGTCAAAAAAAGTCAGTCAAGAACCAACTGCGATCCTCCGTTGTTGAACAGCTTCACATAACATACATTCTAACTTCTTTTTTTTATTTCGGATTGAGAGAATCAGTTGAAAACATGTGAACAATCTAAACAGCCGAAAACCGAGATTTTATTGAACCATAACAATAATTAAGGCACAAGACTTTAGCCCGAATACAGGAAACACAAATCCAAGCTAATTATACAACTCAGGGTCCAAGAAAAATCACAAGACACAAAACTTCGATACAAAATAGTACCATTCCGAGTAGCAGCTTGGAGAGAGAATCAGGGACATTGTCCATCATTCGCCTTGGCAATTTGCCCGGCAGCATAAAAGACTGCAACACAATTTTCGTGGCAAACTCATTGGCTTTTCCCATTTTGCTGGGAAGCAACAAAATTGCGAATAACTTCCATCGCTAACTGGTGAGCATTCTTATTCTGCAGCTTTGCAAGTTCATCCACAGCTTCATACGTTTCCTTATCAGCAAAAAGTTTCAAGTTGTAACGTGTTGGTGTCGCCTCTGGACCTTCCCATTTGTCAACCAACTCTTGAAGTTTCTCAAATCCCTGATAACAATATACCAATTAGAATGACCAACATATTTTCTTAGCACAGTATTTGAGATTAAACCACCTTCTTAATCCTTCGAAGGCCTACATATAATTTATAATCTTATTTACAACTTACCAAGCGGTTTGTGAAGTCGCCAAATGACTCTTTAGATTGTCGTTTACGTTTCCAGTAATAGAACAAAGGTTCGAAAACCTTTTCAAGGTCTTGAACCTTGACCTTGTTCATGAAGGATTTTGCGAGTGAGGTTTGATTGGATGTTCCTCCAAGCCAGATCTATTTGAACACAAACAGGGAAATGAATAAATGCTCAGTTGCTTTCTTGATAATCTGGATTTGAGCACGATCAATATTGCGACAGATGTGCCAGAATTTGAATTACCTGATAGCTATTTGGACCATCACCAACTAGTCCAAGTTCAGCCATGTATGGCCTAGCACACCCATTAGGGCATCCAGTAATCCTTATAACTACTGATTCATTGTACTTCAGACCAACCTGAAATTCAAAAGAAAAATTTATCACATGCAATCTAATTCATTATCAATAAATGATCTTGACTTTCCACCTTTTGTTAGTGCTTTGTGAAACGTGCTTGTTATTATGGTAATACCTTCTCAAATACTGCTCGAACCCGCTTAAGAATGTCAGGTATACCTCGTTCAGCTTCAGTTATTGCCAGTGGGCATAGTGGGAAGGCTGGGCATGCCATGGCAGTTAGGTTGAGGGGGTCTACAAACCTAGGATGCTGCCACAATTGTAACTGGTCAGTATGAACCCAATTTATAAAAATTCATAATGTATGAAGCTTTCATATAATAGACACAACATAACCCAAACATTTCCGGATAGACAACATAATAACAGGTGAATAAGACAATCCATCATACCGGGTTGATAAGGTTCAAGTCATTGTTGATTCATAAAATAGGCAGTGAATACCCGGTAGGAGTATGCAGCAGACAAGTTCATATTGATGTCCACTGAAGAGGGAGTAAAAATAATTTTCTTTAAAAAAAAAAAATCTTACCAGCAGACCGGCCTTTGCAAGAACTGTGGTGATGGGACGCTTCCATGCACTGCGAATATCACACAATATGATATTCTGGTTTGGTGTGAGCCTTATACTCAAATTATACTTTTCTATAACCTCTCTTAATGCCTGCTTCATAACTCCCCCAATCCGACCATTATCAACATGAAGCCCACAATAATAACTGCCATCACCCTATCAAACAAAGATAAATAGTCAGGACATAGTGCTTTGCAATTTGAAACTTAAGACGGAATCAAAGACATTCAATTCTATATGTGAAGACCAACAGAACAAACCTGCTTGTGCCATCCCAAATGACTTTTGAATTCCCACTCCGGCAACTCACGGAAAGGCTCAAATTTCTTTCCGTAATATTGTTCCACTACACTTCTGAATTTTTCAATCCCCCACGAGCTGATCAAATATTTCATCCTACTATACCTCCGATCATCTCTTCTCCCATTTTCACGTTGTGTAACAACTATAGCCTTAATGGCATATAGGATATCCTCTTTGGGGACATACCCCAATGGCTCAGCCAGACGGGGAAAAGTGGATTCCATCCTGTGTGTCCTTCCCATACCACCACCAACCTGCAGAGAAAATAATCAGAAATCTTGCTTGTGGGGAAAATGAGCTCACATATAAATATTAGTGCATAACTTCATCTTACATATAGGTTAAACCCTTGAGGCTCCCCGTTATCATCAGTAACAACCACAACACCAATATCATTTGTGAGAATATCCACCGAGTTGTCTGTTGGCACTGTAACTGCAACTTTAAACTTCCTGGGCAAGAACTGAGTTCCATAAATGGGCTCGGGTGAATCAGGGAAGTTTGTTCCATGAGAATTATCATTGCGGGCCTTTGTTACTTCAGGAGATTCTGCGGTCAGGATCTTTTCTCCATCCACCCAAACATCGTAGTAAAATCCAGACTGTGGAGTCAGCAATGCTGCAATGTTCTCAGCAGTCTGCTGCGCGCAAAGGTAATCCTTTCTTTGTATTGGAGCAGGAGGAGCAAGAACGTTTCTGTTAAGATCACCACAGGCGCCAAGAGTTGAACCCATGCTTCTAATGATGCTACTCATTACAGTCTTTAGATCCTTTTTCAGAACCCCATGGAGCTGAAACGTCTGTCTTGTGGTCAAACGAAGAGTACCAATTCCAAACTGATCAGCAAGATCATCCATGGTCAAGTATAATTGGTTTGACACTTTCCCACAAGGGTTCTTGGTACGAAGCATGAAGGAGTAGGACCTTCCACCACGTTCATCTCGGTTATATTGTTGATAGCTCCCGTGGAACTTAATGAGTTGCGTAGCAGCCTCATTAATGTTCGGGGCATCCGTCAAAATCTCTTCATTAAGCGGGTATCTTATGAAGTTGCTCTGTTCTTTGAATATTTCAACCTTACTCCGCTTCGTTTCAGTTGCAGTCTCAGGCTTTGGAGGCTGCAAAACACAGAACCTATGAAAACAAGCACTATTCCTGCAAACAACTAACGATAAGCAATCTAACTAACATTCGTTCCACATTTTCCGATCACCGAGGCCCCTCGGAGCCCTAATGTTTCTAACTCATATTTATCCCAACCAATTGATGAAACCCAACAAAATTACGAATTTTATGAAGATTTGATGCACTGCATGTCAATTATGATAAAATAATTATTGTAAAAATTAAGCATAAAATAGCCTAAAACATGCTTGAACTTTTCTAGGTTAATTGAATAATTCACATTAATCCATGTTCGATAAACTCGGTAAAAGATTTTGACAGTGGCGGCGGCGGCAGAAATTTACAAAATTAAATTCAAATCAAAACTAATACAGACGAAATAACATCTCCAATCGGCCAAACAATTGAACCAAAGCACATTTTGGTTCAATCTCTCTCAAAAAGCACATTAATTTATCATCTTTCTCGAATTTTCTGAGCAACCAAACGGAAGTCTAATAAAACAGAGAGGAGGGTCAGACGTTCGAAAACGCACCGTAGCGACGGCTCGAATGAGCGAAGAGGAAGAAACTGAGGAGAGAGGTACTTGTCGGCTTCTGGTGAGGCAAAGCGAGTTTGCTGAGCGCAGCCCCTGGTACCTCCCAATCTGCACCTTGGGCTCCCCCAGCACCGCCATGTTCGTAGCTCCGAACGTCGTCGTCGTCGTCGTCGTCGTCATACCAATCAAAACGACGGCGCTTCGAGAGGGTTTAAGAGTTAGAGAGGAGGGAGAGAGATGAGAGAGAGAGATATAAGCTGCTGAGTTGCGTAGTGGGATTGAGTGGCGAAGAGCGGGCGGAAAAGAGGGTTTTTTCTTCTTAATTTTTAATTCACGCGCCTACCACGGGAACGTTTCTGTTTTGGGGATTGTGACGCGGAGGATTGGTGCGCGTGGAGTTTATCTGACAGAAATTCAAAATCAGAGTTCGATACCTGGTTGATGTTACATCGAACCTGGACGGAATTATGTGTTTTTATTTCGGTTTCCGATTCAAATGCGTCTGCGGCTCTCGATAAATTGGTTGGACGCGTGTGGCAGCCCCACTACTTCTGAAGGGAAGAGATGCAGAGATCCAACTTGGCTTTTGTTGTAACAATCACGGGTAGCTGGTGGTTAGAAATAAATTTCAGGTCTGTATCCACACAGTATAATTTGGATTTGATTTTTGGAGTTAGTGAATAGCACGATAGTAGTTACGGGGAGTTGAGATGTCTTTATGTATAACGGTCTAGTGATATTTTTCTTCACTTGTAAGTGAGAGATCTTATGTTCGATTCTCGTTAAAGGCGAATTTGAACCACATTATTGCTAGCTCATTGTGAGGCTAAGTCTACCCTTCTTTAGTATAAATAATATCATTTGTTAAAAAAAAAAAAAAAAAAAAAAACTACTCTGTGTTTTTTTTTTTTTTTCCGTCAGCAATGCATGTCAGTCTTTGGGCACAATTAGATTTTTAAAGTGCTACTAATGGTTTTCTGTTTTATGGTTAAATCTATTTGTCCGTTCGAAGACATCCAATAAAATTAGAATGAGACAAATATTTAATGAGTCATTTGCCTAATTCTATCTATCGGCAATTTCTAAAGTGAATTGAGATTGTATATTATGTAATTCGTTATGAAATTTGTGTGCATGTGGTTAAACTCAAATTGTATGTGGTCTATTATTCTAGTGGATAGAAAGTTGGGTTTCACCTATGCATTCCGGGTTCGAAACTCCCTCTCTCTTAAATTATTATAATAGTTTCGAACCCTTCCTCTCACTTTATTAATAATAATTAAAAGAAATTGGGGTCAAACTAAAATTGACTTGACTAACATATTAACTTGGTTATTCACTAAGGCGTGGTTTGCACACGCCCATTTAAAGCATTTTTAATGGAGAGATGCAAATTTAAGACGAAAAAAGAAAAAAGTTATTTGTTGTAGGCCTATTTTATTGATGGAAACGAGATAGGGAGGGCTAGAGGCGAACATAGAGAGAAGAGAGAGTTTGAAAATTCTATGGTGTGATTTCTCACTCCATAATGCATTTATTTATAGTAATGTTTGGGCTCAAAATAATATTTTGGGCCGAGCTTAGAGTTGTTCTCGGTCCAGTAACATTAATCTAGAATCTTGTCATGAGTTGTCCAGTCAAGGTTGGCTGAATCTTATTACGAAGATGATTGGTTTAGATAAGGGTGAGGTAGTCGAACCCTACTGCAACAAGGAGTCTTAAAGCTAAAGATGCTTAGATTTAGGGGATGAATCTGGTTCGTTAAGGAGCTTGGTTTAAAGTCCTATAGGGGTTAGGATTGGACGAAACCTGATCAGATTGGGTTGAGGAGTTCTAATCCAAGTAAATTTCTAGTTCAACCATAAGGGGGTTTGCTGCTATAAATAGAGAGGGGAGTGTATCATTCCAGGCCTCTTCAAATGAACACACAAATTACCATGTGCAAAGCTTCTCAACAAGCCTGAGATTTTTTCCTCTCCTCTTTTCTTCTTGCCAACACATCTTCATTTTGGATAGACAACACTGTGAAGACAACCGGCGACATCTTAGCTTGGACAGACAGCACTAGAACCGTAGAATCAGCTGATTGAGGAGCACCTTTAGTTTAGATTGATAACACTGCTTCGAGACCGACTGACTATTTATCCAAGTCTCGGTCAACAAGGATTTCGAAGTCCTTGTTGGTAGAGGTCATCTCATCAACCTTCTCAGCGAAGTGAGGTGTTACCAGGTTAATAAATTCAGCACATTGAAAGCCGAATTTGAAATTGAACTTTGTAGAACTAGCAGCCTTGTCTTTAGGCTCTAGAACCCGAAGGCCGAGACTTGTTCCTTCCTTGACCGTAGTCGTAAGATTAAGAAGTCAGCAGCGTGCCCAACACCACATTAACATATTTTACTCCCCAGCCGAACTCAGTCGATGAGTTGGCACGCCCCGCACACAACTGAAGGACGTGGTTAGCTTATTAATTACTCAACCTGCGCTCCACATAGGCTTGGTAGTTTTTAGAGTCAACATGTAATAAGGAAGAGAAAATCTTTACTCTTAAAGTAATACAATTACAACTAGGAAACTATCTAAAATATCTTGTAGAATCTTACACATAATCTACTATGATTTACACAATCACACTCCCAATGAATTTAGAACTGCAACCATGGTTCTAAAAGATGCTAGGCGTTAGTTGGGCGACGAGCTGGGGCATAGGCGAATTTAAGTAAATTTGTTATATATTATATAATTTAATTTAATTTACTATGTAATAAATAAATAAAAATTGAATAATATGTTTTTTTTTTTTTCATACAAAGAAGAATACATATATAGTATAAGAGCTTCAAATACATAACATGGAGTGGGCTTAAAAGAAAGTAATAAAATAGGGAAGTGTTAGTAGAGTCCAAAAATCTCATTCTACACTCCTCACAAGTGTATTTTTCTTTCTAAATATAGAAAGTTTGGAGTGTAGAGTAAGAATTTTGGAATGCCAATAACAATTCCCATAAAATATTGCCCCCAAAAAACAAAAAAGTTAGAAAATGATTTCTTTTTATTGTGAAAACAGATGTGGGGTTAATAAAAAAGAAAGTAATGAATTGAGAAGATGGTGGGATCATCTTAAAGTGATAAAAAAGATAGGGGAAAAAAGGTAGGTTAGTGAACATAACTTCTTTTTCCTCGCGGCAATCAAATGCTGCAATGTTTTTTTCTAGATTTCGGCATTCTCCGCCTAGCCACCACTAGCCCTGCCCAGCCCCATCTAGCCTCACCCAACCCTGCCTAATCCTGCCTAGGCATCCACCTAATATGGTTTCCAATTTTGTGACCGATTCGATGTAAATTGTGACAGTAACCAATTGTTTAGCACTTAGGCATCGCCTAAGCCGATTTTTAGAACAGTGACTGCAGCAACCCCTTGAGTGTGTAAATACTTAAAGAGATGGTGCATTAGATCTTTATGTGATTATGTAGATGCAGTTGATGAAGTCATCGACACAATGAACGAATGCGAGTGTCAAAACAGACGAAAGAATGCATAAGTAGTAAAACTTCCAAAACCTCACTATGGTATAGCATAATGTAAGATAAAAACTCATATTCTTAGGAGAAAAGCGAAGTTGTATTAAGTCAAAACCAAACTCCTTCAAACGTAAGTAGAACGCACACAAAGGTATGATCAGACTAGGATAGGTGGCTTATTAAAACCTCGTTAGCAGGGACGGATCTACAGAGGGTCCTGGGAGGTCCCAGGACCCCTCGGCCATCCTAACATGTTGCTAGAAATTTTCCGGAGGACCCCTCGTACTCGAACACGAGGCCTGTGCAGACTGTCTGTGTTGCTGCAGCAGCAGGTTGCAGGTTGCAACGGAGAAGAAGAAAACAGGGGAGAAGAAAGAAAACAGGGCATTTAAAAAAATTGATCCAAAACGCAATGTTTTGGCCTTTTTTTTTTTGTTAAACCAATCAGACAAACGTTTGCAATTGGTCCACCGTTTGCAACATGATTACATATTCTTTTTGAAAGTCTAGCCCCACATGGGCCATCTTTCCGGTCCCAAGAGTCCCTTTCACTTCTCCTTTCCCCGTTCCACTGCTTTTCCCCCTAATTCCCCCATCTTTCTTATATTCACCCAAAACCCTAAATTTCTAATCCCACCCAATCCCATATTATAATTACATTACTCCAATATTATACCTCCACTTGTTTCAATTCTCCAAGCCACCACTATTTGGTTCCAAATTCAAGTAAGTTTTTTGGTATTCTAATCTAATCTCAATTAAATTATATTAGATATTGGTGGAGATTTTTAGTCTATTATTGATATGATTGTTGATGTGTTTTATGTTTGTATACTCATTTTATAATTGAAATTTAGATGGAATTTTTGTTTATTGGTTGATTGGTATATGTTTTGTGTTTTTGGTTAAATGTGTAGTTTAGAAATAAGAAATATGGAAAGATTTTTCAAGCCAAAGCCAATAGCACCATCTACTTGTTCGGGTAGTTCGAGCTCAAGACAAAATGAGTGTGACATTGATTTTAATAATCTTAAGAGAGACTCGGGAAAAAGAATTCGAATGAATGACTATCCTTCTAATATTCAAGATAAGGTCCGCAGAGCATATTTGCAAATGGGACCTTGTAGGTCTACAAAGTATGAGTTCCCATACACTTTGCATGCAAAGAAAAAGTGACGATTTGTTGTTTCGTGGTTTGAAGAATATGATTGGTTGGAGTATAGTATATCTAAAGATGCGGCATTTTGTCTTCATTGCTATCTCTTTAAAATCAAATTTTCACAATTAGGAAGCGATGCCTTCACTGGGGTAGGCTTTAAGAAATGGAAGAATGCAAGAGAATGTTTTGACAAACATGATGGTCCTATTGGTAGTTTCCACAATAAAGCTAGAGAAGCGGCTAGTTATCTAATGAACCAAAAGATACATATTGAAGCAGTTGTGATCAAACAATCAGAAGAAGTGTATGAAATATCGTCTTTGCTTGAATGCATCAATAGATTGCACTAAGTTCTTGTTGCGACAAGGCCTTCCTTTTCGTGGCCATGATGAAAGTGACACTTCGAATAATAGGGGGAATTATTTAGAGCTCTTGCAATTCCTTGCAGATCATGATGAGAAAATAAAGGAAGTTGTGTTGGAAAATGCTCCGGGAAATCTCAAGCTAATAGCTCCTTCAATTCAAAAAGATATTGTCAATTCATGTGCCTTCGAAACTATTAAGGCTATTATGAAAGAAGTGAAAGAGAGTAAATTCTTTTCTATAATGGTAGATGAATCACGTGATATTTCAACAAAGGAGCAAATGGTGGTGATTTTGCGTTATGTGGACAACAAAGGTCAAGTAATTGAAAGGTTCGTGGGAGTCCAACATGTTACCGAAACAACTTCAAGTAAACTAAAGGAGTCCATTTATGAGTTCTTGAAACTATATGACTTGAGCTACTCCAACCTACGAGGTCAAGGTTATGATGGTGCGAGTAATATGAGAGGTGAGTTCAATGGCCTTAAAAAAAAAAAATTTGGATGAAGAAAGTTGTTCATTCTATGTTCATTGTTTTGGTCATCAACTACAATTAGCTCTTGTTGCCGTAGCAAAGAAAAACTCCGATGTTGCCGCTTTTTTCACATTGACTAATAGTTTGGTAAATGTTGTTGGATGCTCATGTAAACGTCGTGTTGCACTTAGAGAGAAACAACAAGAAAATCTCTTGAAAGCTATTGAAAATGATTGTCTTGAAACGGGGCAAGGGTTAAATCAAGAAACTAGTCTCAAATGTGCTGGGGATACACGGTGGAATTCAAATTATGGTTCTTTGATTAGTTTGATTACAATGTTCTCATCTGTGGTGGATGTGCTTGACATGATTGTTGAAGATTGCTACAATGATAGTGCTGGTGAAGCAAAAAGGTTATTAAAAGATTTACAATCTTTTGAGTTTGTGTTCCTCCTCTTTTTGATGAAATCCATATTATGAGTTACAAACGATTTGTCACAAGCATTGCAAAAAAAAGATCAAGAGATTGTGAATGCAATGGCTTTAGTCAAGACATGTAAAGAACAACTACGTTGCATGAGGAATGATGAAAATTTTGATCTTTTGGTTGATAAAGTATCATCTTTTTGTGTTGAACATGAAATTGAGGTGCCTAATATGGATGATTTATATGTCATTCAAGGGAAGTCATTGCGTAAGGCTCCAAGAAAGACCAATCATCATCATTACAAAGTGGAGCTCTTTTTCGAGGTCATTGATTTCCAACTTACAGAATTAGATGATCGCTTCGCTGAAGGTAATACCGAATTGCTTATTTGCTTGGCATGCTTGAGTCCGAATGATTCATTTGTAGCTTTTGATAAAGAGAAGCTTGTTCGCCTTGCTCATATGTATCCTAAAGATTTCACGGATCGAGATAGATCAGCACTTCAAGATCAACTTGATATTTACATTCATTTTGTGCGTTCTGATAATGATTTTTCTCAATTGCGGGGAATTAATGAGCTTGCTAAGAAAATGGTGGAGAAAGGGTTGCATCGAACATTTGCATATGTATATTTGCTTGTTCAGTTGGCTTTGGTTTTACCGGTTGCAACTGCTTCAGTGGAGAGGGCATTTTCCGCTATGAATATCATTAAGGGTCCACTTTGCAACAAAATGGGAGATCAATGGTTGAGTGATAGCTTAGTTGTTTACATTGAGAAAGATGTTTTTTCATGTATTGGTAATGAAGCTATCATGGAACATTTTCAGACCATGAAACCTCGTCGTGGACGCTTGAATTAGGATTTTATAGCTTGTAATATTGTTATGCAAATGATTTTTGAATAAAATGTATTATATTTAACTTTTCAATGTTATTTTTGTCTATAAATTTTTTAACCTTTATTATTGGGACCCCCCGAGTTTAAAATCCTGGATCCGTCATTGCTCGTTAGGTAGCAAAAACCTAATGGAAAAAATGCACACAATCTAAGGGGAAAATAGTACATTAAGGTCAAGTGAGTATACTTCTAGATACTCCATACGAATAACAATTCCTTAAACAGGCTTCTACAAGTAGACTTCGATAGTGGCCAGTCACATGGTGGGCCTTCACAACTCGTATGGTTGTGATGTATAATCCATTCAAGAGGCATTCCATCTTCTCACGAATATACTTCTGACCATATTCATAGGAAGTGAAACAAAGATATTATATACCATTCTTTTCAGTGGTTTCAGCACGGTATTTATTCTCTTGAATATCCTTAAAGCTGAACAACATTCTTCTAAAACGGAGTGAGTAAAGGGTTTATTTAATGGTTAGTTTAGTACTATTGAAAAACATTATACGAGCAATGACATACCTTCAATCAGGTTAAATAAGCTTGAAAGGGTTGTAAAAGGTGAATTTTTAGGTATGAAGTTAGTAAAATAATGGCAGCTATGCAAGTTAGTGGCATGGTTGCACTATCTGCCATACAACTAACTTCCCCACAAGACATACCTGGAAAGTAAATTAATTGAATCGGTCATATGTGTAAGGAAAATTTCAAAGTCCATTCATTCGATTAGTTATTCGAGAAATAATATCTATAAAGTAATTATCCAAAAACATAAAACAAACACCAAACAAATAATCCAAAACAAAGGAAATTGTTCAAAACTTAAACCATGTGAAACAGGGGGTTCAGCCACTAGGGGAAACTCGTCCAACATGTCTAAAAGGTTCTAATCTTCCATTGGTACATATGCCTCTTGGAAATCTGAAATCTCCATGATGGTATCTTAGGGATTATCCACTTGAGCAAAGTTTGTCTCAATCTTCTAACGATTGAATGATACTCAACAATGGCTTGAGGAAAAGCTCGGCATATGTGGGACCGATGTTCTTTGGAACTATAATCGTAACACATAATAAGATCAGTAGAAGCTTGATTAGTTTGAGCTTTGCCTTTTTTCTTAGAGTTGGAAGCCTACCTAGGGAATCATGTTTTGGGGTTGAATTTCCTCCCTTGGGTGGTCTCTGCTCTGTAGACCTTAGGCCTATATCTAAGGTTCAACCCTTTGCCACAACCCTGACGTTTTTTGCGTCCCTTATGGCCTTGAGATATGGTGACACACACTTCAGGCATAGTGTTCAAGTCAGTAGGTCTAGCTTGATGAATCTTCATTGAAAATTGGTTTTGCTTTTTCAAAAGTAGTAAGACAAAGATCAAATCCTAAAATTTAGTGAATTTTTGTGTCCGATCTATTACTGCATGGCAATATTGGTGGCATATAGAGTTGAATAGATATTTTCTAGGAGATTATGTTCAGTTAAGTCCTCTTTACAAAAATTAAAGAGTGATTAGATTCGACAAACTTCATAATCATATTCATTCATAGAGACTTGAAGTCTTGGAAGCATAAATGTTGTCGGTCATATCTTGTTTCAACCAAGAAAATATCTTTTTGGTGATCAAAGCGCTCTGCCAGAGCGAGCAAGAGAGTGAGTAGATCCTTTTCATTGAGATATTTAGCCTACAATGTGTTGTGCATATGCCTTCGAATGAAGATCATAGTAATTGCCTTGTCAGCGTCGCAAACTGATTTGTCCGTAGCCTCTTCATTGGTGGTTTGAGGGTTTTGGCGGTAAAGTGGATCTTCATGTCTTGAACCTATTTAAGGTAGTTTCTTATTATGACTTCGAGAGCGGTAAAGCCTAGTTTGATATAGTTTGACATGTCGCTGCAATTAATGGAGCAAGATCATGGTCAATATAATAAGAAAAACATCCATAGTCAGAAGTAGAACATTTGTGTTCTATAGACATGTTTTGGTTTAAATTAAGCATGAAAAACTTCAAGTTTCATGGGTGTATTATTTTATGAAAACTTTGAGTTTTAAAGGCACTATATTAGAAAGTACAGGTTCGATTTAGATGAATTGCCAATTAAAAAAGGATACCTGCAATAACACAATAGTACAATAGACAACTAGTGTAGTGAATTTGCGTTGCTTTGGGGACCTAGTGTGAGTAGTTTCAAGACTATGAAAGGATGTCAACAATTCAAAGGAAAAAATAAAATATTGCATCATAATTTATAAAAGTGTTCTGCAGGCCAGAAATATATATGTTTTATAGTATTTATGGACTGCGGATCATTAAATTAATTCAATAGGTCGGGCTCAAAAAGGGTTCAGCAGTGAAAGCAAGAAAATACAATGGTTCAGGCCATATATGGGTTGGATGCCTACAAGCCACATAAAATAGAAGCCTAAAAAAATGGATTAGGAAGTAAATGTAAGTCCAAAATTAGGTTTGGACCGAGGCAGGCAGCAGCCAAGCAAGTGACTGGGTGTGAACTGATAAACCCAACATAAGTTAGTGTGGGCTGGGAAGGAAAATGGCTCATTAATGGGCTATGCTTGTCCAAAATAGTAACCTCATCAAGTGGGCTTGGACCAACATCAGCATTAGGCCCAAAATACTTTAGGCTGCTGAACATGAAGCTCAAATGAAATCATTTTGAGCATGAGCTGCAGGGGCGGCGCGACTGGCGCAGCTCGGCTTAGTGGCACGACCCAACATATTTTTTCTTAATTTTTTTTTTCTCAATGCAGCACTACGCGGCTTTAGGCTGCAGCTTGGCTCATGATTAAAGTTTTTTTTTTTTTTTTTTTCTCTCTGAATAAAAATTTAGTTTTGCTTCTATTTTCTTGCTTTTTCTTTTTTCTCACACAATTCACCATAGCAATACCTAATAACATAATAAAAATATTACGTATGCATAAACAATATATACAATTGAACAATTTATGCAATATAAGCAATATGTAAAGCAACAATAAATTTGGGGGTCATGCATTGTGGTGAATGTTTTCATGCTATTAGGGCTTACACAATATCGATTTCGTATTCTATTAGAACTTGGATTGGATAGAAATGAAGAAAAGCTTTGAATGCTAGGAAACTACTCCAAGTAATACAATTACAACTAGGAAACTATCTAAAAGATATTGTCGAATCCTACACATAATCTACTAGGATTTACACAATCACACTCTTGATCAATCTGCAACAATGTTTACATTTCATTTACATTTTTGGAAGATGTAAATGGAAGTTTTACCCCAATTGGAGAAATGTAAATTTGAGATCCTATTAAATTTTCTCACTTTGATTGGCAGAACCCACCACTAAAGGATGTAAACAAAGATGTAAATCAACTTAGATTTTTATTTACATTTTTTTACCAAAATAGGTATTTTACGTCACTCCATGGAGAGTTTTTCGACCAACTAGAAATTTAAAATACACATTTCAAAGTATTTTGCACCTCCTTATTAGAGATGCTCTCACTTTCTCTTTTGTACATCACTTTTGAGCTATTTTATTAAAAAGACAAGGGCTACGGACCGAATACTTGAAGATTTAGGGTTATACCCCTTATCTATTTTTGATACTTAATTAACTTGGCAAACGGGTTGTATTTGTCATGTTTGTGTAATTTTTGTGTCATACTTTTTATCTTAACACACCGTGACGTGTCAAACCCATTATCTTAACAGGTGCTAAACAAGTGACACGATAACGACTCGACTCGTTAACAGGTCGATTCATTTTATGTCGGGTTAATGGGTCATGTAAGAACTTGCCATGCTTAATATATAGACCTGCAAATGGATCATGTTTGTGTCATTTACGTGTCATACTCATTTTCTTAATGGGTTTTTAACTTATGACTCGATAACGATCTAAATCGTTAACAGGCTTTTAACGAGTGACCCGATAACGACTCGACTCGTTAATGGGTTGACCTGAAACCTGCTATTTTCGTGTCATCTCGTGTCGGACTAACATGTCATGTAAGAAATTGTCAGGCCTATACTTAATCACTTCGGCCTAAGGGCATGCTTTTGTGTGAAGAACTCGCTTAGTTGGTTAACACATTGTGACCTTGTTTATTTGTGAAAGTGGATCCACTTGGCCATATCTTTTATTCTCTTTCATGCTTAGTTTTAGTATTATCTAGTGGATTTTTTTAGTTTAATGCTACGTTCTGATGTGTCACCATTTGTATGTACATATCTTAGAATTACAATGTGAATTAAACCTTAAGCCTTCAGTACTAAAATCATAATTCAACCATAAAATAATTACCATAAGAAGACATTCTTGTGTAGAGAACCCGCATCAGGATAAGTGTGAGAGAAAATGAGACCAAAAAAGGATAAGTGTGGGCCTCAAAATCAAGCAAAGTGAAATAAAGGGTATTTTTGTCACTTGACCTGTAAAGACACATGGTTCGGCACTTGGCAGTTGGACCTTAGAATTTCTCCACCATAAGACCCTAAACTTTACTAGACATTGTATTCATAATCCCTTATATGTCCTACATAAAATAACATAAAGGAAAAGGATAAACAATAGAAAAAGAAATCTAGTTATTATAAGAGAACTTAATTCCCATTTGGGGGGTTTATAATAATGTAATATTTTCTTTCTTTTGTTCCTTAAAATAAAATGAAAACATTTTGGTACAACACCTTCTTGCTGATGAAGTTCCAAAACCATCATACTTGGAAACCTCATGCCATTATACATAATATGTCTAGTCCTCCTAATGATTTATTTTCTCATTTCCCGAAGTTCCCAAACAATGATTTTCGCTTGTCAAAATGCTCGAAAATTTTATTATACTTCAAAGTATTCTATAATCCGGAGTTTTTGGTCATCACATTTTAACAAAGTGCAAAACATTTTTGACAAATGCAAAGAATACCCAATAATGAATAGAGAGCAATTCCACTTCTCCCTTGTCCATCTTTCCCTCCTTATTCATAGGCTTTTCATAGAATCTGACACATTTGTAGACTTGTATACCCAAAGCTGGGTTTAGGGTTAAGCTTTTGCGCACCTAACTTAGCTTCTCTTGAAGATGTGATTAGAAATAGTAGGTAAAGCCATCAACCGTGGTGGTCAATGAAGATTTGATGGACAACGAGGGTCGGTAGAACTAGCAGACACGAAGCATTTGCACCTTGACAAGGATTTTGGTACACATTGGTAGCTGAGTTTTGGTCATCATGCTACAATTCAATTCTCACAACCATTATAAACTAATCAAATTAAGCCAACAATAACTAGCTTTCACAAAAATTAAAACAAATCAAACTTGGTCTTTCCTTGTTTAAAAATAAAGTTCCACTGTAAGTTGAGGGAGATTATAGTGGAAAAAGGTCTTTGAATTGACATATTTACAACTCCTAATCATAGCTATTGTAAAAGATGCTATGACCCTCACTCCGATCCTTCAAGTTACAAGTTTTCTTTAAGAAAAAGGAAAAACAATGGGGGATAAAAAGAAGTGAATTCATAAGGCCACCAACAAAGGAATTTTCATCTTTGTAAGCATCATTTAATTTCAAATAATGTTGTTTTGAAAAAGAAAAAAAGAATGTAGGTCATCTACCCTCATTGGCTAACTGTAAAGACCCTTCTCTCATCAACTTCAAGCTTATGCTGTTGAATCTTTCCCGTGAATATTGCCTGGATGCTTTTCTCCAATCTGTACCAGCCTTCATCATAACAGCAAACTCCTCGTAACTGATGCGCCCATCCTGCAAGATGACCATACAAGAACGGTTGCGGTTTATGTTATTGTTCATGCACACACTACTAATTAAAAGGAATGTTATGTGTACATATTGATATTCACACATAACTTGATTACAAATATTGATACATACACATATCAAAAGTAATTAAAAAGTAATCTTACAAAATGAAGGCATTTTAACTAGTCTATTGACTTTGTTCTTAGGATAAGCATTTTCCGCATAAAGACAAACTAAAAACTACAATTTTCTTGACAAAAAAAAGAACCTAAAGGCAACAACCAATACATGGCAAGGTTAATTATTAGGGGAAGGCTTGAAGGTTTAAAAGTAGGGCCATTTAACCATGTAATCTGGAATAAAACATTTTGGATGAAGGATAAAGCTTTTTGGTAATTGTATCTAAATTGTTTTTCGAACCTTATCTGTGTCTACGTCGTGCATAATTGCATGGATGACTTCCTCACCACCTATGTCAACATCATCAGTTAAAGCATTTCTTAATTCTTCAATTTCTATGTAACCACTTTGGTTTTGATCGAAGAATGAAAAGGCTTTATGTAGGTGCTCGTCATTTGCCATCCTTTTAAGGTGAACCATAACAGCAACAAACTCTCCATAGTTGAGAGCTCCATCCCCATCAACATCAGCCTGTAGCAATCAGAAATCAATTAGTTACTTCGAAAAGTCCCCAAAAGGAACTAACATGCAGGACCATTCCCTTGTCTCTTTCTTTTGTAAAAAGTTTTCTTTTCTCTTTTCCAAAATTTCATATTTTTAGTTTGCTTCTTGAGATTTAAGATGATGCAAAGTAAGGCATATTATTATGCAACCCCAGATTAAAAGTTAGAAGGCAAGTTGGCGAAGCACAAATTAATACTTACCGCTTCCATTAGTATTTGAAGATCTGGATCAGGAATATTTTGCCCCAGCTGTTGTATCCCGCTTCGTAGCTCCTCTATGGTTACCTTGCCCTTGTTGCCAGCGTCCATCATTTGAAAAGCCTCTTTTATGCCAGCTACTTCCTCAAGTGACAAATGGTCAGCTATGACCTATGCGTGAAATAGTCAAGGGTTCAAACATTGAATATATGGTTAACTTTAACACAACATACAAGTTGCTCAACATAAATGCCTTCAATAACTATGGAATCCCAATAAATAATTTCAAAACATTACCCCTAGAGCTCTTTTTTTCAGCTTGTTCATTATAGAAAATTGCTTCAACCTTGCTCTCACAGTCTCACCAAGCGGGACATTTGGGGCCTTCTTGGCATTTTGAATCCAATGATGATCTACAGGAAAAAAAAAAAAAAAGAGGGATTAACATCTCATGTAAAGCAATAAAACTTTGGAAAATATAAGATATCAAATTACTACCAAGCACTTCCTGAGCTGTCAACCGCTTCTTTGGATCAGGATTTAGCATTTTCTTCACTAGGTCCTTTGCATTATCTGACACTCTAGGCCAGGGGTCCCTCTTGAAGTCAATGGCAGATCGAATAATTGCTTGTGCTACCCCTTGTTCAGTTTCTACAGTGAAATTATTTGAAAAATAATGAGAAGGAAAAAATAATAAATTAAGCAAGGAAATACACCAGCAGGAGTACTTTGTTCAAGTTGATCCAAATAAAAGATCTTTGATAAGCAAAAGCATTCCAACTCGTGTAGAACTTGTAAAGAATCAAAATAGAAACAGTGGAGAAGAAATACAGACCTGCCCAGAAAGGTGGAACGCCACAAAGTAAAATATACAAGATAACCCCAGCACTCCAGATATCAACCTCAGGTCCATAGTTGCGCTTCAAAACCTCTGGAGCCATGTAGTATGGACTTCCCACTATCTCGTTAAATTGCTCACCTATAGAATATAGCAGCCTTTAGCTACACTTGTTTTGTCATAAGGTAAAAACAGAGATGAGGTAATGATGCTAAAACATGGACTTCGTAATGATGCTAAAACATGGACTTCAAGAGTGGAGAAAAAAACATTAACCATGCAATGTTGAAAAGTAGTGCAATACCAGGTTTGAAAAACACAGACAATCCAAAATCTATTGCTTTCAAAGAGGCCGTTTCCTTCTTATTTGCAAATAAGAAGTTCTCTGGTTTGAGATCCCGATGCATTACTCCATGTTTATGACACATCTGCAACGTAAAGTGCAAACAAATCAGAATCTTTCACACTAACATAACCACAGAAGAAAAAACACATTATCATGCAATCAATTATATGTATATGTAGAGAAAAGTATCTTCAGTGCATAGAATATTATTATATCCAAAGGTTCAAGATTCAAACGTAGCCAACATATCACCTAAAAGAACATATAAGCCAATTAAACATGACAAACAAGGAAAACTAAAAATGAAGACACCATATTGTCTGCATAGTAATATTTACTTTTAACATCAAATAACGAGAAATTCAACCCAGTTAGCAGAATACATAGCAACACGACTAGAGAATATCCAATAAGGGAATGGAGGACATTCAACTCACCACATGGTTCTCCATTTACATTTAAAGTTCATAATATAACGGTGTCAACAAAAAAAAAAATGTTATACGAATCACCTTTACCCTAAGCAAGAATATAACAAATGAGACATACGATTCAGCCAACACCATAAACACAAGCCACATCATCTTATGTTAGATCAAATCTAATGTAAGAACAAAATTATCAAATTTCAAAACCATACCAATTATAAAACCAAATTAACACAACAGAACCATAACAAAATTTAACCTGGACAACTTCAACAATTGTCCTCATTACGCCTGCAGCGGCCCGTTCTGTGTAATGACCCCTAGCAACAATGCGGTCAAACAACTCACCACCCTCGCACAACTCCATCACAATGTGAACTGCATCATCATCCTCATAAGTGTCCTTCAATGTCACAATATTTGGGTGTGGAGGCAAATGCCGCATTATCTCAACTTCCCTCCTCACATCCTCAATATCCACCGCAGTCCTTAGCTTTTTCTTCGATATTGATTTGCAAGCAAACTTTTCGTCTAAGGATGCCTCTGTGCATAGATATGTTACTCCGAATTCGCCTCGGCCAAGCTCGCGTCCCAGGTCGTATTGGGCCGAAATGTCTCGACCTGTAGGGTCTTTCAAGACACACAATTTCCCATCACCATCTTTTCCATTAATGCCACCGAAATCTGTTGCAAATGGGTTTGTCTTGTTGTTGATTTTCTTCTGCTTGTTCTGGCCTGATGTGCCTAGAGTTACACAACAATTTCCCATGAAATCTAAGCCTCGAAAGTTTCACAATTTCCAGCCTTTTCTCGAGAATTCTTGAGGACCCAATTGAGCAGAAAGGTCGATAAATAAAAATCTGAAGGGGAAATTAGAAAGAAATCAGAGAAAATTAATGACAAATCCAACATTTGAGTTCCATAACATTTCCAGCTTAAAGATTTTTAGATTTGGCAGAAACCATATTTAGAAATGTGGGATATTCATGCAGAAACAAATAAAAAATTCATGATTCTCCAGTAAATCCAAATATAAAAACAGAAAAGAAAACAAAAACAATCAAAAGATCAAAAGATCAAAAAAAATGTAAGAGAAGAACAAAACCTTTCAAATTTTGGGGAATTTGAAGGAAACCCAGATGAGATTTCAAGGTAAATTATCACCTAAACCTAGTTAATGAAATAAACCAAAGATTTAGCAAGGTGAAGAGGAATGTAAAATGAGAAGGTGTGAAAACACCATGGATTTGCAGAGAAAGAGAGAGAGAGAGAGAGTCAAAGCTCTTTGATAGAGGCTTTTGTTTCTCTCTCTTAAAATCCTCTATTTTTCCTTCTCTCTTGTTTTTCTTTTTCTCTCTTTAAATCCAAAATTTTGATTATGTTTGGGAGTCAACCATCAAAGGAAAAACAGAAAACAAACCTCCTCTTGCTTTTTCTTTTTTTCTTTCTTCTTTCCTCCCCTTTTCTTTTTATTTTCTCCTTTGCCCAAAATATCCAGCTCAACCTTGCAAAGTTACAAGTCACAGACTTTTTTTTTTCTTTTTTTTTTTTATCATTTTTGGTAGTTTTCATGCCTTGTTACCGTTGGATCAGTTATCGATAATTTTCCATCAAATATTTGTTGTTTTATCCATAAATAGTTTTTTTTTCTTCAGTATAATGACAGAAAATGTGACAAGAGGAAAAGAATGTAAAAAGAAGTTAATTTTTATTTAAAAAGAGTTTTTTTTCATATATAAAATAAAAGTAATTCTTGCTATTTATTGAAAGTAAAATAATTGTTAGTTTTAGTTTTAATAGTTGAATTTTACCCAACAGTTCAACAAAAGTTGGTTGTGGGTTCTAAAAACCAAAAAACCACCTCCCAAAAATATTTACTATAAAATACTATGTATCTAACGAATTTTGAAATGGAACTATTATTGGAACAACAAAAATCTCATTGTACACTCATCAAAAGTATATATATTTTTTCCAAATATAAAAGGTTTATAGTGTATAATGAAAATTTTAGAGTGCCAATAATAATTTCTTTTGAAAAAAAAAAAAAGAAAGATTATGACCCCATTTTCCATGAGCTAGTGGTGGTCAATCTATTGCTTGATAATGTTGAAAATTTATATATGTGTTATTTCTTTATTAATTCAAATTGACAAAAGGGTATAAATACGTGAGAAAATTAGAGTATTAGCTCATGTACTTTGGCTCAATTAGAGCTTTGGTCTTGAACTAAAATGTTTTAGTATTGGTCTCTAACTTGTCATAGTTTGGTCTAGAACTAAAATGTTTTAGTATTGGTCTCTGACTTGTCATAGTATGAAAGTTGGGCGGCGAGCTGGGACCTAGCGCCTAGGCGCCTAGATGGGGCCTAGGCGGACTAGGCAGATTTAAATAAATTTTTTATATATTATATTAATATAATTAATTATTTTTTATGCACACAATATGATGGCCCATGAAAAAAAAAAAAAAAAAAAAAACCATTATCCAAATAATTCATATAACACACACACACACATATATGTTATATATATATATATATATATATAGGTTATATATGAGTTTATTATACATTATATGAATATATATCCAGACTTTTAAAAAGATAAAAGCCCACGTAGTGGGTGATTTGATAATTAAAATCCATTGACTTGTGCACTTCACCTCTCACATTACCCAAGGTAGAGCCCAAGTAAAGTAAAATACCTTTCCCATTAAATCTTTTCGGTTCTTCTTCTTCCTTCTCGCTTTCAGAACCACAAAGTGAAATTGCAGCTCGTGCCACCACAGTTGAAATGTCAAATTGCCTTTCTTTCTCTCTCTTCCCTCATCTTCTCATAGACTGCAAAGCTGCAGAAACTCGCCAAGCCTCTACTACTACGTATAAGACCAGAAGTTGCAAATTAAGAGTTGCAGTGAATGTGGGATTTGCAACAGCCTATAGTGGCCCCTAGTGCCACCTAGACCGCCTAGTGAGCGCCTAGGCGGCCGCTAAATCCTCTCCACCTTAAGTGATCGTTTTGGTCGAAATCGAGTTGGGGCTTCGCCATCCAGTGCCTAGGCATTGCCTAGGTCAATTTTTAGAACACTGGTGTTAAGTAATGGCACTCTTTTGTAACGTTGTTAGAACTTTTGTCTAAAATAACAAGCTTTAAGGGGCAAGTGAGGGACATAGGTTATAAAAGTGCTAAAAGAGATGTCAAAATTTGAATATAAAATTTAAATTTGAACCTATGTGGCACAAATTTAAATTTGAATGTGACAACCCGTCCCTAATTTTACGTTTTTATTAATTTTAAAAGCGTCAATTTATGAAAATGCCCTAGAGACAAGGACTTTGACTTCCATTGACCAACGGTTTGAGATATGTGGGACTTATTCTTTTAGCGTATCCTCATAGTACTCGTTGGTAAAAACGCATAGGCGAAAGCCGTTTGCAAGTTCGGATTATAACGATATAGTTATGGATGTTTGAAACTGGTTATATTTAAAGTTATAAATTATTTGAATTCTCACTTTGTGGGAAGGTGGCCCAATCGGATTTATGTTAGTAAAAAAGACTAATTAGATAAAGGAGCGAGTAACCAAATAGAATGGGAGGAAAAAAAGAAGGCAGCAGCCAATCAGAGAATGGGAAAGAAGCTCCTAGCTCTTTCCCGTGCACAACCTAAAACCACATTCGCGACCTTCCATTTTCTAAGGCCGATTCCGGCCAACTCCGATGGATTTTTTTCGACGCCACCACCACCATCTTGAAGCTCTCATTCCCCTCTACGAAACTTAACCAAGAACCACCTTTATAAACCACCACATGTGGTGGGGTGAAGCCACGAAATCCTACGCGTCAAAACCATGTCCGGCCACTCTTTTCAAATTTTCGGCGAATTGGCAAAGCAATGGCCAATGCCACCACTTGGGCTTTGTAGCCCATCATCCTAGGAGAAAATCCCAACCAACCTTGATCCCGTTGGACCACCGTAGACGACGAATCGACGCCGGGAAGCTTTAAGCACCCGCCGGCTTTGTGGGAAAAATTGACCATCTTCCGTCCACTTTTAGACTTCGTGGCAGGTATGAAAGTTGTTCCTCTCTTTGAGATCTTCATTTCTATGAAATTTGAGAATTTTTAGAAATAGTGGAATTTTTCGACAAACCGTGGCAGCTGGCAACCACGCGCGGCAGCGCATGGGCCGAGACTCCACCTGACCTTCCCAGACTAATTTTGAAGCCCCAATTCCATATTTGACATCCGTTTAGTGAAATTATGATGTTTAATATAGTTTCATAGTTGACCACCTAGTTGGCCATTAAGAGGTCCTTGCATGAATTGACTATCCAATCGTTGGATCATCATCAAATTTTAATACAATATGGTATGTAATATTTGAGGATACTAGAAACTTACGGATTAGAAATCTAACATACAGATCTTCCCAAATTGGATTTGTAAGCTCGTAAAATAAAACGTTGACTGCCACTTGAATTGGCAATTGGCGGAGATTCAATCGTTGAATCATAATGAAACTTTAGTCTTATGTTCTAGAAGTATAATGTGGATCTTTAGAAGTTTCTGATCAGAAATCCGAGATGCAGATCTTCCGGATTGAGTTACGTAGGGTTGTGGACCCTACCGTTGATCTTTGACCGAATGTTGACTTTTGGTCAATGGATCTCAAATCATTTCAGAATGTCATTCGGATGTGTTTTATGTAAATTACGGGTTCTATGGATAAGTGTTATGAGACGTGACTGAATAATTGTTTTAGGTGAGGATTGTTCATGACGTCTCAATATTCGTGCTTGGGAGTTAAAGCGCTAATCTAAGGTGAGTGGGTCTTTTCCCTTCTATCGTGTGTGTATATATATATATATATATAAGATTGACGTCTCCACAAATGTTTATAAATTGAATATTTCATATAATTTTTGTGAATTCTTTGGAGGACTAGTACGAACTACGAATGGCTTGATCCCTGTTTAGGGTACATAGGCAGTCTAAAGAGATGTTAGATGCAGCCATATAATAAATGAGACTAAATAATTGAGACAATAGCCTTGTTTGGGGAATTGAGCAACGTGAGGGACACTGGTGAAAATGTGAGATTTAACCCTATGATTTGGTGGTTAAATGTTGGTCATAAATCAATGTGTGAAGAATCAAGAAATTGAAGTAAGGAAACGTAAGTAATGATAGTTAATTAAACTAGTGTCTAGTTGGGCTTATCACCGATAATTATTCATGAAAATAAATAGTTTGGAAGTGGGGTGTTATAGATTATGCATTTCACGCCATGTTATATTTATATATTTGGAAACACTATGTTATGGTTGAGTTTTAGATTGCATCATGACATATCCATATGTATATTATCTACACATAATTACTGTAAATGCTTTGAAGTGCGAAGAGGAACGCAGGATGCACAGGTAAGTTCAGGTGAGTTTATGGTGTTACTCGAAATGATCGAGTTATGGCATGACTATATTTATGTTTTAGGTAACTCTGACATTATCGTATAGGTTGTAATCATAGGCAACTCCGACACTATCGTACAGGTTGCCCATGAGTCGTACATGTTATGTTGAGATGCATTGAGAGCTCATAAACCTGCACCCCGGTGTTAGTGCTCCCGTCCGTGGCCAAGGCACAGTCCTTCATGTGATGTTCACCTCCCGCACCTTACGCTCACCTTGGATCCAAGGTAGGTGCACAGTTATGTCGTACATACCACAATAGGTGGTCCCGACTCGTAGTTGACCTGCAATTATTCGCATAGTCTTCACGTGATCGTAGCACTTGAGCGTATTTACACCCAGTCATGTCGTACATACCACTTTAGGTGGTTCTGACTCATGTGCAGGTAGACTTATTTAGCTATTGATTCAATCGTACAGGTCACTATAGGTGACTCCGACTTGTGTACTAGGATTGATTGATGAGATATGGATAAGTCATACATGTCACTATAGGTGACTCCGACTTATGTGCTAGCATTGGTTGATGAGATATGGGTGCAGTCGTACAGGCCACCATAGGTGATTCCGACTTGCGTGCTAGTATGGGTTATTAAGCACATGATTATTTATATTGCTAATGAGATGTTGAATAGTGGTATATTTCTGGATTTACTGTTAGTATACATTTAATTTCATACTTCTACATAGTATAATTTTCTGGAAATTATACAGGTGTTACGGCGAGGGGTTACTGCATTTGGTAATTGAAATTGGTTTGAAAAGTTTTGTTTCACTCACTCACATGTTCTATTTTTGCACCCCTCCAGGTTCTAGCAGCAGAGTTCTGTATTGACGAGGATTTGTGGCACTTTTCAGTACAGATGTTTTCTTATGATGGTATAATCATTATCTTACCTTACTGTACTATACATATGCTCTGTATTACACGTGAAATGGGTCCAGACCCGCTCATTGCGCACTCGTGTACTGAAGCACTTTTAGATTTTAATTTATTCACATTTTATACATTATCACACTTTATGGTTTCGTCACCTTCCAGGTGTCGGCCAGCACAGCTCGATTCGGGGTCCTAGTGGACATTCCGGGTCGAGGTGTGTCATTAACCCTATGTGGCACTTTGACATCATTTACAGTTTTTCTCTGTTAAATTAAACTATTATTTTATTACATTAACAATAATAAAAAATATTCTAATACAAAAATGATAATAAAATTATAAAATGAATTTAATAATCAATTAAAAAAAATATTTGAAGATGTTGTTTAGGTAACAGATGTCTTCAGTCTTAATGAATTTGTACCTACAAAGCAATTAAACACTTTTGATCAAGGACCAAAGCCACGCATCTACAGAGGTTGGGGGAGGTTTACCAATGGATCTCTGATGCCTAAGTCAATTCTTCTGAAGAAAAAAAGAAAGTTTAGGGCTTAATTGCGTATAAAAAGCTTACCTTAATTTGGTGTAGAATGATGTATTTATAGAGCATAGGGCCATCCACATGTCTAGGGTTTTCCACGCCATGTATCATCATGTAGTTAGTCAAGTTGTGTCATCCATTGGATAAAGGAGAGAATTATCCCAAATATATTATAAGTGAAATAATATTTTGGGATTATCTCGTAGTATCCTTGATTGGATTTTATTGTGATTCCTTGCCTAATTAAGTTGATTTTCAATAAGGAATGCTTTATAGATAGGATTTGGTTATCAATTCCATCTTTAATTTCCTTGACTTTTCTCCTTACCATGAGCAGAGGAGTTTGGAGAAGTTGTAGTCATCAGCTCAGGTCTTCTTGGTGGTCGTACTACTCGTGGAACTGATTTGAGCCTCGCCATTTTAATGAGAGCATTCTCATTTCTTGTGGGTAAAAGTCCCCATGTCAACTCTAGGATTTTTCAAAATATTTTTTTCTCCATAAAGGCCCCCACACATGCTATGCTACAGTAGGGATGTGCAAGAGGTGTTGAAATTTCAAGTTAAGTGGGTTCGCCAAAAGTGGATCATCGACTGCATTGGATTATGAGATCTAACTTGTAGTGAAAGTCATTTAGGAGATGAGTCAAACTGCCTATATATTATTTAATTTTACCTTAAGCGGAGGATTAAATAAAGCTAAAGAATAACTATTTTCCAAACATGAAAGAGAGAAAACCAAAGGAAATTGTGCCCATTCCCCCAGTTTTCTTCTTTGCTTACCTCGTGAAGAGTTGACTGTCACCTTTTTTGTTGTTGTTGTCTCACCAAAAGGTAAAAAAATTGTTCTTCTCTTTCATGTTGCTACCACGAGGTAACTGAGGTGTAGTGTATCAGTGGGTTGCAGGGCCTATTCGGAGTAGATGCTAGCACCAATGCAGGTTGGGCTTGCTAAGTGGGCTGCTAATATAGCTTCTTAGGATGAGTGCATGGAGTGTTAAGCTGCGGCTAGGAGCTGTATATCTGAATTAATGTGACTGGAGTGGCGGAGCAGGAATTGGTGCGGCTGGAGACGATAAAGTAGAAGGTCGGCATGGCTGGAGTCGCAAGAGAGGCCCATGGCCTCATTGGTACGTTGGCCAATTTGTTGGACCTTTAGTTAAGAAGAAATCAAGGACTTCCTCTGATATTTTGGGAGTTCTGCGGCTTCTAGAAAGTTTGTTATCGAGCTATCTCCTTCAAAGGATAAAAAGGAAGCTGCTGAGCCTAGGAAATCTTACTCCAAAAGAAGCTAAAGTCTGTGGTTAATTCTGGATCGACTTTTGAAAGGCTTGCTACTATAAGAAGCGGGGATGTGATATAACCTGTATCTTAAAATAATGTATTTTATTCCCGAATGATGTGAAATGACCATTCCGATCAGCCTTACCTCGGCCTTTGAAAATCCTAGTTCTACACAGACCTTTCAGGGTCACTCTTAGTATTTTCCAACAGAGCTCGATCCAAGAAATATGTAGGTGAAAACCGTTCATGAAATTCAGTTGTAACGATAGAGAAATATGTGAGCAAAGTCAGAGGTACTTCTGCCATTTAGACCTTTTATAAATAGAAGGCCCCAAAATTATTGGAGACACTTACCTGTTATAGAATGGTAACCTGCGTGTTTGACCCTTTCGGGTTTTTCGACCTGGTTCTGTAGAAAATTTCTGACGACGATTCATACTGCTTTCTGGCAAATTGATCGTCGCCACCAGCACCAATGGGTAACCCTCGATCCTATAAACTAAAACCACCTAAATTTTAATAAATTAGACCAATGGTTTTTTCTTGAACAAAAGTAATAATTTGGGAATTTTTTTAGGAAATCACAGAAGAGATCTAGAAATATTTGAAGGAGAATCTCACCGTTAAATTCGGATCGTCGCACCTCAAGATCAACAAATCCGACGATTGAAGTTAATTGGGAAAGTAACTATTAGAACCAATTTCGTGCACCACCATGGATGGTGGAAGCACAAATACGAGTAACCTGTAATATAGCAAACAATTGTGAGCAAGCCTAAGACTGGGGAAAAGGGTGTGCCAGCCAAAGGCTATTCGATGGTCAAATTAGTAAGAAAATATAAGAATCTAGTGGTGGCCAAGATGATTATGTTACCAGAGTTAAACCCTCGATGGCTATATTTATACTAGTCGGGAAAGAGACCTTTTTAGGATAGAGACCTTATTATAAGCTGGGAGAATCCTAGAAGATATCTAGAAGTAGATATTGTACCCTCTTAGGAGTTATGATTCCTTGTTGCCCACTCCAATTCCTAGATTATAGGAACTCCAAGACTTATAGAAGATCTAGTTGATTTCAGACTGAATCAGATCCCTACGAAATAAGCATGGTTATTCCAGTGAAGTCGCTCGAACTTTAACTATTGCTCCGAGACATAATGATGGTGGCACAATTGTTTTGTTAATCCAGCTCCACTTAAAGCTGTTAAGTTTATAACCAGACTTCTTAGGTAACTGTATTTTAATCAGCCTTACTCTGGCTCTAAAAAATCATGGTCCCACAATGGCCCTAACTATGTATCTAAAAAGCACTTTTTCCGTTTAAGGATGGATAGTTATCTAAAGACCATGCATTTCAGAATAAGCTAGACTACGTTTAGTTTGGTTTTCTTTTTTCTAATGGTAATTTGATTCTTTGTGGAGTAATAAAGACATTTTGGATTTAGACATGCAATCTTGAGCATCGTGCCATAAAGATCATAATGATGATGAGTATCACATGGGCACACTTTGCAAAGAGTGGCCATTGGCGATATCTATTGCAATATGCACACATTGCTGATTGGACTACCTCAGCTAACTTGGCTAAAGAATTTTATATGTATCAGAGCTCTGTTGGAATAAAATTCATCTTGGGGATTGCCTACTATAGATGCCCCTTTTAGACCTGCTGAACACATGGTTGGATTTTAGAGCCACCCTCAGATGATTTCCGGATCGGCTTTTTAACTATTCCTTCAATTGCGTACAATCTAGGTTTGAATGTTATAACCCACAACCTTTCTAACGCACTAAGCTTCTAAGTTAGGGCACCATGTGTGTGTGCCCGTAGCCTGCCAATCATAATCGTGCTTATTATGGCTCGAGTTTCCCAAGTTGCTAACTAAGCAATACAAAATTGGCTAAAAGAGACTACTCTGATAGTGTTACTTTGAATTTTTTAGACTTACAATCATGCGAAGTTTTCAAAGTTTACGTTTTGCCCAAGTGATTGAGGTATTCTATTCATCACCAAAAAAAGAAAGACACAAACTTTGAACATAAGATAAACAAACTTCATAATTTCTTTATTGATAAAGGAAATATGATTGCTTGACAAAGGGGTGTGATTGAGTCCAAAAAGGATTGCTTATATATCTCTGGGAATGAGAATCAAATCACTCGTGTAGTTCTAGGAAAAGATGATGTAATATAAATTTTACATCAGTGATCATCTTTGACGAACAATCTATGACAAGTGGTTAAAGAGATGAGTTCTCCATGGATTTGTCTTCACGTAGACGGCGACATTCCAATTGAGTTTGGAATGGACGACCTACATATCCTTCTCAGTTTGCTCCGAGCTTGCCTTATCCTGGTATCTTTGTGTTTTCAAAGACTTTTCTTTGGACTAGATCCTAATAAGCTTTGAAGTTTAATGCCTTTATTGTAATATGATCGGATCTGTTGTTAGTAGGCGGCAAGTCGGACCTAAGCGCATTCTTATCGTTCTTCTGCGAAGTCAAGGTTTGACTTGAGGATTATTGGTATTCCATTATTTGATATACAGATTCAGTATTATGGTGACTTGGACTAACATGACGGCTTCTGCTTTGTAAACTATGGAAAATGGTGTTTTTCGAACTATTGTACGGTATGCCATAAGACCCCCGGCAGCTCTTTTGTCCATTTACTTTTCTTTTCGAGTCTTTTCTTTAAACATTGTAAGATGGTCTTGTTTAAAGCTTCTCTCTGCCCATTACCTTGTGTTATCTTGGAGTGGAAGTGAGATAACAGATCCTAAGTTCTTTATACGAATTTGTGACTTCTTAACTCGTAAACTACATCCCATTGTCTGTGAGTATGGTATGGGCAACTTTAAATTGGCAGATGATATTTTTCCAAACAAAAGATTTGACAGTCGTGCTTATGATTCTCGGCAGAGGTTCCTTCTTGATCCACTTCAAGAAGTAATATATTGCCACTATTAAATATTCCTTATTTCCTTGTGCTTTTTTTAGCGGCCCAATCAAATTGATGCCCTATTGCACGAAAGTCCATGACCCTATTAAAGTATTAAGTTCTTGTGCATGTTGATGGTTCATGGGGGCGTACCTTTGACATTTATCACAATTTTAGGCGCAACTTGTGGTGTCTTGACTCATGGTAGGCCAATAGTATCATGCGGTTAACACCCCCTTCTGTGCTAGCAATCTTCCTCTGGCATGGTTGTCGCATATTCCAGAATAGATGTCGTTTAGGACTGCAAGCCTGCCTCTAGAATATGAACGTCGATAAAACTATTTACGGATGATTATTTATCTCGAAGCCTTTTAAACAAGTTTCCTGGCCAAGTGGTGATTGTCAGGTAGCTTTCCGTCTATGATATAGTTGATGATTTCATCTATTTAGTTCTGTCAGTTGTCGATGGTTGCAATTACTTCTAGCTTCAGTTCGCAGATGCTTGGGACATTAAGGTATTGAAAAAGATCGTGCGCAGAAGGAAGTGGTCGACGGTCGAGGCTATGTTTTCCAAAGCGTCAGTGTGGCGATTTTCTCCTATCAAGATTTGCTGGATTTCATACAATTCGAATTTTTTTTAGCAGCAATTTAATTTTGTTCAAGTAAAGCCTCATCGTAGGGTGATGTGCAGCGTAGTCTTCTGTGACTTGGTTGATTATAAGCATCGAATCGCAATGGATTAACAATTCTTTCACCTGGAGGTCTACTTAGGGGTGGGCACGGGTTAGGCCGGGCCCAAATTTGGAAGAACCTAACCCTACCCATTATAAACTGTAACGAGCCGGGCCAGGCCGGGTAGAGAGATTTTGAGTTTTGGAACCGAACTTAACCCGACCCATTTCAAACAGGCTGGTTCAGGACCAGTCCAACTCTATTTTTCTTTTTTTCAAAAATACATTTTTATAAAACTGCACTGCAGCAGCATAGACATTTTCAAAAATTACAAGAGCTGCTTCAAGCTTCTGCACAGACAGATTACAGGAGCTATTCCAAATCCAAACAAAACGTAAACATTAAAACCAAAATAACATCCACATTAACATCTGCAATGACATCAAACTTCCAACATCATTCCTCATTGAATCTATAAGAAAAAGAATAACATCAAAATGACATCCAACCCCCAATATGTTCACATTATAATTATTCTATCTGAAGATTGTCAAGAGAGAGATAATAATTTGATAATAATTCAATCAAAATGTTAATGTGCCTAATTGTCAAGAGAGAGATAATGGAAGTATTTATTAATCAAACAAAGAGAAATATGTATTCGACAAATACTTTTTCAATTTCTTTTTGAAAATTGAAAAACAAGCCACTGAACTCATTTACGCAAAAGATGGTAGAATTAAAATGTTTAAACTTGGATTCCAAATCAAAGACATGTTTTTCTTCAAAGGAACTGTAATTCAAGCATGCCTATGTTACCTACAAATTACAATTACTGTTGGAAGTCTTCTTGAGCTCATACCCATAATCAAATTACATGACCTCTCCACAACAATTATCAAGAACACAGGAATTACTTATTCATAAATACTTCCAAAACAGAATGGAAAGTCTGGAACATTGTCTTCTTGTTCTTAATTCAGATATGAATAGGTAATTCCTTGTTTTGGTGTTAGTTTGTAGAAATGAATGAATAAGAATCAACGAATATCTTAGAGGTGGATGAAACCAAACCAATCATCCCAGGTATGGGCCTCATAAGTACTCATCGGTCATTGTCGATCATCTTTGGAATAAATTAAAAGCAACAAAAGAGACAATCAAAATCTGTTATTCATATACCATCGAAACTATTGTATCAGAAACACATGGAAGAAAATGGTACATGTATTTGTCTGTTCTTGATCATGGATTTGTTTGTCCTTTCATGACACAGCTTCCCATACTACTCAATGTTAGTACTGTGAGGCTTCATATCAAACTTGTGATCCACTTTACCTTCCACAGAAACTTTGCCTATATTGAAAGCAAAAGCTTTTGACTATTTTTATCAACCTCAAAACTAAACAATGTACAAAGAAGAAAGAAGGTAGTAAAATGGTGAACAGGAAAACAGAAGCAGGACATATAACTTATGACTTGATGAACAAATTGGCCGTCAATAGAGCTATACTTATTAGGGAACAAGTTTCAGCAGGAAAACCCATCAATCTGTAACTAATACAAAGTTATAAATCTCCTCAAACCATACCTGTAGATTAATGAAAACCCATATGGGTCTTGGGTTTCCTCAACTTATTCCAGGAAGTGACATCGTCAGAGTACAAGACGCTGACGTGGATCTTCCTGAATCCGAACATTGGGCGCTCCAAATTCAGACCCTGCCCACACCAAACAATAGAGTTGATGCAATTGGTTTCTATTCCCAACCAGAGTTATCCTCACCTTATCAATTAAATCCTTCAAAACCCAAAACCCAAAAATCAAAATTAAAAACTAAAGTTTCCCAATTTTATTTGAAAAAAAAATTGAAAATTACCTGATTGGCCGAAAGAAGTTCGCGTCATTGATCTTCCAAAGTCGACAATTCTTCTTGAATCTTCTTTATCCTCGAAACCAACTTCATCTGGTTCGCATTATCTAGGTATGTTTGCTGGAACTCTCTCTCGAGCAGGTGCTAGACCACCGTTGGAGGAGGGTTTTGGGGGATGATTGACAAACAGTGACGGAGGGAAGAGATGACTGACAGAGAGTGATAGAGGGAGGAGATGACTGATGAAGAGTGACGAAGGGGAAGGGACGACACACGCTTGACTGTGAGAGATAATAAGCTCAGGGTCCAGTCTCTAGACAGAGTCGAAGACTCGAGAGAGAGAACCTAGGGTAAAACTTACAATTCAAATTGAATGGTAGCTTTATCTTCAATCTCATCTGTCCATTGTAATTACAAATGGGCCAGTCCCGGTACCCATTTTTCTATACTTCTGGAACCGGCCTGCCTTTAAATTTTCAAAGGCCCGCCCCGCCCCGCCCCGTTTCTCTTTTTAAAAATTAGGAACCAACCCATACCCTCCCCAACCCGTGGTTCCTATCCTCGTTTACCCACCCCTAGTTCTACTACCACCCTGAGTCCTGTTGGGAGCACCTTGTATTCCATTTTGTTATTACCTACCTTAAACTTGAGCTTTAAAGCTTACCCAAGTATATATTCATATGACGTTACCAAGATCATTCCTACCTATAACCCTTTTATATTCGATGATTTTTCTACGTAGAGTTTCTAAAGGCAGGGGTTTTTAAGCTATCTTTGAGAGTCTGCAATGCTCATAATATCTTATGCTGCTATAGTGAATTCTGCTACGAAGTCCAAGCTAATAGATAATCTCGTGTTGCCCCAACTCAATAGGCCATTTGGTGACCCTAGAAGATGTATTGAGGTTGTGCAGAATGGATCGCAGCGGATACTCCATCATCTGGACTACTCTGAATGATTAGAAGTATGGTCAAAGCTTTCTGGCTGCTGCTACCAACGTGAGGATGAGTTTTCCATTTTTTTGGCATCTAGTCTTTGGTTCAATAAGAGTTTTTGGTACATAGTATAATAGTTTCTACTCCCCTGACTCTTCTTGAATCAAGGTTGGATTTATTACGCAATCTGACACTGGCATATTTAGGTGCAAGTCTTCTCCGTTTACCAGCTTGGACAAGTATTCTTTTAACTTTGTAAAGGCCCTTTCACACTTGTCTGTCAAGTGTAGGCCTTTACTTTTCTTTATTGCAGAGAAGAAAGGTTTGCACTTATCGAGGGATCGTGAGAGGAATAGGCTAAGGGCGGCTGCTCTTCTTGTCGAGCTTTGTATCTCCTTCACAATTTTGGGCGATTACATCTTTATGATAGTCGTGATCTAATCCGGGTTGGATTTGATTCCAAGTTTGCTAACCAGGTACCCCAGGAATTTGCTTGATCCTACTCTGAAGGTGAATTTTTTTTATTTAACTTTATGTTGCATTTTCGGAGCAGATCGAATGACTCATGGTGGTGGATCAGATGGTCTTTTTATTTTTTCCCCTTGACGACCATGTCGTCTACGTAGACTTCTAGCTTTTCTCCGATTTTTTCTCTGAAGATTTGATAAACAAGTCTTTGATAGGTTACCCCTATATATTTAAGACCAAATGACATAACTTTGTAATAGTATGTACCTCGGTCGATAACAAAGAACGTTGCTTCCATGTCTAGTTTGTACATCTTTATCTACTTGTAGCCAAAGTAAACGTTTATGAAGCTTAGCAACTCGTGACCTATAGTCAAATATGTGAGCAGGTCAATCCGTAGAGGGCGTATGGATTTTTTGGGCACACCTTGTTTTAAGTTTGTAAAGCCAACACACACCCTCAATTTTCCATTTTTCTTCTATACTAGTACAGCGTTAGCCAGCCAGTTCGGATTATGTACTTCGACGATGAAGTTGGCGTCCTTGAGCTTATCAATCTCGGCTTTAATGATCTTGCTTTGTTTGGTTTTGGGATTTCATTTACGCTGGATAACTGGTCCAACAGTTGGGTCCAGGTGGGATCATGTTCATGTTCTCAATAGCGCAGCAACCCTATTGAGGGTGTAAAGGGTGGTTCTTCTCTTGCTGATGCTGTCAAGAATGCCCATCATTTGCAGGGAAAGTTTACCCTTGACCATTGTTTACTAAGACTTGGCTGACCAAGGTGTTTGAGATTTGAACCTTGATAACAAGGGCATCGTGGTAAGGAGAATGGACATCCTCTAGGTCTTAATCGAAGAAGATCAAGATATTGAAGTCAATGGTTAGTGGTTTGTTGATTGAAGCCATCATCTGCGGCTTCTTGCACGCCGTTTTTCTTTCTTTTCGGGTTTTTCCTAGATATTCTTGTTCATCGAATATGCAATTTTCTTGGGAAATGTTTCTTTCTTGCAGTACTGGATAGGATAAAGACTTTGAGCCTTCTGAACTTTCTACGGTGTATTTCGAAAACGGATCGTTAGTGTGACGCATCTGGACTCAGATCAAGAATTTCTGTTAAGATTTGGGTTGGATTAGCTGAATCAATGCTTCTTTAAAACAGGAGATGACATCTTTAAGATCTTTCACTCGCATCTTCAAGTCAGTGAGTCTTGCTGGTTCTTTGGCTAGTGGGCTCTCTCGGACATCTTATAGGGATAGGCATATCTCCATGAGATCTTCCCATATCTGATCTACAGTGAAAACCACATCGTTCTTAGGGTCAGCATCAAGCGTCGTCGTGGGGACAACGCAATTGCAGCAAGATGATTTAGGAAAGGCCTTCCTAAAGGTAGAGTGATTTGGTTGAGAGCAATATGAGTTAACTTTCAATGAAAACACAAATTGTTGAAACCAACTTCGTGCACTGAAATGGATGGTGGAGGCACAAATCTGAGTAATCTGTAAAATAGTAAACAACCGTGAGCAAGCCTAAGATGGGGGGGCTAACAAAAAGCTCTCCGACGATCAAGTTAGTAAGCAAATATAAGACTCAAGCGATTGACAAGAGAATTAGAGTTTGATGAATGTACTACCAGAGGTTAAACCTAGACGGGTGTATTTATACCAGTCAAGAGAGAGACCTTTTCAGGGTAGAATCCTTGTTCTAAGCTAGAAGAATTCTAAAGTATATATAAAAGTTAATATTGCACCCTATTAAGAGTTGTGATTACTTGTGGATTTCTATATTGTATGAACTCCAAGACTATAGAGGATTTAGCTGATTTCATATCAGGTCAGATCCCGTGTCCTGCAAAACAAGGATGGTCATTCTTGCGAAGTCACTCGAAATTCGTCTACCGCTTCGGAAGAGGATGATGGTGGCGGCATTAGTACTCCGTTAATCCAGCTTCACACAAAGTTGTTGAGTCTATGACTAGACTTCTAAGGTAACTGTCTTGCAATCAATCTTACTCCGACCTTAGAAAATCATGGTTCCACAATAACGAACAAAGTCTCATTCTCTGTGAACACGCAACAAAGATGCCCCCATCATTGCCATACTGATGGAATGATTTGCAAGGTAATGCGCCTAAATACAAAACAACTCGAGTGCATCGTAGCATTCACAAAGTTCACAAGGTTTGAAGCCAAGATGCCATGCATCAAAAGAACTAAAATGGTATGCATTCTGACTTACTCTAAAAAGCATGGCCTTTAGATAACTATCCATACTCAAGAGGAACAAGTTCCTTAAGATACATAGTTAAGGGCAATTGTGGGATCATGATTTTCCATATTTGGAGTAAGGTGAGTCAAAATACGCATACCTCAAAGTCTAGTCATGGACTCGACAACCTTCGCTGCAAAGCTGAATAAACGAAACAACGATGCCACCATCATCCTATTTCAAAATCAGTGGGCAAACTATAAGGACTTCGTTGAGATTGACCATGCTTGTTCTGCAAGATACGAAAACCTAATCCAGCAATGAATTAGTATGTTTTCTATAATCTTGGAGTCCTTACAGTTTAAAGATTGGCATGCGCCGTAAGTAATCACACTCCTAAGAGGATGCAATATCTATCCTTAGTTATCCTCTGACATTCTCCCTGTTTAATAAGGATTCTACTATCCTAAAATATCTCTTCCTCGACGCGTATAAATACATCATTCTAGAGTTCATCACTAGTAAGACATACTTATACTCTGGCCCACTACTTGAGTCTTATATTGCTTACTAACTTGACTGTCGAAGAGCTTTTGACTAACACTCCCGGTCTTTGGCTTGCTCATGTTTGTTTTCTCTTTTAAAGGTTGCTTGGATTTGTGCATCTCCACCTCTTATGATGGTGCACAAATTTAGTTCCTACCCTTTTGCTTTGTTGTACCGTTTTTGTTAATACAACGTTTCTCGAAAAACTTTTGATCAGAAAATTCTTTTTCCTTCAAGCATGATTGATGAATAAATTGAATATCAAATCATGCTTAACATACATATCATACATGCTATTTTATACAGACATAAAAATAACTTGGATTGCAAGTAAAACTAAAGAAACTGGATTGAAGTCGTGGTATATCAGTAAACAATCAATATGACATTCAATAACGTACGTCAATAACAGCAGCATATATGTTATAACGAAGAAAATTGAATTATGATATCACAATCGATCATTCACCATAGCATTCGGAAACAATTTATAACAATATTAATCTGATATTACACATAAATTGATGAACAGAAGCAGCATAAAATAAGATCAAGATAATTTAGCTTTGCATGCATGTATTCACATAACTGGAAGAGTTGACGCGTATGAGAAACATGCAGATTTTAATCGTGGTATCCTTTACAGGTCTTGATCACACAAAACTATGCTATGATACCAACTGTCAACTTTATCAGTTCATGTAATTACACATAAGCTTTACATACCTGGAGAGGACGACATTGTAAATTTCTTGATGATCAAACATGAGGACGAAATAGATTGAAGCACGTCTAAAAATCAGTATCAACATAGTACTCACAATATATGTAGAATTGTAGAGCATGTTTTAGTGCCATGGTCATTGAATAAGTAATTATTACTATTAACATTATTACAAGCACAAACTAATTCTTACCCCCTTCTATTTGTGAACATATTCTCATACAAATTCAAACCAGAACCAGTTTATAAGCTTAGCTGAAAGATGATTGAGCGCTTCCGTCTTGAACATAAATTTCTGGTGGCGGCTCAAAACTGGTCCTTTAGGATTTCTCTTTGAACAACTGTGGATGGAGCTGCCTCTAGTCCATCTATGGATGGTTTTATAACAGTGTAAAATAACACATTATAGAAAACGGTAAAAGCAAAGACTACAGCAGCCGTGATTGCAAAAAACGACCCTGAAAATTCCTCAACATGTTCATCTTTTGTTCGGTCTCTTGAAAAAGTCACATCCGGTGCTGCAACCAGTGAAAATAATTTCTAGTCAATGACCATGCCATGCCGTAACATCCACATTCCATCATTTTGTTTCATTTCTATTTCCTAATATAACTGCCTATGAAATTGAAAATGCTACTTCAGACATAATTGCTTCACATAATAGCAAGATCATATGAAATACCGTAGCTTTGCAGTTTCGATAAAGTAAAACTCCCTTAAAATTGTAATCTCACAATGCGGTTAGGACAACTTAATGCAAAACATAAGATTGGTGGAAGTAAATCATGGTCTTTCTTTTTTTGGTTGATGGAAAAATTCACTAAAAACGCAGTGGCAAAAGCCAAACTGAAACAAACAAGGGAGACAGAGAAATTGTTATCGGTACACAGCGGGAACATGAGTCCTACAGAACACGATAACAATCACTATCACTACCTTGGCCATCAAGGCGTCCAAAAAACTGGACACCAAATCATGGTCTAGAACAGAAAAAGTAAACACACACCATTTGCAGCCGTACTGTTTGTGATTGTCACGAAGAGAGAGAGAGAGAGAGAGAGTACCCTTTTCCTTTTGAGGGCGGAATTTAGTTTGGGAGCTGGATTGAAGTTGCTGGTCAAGATTTTTAAGGGCTTCTCTGGCCTTATCTGGGTCTACCTCAAACTGCTGTGACTCGTTCTCTACTGCATAAACAATACAGGAAGATGATGAAGAAGAAGAATTACGATATGGGTTTGTGTTCTTCTTCCTGCAAACGCCGTCGCCAGAATCTAGCAATTCAGAAATGCGTGTTTTAAGCTTATAACTTGTGAGAGAAAATGGTTGCAGCGATAATGGTGGTTTATTGTGAAGTGAAGGAGAATACAGAGGAAGCATTGATTTGAAGAAGATAAATGAAACCACAGCCACACTTCACAACTCGGTATGAGGTTTTATCGTTAACGGTACGTTTGGCTCGGATGTATCACTTAAGTTATTTATCCAACAGGATCATCTACGGATCCCTTTGGTAAGAATCCTGAAAATTCATGAATCGTGTCCGTTTATCATACATTATGTTATCAGTTTTTGTCAAGTATTGTTTGTGGTTAATTTTAAATAAAAATATTTAAAATAATTTTTTATCGCACAATATACGATGAATGAATAAGATTGACAGATCTCCGGAATCCTCACAAAAAGAATCCGATGAGGATCCCGAATAACATCAACTAACTGACACGACCCGGTTCCTGCTATATATATGGTCCAAACTAAACCGAGCATAAAAAATCAAGTTGACCAAAATCAGTTGAACTCGAACCGAACTGTGTACACCGTCCTCTTTTCGGTTTTGGAACTTAGAAATCGATACGGGCCAAACTAGAACAAACCACTCCAACCTCTTGATGTTAACGATAGCCTCCATGGACATTGGGTAGTAAAGATTTTTAAATAATGGGTCTTAATATCAACCAAAAAAAAAAAAAAATTATGGGGCCATTTCGTCAATCACCTAGCTAGTAGACACCTGTCAATTCCTGTCAACATAAGTCGAAAGTCTATGCCAACATATGTTGGCAGCTGCTATTATTTGTAAAGGCATGTGGATGGTGGGTGTAAGATACTATGGAGTAATTGAAGATTGCTAAGGATTTTCAACTAAAGTATTTCATTGAGCACATGATGCATAAAATAGAGTAGCACATAAAAAGAGAGAAAAGGAAAACAAATATGATAGAAGAAAATAGAAGTAGCAGAATGAGGTTTAACTTGATTTGCCCTAGTTGTTTATAGGGATCACATACAATAAACAAACATATATACATGGAGTTTTTGAAGTTGTTGGGGTCAATGACAACTAATGGCCCTAAAAAAGAGTGAAATGTACACTACGGTGAAAATTTAGAGACTGATTTTCTACATTTTACTCCAAAGAGTAAATTTTAAAATTAGTCCTTGTGGAACCTAGCTATATATATGTATGCCCATGTAAGTAAGTTGACGAAAGATAACCAATGCTCCACATTTTGTAATTCAAGGATCATAATTAACGAATTGTTAATTCAATGACAATTTCTGGACTAGGTTGAAAGTTCAATGATCATTTTTACATATTTTATGGAAATTCAAATTTCAAATGATATTTTCATACTTGTTTCATTGTTTTGAAAAATAATGAACATGTTAATTTTTTTTGGGTTTTAGAAATAAAAAAATGTGGTATCTTTTGATTTGACCAAATTAAAATGTGAGTCTATAGTGTACTCACTAGTGAGTATCCAAGTATCGTCCAAGAATAATATGTCTACAACTAGTCATAATACGTACTAATTAGTTAAAATAAGTGCAAACATACTTTATCCTTTTTGGTTAACAAATAGGATTCTTTTAGTATATTTAGTAGTATAGAGCGTAGATTTTCGTACAAAAAATATGGTAAGGCATCAATCCAAATTTTCCATGAAATGAGGTCCAATGTTCGATTCACGCCATTGGGTACACATTGCTTACCATGAACTAATTCTTGGATACACGTTTGCATCGAACCAAGAATTTGCAGTTAGGATTTCAATCAACACATATTGTACTAGTATGGGAGATCGTACGTCAATACTATCATGGATCTGGGTTTAATGTCAATGTCATGCAAAATAAAATCAGCACAAAAATTGGATTTGAATAATATGAAGCGAAGCAAGAGAGTCTCAGGCAAAAGATTGTTGATACATTGTAGGGTTTCATTCATTGTGATCTGCAAATCCACGAACTAATATGCGAAAAACAGTAAAAGGAAAAGAAAATCCTGCAAGTAATTATTTCACAGCATTTTCGAGATTAGTGAGAGGAATTAGAGAGGGGTTTTGCCAAGCATGTTGGCGTTTCCTCTCCAGGCATTATGACAGCAACACTTGGCTCTGCAGAGTCTTCTCCTGCTCTTTCTCTTGCATCACTACTGCTTCGTGAGTTGGACCAAGTTTTCTGACAGGCGCAGGTTAAAATCAGCAGTGCTAACCCAACAAATCCCATGATCAGGGCAGCACCGACGCTCGCCATGGCCTGTCCGAAGTGACCGTTCGACGTGGTCGCGGGGTAAAATGTTGCAGGCAATATGGCTCTATCACGCTCTCTATCTAGCTTATTTGATCGGATGAGAACAAATGGATTAAGTTTGATTATTCATCTATAAAGTTACAAATATGTACTTGGTTTAAGTTGAACGAAGAGTGGTTGGATTATTAGTGCTATTGCTAGCAAGGTTTCTACTTTCATATATTAGCCAAAATGTATGAATATGCATCAGTTAGCTAGGAATATAGTGTCACCATGTGTTAGGTTAGTGCTATTAGACTACTGCTGTATTTGGAAGCTTTAACTCAAGCACGTAAATGAGAAAATAGCTAAGAGTTAATTTGTCATTAATTATGCAGGAAAAATATCCAAATCTATTTACATTTATTTTCATTAGGGTTGATGGAAAAAAGATAGATACAACTGGCAGATACAAAGATGATAAAGCTACGGCTGTAAGACATTCTGAAATCACAATAACAAGACTTTGAATTATAGATTTAATAAAAGTTGACTTTGGAGTAATTATAATTTTAAATTAAAATTTGATATTTGTAGTTCTTTTATATTAATGAGATTTTAAATAAAATTCATTGTGAGATTGAAAATATTAAAAAAATAAACTATACTTATATAAAAAAAAAGTATAATTTATCTTATTGACATAATTTTTCATTAAGATAAATTATATTTAAATAAAACCTATGATTTGTCAATACTTATATTAATGACATTTTACTTATAAAAAATTGGCAATTTTTATACGGTACATTTTACATACAAAAATTTGGTACATTTTATACAAAAAAAGGTGGTACGTTTTATTTTATATAAAAAATAATGGGAACATTTTATACTAAAAAAAGGGGTAAATTTTAGATTTAAAAAATAAATAGGTCTTACATTAAAAGATGGGTATATTTTACATAAAAAATCGTACTTACAAAAAAAAATTGGTACATTTTACACATAACAACGTGGTACATTTTTAAAGACAAATGTACCCATTATTAATAAATTATTAGTGCAAATAAAAGGTCAAAAAAATGAGTACGAATAAAAGTTTGAAAAATATGGACCAAAAAAAACAAATAGATGTGTACAAACTAAACTTTGGTACAATTAAAAAAATGGGTTGCAAATTAAAATGGGTACAAACTAAAAATATATATATATATATATGATACAAATATATATATATATATATATATATATACATATGTATATATATCAAATGTAACGTTTCTAACACTAAACGAATATATTTAGGAATAAAATTTAATTATCTTGACATGTAAAATATTTTATTTATTGAAATAACTATTGACGTTTATTAAAACTAAGGGACCTTGATAAAAAATTGAAAAGGAATAAGGTTTCAGCAAGTCTAGGCACCATTTCTTAATTTTTCAAACTCCTAAGCATTAATCAGGTTGGTGACCAGCCGCCTAGCGCCTAGTCAGGGCCTAGGCGGCGCTAGCGGAGATTTTTAGAACAGTAAAAAGAATAAAAGAAATCACATAAATGTCCAAAAAGTCGTAAAAAAAAAAAGAAAAAAAGAATATAAATAAAAAAAGGCACAAGACAAGAAGAGAAAAATTGTAACACCCCACATCGCTCAGGGGAGTAGATCATGTAAGCCTTATGGGAGCTCACTAGCTTCAGGTTCCGTAGGAACTCCGAAGTTAAGCGAGTTTGTGCGAGAGCAATTCCATGATGGCTGACCTACTGGAAAGTTCTCGTGTGAGTTCCTAGAAACAAAATTGTGAGGGCGTGGTCGGGGCCCAAAGTAGACAATATTGTGCTACGGTGGAGTTAAGCCCGGAATGTTGTGGGGGCCCGGGCCGGGATGTGACAATTTGGTATCAGAGCTAATCCTTGGCCGGATGTGTGCCGATGAGGACGTCGGGCCCCTAAGGGGGATGAATTGTAACATCCCACATCGCCCAGGGGAGTAGATCCACTCCTGTAAGCCTTATATGTATATTCTCATCTTTACCAAGTACGAGGCTTTTTGGAAGCTCACTGGCTTTGGATTCCGTAGGAACTCCGAAGTTAAGTGAGTTTGCGCGAGAGCAATCTCATGATGGGTGACCCACTGTGAAGTTCTCATGTGAGTTCATAGAAACAAAATTGTGAGGGCTTGGTCGGGGTCCAAAACGGATAATATTGTGCTACGATGGAGTCGAGCACAGGATGTGGTGGGGGCCCAGGCTGGGATGTGGCAAAAATAAAGAAAGAAAATGTAAAGGGAAATTTATTTAAACCCATGTAACATATTTCTACACCCAACTTACTCTTTACACTCATTTGATTTTTAACTAAACTATTAATATCTCTTTAAACCCTAATTTACTACCTAATATACCCCCATAAACCCAATTCAATATGTCAATTTATTTGTACACCCATTTGATTTTTAACTCTGTCTTTACGCCGTCTGGAAATGGACACTGAGAATTGGAGTGTGAATTTAGCCATGGCTAACAACAAGACTGACACTTCTATAGATGTTGACAAAAAACATGTATCACCGTCTCTCTCTATGTGGTCTCTGTTTCATGAGCATGTGTCTGCTACCATACCTTTTCATAGGAATCTTTCTATAGGGTTCATGGAGAGCATGGAGCACTAGTAATCAAATTGGGTTTGTTTGAAAACATTACCGTTTGGTGATAGCTTGTGTATAGCGGCGAGGAAGGTAGAGATAATAACTGTTGTAAAGCTGCTTGAGACAGGTGCGACAATCAGTGGAAGATACCTACATGGGTGGACTGCTCTCCATAGAGCCTGTTTCAAAGGGAAGATAGAAAGTCATTCGAATGCTACTTGAAAAGGGATGTGGATATGGATGCTAAAGATGAGGATGGACACACCACGTTGCATTGTGCAGCGGAGTCGGGACATGCTGATGTGATTGAGACATTGGTAAATAAAGGAGCTGATGCTGAAGCTCGAAATAACAAAGATGTGACTGCACTGCAGATTGCTGAGTCTTTGCACTATGTTGGGATTACTAGGATACTTATTCATAGAGGTGCAACAAAAGACAATAATAATATGACATAGAAGAAAAATAAAAATAAAATATAAAAACAGAAGAAGCAAACAGAATCCAAGGTCCTTGCAATATTTGCAAGTCTTTTGTGTTTTTTGGGGTGCAGATGAATAGTGGGAGAGCGATTGCAGCAATTTGCTGTTGCAGAAAGATAAATAAACTATGCGAGATTGATTGAAAAAAAAAAATTAAAACTAAAATACTCATTTTCTAAACTTTAAAAAATTGAAATCAAACGAACAAAAAAATTTATAAATTGAGTCATACCTTAGTTGGAGGATTCAAAATCATCATCCATAACTTGTCTCTCTATGAGAGCTATTAGAATTTTAGCCGGAATAAACGTAAGATAAACAAAGAGTGATCGTAAAGTTTAATAATAGTGTTTGAGTTTATTGATAAATTTGAATTTTATTATTAATTTCATTTTGTATTTAATAGTAATTATGCAATATGGTAAAATAAACAATTAACATTTAAAATTTAAATTGAATGCAAAAAAAGGTGACATGGATTTAAATAAAAATTCTCAAATGTAAAATGTAACATTTTCTTTCTTTTGTTTGGCCATAAATTAAATATTTGTCTTCGAAACAACGCAACCGAAAGTAATTTTCTTTCTTTAATATGTGAAGTAATTTTCTTTTTATTTTTCTTTTTTATTTTTCCTCAATACATTTCAAAACAAAAAAGAGAGAATCAGAAACACAGAAAGGTATTGGAGAAATGAAGAAAGCAGGAGGGGCAGAGAAGAAAAGGGTGCGAAGGTCATCGGGCGCTATTCAAAACGGCGGCAGAGATTCCAGCTCCGATACCCCTCCTAGGGTTTGTTCTTTCTCTGATCCCTGATCTAGGGTTTCTCATATATGAAATTGGGCATTTCAATTTTGATTTTTGTGTATTTCTAGGAAATGAAAATTTGAAATTGCCAATTTGATTTGTAATACCCGCAGTTATGTAGTGTGAAAAGCACTGCTGTTTTTTATTTATTTATAATTAATTTTTATTGCTCTGTTGGGTTGCTGAAATGGGTAGGAGAGGGAAGGAACTAGTTGAAAGTTTCAATACAATGTGTTTAGTTATTTAGAAAATGAGGAATTATAAATAAGGATTATAAGGGCATAAGTTGGGATAATGAATGATTTATCCATTTGAAGAAAATCGTCACTGGTGCGGGTTTTGCTTTAATAATATTGAATTTCCTTCAGGGTTGCAAGGATATGCCATGGAAAGCTGGATCATTTTGTTGTTTATGGTAGAGCTTTCGAAATGGGAGCAATTCGGTATTTCTGCTTTTTCTTTTTGGGCATCTTTAGTGTGCTGGAGTGGTGGGGTTTTTGTTACTAGCAACCTTGTTTAGCCTAAAAAATAGACAGAAAATCTTTGGACCAAAAGTAAGCAGAATGCGGTAAAGCAAATGAGGCCGCTGCAAATGGATAAGAAGATGTTCAATGATCACATCATTTTTCTGGCATGATCAAATTAGAATTGTTTTACCTATGTTGTGTGTGCAATGGAATGAAATTGCAGATGGGGTACTAATTCCAGGACTGCTGTAAAGGATAGATGAAGAAAAACAAAATCTTGAAAGTAAAACAATTTGAAATAGTTTTTGGTTTTTAGTTTTCTTTTTGTGTAACCTTCCTTGTACATTTCTTCTACATCTCGCCCACCATCCTTCCTCCACTCTTCTTCGTCTCTCACCATATACTTTCCCCATATTTTAAGCATGAAAAAGCAAACAATGAGAACCAAAACATAATGGTTATCAAACGGGCTGTAAGCAATTCACAGTGAACCTCCATTTTCAATTAATATCTTGTGATTCTATCCTTGTTTTTCTATCCAAACTGAAATTTTGATATGTGAACTTTGAGTTCTATCATTGAATTGCATTGTAAGTGGAGGATAACAAATTTTTTTTGACATTAGGATTCCTTGTATTATTTTTTTTCCAGATGCTGTAAATACTGGACTGATAAAATTGAATTCCTTCAATGATAACTTTTTGTTTCTATTATGTTCTGTTATGTTCCTTTGGCTGAACATGCAAAATATTGTACATAGATTCGCAGATAACGAAAGTTTAGACAATATATTGATATTTACTCTTTAAGGAAAAAAAAAAAATATAGTACCACGTGATGCATAATGTGTCATTGATGCTGTTATGCATATTGTAAGTTTTCTTGCATGAATCTAGTCTTCTGGATGGCATACAAAATTCAGTTTATGAGGTCACAGAGCCTCATATCAATTCCAGAACAAATGTTGTTGCTCAGATAGTGAGATTTTGGAATATTCTGCATTGTAGAATTAAATGGTGTTACTTATATATCTACTAAAAATGCATTTTAATTTGTTAGTGTGCATGAGTGCTTATAATGCCTCCTCTCCAACACTTATTATCTCAACCTTAGATAGTTATTAATTAGTGGTGGAAAAGTTATTGTTTTCTTTTGGATATAGATTCTCGGCATGATGCTTATCTTTGCCCAATTATGTTTTGGATTTCAAGGCAAGATAGTATTGGCCAACTGGTTTCCATAGCCTGCTGATATTTGCCTTGGTTGCTGATTACCACATGATTTTATTTCAGAAACAAGCTACCCAGAAAGATGTGTTCCAGTTGTTTGCTGAGAAGGTGAGAGACAATAAGGATTTGGTGTCTAGGTGGGCTGTTCTACAGGAGACACGCGTGGAATATTTCAGGGGAAAGGATTTTGTAAGCTTTTTGAGAAATCATCCTGAGGTCAAAGATATTCTAGAATCAGATAGAAATCTAGAAGCTGAAGATATTGCCGATGCTTTACTGAGAAAGAATCTTCTAGTACGCTGTGATCGTGTGGTGAAAACTCTTCGTCCTGGGAAGAGAAAGTTGTCTACATGGCCTGCACATTTGGAGATCTTTCCAGTAAGCTAACCTCTTAATTGTTTTTGAACAAGTAGCTTGCTGCCCTTGCAATTAGCATGCTCTGCCTACTAGTTTTTCTTTTCATTTTAGTATAATACTTTAGATTAAGGAATATATTCTTGGGGACCAGTTAAAGTGACTAAATCTGTCCTTGCTGTTTCAGAATCTCTTCATTGTGTATGTGCTCATACTCTTTATGTCTATGTGCTAAATCTGGCCTTTCGGTCTCGGTCTCCGTTTTTGACTTTTTCAGTCAACTTGGTTTTTTTTTTTTTTTTTATTCGGTTGTTTCTTCATCAGTTTGGTCTGGTTCCTCGGTTTTATGCCCACCCCTATTCATACTATGCTATTTATGCTTACTTTGTACTTGTGGACATTTGGTGACATTGTTGTACCCTTTTTACTTTCTCCTTAGATTGCTATGTTTTGATTTTATATTTGTAAAAGTTTGAAACTATGGAGGAAGTGGGTGAAGTTACTTGATGGTACCATCCATAGTGTGTTGAACTTCCCCTTTTTAGCAGGTTTACTAATATTTCAATCCTGTCTTTCTGTGAGCTGTCCTCTCTTTATTTATTTTCTAAGCACCACGCATCACCTTTGGTAATTTTTTTACTTCATTTGCAGGACCAAGTATTTTCTGAGAATGACGCCTTCTTTGCATGGACTTTTGTTAAACGGAGGCCTCTCTGGCAGACACTGCTCTCATTTTTCTGGCCAGTGGTTACATTGGCAATTTGCTTGTTTCCTGTATATCCCCATCGGTGCAAGCTACTAATACTCTACTCATGTCTCGGTGTCCTCCTACTTTTTCTTTCTCTACTAGTTTGTAAGTTCTCAACTTCTGGTCATTTGTTTCTAGCATTTCTTTACATTTGCTTAACTCTGATTGGTTTATGGTGATGTGGATACAAGAGTGGAAGATTAGGTTCATACCCTTCTCCCCTATTTAAAATGTCACTATTTTATTACACTTATTGGTGTGCAGGACATAGCAACAATTCTGCAGATTAGTCATGTAGTGGACATCAATATGCATTGCAATTGATATTTGTTGGATAATGCTTCACTTATTTTCAGACGTCAGGCTTTATTAGAGTCAGTGACATGCTTGTACATGCGTATATGTTTAATTCAATACCTAGATTTAGTTAGGTTATATACTTTCTGGCTTAGTACTATTATATCAACGCCATCCATTCCTTATTTTTGTGAGAAATGACTACGCATCATTTGAAGTGTGTGCCTTTCCACCAAGGTATATTTTAGGTAGTAGATTGTCCTAGGTCGGCAATATCAATGGGGCACATGGAAAGCACTGTTGGTTTGATGACATGACCAGAGACAGAGCAAGTTATTTAAAGGCCCGCCTATTAGCCCAAGTCCCGCAGAGTGCATTAAGATGAGATATTCACCCAAAAAAAAACAAAAAAAAGAAAAAAAAAATCCTAAATAGGACATGCCACCTTTGCATTAAGCACTATGCTGCTTGTTGTCCTTATCAGCTCTTGTTAAGTGTCCTTTGCCTATTATGTGGATTGCATTATTGTACGAGTGACTATCTTCTATCTTTGACCAGCATATGTGAAAGAAAGTCGATGCTACTTTTCAACGACGGTGGAAACTTGTTGGTTGTCGACAAGTTGTAGAGTTACCAGTTTTTTTTTTTTTTTTTTGTTAACTAGTTACTAGTTTTTTTGTAAAGCTTTTAGGATTCCTCCACACATTTTTGCCATTTTCACCGTTGCTAAATATTTGTGACTAATTCTTCTCAGAAAAAAATATTTGTGACTAATTTGCTTATGCCTTTTGCCTCTCTTAATGTCTTATTAACTCTTCTTCTTCAAGAATTCTGCATCTTACAATTCTTAATACAAAAGCCATCACACTTGACATATCATGTAAATCAACAGGTTCTTTTGTTTGTTTTTAATCGCTAAAGTCAATCTCACTATACCTATCATATGGAATTGGGATAGGGTGGGGATATATAGGTTCCAGGTTTATACTAGGTCTATATGTAGTTTTCTGTAAAAATATACATACGATCATAGCTATAAGGTTGTATCACAGCTGCCACCTTCACAGTTTTTATTATCAGGATTTTCCATCATCTTGGCCTAAAGGTCATTAAATATATGTTTGAATAGGGTATCATTTTTCAAGTATTCATTATATTTGCATCAAGAAACCTAAATTTGTATCTAGATTTGTTTATTTGACTACAAGCTTCAGCTTAGCTATGTCTGTGATCTGTTAATTTCTCGATTTTGCATTAAAGAGTGTTAATAATGCAAATGATCGTTCCAGTAATGATTTGTTCCCTGTAATATCGAACATGAACATTTAATTTTGTATTGTGATTTCTTAACTTCCAGTGAGAGGTACAATATTTGGAGTGCTATATATTGTTCTGGGAAAGCGAGTTTGGTTTTTCCCAAACATTCTCGCCGAGGAAGCTACTTTGAGAGAACTATTCCGTTTCTGGCCCAAGAAGGATGAAGAGGAGCGACCAAAGTGGACAACAAGGGTTTTCTATGCAGCAGTTGCAGTTCTGGTCATATTGCTGCTGAGGCACCATGCTCCTGATGAAGCTGCTAGAGCCAGGTGAGTTCTAAACCTACCAAATATACCGTAATGGCACTTGAGAGCATGAGTATGATCCTTGCTATGTACTGAGTTTCAAGTCGCATTGTTCTGTGGACGACGACAAATTGTGGCTAAACATGACAAAATTTTAAAAGTTTCAGATCCACAAAATTAAGAGTTCTAAACCTACCAACAAATTGCATCAAGAAACACAAATTGTGGCTAAACATGACAAAATCTTTTGTTAGGGCCCGTTAATATGCAATCATAGAGCATACTACTCTGCCTGCTAATGTGCTGAATCGGTTTTCTGCTTCTTGGTGTTGCCAATCATACTAATGATTGACTCCTTATTGTTGCAGGTACCAGAAACGTGTATCTAACATTATCGACGATGTTCTGGAGTGGTCTCCAAGATTGGCGCTTTCTGGGATGATGGAGAATATGCAAACTGTGGTTAACTCGACGGAGCCAAGTAATGCAACTGAGGAAGAGGTGACGCCGCCCGACACCATGGATGCAGAAACTTTCACGGTGCAGTACGATGCAGAAGTTAGTGAAAATCTAGAGAACAGCGACGAAAACCTAGACAGTAGAGAAGAAAACCTAGACAAGAGTGATGAACAGAAACATGATGACATATAACGTATGCGATACCGGAAAGAAGACATCGCTTCTCTTTGGCCTTTACCTTTAAATTTGAGTGTAAAACCATGTATCAGACAATAAAGCAGGTAGTTACATTTTTTTTGTGGGATTTATAAAGGTGTTTTGTAAGGTTTGGTAGTTGGTTCCTACATGACCACTTGGATCGTAATTATCGGGTGATTAACTCGTGCAATACACAATTACTGCCCAGTATCAAAGAAAAATATAGGATTTTTAGGTTGTCAGAATATTATTTATAACTCGACCGTTTAGCCTTTAGTTTTTATTTTTTCCTTTTTTGTGCTACAAATAGACAGATGCATTGAGCAAAAGGAAGCGTAAAGAAGTAATGGAAGAGGGAAAACTACAAGGGATTAAGGGCTCGTTTAACAAATGCTTTTAAACGACTAAAAGCGTTTTTAGAGAAAATATTTTGAGTTTCAAAAGCACTTCCAAGTGCTTTCTTCAAAAAGCACTAGTTATTTGCTTCTTCCAAAAAACGCTTCAAGTGTTTTACCATGATTAACTTACGTTTTTACTAATGATTGGCTTCTAGAATGCAGAAAAACAAAAACAAATGAAATTCCAAGCACAGCTCAAAATGAAGGTGACAAACATTATACACAAGATGGTTAAACACGAGTCCAACTTGGTTAAATTTCCGTCTCTCATATGTACCTCGAATTACAGAAAACTACTCTGTACATCAGGCAAAAATAGGAAAGGATAAAATCAAGAGTCGAAAGGGCTTCGCAGGCGCCAAATGACCCTTCATCATCACTCCTTCCCTACATCTATGCCTCAAGCGCAAGAACACAGCCAAGAATGAATTGCCGCCTGGCAAACGCATTGCCAAAGGGATCCAGGGGGACTCGTACCTTTTCGGGTAGAATCCACAGCACTCTGCCTCCAGAGGTTCACTGAATGGCAAGACGCCTCTGTGAGGCCTGGTTCGAAGATATGTTGCCCTGTTGCTGGCCTTTCCAATCTCCTCCTTCCCCTTTCTTGCCCGAGTATGAAGGATACATTGAAGCCTGCAGACCACCATGGGGCTGGTAGCAGCCACTACCATTTGCATAATTGTGAGCTGCATACGCATCGTGCACTTGGGAACCTCTTGCTTCCCGTTGACTATTGGGGGAATTCCATGTTTCAGCAGAATCCGAGGGAAATGGTTCTGAGCCCGATGAACTGCCGGATTGTGATGAGTGCGCTGGACCAGAGCCTCTGCCCTTTTCTTGTCTAGTGCTGTTTGAATTATCACCATTAGTTTTCTTTGCAAAACGTCCTCCAGTACCTCTCGCCCTTCTCATAGCATGTTGATGTCGTGATTCATGAAGATATGGCTGTAGAAAATGAGAATTAACAATCCAATTACAAAAGTTAGCTAGGCTTGCTGGATATTCATATTTCAAAGAAACAAACGCGAACAATTTGAGTTGGAAATCATTAACTGAAATAAAAATTTCATCATACCACCACAATTTATATACCACTAATCAACCCTGAAAAACAAAATCTACAACTGTTTATCGTCAGTCTCTTACAACCATCAGCATACAGTTAAAACATTTTAACCTCACACTAATCAAATTAGACAAGTCTACAGACTTTTACAGGACTGTTACCAAATATGGTTTATACAGTCGTTGAAAGCTCCAAAGTAACTACAGGTTCTTCACATGTCAAATCACAAATGTATATACTAAGCAAGCACATGCTTCCTTTAGCAGAATGCAGGTGACAATGCATCCCTCTATGCATACTTCATGGGTATTGCATAGCCATGTCCTGGTATGTACGTATGTGTGTGTATATAACTATATATATAATGGAGGCTTTAGTGATATACACAAAAGTGAGCACATCGCCATAATGACTCCAACTTTTTAAGCACTCAAGACAATTTTCAAAGCTCTTTTCACACAACCATAAAACTTCGAGTTGTGATATGTCAAAACTTAATATATATGATCACCAGAGAGAACGCACTCAATAAATGTCTTACCAACAGTGAGGTACATGGTTCAAACAGGCACACGAAACAAAAATATAACGCATCTATATGAAATAAAACATATTGATTATAATACAAACGCTTGCATGCACTTTCTACCTTCCTGACTTTTATTAGCTTCCTTTCTAGTTCTGCTTTTGCACGTGCCTGTCTTCGCCTTAGAATCCCTTGGTATTGTTTTGCATTTACATACACAGGCTCCTGTGCCATCTCAAGAGGCAATGGCATTCTAGCATGTGGCATTCCAAGAAAAGGGGGATAGCCCTGAGCATTTGAAACAAGATTAACAGTCTCTCACATTTATATATCAAAACATTTACTACTGCACAACTTCCAAATGCACAAAAACTAAATTCATATCATACCCAAGAAACATAACTTGAATGGGTTAAATATTATAACTAATCTGCTTTTTAACCACCACCACATGATGCAAGACAACACAAGGTGGCCTACTACCCAGGATTGTGGTAGGGTTTTGATAGTGGAAAATTAATCAAGTCAAGGAAAAAAGAAAAGATTTAGGACTGTTGTAAATTTAGTTAAAATAGAGAGAGAATAACATGGACGAGATGGACAAGAGAAAATGTACGAAGAGATATCAAGGCATCAAGCCTTTCAACAACACTATTGTGTATCCAAACGAATTTGCTTTACAGATAGAATAACATGGACAAGATGGACAAGATAAAATGCATGAGAAGATATCCAGGCACCAAGCCTTTCAACAACACTATTGTGTATCCAAAACAGATTTGCTTTACAGAAGCTTTCTATAGTCTTCACATTGAACTCCCATAGACTTGTAGCATACCAAGTCTGATTACATGGCAGTAGGAGACTAAGAAAACTAAGACATCCACTACTTCTAGGATCCAAAATACACTTTCATCTATCCATGATCCACTTTGCTCGAATTTGCTTTATAGCCTTCTTATATTGTCTTAACATAGAACTCCCAGACTAGTAGAAATACAAAGACTGACTCAATGGTAGGAGACTGATGTATGACAATAGTAAGGGAATCCAGACTCACTCCGGCCTTTGGCATCACACCAAAGGTGTATTGAAATCACTCCAATAAAGAAATTAGAAAAATTCCGGCATCACACCAAAGGTGCCTTGGAATACTCCAAGGTGGTTGTGCCTCACACATAAGCAGAGAAATCCATAATTTATCTCTTCACTAATAATCTGATTTCAAAAGCTTACATTTATAGGTTAATTGGTACATGAATCTGGAAAGATCCGCATTAATATGCTTCGGAATTCTAAAGACTAATTTACGGCACCGAATACATTAAAGAGAAATGTTAAGGAGTCTCTCTCAAAGTGGGACTCTCCACGGACGCTATGCCACCTCACAGTTTAACGTTAATTACCGTGCCAACATTATAAAACCTTGTGCCATTTCTCATGAGGTGGCAGAGGGAGTCCCACCTTTAAGAGTCTCCTTAGCATTTTACTACATTAAAAATGTAACATAGAGAGACTCAAGACAATTAACTTGCAGACTACATGCATAAATTGCAGTTATTATATAAGAAACTAAAGTTTGGACTTGGCTCCTGCATCATTTTCCCTTGGTTGCAGAAAACTCGACCTCGAGTTTGACACGTTAAGTTGGTTGCCAAGTTGCTATACTTGCCAAATATACAGGATCTCCAACCATGCAAGGACATAGTTGATGTAGGACAATAGGAAGGGATAGAGAAATAGAAGAGATCAGGACTCACTCAGGCCTTTGGCATCACACCAAAGGGGTATTGGGATCACTCCAATAGAGAAATTGAGATACTAACAATCAATATTCCTGAAGTCCAATATAAATTGATTCTCAATAACAGTCAACATGAACTCTTAGATTTACATTTTGTTACTCATTTATTTTATAATTTCACTGATTCTAACATTACGATAGGTATTTCTGTTTCAAAAGAATGTTGCATTGTCAAGATAAGACTTGGGATTTACTCCCCATAGACTCGATATATAGATCATTTCACTATGTCCATTGCTCTTCCCCACCCAAAACTTATTGAAATTCGATAATTTGAGAGCATTCAACTCCTAGCACACCCATAATCGGATGTCCCCAGGAGTGGAAAATCGACAACTCCAACTATTTCACAGGATGCACATAGGCCACAACAATAATAGTTACAATTATATGATATAATACATCTTCAAACTTCTCATTTGCCATGGCAACAATACATACGGAGAAAGACATTAAGAAGAATACAATTATGAAAAATATGAAGGAAAAAAAAAAGAACAAAACATGAAATCTGACAGTTGTAGTAAACCAGTCAGACCAGGAAAAAATTAATAACATAAACTCAAAAAAAAAAAAAAAAAAAAAATATCCCAAGAGAAAGAAGCTGTCACTAAATGCTTATTTCTTGCTAGAGTTATAATAGAGATCATATCATCACATTCAAACCCTGTAAATCCATACATCATGAGAAGACCATACCAAAACTCAAATTTCAACTACTAACAACAGAATGAAGCAATTTCAAAGGAAAAATTATCCTTTCCTCATCTACCAATTCAGACCAGATAATTTCCTCATCCAAAAGGTTGCTGGGTAGGAATGTTGTTAACCTCAGTTCCAAGTCCTGACAACTACCCATTCCACTTTCACAACCATCAGATGTACGATATAACAAAAATATTCTTTTTAGTAAGTAACAATGACCGGAATTAAATCCTTCTACAACAACCAGCCGCACATCATTCGTTCCCAAATGTTGTAAAGAAGACTAACACATATATACATGTACAAATACAAACTGTTAAGAGTCAGTGAGGTAAGTATAACATCTTCAGAAACTGAAGTTACTGAACAATTACATAGTTGCACAAAAAATAAATACACACAAATCCAACATGATGTAAGATGGTATTGCACAAAAGTATATTACTGTTTAACATACCAAAGGTTGATGTCCATAAGCTGCCATCATTCCACCATAATAAGGATCCTGGTAAGGATTTGAAGCACAAGCCTGCAAAACAAATGCATTAAAGCTAGGACTCATACATTCCAAAATCATGCAAGTACGAGTACCTGAACTTCAACATTACAGAATTCAATATTTGATGACTACCAGTAGAGCTGGAATCTTAAAAAAATGTAAAATGAACTTACAATCGAGTGACCCACAAGTTCAAGCTGTGGTGGTTGCGCAAGGCAATCATCGCGCACTGTTGGCACACCCGATCCAACATGCTTTACATTGCGGTGATCTTGCCCATAATTTCCAGCTGAAGTTGAAACAAGATATTAGAAACTGAACCCAACTAAAAGGGGGTGGGGAAAGTTTTATATCAAATTCCCAGACATAATAGGAAGTACTACCTGATCTTGGAGATGTAATATGTGAATCTTTGGTAGCATCATCATCATCTTCATTTGTCTCATCATTGGACAAAGATTGACCGTCATTAGACTCTGACCCACCATTTGGGCATTCTAACAAAGATGAGTTGGTTGCATTCCTCCCTGTCCCCGTTGGGGAGATGGGATTATGCCCAGCACTGCACCACCACGGTTCCGAATAAACACCGCTTGGTGGGATGGGATGAGCATGCAGTCGATTTTCAGCTTCGTTTTTTGGCTGCATGCCTCAAATTTCCTTAGATGGAGACCAGCTCTTAGTTCTACAGATAAGTAAGTTAAAAACGAAATCCAAGTGAGTGCCTAAAAAAACAGAGTTCCTCTTAATGTATAAGAAAGAGAATCAAAACATGCAGCCACAAACAAAACTATCAGCGGTGATGAAGAAAAATGAGTACCACAGAATGGAGCACCTCTATCTTGAGAATTCAGTTAATATGTGATCTTCTAGGCCAACAAAAGTAGAATGTATCCCGAGTTTAAACTTATTTTCACTTCAAGTTGTCAAAAACATAACCAACTTAATCCAAAAGTGGTGCACAAAGCTGAACTAAGCAAGAGACTTTTCTTCACCACTTTCCAATTACAGTGAAAGAAAAGATTAAATCCAACTTTCTCCTCTCACTCCCTAAACATATAGCAATTAAAAGCCAAAAAGAAAAAATTGAAAGTTCTATGCTCTGCATTGGTTGTTTCCCAGAAATTAAGCACAACAGTTGCATTAAGCTCAACAATGTTATAACTTTAAATAACCCGATCTCCAAATGTTAATTCATGATTAACTTCCAAGTAATCACAATTTACAAGTTATAGAAATTCAATACTGAAAAATACACTCCAGATAGTGTATCAATGATGAACCCCAATTGGTTGAATTATTCTGTACATACAATTAAGTAAGACTGCAAAATTACAAACCAAAAACCTCCTCTTTCCCCCTTTTTCTCAGCAACCGAACAGACCACAATTAAAACTCTCCGACCCCAGAAACAATTTTGAATTCCGCAAACCCTAAACGTACCGAAATCACAATTGCATGCAACAGAAACATGAACAGAGAGGATCAAATCAAAACCCCAATTCTCACAAACCCTAGAAATCAACCACACAAATTATATTCAAATTTAATAAATGAAAGGTCAAAATTTGAATCCCACTTTTTAAATTAAGGAAAAAAAAAATCCTAGAGCACTTACTTGCCGAGAGAAAAGCCAATCCCAAACAAAACACTAGATTTTGGGCCTCGGAATCTCACAATTTCTCCGCAATTCCATACAATCTCACTGTGTATATAACTGTAGTGGAAGAGCGCTCCCATTTTTATTTCCACTTACAAGGTGATGATTTCGTCACCCACCGCGGGACCCACCTATAGCTCTAGAACTTTTGCCTACCAACACGTGGACTATACAGAACCGGGAACTCCCTCGACCAGTTTTCGGTAGGCCGGGACTCGTCTCTGGGAAGCTCGGGAGAAGGGAACCGGTTGGAGCCAGTTGTAGGTTATAAAGTGAAAGCAACCGGAACCAGTGGGGGCCCACCAGGCTGAGGTTATCGCAGGAAATTTAGGAGCGAAAACATAAAAAATACTAAATAGAGTAAAAGATAAGGAAATTACGAGAGGCGCACTGGACGGGCAAGGTCCGGGATACGCGTGGCGTCTTGGTGGGGACCACAGAGATGGAGCAACGCCAGCAGCTTTAGCCACGTGTCCCGTAAATTTGACATTTTCCCGGGAAGAGTATGTTGGGAACCACGAAGGTGCGGTGGCCTACCTGCTGGTGAGAATAGTTTGGCCCACAGCCAATATACAATTAAGAGAAGCATGAGTCATCACTCTGACCCCAATGGTTCTGACAATAAATAAATAAGAATTAGGCCCGGTTCTAATGTTTGGCCAAGCCCGTCAATGTGATGGAAGGATTGTGCGTGGGAGGAGGTGTGACTTTTGGCAAAACCGGAAATGAATTTTGATTTTGGTTCGGTTTGACGGTGTGCACAAATAAAATTGAACCATTGGGTTTTGGTTTGGTACAGTTTCAGTTTAGTTTGGGCCTAACTTCCATTAAAAAATTAGGCTTACCTAAGAGGCCTGTTTCGGTTTCGAGCTCCCAATTTTTTTTGTTTTCTAATAGTTTGTTTTGGCCGCCAAACGGGAGAGAAACAACAAACAATGGCCAATGACATAGCATTTGTGGGATACCAAAAAAAAAAAATAATAAATAAATAAAAGTTTACTTGAATGTTATTTTTTGTTTCTACAGAGAATCCATTAAATGACCCTAAAATTAATCAGAAATGGCAAAAATTATTCACAAATGTAATAACTAAATTAACTAAGTTCACAATTGTTACCATATTAGCACGCCGGAGCAGGATGAGCGAAGGAATTCAAACTTTGGGCGCATTGTGCAGTGAAAGAGAGGACGGGAGGAGTTCGATTTTCGAACTGGGAGGATGACTTGAGGGAGAGGGGTAATCGAGACTTTGGATTTGACACGATCCAATCGGAGTTTGGTTGGAATATGTCGCGATTTGTAGTGAAAGAGGATGGAACGGAAGAGACGAGGACGTCGAGGAGAGGAAGACAACGTTTTGTGTGTCGATTTGGTTTCAACTTTCAACAACCAAGTTAAGTGGTGCCTGGCCATGTTACAAAGTGGTCGAGTGCAGACAAAATGTATGGACTCCACCAAATAATCAATTACAGCCCCAACATCTAATTAGCTAATTAAATTAAATATATTTTTTTATATTATGAGGTTCTGTTTGATTTGGTTCTAGATATCGGGAACCAAAACCAAACATTATCTTAGCTTTTGGTTCAGTTTCAAACTGAAACTGTTTCAAAACTGCAAAAATCAAATCATTTGATGCCGTTTGGTTGGTTCGTGTTTCGGTTTCGGTTTTCAATCTCAAGTGCCCACCTCTAATTGTACTTCGCTAGGCCACCACTAGACCTAGCAATCTACATGAAACTAGTTCACCGTCATTTTGTATCCATTCCATGTAAGTCTCTTATTGTGTAGCTATTTGTGACTTTTCAATGTTAAGGTTAATAATTTTCAGTGTGTGTAGATCATAAATCACACCATTTACTCTGATATTGCTTCACTTTCTAAAGGTCAAAAATATTTCCAACTAAACTAATAAAAATATTCTAAGTGGTGGATTACTTTACTGATTAGAGTCTTCCTCTTCAACCCATAGTTTTTTGGGTTCAAACTCTCCCCCTACTTAGTATAGTAGTTTTCTACTGAATATCATTTGTAATCAGTGTTCTCAAATGCCTGCTTAGGCAGTAGTCGGTTGGCCACCCAACACCACAATTAGTCCCTAGGCGTTTAAAAAATAAGAAAGAGTGCCGAGACTGCCAAGCCCGCCCTTGTGCATTTTATGTTTTTAAAAAATTATAAGGAATTTGTTAAATACTTGGATGAACACTCATTATATGTTTGTACATAAATCCCATCATTAACATTTACCAGAAACTAGACATGCTTAACTTGAAAATAGATAGATATTAGGGATTAGATCAAATCTCATTATAATTCATGGTTTTCATTTATTTGAAAATAAAAACATATAGAACACTTTACATAAACTACACACCTCAAATTATAGAACCTTGACAAGATATGCTTACTAACAATCTCCACATATCCAACCTCTAATCCTAAATTTTCTTTCTTTCTTCCTTTCTTTTTTCCTCATGCTCTTCTTTTCTACGTAAATTAACGCATACAGTGCATGCCATCATATTGCTCACTCAATCTCTCTGCTTGTCTGAAAATAATTGACAAGGAGCTACTGCTACTATAGTGAAATAGGGCGGCTCCCAAGCTTATTCATCAAGTAAAACACTAGTACAATATAGATATTTGCATGGATAGACTTTAACATGCTTGCAAGTCTAAATAGTATGTGAAAATTGTGTAGAAAAACAGACTCATGAATGCAAGGCATGTTTAACTTAGTGCTTGTGTCTAGATAATACCAAAGGTTGATATATGCAACTTTGTAATTAGCAAGAGGTGGAAAATAGATAGGATTTAGAAAAGGCAAACTTATCAAATTAATAAATGGACTGTGGAACCATGATTTTTCAGGATCAGAGTGTTGGAAAATAAAAAGGAAAGTATTTTAAGGATATGGTCTATGAAAGTATTTTAAGGAAAATAAAAAGGAAAGTATTTTTTAGCCCAAATGGTCTATGAAATTTGCATAACACACCACTTTGGTCCCTGAGATTTGAAATCAATATAAGTGGTCTCTAAGATTGTCCACCATCAATCATTTTGGTCATTCTGTGCAAAATTATGTTAATAAGGATCAAAATGACAAATATATCCTCAATTTAATATACAATGGACCAAAATAATTTGAAAAAAATTGAGGATATTTTGGTCATTCTATTGTTATTTAATGAAGATTTTTTAAGAAAGCACCAAAATGATTGATGGTAGACAAACTTAGGGACCAATTCTATTAATTTCAAATCTTGGGGGACCAAAGTGAGGAGTTATGCAAATCTCAAGGACCATTTTGGCTACAAAGCCTATGATTAATTAGGTTTGATATGATTTGATTTGGTTTAGGTTTCCTTGTCTTGTTGACAAATGATTATTGTGATTTGTTTCCTAGTATTGCTCATTTGTAATGTTATAAAGACCTCATTATGGAGAAAAATAAAGTATTGAAGTAGTATTTTGAGAACTGTGATATTGTAGAGAATTCTTATATTTGTCATAAACCCTTCATTTTCAACTTGGTATCAAAGCAGAGTTCGATTCTTGGTTGAACTTTGCAGAGAGCGATTCCATGTGGGTGCACGAAGCTAATTTTCTTCATGCACCCACAGGCCAAGAACTTGAGGGTGAAGATTGTCTATGACTGTTAGAAGAAGATAAATTTTCGCTGCCATGAAGAAGAATAAAGGGAAGAAAAGTGCGTGGTTTCAATGCCTTGGAGGGAAGAGATTCGAAGAAAAAAAAAAGAAGAAATTTTGACAAGGTAGGATACGTTTCCTATCATGAAGGTTTTTGGCTTTTGTTTTATTTTTTATTTTTTTAATTTAGTATGATTATGAGTTTGAGAAAGAAAAAAAAAAAAAAAAAAAAGACAAGAAGAATGAAAAAAGAATTGTAGGAAAAAAGAGATTTGGTGGTTGGGGCTTCCAAAAAGAGGCGTTAGTTTTAGTTGGGTTTTTGAAAAGATTAGCATTTGTTCCAACTGGACCTTCGAAAAGAGGCGTTAGTTTCATCATATCAAGAGATTTATTTATCGGGCTTTTGAAAAAGGACATTAGTTCGAATTGGGCTTTCGAAAAGATTAGTGTTAGTTCCAGTTGGGCTTTCAAAAAGAGGCATTAGTTCCGAGGATTATGGTTTGTTCGTCGGGCTTTCAAAATGAGACATTTAAACTAGTTGGATTTTCAAAAAGATTGGCACTAGTTCCAGCTGGGCATTCAAAAAGAGGCGTTAGTTCTGACGAGTTGTGATTTCCTGATCTTTTGAAAAGATTGTGATTTCCTTCTTGGCAAACTCATGATTTCACACAATGAGTTTGAGAGGGGAATTGGAAAATAAAAAGGAAAGTATTTTAGGGTTATGGTTTAATTAGTGATTTTATATGATTTAATTAGGTTTGATATGATTTGATTTGGTCTATGTTTCCTTGTCTTGTTGACAAATGAATGTTTTGATTTATTTAATAGTATTGCTCCTTTGTAATCTTATAAATACCTCTTTATGGAAAAAAAAAAAGTATTGAAGCAGTATTTTGAGAACTGTGAGATTGTAGAGGATTCTTATATTTGTCATAAAACCTTTATTTTCAACTGTAAGGCAGATCGGAATATAGTAACCTCAGAAGTTTGGTCATAAATTCAATAGTTCCAAGCAGAGCTAGATTAATGGAGCAACGGTATCACCATCATCCTGTTCAAAGCAATGAGCAAAGTCCAAACAACTTCGCAGAGATTGACCAAATTCAGAGTAGTGGTGCCACCATCATCATATGGTTTCCTCATAAGTCCAAGCAACATCAACACATTCCAAGGAGTTGGATTTTATTTTTTTTAGTTAGAGAAATGGCAAGGTGACTATCTCAAAATCATCACTAATAGGATCTGCCACGTGTTGTCTAACACACGGCTTTCAAAGGACTTTCTTCTTCTTAAATACACCAACTATAGGGGCTTGAACGAAAAAATATCAATTGTACCATAGAGTATTCCCATGTGATTTTCAGGCACATCTTGAAATCATTTTTCACGTTATATGCTTTAAGATTTATAGACGCCAATCAAATAGTTTAGAATATATATATCTATAGGGATAGGATTAAGGGACAAATAATTTTACAAATACTTTTACACTCCTTGTTAGTCTTTAGATCTATTTGAATCCAATGGTCTTGAATAAAATTAATATGACTCATCTAAACTACTAAATGAAGTGGCGCTAATGACATGGAAATAAAAAGACTTTAATCAATTAAAAAAATTCAAGGAAAAATTATTAGGTTATGCGGAAACTTAAATACTTCGGAGCCTCCATCTTCATCTAACTCCCTATGTCATTGTTAATTTAGATGACAATAACTCAATCATGGATATATCAATCTCGCTCCATACAACCTAACTGACTTTTTCACTTTCTTCTTCCTATTCTCTCCCCTCTCTCGAATCCTACAGTATCAATACTATATTTTCATGGGTTGCCTGTAAATGATGGAAAGGTATAAAAAAGTGGGTTGAAGAAGATAGATTCAGAACTCTCGCCTTGTTAAATTTTATTTATTTATTTTTCTGTTTGGTTCAATCACTGAAGATCCCCCGGTTTCTTAGCCCATAATTTGAATATGGATATAGTCGGGGAAACAAAATTGAATCTTCCTGGAAAGGAATGAGGTTTTAACCCTAAAACTAATTTACATCAAATTTCTTAAGTATGTCCTTGATTTCTTTTGGTTATTGCATAATATAAACAAAAGAACTAATCAAAATCTCTCCTCGTCCTTCTTTATTTTGGACTCAACAACAATTTTTATTTGATGCACAACACAATTTCATGAAGGAAGATGGTGTTCGCCAAGGAAGATGAATGGTTTAGGTGCAACAGAACTTTTTTCAAAGTATTTTAAATTTTTAGTAGAGGTTTATGTTAATTTATTCCAAGCCATCACCACATCACCTACTAAATTAATGACAATAATCTTAACTTTTAATTATGACCATTAGATTAAAAAAATCAAAGGGCTAATAAGGAGTGTAAAGATATTTGTGACATCCCACATCGGCCAGGGAAGTGATCCTTATATGTATATTCCCATCCCTACCTAGCACGAGGCCTTTTGGGAGCTCACTGGCTTCGGGTTCCATCGGAACTCCGAAGTTAAGCGAGAAGGGGGCTAGAGCAATCCCATGATGGGTGACCCACTAGGAAGTTGCTTGTGAGTTCCCAAAAACAAAACCGTGAGGGAATGGTAAGCCCAAAGCGGACAATATCGTGCTATGGTGGTGGAGTGGGCCCGAGAAGTGATCCGTCCCGGGCCGGGATGTGACAATTTGGTATCAGAGCCTAACCTTGGTCGTGGTGTGCCGACGAGGACGTCGGGCCCCTAAGGGGGGTGGATTGTGACATCCCACATCGGCCAGGAAGTGATCCTTATATGTATATTCCCATCCCTACCTAGCACGAGGCCTTTTGGGAGCTCACTGGCTTCGGGTTCCATCGGAACTCCGAAGTTAAGCGAGAAGGGGGCTAGAGCAATCCCATGATGGGTGACCCACTGGGAAGTTACTCGTGAGTTCCCAAAAACAAAACCGTGAGGGAATGGTAAGCCTAAAGCGGACAATATCGTGCTACGGTGGTAGAGCGGGCCCGGGAAGTGATCCGCCTCGGGCCGGGATGTGACATATTTGTAAAAATATTTGTCCCTACGGGTTAGGATCAAGGGACAAAGATTTTGACAAACACTTTTACGGTTCTTTATAGCCTTTAGATCTTATAACATTCAATGGTCTAGATTAAAAGTGAGGTGGAGATTTTTAAACATTAAACGACTTGGATGATTATGTCGATTATAACTAATAAGGAAAATATTAATTTAAATTAAATAGAAATATCTAATACAATAAAATTGAAAGAAAAAAAATAAAAATTTGAAGGGATAGAAAAAGAAAGTAAAACCTACAGTGAAGAACACCCAAGAAAGGTGAGAAGACATATCGATGTTCTCGCGTCTTACTACTTGTGATAGTTTGATTCGATTGATACGAAATTTTGATGCGTACACTGAATCAAGCTATCAGTCTTTTAAATCTTCTCAGAACAAAACCCCAAATTATAAATCTTCAAAAGGCTACAAAAGAGTGTCAAAATCCTTTGTCCCTTGATTCTATCCCTATATATATATATGTGTGTGTGTGTGTGTGTGTGTGTGTGTGTGTATTTCTTCGTTGTGTTTCCCTCCTTGTTCATTTTTCCCCAGGTATTCGCAATGTCATCAACTTCCGAATATATTTCTTCGCCTGGGGAAATCTTTGGCTTGCTCCCATGTTCATGATCTTTATTAAACCAGCTTCGTATCTTGCGATATTGGTGGCCCGAAGGAAGAGATCATCTATATCCCATGCACGAGAACTTATGATATGAGAACTTATGACTGTGTCAGCCAAACAGCACATGTGCTTTTACAACAATCTAGACATGCAACTCTTCTTATGCGGAAGTGTTCTATAAGGAGTATGATTTTTCTCCTTCCTAATCCTCTCCCCTTCTCACTCATCCTCTTACATTTTCTTTTCTGTCTTTCTCTATAATAAAAAAATTAATATAAAATATTAACGTGATTTAGTCGTAATCGTAATCATTTAAATATGAAGAAATAAGCACTCAGTACTACGGTCTCAAGGTATTCTTCGTCACTTAGAAATAAGAAGTCTTAGGTTCGAATCTCGTGGATAATGAATTAGATGTACTAAAAAATAAAAATAAAAAATATATATATTGAAAGGGTTAAACCCTTAAGTAGAGAGTCCAAATCGGATATCTCGATGGTTTGATCAAAAGATGGTTATTTCTTGTTTATCCCATCTCAATTGTTCCACTTCAATTGTTCCGCTGTCTAATTTACGGCATACGTCCTCCCAGCCTTGGTACGTGATAGGATTATTACCACCTGTGCAAAAAGAGTTGAAAACACTTAAAATACTTACAAGAGAAACAAAATTATTAAAGTATAGTTAGCTCAAGCAAGATTATTCTCTACACGGATTATTTTAAATAAATTTATGTGAAACCAATCCCAACTAATTATTTAGAACAAAGTTTTGGAAAAAGGTGATTTAATGACCTAAATAAAGAAAAACAAATTTAATAAAAAGGCTAACTAAAATTTGCAATTTTAAAGAAAGAAAAGGAAACAATTTTTACTGTCACCTTAACAATTATATGTGGTTCTTCTAATTACTTATGAATTACACATGCATATTTTGAAGGTGAGGTTTTCCTAATATATATCCTACTTGAAACCTCCAACATAGAACGTATATCTAACATGCAACCCGTCCGTGGTGTCCAAATCAAATGCAAACATGCAAGACTCATTAAGTTTTGTGAAAACACTTGAAAAAACATATAACCCTTAAGATGTGTCGTCCATCCCAAGTGAAGTTACATATATTAATCACAAGAAGCCTTAGTCAATTTCACAGACAACCCTCTACCAAAATTGCATGAAATTACTTTTCTAAATATCCTAATGTTTTCGAATCACTAAAACAAATAGATAGTTTAAACCGATAATTAACAATTCAAAACTTGCATGCATAATATCATAAGAAAATTAAAAAGAGACCACATATGCTTACTTAGGCTCATGGCCTCACCCTAGCAAAGAGGATTAGTTACGCATATTTATAATAAAAATCATAAAGTTCTTTATTGAAATAGAAAAAGAATGAAAACACCTTAAAAGTTGAAGTCTTGAAATCTCTAAGTTTTGGCCAAAAGAGAAGAAACTAGGGCCAGCCAAAAGGCTTATTTATACTACTCTATTTTTATTTTTATTTTTTTAGTTGAGCCATAGCTTTAGTAAGTTAGATGTTAGATTATTCACCGACGGGGTTCGAACCCACGTCGTCATGCAAGGGTACAACACATTTCCACCACTATGGTAAAGGGCCCCTTGCATTTTTACTACTCTAATTAAATGCTCCTAGTAAAAGGTCTTGGAATAAGCCTAGGAAACCAAATAAATTAGGAAGTATAATCCTAAATTAACTTGATAAATTAGCCCAAAATTCTGCACATCCACGTTTTGGATCCATATCAGCTCCAAAACCAGCCCAAGATAGCGGGATTTAAATCTTGGAATATTCTAAACACTTATCCAGAAAGTCACGAACTGAAAAGAGATCATCGTGGGCTCCAAAAATCACAATTAAGCCCAGAAACATCACTTTCTATCAACGTGCACTGCTTCTTTATTTAATCACCAAAAAATAACCATTTGGTAGAAATCGCTGAAATTTTGATACAAACAAGTTAAGAAACACACAAACATCCTCCAATTTGAATTACTCAAAAATTCGTTTGTTTGGTCACGTTTCGCTTCGCAGGAAATCGAATGTCCTATATTGAAAATATAAAGCAAAATATCAAAATTCTACCAAAATAATTACCAAACTATAGAATAGGGTAAAATATATAATATAAAATCAACTCATTAAAATACCCCTAAACTTAGCTTTTTGCTTGTCCTCAATGAAACTGGAAAATAAAAGAAAAGAAAAGCTAACAAACCAAAAACAAAAATTAATTAAGACGCAAAAAAAATTCACCTTCAAGTTGCAATCCATAGAAAACGTTACAAATTAGAATATTTTTCAAAAGTTCCAACCAATCTCACTACAAAGGCATTTATTCTTTTGGTGTAAAATGAACCAACATGGTTAAAGAGACTCGATTAAAACTCTTACCACTTGTCTTTTTATTTCACACATACTAACTTCAAACATAACTCTCTTTTTTTTTTTTTTTTTTTTTAGTAATAGTAGTGGTCGTGCAATGTCAGTTCACTTAAGCTTTTGATCTAACCCATGTAACGAGCTTTAGGTCAATGAAGCCCAAACCACAAGGGCTTTAGGGCACTAGGTGTAGAACACCCCTAAGGACTTACTAACTTGAGTTGAAAAGACTACGAAACCAACTAACCATCCTGCCCCATGCCAAGACTCTACCGTTTGACTCGAAAATCACTGTTGATTAGGCAGGACTGGCCTGGTTACTAAGTAAAGCCTCGTGTGGAACAATTATTAATTTATTTATGATAAGATCTAAACTTAAAGAACAAAAATTAACATAGACTAAAAGTAAGTGTTTCAATCCCACTCCCCACAAACCATGTTGATGTGAATGTGCAAATTTTCAAAGTATAACGCATGAATTAGTGTCTAAGCAACGATAAATAGGAAAGACTCAATCGTGGGATTAACCTTTACTATGTCCATTTGTTTCTAACGTTTAAAATAATCTATGAATATTAACTTAAAAACAAAATTTTTATATTGACTCAAAAATTAAAAGCATTAAAATTCGATTTTCCACCCCCAAACTTAAGTCACACATGACATGTCACATCCTGGCCCGAGGTCCACCACATCCCGGGCCCGCTCCACCACTGTAGCACGATATTGTCCGCTTTGGGCCCCAACCATGCCCTCACGGTTTTGTTTATGGGAACTCACATGAGAACTTCCCAGTGGATCACCCATCATAGGAGTGCTCTCGCGCGCTACTCGCTTAACTTCGGAGTTCCCATGGAACCCGAAGCCAGTGAGCTCCCAAAAAGCCTCGTGCTAGGTAGGGATATGAATATACATATAAGGATCACATGATCCACTCCCCTGAGCGACGTGAGATGTTACATGACAACCTAGGGAATTAAATGCATCTAGAAACTAAAAGTAATGAAACAAACTTGAAAGAAAGTAAGGAAAGAGTTAGAAAATTGGGTTGTCTCCCAATAAGCGCTTTATTTATCGTCTGTAGCTAGACTATAGAAGCCCAGTGGTCAGATCATTGGTTCCTTCACAATCAATGACTCGGTTGCACTGTCTAAATGTGACTCCAAGTATGGTTTAAGCCTGTGACCATTCACCTTGAATGTGTTGGCATTAATCTCACTTGTAACGTCAACTGCCCCATGAGGATAAACCTTAGTAACCAAATAAGGACCATTCTAACGGGACTTCAACTTTCTAGGAAATAACTTCAACCTGGAACTGAATAACAACACTTTTTGACCTGGCTGGAAATATTTTCTAAGAATTTGTTTGTCATGGAATGCTTTTGTTTTGTCTTTGTATATGTGTGCATTTTCATAAGCCTCATGACAAATATCCTTAAGCTTAACGAGCTGCAGCTTACGCTTTTCCCCTGCTAAATCGTAAGAAAAATTTAACTCCTTTATAGCCCAAAACACCTTATGCTCTAGCTCCATAGGTAAGTGACAAGCCTTGCCATACACAAGCCGAAATGGGGACATCCCAATCGGAGTTTTAAATGATGTTTTGTATGCCCAGAGTCATCGTTTAATTTCAAACTCTAGTCCTTCTAAGTAAAGCCAACTGCTTTTTCCAAAATACGCTTTATTTAAATGTTTGAAACTTCAACCTGCTCTGATGTTTGTGGATGATAAGGAGTGGCAACGTGATGATTTATCCCATACTTTGCAAGTAATGTACCAAATGGTTTATTTATAAAATGCTTTCCCCCATCACTAAGTATAACTCGTGGGATACCCAACCCTGGAAAATTCACCCCTTGGAGGAATTTCAGAACCACTAATCCTTGATTGGTTGGTGCTGTAATTGCCTCAACCCACTTAGAAACATTCTCAACGGCCACCAAAATATATACTTTGACAATAAATTTCAATCTTAATTTCACCATCATATAGTTCATATACCTAACTAATTTTAGAAACCTCATCAATTTGTTCCCATTATTTCCTCTAGTTCAATAGTAAGCCTTAACTCCACTTTTCCTTGAAACTCATTTCTTTTTCTTCCATTCTTTCATAATACTATCTACTTCCATCAACACAACAATTATTCAAAAGCTTAACACCAATTGTATTCATCATCCTTTCTTGTTCGACTTCATTTCTTTTAAAATCCTCAGCCCCTCAATTCTTTTTCTTCTTAAAATTAACAGAAATTTACCCATTGAAAATTTCTTGCCTTTTGTACGAACGATATTATTAATACAATTGATCCCTTCTCCATCTTGATTTGATTCACAAAACCAGCCATATCTTCATCAACTAGCTAACAGACCACCAACGTTCATCCCTCCTCTTAGTGCATCTTTCATCATCTCTACTGCTTATTCAAGCCTAATTATCATTATACAAAGTCTCAACAACATATTTATATATTTCTTTTGAATTCTTCAACACTGAAACATGTAGAATACTCTTCTGCATCAATATATGTACTCTCAAACTTTTTTGACCAGTATATAAATACTCAAATCCTCATATTGAAGCACTAATTCTCCTTCATACTTATGATTTTGTATATAACAATAATTTTGCAAGTGATTTTCTTAAACCGTGAACCAACACTGAGTTCAAGCCTAACTCTTAAAGCTCATATTAGCTATATAATAATTCATAACTCAATTGCAAATTTACAAATCCAAAGTGATCATAATTCTTTGTATCATCTTAGGAATAAATTTGGCAATTTGTTCAATGATACTTACTACATATAATCATATGTATGCTAATTCTCCAATGAAAACACTTAGTATCTTACAATCCGTCAACAAATCGAGACTACTAGCTTCATATCTATCCCACAAGTAATTCATAGACCCATTCAAGCCTAAATTTCCTTCGTACATACTTGCTCTTACATTAAAATATACGAGTAACAAAATCCAAGTGTTCATAGAATCTCAATCTCTAATATGCTCATTCCAACATCACATGTAACTAGCTTATTATTAAATCCTTCTTATTTGTCCACTACTCAGGATCAAAACAACACCAGAAATTACAAAACTCTATGTCGCATCAAATTCTCGTCTCGTTCAATTCTTAACTCTATGCTCGCTTCTAATCCCTTAACTAATTGACAAATTTTCTCAAGAAATTCCTTTTGTAGAATTTACTTGAATACTTGTTACCTTCATCGTTAAGAGTCAAATGAATAGAGTATACATTGACTTCTCCAATTTTTTCATTACAGTAACCTAACTTAAAAAAAAAAATGATAATAGTCCTATCTCTCTCTAAATGGCAAAAACATTACAACCGTGTACTCAATTTATTCTTACTTCTTCCAGGGTAAGGATGACCACTTTCCTCTTACTCAAGTCCACAGTCCAAGTTCTCTCGTCCCTTAGTTACTCCTAAACCCATTTCACCTGGAAAATTCATCTTAAATTTATATGCATGCATTGCTTAACTTCCATCCTTTTCATTTTTGGATCAAACTTAATTTCCTTTCTTAAAAGATTCACATATGAATTCAATTGTCAAGATCATGTGCAAAAACTGACTTCACATTTAAGCCTATTCGTACACTCTACATACCACTAGAGGCCAACCAAAACCTTTACTTCCAAAACCCATTGCATAGACTCTTCTAAATTCAAACTTATCTGGCTCATGCTAATCTTCTCCCACAGTTCTTATCCAAGGGTGTCTAATACCTATGCTCTGATACTATTCTGTCACACCCCAGACCCGAGGTTGACAATAAAAACTCAAATCCAAATCCGAAACGTGAGTTAAAAGCTAAATAAATAAAAGGAAATTGAAACGGGTTGGAAAATAAATTTCGTCTTATAAAATAACTCATGATTCTTAAACAAATCAAGAATTCTTTATAATTCTACAGTAAATAGATAAATAAGCATTTTATTCTCACATCTAATCCAATCTCATCTTGTCTACCCTCTTGAATGTCTAGTTCGTAAACCTGCTTAACAATAGAAGGATGAACTTCAACAGCTTAGTAGGGACATAACCTTACCATAGTAACTTGATAGTATTAAATTAAGTGTCATGGAATCATATAGCCAAATATCAAATCATTATTGATAACAATGCAGGAATGCAATGCAACCTCTTCAACTATTCCTGTTAACTCATATAATAAAACACGCGGACCTGCATGTCTCATACCATGCATTTTACCAATACAGTGGTGGTTTGAATATTCTATTATACAAACTAACCCCCATAAGATATGCTAAGTTCGCAAACCCCTTTTGTTAGTCATCTTATCTAATTCATTGATCTCCAATCCAAATCACCCACATTGACAATTATCCCACCAATATCTTATTCTAATGTGGACATCAGGCTCACTTGGGACCTGGTTTACAATGAATAGATTCAACTATATAAAAGATCATTTCCAATTACTCTCATTTCCAGACTAGTCTCAACATTGAAGTTCCAACCACATCAACATGAATGATGCACCAATAATGTCATTTCATCTTTTATATATATCATAATATATTCTCAACAAATAGCATTCTAACAATAATTCCATAACCAATAACAAGTAAACACTTAACCGAAGCAATTAGCCAATTAATATCCAACACATTTATCAACCAAAAAGATCAAGAATATTATAACACTTCACCAAATTTAATAAAATCAATTTCTGTAAAGGTCTGTAGTATTTCCCCTACTTGGATTCCAAAAACAAAGATCCATGTCACTCCCGGAATAGCTAAGCTCCACTTACTTATCCACGTCATCACCAAAATAGCTAAGCTCCACGTACTTATTAATGTCACTACCAAAATCGCTAAGCTCAATGTCCTTGAGTAAACTCCTTGATCATTCCTAAATCATCATGTATTTCTTCCACCATATTTCTTTTCTAATCTCTCTTCCACATATAAACATATATCTATCTATATATACATAATATACGTGAATCGAATGCACAAGCATGCAACATTTTACATGATGTAAAATAATGGAGCGGGAAAGCTCCTATTTATAGAGAAATGGGGCAGCTACCACAAGTATCTAATTGGTTAGTTTTGGTCTAAATTGATAAGCTTAGCCATATTTGATGACTACCAATTTGTATGCACAAGAGGTGTTGACATAAGGTAACAAAGGGCTTTAAAACATTACACGTCCTGCTTAACCCTACCACCTCATGCTAAATCAAACTTAGTCATTTAAGTGAGTTGTCCAAATGCATGAAAGCATAACCACAGATTAACAAGTAGCTTCATAGATTTTCCACCTCCAGCTTATGTGAAGCCAGCTCATGCTACATGCATAACGACCAAGATGGTTAAAATGTACTAAGCTTCTATTGTCCATTCTAACATTCCCAAATAAAATATGAAAATATAAGATCTCACAAACTCCCCTAGCCAAATAATTAACCAAATTAGCAAACCATGGTGTACTGTTCTGAAGGGCCATCAAACTATTTATTAGGAAAACTTTCATTGAGAGGCAATGTGTCCTCTTCTACAGTAGTAGGATTAATTAACCTTAATAAATGATCAACCACCACGTTTTCATAGCCAATTTTGTCCCAAATTTCCAAATCAAACTCTTGCAGTAAAAGAATCCAACGAATAAGTCAAGGTTAGCATCCTTCTTAGATAATAAATACTTCAATGAAGCATCATTTGTGTAGACAATTACCTTAGCCACAATTAAATAAGAATGAAAATTTTCCAATGCAAAAACAACTACTCACAATTCTTTCTCAGTGGTTGCATAGTTCAGCTGTGCATCATTGAATGTTCTACTGGCATAATAAATGACCTGAGGAAGTTTGTATTTCCGCTATCCAAGAACTAATCCAACTGCATAATCTGATGCATCACACATTAACTCAAACGGTAAGTTCCAGTTTGGAGCTGCAATAATTGGTGTTGAAGTGATGAGTGTTTTCAACTTTTTGAATGCCTCCAAGCATGTATCGTCAAAAACAAAGTGTGCATCCTTAGCCAATAAATTACACAAAGGTTGGCTAATCTTGGAGAAATGCTTGGTGAACCGTCTATAAAATCCAGCATGCCCAAGAAATGAACGAACACTCTTCATAGTTGTTGGATATGGCAACTTAGCAATAACATCAATCTTAACTTTATAAAGTTCAATTCCCTTGCTAGATACCAAGTGTCCTAAAACAATGTCTTGCTTAACCATAAAATGGCACTTCTCCCAATTCAACACTAGATTAGTTTCTTTGCAATGTTTAAGAACCAAAGATAAATTTTGCAAGCAATGATCGTAAGAATCCCCAAAAATAGAAAAATCATCCATAAATACCTCAACAACTCATTCAACCAAACTTGAGAATATACTCATCATGCAGCGTTAGAATGTTATTGGTGCATTGCATAATCCTAAAGGCATTCTTCTATAAGCAAACGTACCAAAAGGGTAGGTGAAGGTGGTCTTTTCTTGATCTTCTGGTGCGATCGAAATTTGATTGTAGCCCGAATACCCATCCAAGAAACAATAAAATGCACGACTAGCCATCTTTCAAGCATTTTATCAATGAATGGCAACCGAAAGTGATCATATCTTGTACCTACGTTTGGCTTTCTGTAATCAACATACATGCGCCACCCAGTGGTTAAACGTGTTGGCATAAGTTCATTGTTGTCATTCTTTACAACCATAATTCCAATGCATTTAGGTACCACTTAAGTTGAACTAACCCATTGACTATCTGAAATTGGATAAATCATACCAATAACTAAAAGCTTCATAACCTCATTGCGAACAACTTTTTCATAATCGGATTCAATCAACGTTGAGCATCAATGGTAGGTTTGACTCCCTCCTCCATCAAAATTATGTCCATACAAAGTGTTAAGCTGATCCCTTTAATATCTACAATGATTCACCCAATGTCATCTTGAAAATTTCTCAAAATTCGCAGCAATTTCTTTTCCTCAGTTTGAAATAAATCTGCAAAAACAATAACTGGCACCGATGATTCAGCACCTAAATAAGCATATTTTAGGTGTTCGGGTAATGGCTCCAATTCCATCTTAGGCGGCTGTATTTTTGAAGGATGCAATGGTGATTTTGGCTCCTTTAAACTCTTAAAAGCATGCCTCCACTTTGGCTAGTTTAAAGGTACACTTTCCAAAACTGTAACATACTGAAAAACATCTCTATCTTCAAAATTATGTAAAACGTTCAGCAATGGATAAGCTATCTAACGAGGCACAATATTAGCATACATGATGTTTTTCAACACGTCAACTCGCATACAATATTGCACATCACCTAGCCTTTTAGTTGCTTCAAATAAATTGAAAACAATAGACAGTTCTTGTAGTCTAAGTGCCGATGTGCTAGCTTCCATATCTATCAAAGTTCTAGCAATTGCCATGAATGGGTGCCCCAAAATAATTGGTGTTCGTATGCCTTCATCCATATCCAACACCACCACAAAATCTATAGGAAGATAGAGATTATTCACTTTGATAATGAGATCTTCAATAATGCCCATAGGATAAGCAACTGAATGATCTGCTAATTGCAAAATAACTTATGTAGGTTTGATTTATCCATGTCCTAGTTGCTGAAAAATAGAAAAGAAAAAAAAAAGGCATTAAATTAATACTAGCACCCAAATCAATTAAAGCACATTTAAAGTCTGAATTTCCAATTGGGCATGAAATTGTAAAACTCCCTTGATCCTTTTCCTATAGTGGCAATTTTTGTAATAAAACTGCACTGCATTGTTCTATAAGAATCATTTTTTCGAAATCCATAAGCTTCTTTTTCTTTGTGCACACATCTTTCAAAAACTTGTCAAATGAGGGAATGTTCTTGATTGCATCGATTAATGACAGATTAATTTGAATTTTAGCCAACGTCTTCATGAAATCTATTAGTTGTTAATCCTTCGCTTTCGGTTTTAACCCTTCGGGATATGGCATTGGGGGAACATAAACACGTTATGCATTTTCTACAGGTTTTTTGGATTTATCCAATGGCTGTGTAGATTCTGTAGAAATTTCAGAATTTGTTTGTGGTGCACAGGTGTTGCCCACAAATTTTCAGCACTGTTTTATGCATTTTTTGCATCTCGATTATCATAAGTTTTACCACAATGCTTTGTTCTGATAGCAATACGATTTGCATTTCTGCATAGATTTGGGACAGTTTGGCTGGGACATTTTCGTTGTTCTCAACCTGAACACGGAAGTGCAATCTGCCCCATTTGCTGTTGTAAATCTTTCATGGTTGCTTGCATGTTCTGAATATTTTGACTGGTTTTTTGAATGTCTTGTTGTGTTGCATCAAAACTTGCCCCCCTCCCCAAAATTTCTCAATTGCAATCTCCTAAGCTGCTTTAGCTGGTGCAACAGGTTGTTGTACTGGTTGTTGAAATTGTGGTTTAGCCTGGTGGTCTCTATCCCATTTGAAATTTAGGTGATATCTCCATCTCAAGTTTAGAAATTTGAATACGAATCATTCTTAAGCCTCTGATAATTATTGAATGTATTTACCAGTTCTGTAACATGTTCTAGGTACGCGTCCCTATGTGGGCAACACAAAATCATTCGTTGTGATGCTACAAATGGTGCAAGTTGCTACAGTAGGTTGCTAGACAGCAACCTACTGTACAGTTACTGCCATTATTTGCAAAAACATATCAACTTGTGCATCAAAAGTTTCTAACTTTTTCTCCATATTTTCTATTTGTTTAGATACATGTGGAGATTCATTAGGTTTTTGCGCAAATGATAGAATTTGTGTAGCATGTTAAGTGTCTTTAATGCTGGGTAATATTTGCTTAAAAACGCAGCACTAAGTTGGCCCATGAAGTAATATTTCTGGATGGAAGTGTGAGTAACCATCTCCTTGCCCCATCCTTCAAAATGTAAGGAAAAGGTCAAAGTTTGATAGATTTGGCTAAAAATCCTTTCACCAAGATATTTTTGCATCTCATCAAAAATTCAATAAGATGCATGTTAGGATCATCTGTAGATAAACCATGAAAAGAAGGTAAAATCTCCAACATGTGATGCCATATCTCAAATGTAGACCCTTCCCCAACTTTTGGATAGCTGGTGCATCACAGTATTTCAGTGGCATGAGCTGCCAATGAGTCCTTCAACAGTTGTCTCGTTGTTGGTATAACAAAAGCCATAGCTTCTTCGCTGTCCAAAAACCCAGTAAACAGATTCTGCAAAATTGTTTCCTGCGACAAGGGTTCCCACTGCAGATTCTGTGCTCTACGTCTCTGTCTAGCTGCCTGTTCAGGTTCTGGATCAAAATCTGCAAGTTGATGTTTTTGTGATAAACCATGCAGTGCGCATAATCTGCAGAAATTAAAAGAAACAAAAAAAAAATTAATATATACGAGAATAATTAATTGAGATTATGATAAACAAAAATCTATTTAAAATCAATCCCCGACAACAGTGCCAATTTCTTGATAAGATTTTTACCATCTACACAAAAAGGGTTAAAAACACCTAAAATACTTGCAAGAGAAATATGATTATCATAGTTTAGTTAGCTCAAGTAAGGTCGTTCTTCAGAGAGATTATTTTAAATAAATTTATGCAAAACCAAATCTCAACTAATTATTTAGAACAAAGTTTTGGAAAAAGGTGATTTAATGACCTAAAGTAAGAAAAATGAATTTAATAACAAGGTTAACTAAAATCTGCAATTTTAAAGAAAGAAAAGGAAACAATTTTTAGAATTCAAAGTGAGCAAGCACCAGGGTTCCGTCGCCACCTTAACAATCCTATGTGGTTCTTCTAATTACTTATGAATTACACATACATATTTTGAAGGTTAGGTATTCCTAATATATATCCTACTTAGAACGTATATCTAACATGCAACCGATATGTGGTTCCAGATCGAATGTGAACATACAATACTCATTAAGTTTTGTGAAAATCTCTTGAAAAACCATATAACCCTTAAGACGTGTCGTCCATCCTAAGTGAAGTTACACATATTAATCACAAGAAACCTTAGTCAATTTCAGGGATAGTGCTCCGTCAAAATTGAATCAAATTACTTTTCTAAATACCCTAACGGTCGCGAATCACTAAGACAAATACATAGTTTAAACTAGTGATTAACAATTCAAAACCTGCATGCATAATGTCATAAGCAAATTAAAAAGTGTAAAGTCTAGTCTTAAGTATTTGGCTTTCCTTGTCAAATATTGTATTTGTGTAACATATGCTCAATTTAGTTTTAGACTACATTCTTTGGTTATGGGCTGTTGCTAAGAGTGCAACTTGGGTTGGGCCAATCTGAACCCGCCCATGTTCAACCTAACTTTAAAACCGAACAAGAGGGTTTTTTTTTTTAGTTATAACCCGACCGAACCCAACCTAATTTCAACCCGTTCATTGATTGAGTTGAGTTAGGTTGATCATTTGCCCTTCTATCCCCAACCCAACCTAACCCGACTAACCAAACCCAATCTAACCAGATTGTAACCCATATCAATTAATGCTTATACTACACCCAAGTGTGCCTAATAGGAGCATACTTATGCGACTTAGTTAGCTTGTTTTCTTGCATTTACATAGCTAATTTCTACTTGTTAGAGTGTTTTAACTATTTTCGTGTGTTTTCAGGTTCAATTGACAAAGTTGGCAAGAAAGTGCAATTTGGAGCATTTTAGAGCAGTTTTGGGCTTGGAATGGATTGCACATGCATGGAGCAAGGTGGATGGACGAATTTGATGATCAAGAGATGCTAGGAATGTGATTAACATCTGGAAGAATTAAATTGAAGACTTGGAAGATAAGGAATCAGCTACAAAGAATGAATATTATCCAAATTTCCTTATCTTATCATATCCTAATCTTTTCCTACCTTAATTCCAACTTCAAAGAGGACTCATTTTCACATTAAATCACCTAAATATCATGTTCTAGAAGCCCTATTTTTGTGCCCTAAGTTTATGCTACATGTAACCTTTCTAGAAGTTCTAGAATTTGCCACAAGGACCATTCCTTGTCCTCCTTGGAATCTGATTGAAAGTGTCCTTGTTCTTTGGTGATTTGGAGTCCTAATTCCTCTCCTTTTCAGCCCAAATTTGTGCCTTCCCTTCACCATATAAATACATGATACCGCAACACTCATAAACCACCACCCTCTACCACAATTTCACACCACACCTCAAGAGCCTAAATTCAGACAAATCCCCATTGTGCGTAGCAAGGAAGGAAGGAGGAGCCACCTGGAGTGTTTCTAGGTGTATTCATCTTTGTTTTTAATGTTTAAGTTTAATTATCTTTGTTTTGTGAACATGAGGAGCTAAACTTGTTTTAGCTAGAAGAGACTTTGAAACCATGATTATGTTTGCAGTATGAATTGATTACTTTCAGTTGTGATTTCATAAATCGTGAATATAATTTACTTAACTGTTTGATTAAGAACTTATTCTTGTGTGTTGATTAAGAGGGCCCGCTTAGTTTGCATGCATAAATTTGATGCTAAAATATAAGGGAGTTTCACCTAATCATTATGAACTTCTATTTATAAGTAGTGGAGGTTGCTAGTCATGATCGTGTTAAGTAAATTCTTGGCAGGAGTATCATGCTGTTCATAGTTACGAATGCCTTGTCAATGCTTATGATTTTCACAAAGCTTAATCTTTGATTGTATCTCTATTATGTTGTTCATGTAGGGAACTATTGAAGAATAATTTGGTTGCCGATGCATATTCCATCCAATTCAATGACTTAAGGAAAATCTGAGGGTTAATTAGTGTTGTTCACGGTTAATCTAGGGTGTTGAGGTTCATGGTTTATTGGAAAAGCAACTGGAAATCAATTTGTATGCAAGTGTGTCATGTGTGGAGAAGGACCCTCTAGCTAGCTTATCACCCATATTTTTCCCTAATTTCGTCCAAAGTTATTTAAGTCTTTAAATCTGTTTGTTTTTACCTTAATTTCGTCCAAAATCCAATCCCCCTTTACTTGGTTGTGTCTTTTAGTTAGAATCTGTCTAAATTTGTGTTTTTAAGTGTTTTGAGTCAAGTTAAAAGTAATTTACATCCAAATCATCCTTTAGTGTCTAGTTTGAGTCTATTTGATTATTTTGTGTTGTTTTGAGTCTTTTTAGTTTGTTTTGAGTTGTTAGAGTCTAGTTTTCTGTTTTTTGAGTCTAGTTTAGTGTTTTAGAGTTTAATTTGAGTAGATTAGCATCTCTTCTAATCCCCGGCCTAGAACGATCCCTACTTACACATACTACAATTATAGGGTTTTAATTTGAGTGTTAGAATATTTCACATCAGTGCCAAGTCCAAAAACCAACGCCCTCTCTAATATTTTTTTTTAATAAATTACCCTTTATAATTACTTAAGCTTTTAGGGAATAAGAGGCTTTGTTTAGTTAGCCCATATTCGTAGTCTCTAAATCCTAAAGCTTTATAATAGATTCATTTATGAAATTAGAGTAAGCTAGCTTTGATGCTACTTGGTTTAATTTTTTTATGAATTCTTGGAAATTAAGTTGTTACAAGATTAAACTTGAAAAAGTTGGGCAACCTAAACCCAACCCAACCTAATTAAACCCGAGTCCAAATGAACCCGAATGAAACCCAACCTGAGCCCGAATTGTAAAAGTTGGGTTAGGATTAGGTTGACCTTCCAACCCGCCCGAATTGCACCCCTAGTTGCTGTTGCTGGGACTAAACATTCAAGGATGTGACTCACTTCACTTCAAAAGGTTTGGTCATGCATGTGCATTTCATGTCTATATTCTTGGTCATTCTGTTTAGTGTTGTTATCTAGTCATAATTGCTCGTTGTTTTCCAACTGGCTGGGCACACAAATTAAGAGTTGTCCAAATGGGCTTCCTAACATCTTTCTGTTGATGGTCAGATCTCAACCCTTAATCTTTTCTAATCAGTTAGTTGGTGAGAAAAACAAACTGATGCTTTTAGGGTTAAGATCCCTAGCTAAGGTTCCTTTTCATTTGGGGTTTTTGCTGGTGCATATTGTTTAAAGAGAGGTGGAGCATTTATGCTTCCACCTTCTTCCTCATTTATGAAACCCTAGTTGCAAAACCAAGTTCATGCATTAAACAACCAATCATTGTATATTAGAGTTGCATTGTTTTAAGGTTTTGCATTAAGTTCTTGGTCTGGTTTTAAGCTTTAAACCTGTTTTTAGACCAAGCTTTTGGATTCAAGTTAGATTCTTCCTTCAACTGTTTGACTGGAGAATCGGATTAGTCATTTGAATCCAGATTTTATATGCATAGCATAACATCATACCATTTCGCGATTTGAGTTGATATTGGTGCCACAAGATGAAGAGCTCAGAGGGAGCTGCCACTTCGTGAAGATCAAAGGAGTTCATCTCATGTAAGGCAAGGTTGCATAAAGGTAAAGCTGCTCCGTAGATAGGGATCAAGGAATTGAGCTTGTGTGGTTTTTGCATGAAGACTTAGTGGAGTGTCCCTGGTTTTTTAACCCAGATGTGAGTTTTTCTGGCAAAAAACATCTTGTGTTCAAAGTTATTTATATTATGTCACACATCTCACATACACATATATGTTACATATATCTCTTGAACATTTAAATGGTATGTGCTTATAGTCACGCTCACTTGACACATTAATAACTTGCAATGAACCGAGGCATTGCTGACTAAGATAGTTTTTGGGAATTGAAATTGGTGATTGAATCTTCAATTTATTGACTAACAAATCTATCTTAGTTGACTAGCGGACTATTAGTCTGGCAGATTGTAATTTTTTTATACAGGATAATCTGCCTGGTACCAATTTCAAAAAGAGACTACATATTCTTACTAAGGCTCATGGCATCACCCTAGTAAAGAGGATTAGTTACATATATTCATAATAAAAACCACAAAGTTCTTTATTGAAATAGAAAAAGAATGAAAACACCTTGAAAGTGTAAGTCTTGAAATCTCTAAGCTTTGGCCAAAATCTTCTCTCCAAAAATTGCATGAAGAAGAAGAAGCTAGGGGCGGCCAAAAGGCTTATTTATATTATAATTAAATCCTCCTAGTAAAAGATCTTGGAATAAGACTAGGAAATCAAATAATTAAAATAAATTAGGAAGCATAATACTAAATTGACTTGTAAATTCACCCAAAATTCTGCACATCCATGTTTTGGGCCCATATTAGCTCCAAAACAGGCCCAAGATTGGAATATTCTGAGCACTTCTCCAGAAGGTCACAAACCCAAAAGAGATTGGGCTCCAAAAATCACAATTAAGCTCAAAAATGTCATTTTTCAAAAACGGGCACTGTTCCTTTACTTAATTGCCAGAAAATAACTGCTTCGTAGAAATCATTGAAATTTTGACAAAAACAACTTAAGGAACACACAAACGTCTTCCAATTTGAATTACTCTAAAATTCATCCGTTTGATCATGTTTCGGTCCGCAGAAAGTCGAATATCATATGTTGAAAATATAAAGCAAAATATCAAAATTCTACCAAAATAATTACTAAAATATACTAAAAATAGAATAAAATATATCATATAAAATCGATTCATCAATATGTAATATAATACTTTTGCAGGAACTCCATTTACAATGTTAGTGTTGCATTGGTTAACTTTCCATCTTGAAGCGCACCACATGTAGAACATTCCTCCACATGCTCAAGCTCTTTCCTAAATAGCTAGGCAATAATCATTCATGCATGCGTGAATCTTCTCATATCCAAACTCAAATGCCTTGAAAAGTTGTTTTGTGGAAAGGATCAGGGAGTGTGTTATCTTTGACTTCCAGTAGCATATTTCCAAGTAATTCTAGGATTTCATCAAATATAAATTAAGTTGTTCGTTGCTTTAAACTTGAATAGAGAAACAATTGCTGACATCTTAGTGTACTTTGTACACACTTGGAACAAAAGAGTTTCAGCTTCTCTAATTAAATTTGCAATTTTACCTATCTACTTTCGCAAAGGTTCTCCTTTACTTCCTCTTCATTTTGGAAATATAAGTCATGGTACATCCTATATGCCTCTGGCATTTCCACTTCTCCATATTTAACAGATTTACTTGGACTGAAGGGCCCAAGTGGTCTAGGCAGGATCCATCCCTTTTATGACCAACTGTTCGTATATAGTATTTCAGTTCTTCGCATGTACTTGACCTGCATTTACAAAACTATGAATACTATATCAATGTGGTTACGCTGTAAGTTTCTACATTTCATATAGTATTTAAGTTTTTCGCATGTCCTTGACCTGCATTTACAAAACAATGAGCTTCTTCTCTGTATTCGATCATCTGAAAATCTAGAAAATTACTCTAAACTTGATATACTATTGCATGCTATTGATGGTTAACCTATCAAATACTTAATACCAACACTAAAGAAACATTACTCGAAACTCGTATACTAAAATGGATATCATGCATGCACGCACTACCAACTAGAGTAGTACCAACCTTTTTATTTCTCACTCAGGTATGCTATCCCCTTGTTCTTGTCGTCTTTTAAGTTGTTACCAAATATATATATATATATATAAGTATACATAAGTGCATGGATTAATAAGTTAATACAACGTTAACTATTTATATGAGTTCACTCTATAATGTTATCGCGTAAAAGAACCCTTTATTTTTTTAGGTCATTATTCAAACAGTACCAGCAGTCTAAAAAGAAATTATATACACAAACGCTTATGGTTAGCCCAAGTGGTAAGGGAAGAAGTCGTCAGGGTACAATACATTAGGATATGATTCAATTCTCTTTGATATAACCAACAAAGACCCCAAAAAAATTATTTACTTATTCACATCAATATTCATGATACACATCTTTTTAAAATCAACTGTTGCAAACTGTTCTACCTGTGTTTACAAAGAAAATTAATGCCCCAGATTCAAATCCTCTCGGGCTTGGCAAACAAAACGAGACTTTATTAGTATCTCAAGACTCCTAAAGCTACCTAAAGAAGAATAAATTACATAAAACGGATTCACCGTCATAGTGTATTGTTCTTATAAAACAATTACATGTGTAAATTTTTCAGACAAGTTGCTCTCCCATCTATGTAGTGGATAATCGAGATGACCTGTGTGAAGCAAGCTAATAATACAAAAGGTTGCAGTGCAAATCATTGAAGTTTTCATGAGCTGTTACAGTCAAGAAAAGTTGAGTGCTAAATTTTATGTTGCTTTGGTCTTAAAGTTCCAAAGTAATCTAGGTTAACTTTCGATTTTTTTGATGATCTCTTTTCTAATTATATTCAAGTATTGTGGGCATGCATCGGCCCCCTTACCATACTTTACTTTGCACTAGGCCTAAGCAAAGTCAGACAACTATCCCTGGCATATTTTAGCAAAGCATGCATCTTTGCTGCATATACTATGTATTTATAATCTGCAGATAACGAAGCAAGGAATTTGGAGGAGAATCCTTTTATCATTAGGCACTGACTCTTAACTCAGCTGAAAAAATAAAAAAAAAAAAAAAAACCATTCTGTTGTTTAATTAGAGTTTTTTTTCTTTTTTTCTTTTTTATCTTTTTATCTTTTTTGTTAATACAAGCAATATTTTATACCAAATTCATTTAAACTACGAGAATGAAGATTGGAACTTAGATGCAAATGAAATAGCTCGTTGTTCTAACTTGACTCACTTCTACAATTAAAGATTAAATAGCACCAAGCACAAATAACCTTACCAGGCACCAAGCACATTGCAGAAGTCATATAGCGTTTTATAGGATGGATTTTTATTTGTTTTAATATTTTTCTAAGTGACAATAATAGTGGATCCTTTTCTTCATCAAATATAATCACTAAATTTTGTATTACAAGATCATCAAGTATCAATTTATCATAAAAAAAAACACTAGCCAAGTATTTACAAACTACTTAATTCACATACAATTAATACTCATAATGAGGTTATAATTTGATATCAAACTCGCAATAAATATGTATTTTTTCCGCATCATGTGCGTAAGCATCACAATTTATTGATGAAAGTGGAAAACAAAATGCAAGTTATAACAGTTTTTGGCAAACAAAATTATGTTATTATGGAATGAACAAAAGCAAGCTTAATTAGTTCCCGCCATTAAAATGTAAGTACTCTTTAGAGAATATTATTATCAACCAAGGGATTGGAATAAGCATCAACCCGCCCTACCATATATATGCTTTGCTTGAACAAGGTTAGACAAAAGATGGCTCAAATTTTAGCAAATGGTCTTTAGACTTTAGGGTACATTTCAAGTGTGCATATTCTTTAATTTACACCATGCTTTTGTAGCATGGATGGCGATGCTCCATGATTCGTTTTCTTACTCTCTTTCAGGACCTGTACTGCATGGTTTAACATTTTAGACCAACTTGTGAGCAGAGAGGTTTCCTCACCCGCGCACTTTATTTGTGCACATAGTTTGCCTATGACCCGGATAGATAGTGCTTTGAAAATATATTTCCACCATATTGATAGTGTGTCTATCATTATACTGTGAATATGGTGAGGATACATCATCCATACGAGTCATGAACAAACCACGCGCACAACCCAGGTGTGCAATTGAGCATATATTTGCATATGTGAGCGTATTGTTGGGTTGTAGTTGAATACATTTTACCTTTTTTGTTTGTTTGATACAACGATGTTGAGATATGGATTAAGCAAACTCGAGATCTTGAGTATAGGTGTGAATATTCGTAAATAACTGAACTACAATGCCTTACTACTAGTTGAATTCTTAGAATCTTTTTATTATAAGTAACTATTTTTCTGTTGTCAAAAATTATTTTATACTTACATTGAATTAAAACTTATCCATCAAAGGATATTTTGATGCTTAAAAAAGCCCACCAAGGGATGTATTCTTTATAATCTTCGGCCCACCACCCTAGCAGATTGCCAGATTCTTTATGCCTCAAAACAGCATAATGGGTTCATATTAGCCTTTAATATGCAGTGCTTTTAACCAAAGCATAGGATACTCTTTAATTAGATTCTCTTAATCCAGAGACTTTTTACCCCCACAAGTCATGGGGCAAACAAGCAACAGGCAAATTTGTGAGCAGTGACTTTACCTTTTTGTTTCTACCCTATTTCTCATGTATATGATTATGTGTTGAAACAAATACTTTAATTATGTATATAGCACAAAAAGTGAAATCTAGAACTAATATTATTTTTTTTGGCAAATAACCAAAATGGTTATTAAATAGGCCCTCAATGTCTAATGCAGTTGAATGCATATATAAGAAGAATTTTTTATGTAATATGAAGCATTTATGTGTGTCTCTCTTCACAGATTATAATATGGATTAACGACATAACTGATATGACTGGTTTTTAGAGTATATTAAAAGAAAATTAATACTTATGTTATTATTTAAGTGAAATTGTAACACTACTTGATGTTGTCAATATGAGTCGTAGAAACATTGTTTAATTTTATCATGCTTTGAACACAATCATGTTAGCCTCAAATGTACATTACGTATTCAAATGCTTGTGTTTTTTTCACATTCACTTCCATCTTCTACACACTTCTTTTAATTTGACTATTAATTTTGTTTAATTTATTTAATCTCATAACTAAAAAACAAAACAAGTGTACAAAAGATAAAAAAAAAAAATGATGTATACAAATCATTACTCCATGAAAAAGATGATTGTGTGAATAGAAACTCTCGTAATTGCATGTAAGTTATTCCCATGAGGAGAGGATAAAAAGAGAAGTTTCTTCAACATGTTGGTGGCAAGTTTTTGAGGATGAGAGTGCAGGGACCATCTATCAGTCGAGCAAATTAAACTAGCTAGATTGAGGTAATTAAGGAGTTGAGCAAAGAATATTATGTACTATAATTGCTGCTGTATAGTTTGACCCAAAAGTGAGAGATGTGAAACAAGTGGTGGGGTAACCTCGGATTCTAGAAAAGTTCGGGGATGTTAATAATTTTTTTGAATTTTTCTTTTTATAGTGAAACTAATTAAAGTCAGTATTTGATAGAAGATTGATACTGCATATGCATCATTGGATTTAAAAGATAACCTCTCTAATTTTTTATCATAATAATGTAATTCAAATTTATCTTTAACAAGATTCGAACTTAAGATTTCTCACTTAAAATAAAAATGAATACCGTTAAACTATAATACTAAATGACATCTCAATGTAGAATAATTTATGGGGCCATATGATAATCCATTATTTTGGTTCCTCATTCCAATGCCCTGCTGCCTTCCCCTCCCCCTACTCCCCTTCTCCTTATCTCTGTCAAACCCACACGTACGACTACTGCAATGTTATATTCCTTTTTTTCACTTTTTAAGATGTCCCAAAACATAAATGTAAACATTAAGTAAAATATGTTTCACCTTACACGTCCACACGTAAAGACAATTATTTCAATTTCTCTGTGGAATGTTAAAATGGTTTCGGATTAACTTGGTCTTGTCAGCCTCCAGCCTCCTGTAAAGGGACACAATTTTTTTTTAACTGAGCTAAAGCTTCACCTTGCTAACTTAATTCAAAGTTGTACAATGTTTCAACCTACAAACAATGATTTCATTAATGAAATCATTAAAATGTATAACACAATGTTTCTCGACTTACATATTTGACATAATACATATCATGTCGCTCATTAATTTAGAAATACATAAAAAACGAAATACGCTTACATCAAACGTCAAATTACAATATTCATACAACAAATAAACTCCACTTCAAAGGCACACAAGTTGATTACAAGCTAACATTTTGAGTCGGGGCACATTGACAAAAGGTTAACTCTCAAAAGTGGGCTAGGCTTTTGAAACCCCAGAATCAATGCATCCAGGTCTACAAACCACATACTTTGATTTTTTTACAATCACACGAAGATCCAACAACACAACGAGAATGATTATAGTTCTACGATCAAACTATTGAATCATAGAAAATCAGTTTGGTAAGAATCTAACATAGATATGAATTTCACCGAGGAAAACATTTCTTGCCATAAGTGATGATTTAGTCACTAAAGAGTTTCAGCAATGAAGGGTTTGTGTCGCTCACTTTGTCATTGAACTCCTGTCACTGAATGTGGCTCTAAATTTTCTAGGTTTCTTTAATTTCTAAACCATTCAATCATTCATACTAAACAAGGCCTAAAGATTTTGGGAATTTTATATTTGTTAACATTTGCAATAGGATTACAAATCCTCGTGTTAATCAAATAGGCGACCTAACAATTTACAAATCATGTATCAACAGTTACAACAACGTCTCAAATCTTATACAGATAATATCAAATCGTGTATGTACAATATCAAATCATGTACAGACAACCTCGATTCATGTACCAACAGTATCCCTGTTTGTAAATTCCATAGAATCTAGCTACCACATACTTTCATAAATTACTTTGATGGCCATAACCTCGTCGTAATATTTGGAATAGCTTTTGTGCTTATTTACTCATTCATTCGAGCGTTGTGTATCTAGCAAAAAATTTGTGAGTCTCTCGTAGTGTGTATTTTAATTATTTTTTGTGTTGGTATATTATCAGTTTTTCTTAGGTCTACTTCATTGATTTTGATAGCTTCATTGATGGTGTTGAGCACAAAATTTATGTTGGTATGGACATTTATTGGTTCGTTGTTAGTTCCTCTTTAGAGTTAGCGCTACTCATTATCAAAGTATGTTCTCATGCTCATTATAGAATTTCTCATTTATTGCAAAGTGTTTGACTTTTTATTTATTTATTTCTTCATCACAAGTGGATTTTTTTTATTTTTTTACAATCTTCTGAGTTTGGGTGTCAATGATTTCAAAATTTGGACACATTCATTTGCTTATTCTCGGGCATGTCTTGCTCTCAAATCCACCAATAGGATGGCAACTTGTTTGGCGAAGTTGCCCTTGATGTTCTGTTAAAGTCACTTGGAGTGAGGACCTATTGGTTATCCAATTTGTCTTTTTTATATATGTATTAGTTCTTAAATGGTATAATGAAATTGCTATCGTTTCGTCTAATTTTTTTTTTTTTTTACTGAAATAATATGAGGTAGTTTATACATGAGATCTTTTTTTTTTTTTTTTTTTTTCAACAAACAATATTATATACATTAAAAGAGAGAGAGAATAAGCTTAACCTCACAATGAAATATTAGAAATAATAAACCAACACATACCTTGAATGTAAAGTCAATGCTCTTAATGAACTGCACACCTCTTGTATTGCAAAGCCTTAATAAGTAAATGTCTTTTTTTTTTCTTTCACTTTATTTGTTTTTGTGGGAGGATGTGAAGAAATTTCTTACATAAAAATTTATATTTTTTGTACATTTTACTCATTTTATACAATGATATTCTATATTTAAGATGAGGAAGATTGAAATAAATTGCACAGTAGGTCAGTCATTAACGAGATATCAAGTTTAAAACGAATATTATCGATATAAATCGAATTTGACATATCAAATTTATAAGTGAAAAAAATATCACTAAATTATAACACTAGCTAATTACTAAGATCAAAATAACGTAAAAGAGGAGAGTAACACCTCACTTATTAGTGTCCAAATCGATTTCCAGTCTTATCATGAAGGACAAATTAAGTAACAAAGCATATAGGAAAAAAATGATGAGAAATTTCTTGAGATTCTGTAATGTGAAAATGATCACAACCCGCACGAGTCCTTTCATTGGATTCTCTGTTTGATGCCGGACTCAGCTGAGACACCCTGACACCCAAGTGTCTGACAACGTGATCTTAACCTTGAATATACTATATAAAACCAAACCAATACACGCACACAGAGACGTAGTCCCTTTGTGTTCCTGTTAGAGAAAAGGGATCCTTTTCGAATTTCTTCTATCAAATTCATCAAATTTATAAATCTGAGCTTTTGAAATTTGATCAAACGATTAAAAATAAGGGTTTCTTTAAAAATTATAATAACTTTAATCATTGAATCAAATTTCAAATATCCGAATTTGTGTATTTGATGGATTTGATAAAAGAGATCCGGAGATAATCCCTTACCCTGTTAGGCCATTATGCAAACAGTATTTTATATTATACAGAAATTACGTTTATAAGTTTTCTAATTCCAACCATATAATCCATTTACGACAATACTTCTCTCATTTTTTAGCATTATTTCACCGTATACTAAAAAAATTTAAAAAAAAATTATATGAATCACTGTTTTCTTTATCAAGCATTAAAGTCAAAAATCATTTCTAAAAACTTAATCCGATATATAAAACCGCTTAGTCCTCATGAGTGTCCAATAAATTAATGAATATAGTAACAAGCAATATTGTTATGGTAAAAGTTAATTTATTCATACAAAGGATCTTCAAATATAATAATAGATAGATACTCGATCACTAGTTTTTCATCAGAATGGTGGACCATATCAGTTTACAATTTGGCCGTTAATATAGACTAAATAATCTTGTTAGACAACAAATAGTGGTGCCATATGATTAGTTAGTGGGGTTGAGAGGTACCCACAAATTGAATGTGAAGAAATTATCACTCCAAAATTATATCCTCTGCGTAGGAATCCAACGTTCAAAGAGTTACGTCATGATGCAATATGCTGATACAATTTTTTGTCCACAAACAACCTTTCCACATTCATAATAATTTGTATATATCATATGTTCATCAATTTAACTAAGTTAGCTAAAACATATTACTTTGTTAAACTGAATACGCTATTCACAATTTAAATAAATTTAATATAAAATATCGAATGTATAAAAAAACTTGCTACATATATAAACTTTCTGTCTTCATTAACTTAAGAAGGGTTTACACACAACAAAATAAGTGCCTATGCTTCTCGTACTACGTTGACTAAACAAACCACACTCAAACTTCATACCCACCCATTACATTTCACTCACCAAACTCAGAAGGTCAGCAATACCTTTAAAAATAAGCAAAAAAGGCTAAAATCAATTAGTTGGACAGTCCCAGCTAATTTAATTACTGATTAGTATACCCCTAGAATTTGAAAACCCAACTTAGATAGTTGGCAAAGAAAAAGCAAAGGCCAATAATTTGCTTTCTCCCAACTCAAAATCTCATCCCATGAGACTATACTAAAACTAATTTGACGGTAAAGATGACAACCATCTCTTAACTACGGAAATTATTTATGTATATATTCCATGAAATGTCACTCAAAGTTTGATTTAAACTGAAATACCGCCATTTGCAAAGCAGAAGAAGAGCTCCAAGTCCGGCGGAGCGAAGAAGGCGATTGGAGATCTCCGAAACAAGCAATTTGATGAAATAGCTCTCTTCTTCTTAGGCGCCGGTGGACAGGTTACAATCTCCGGTATCCGGAATCTCTGAGCTTTCGGAGTGGAGCAGGCGCTTGCAGTAGACACATCATCAACAGCCTCGAACTCATCTATGCAGCCTTCAATCTTCGGAGCATCGTTGCAGACCACGGAGGATGAATTCGAAGGCGAAGTCTTCGGAGATGCAAATTCTTGATGAGTAGTAGTCTTTGGCCGGACAAGCTTCTTCTTGAAATGGGTTGTTTTTGTTTTTGCCTCTCTTGTTGTTTTTGTCTTTGATCTTGTTCTTGCAGCTGGAGTCATTGGTTGAAGAGAGCAAACAAGAATTGGTGAAGAATTTGAAGATGGCCAAGAAGCAAGGGAGAAGTTTTCCGAAAAAAAAACTTTACCAAACAAGGAAAATTAACTAGTAGAGAGAAAAACTATACCCTAAATATTGGATGCTTTATAAAGCAAATAAAATTTGACTGGAAAAAGTGTCAAAAAGCTAAAATGATCAAACACGCGTTTGGAAACAAAGCCTTGTCTTCAATCAAACCTTACAACTACCTATCACTTCGAGGAAACTCCACTACACATGGAGTCTGCAACTCAGAAAATTTCTGACCCAAAAGAGAAAAAAGACACAAAAACAAGATCAACCCAGAAATATTTTCAAGATGCAAAGAAAGGAACACAGAAGATGAGTGGATTATTGGAGTGAATAAGGTGGGAGGGGGGAAAACCCACTTCCGTAAGAGTTGAAAAGCCCTAAATAAAACCCTAGAAAGATGATGGAGGGGGGTGAAGGGAAGAGAAGAGGCGGGATCTATCACTTATGAATAAATATGTTGCTCGTAGGGCTTTATATTGATTGAGAATTGTGATATAATTCGGGCAAATGCTGCCCGCTGCCCGAAGCAAAGCCCAGAAACAGAGGCGGTAGAAGGGAGAAAAACTGAGAGATTTAAAAAGCAGGATAATTCTTAATTTATTACTCTTAAGTGTGGTGATGCACAAACTCAACTGTCTGCAAAACACAGAATAACTTTGAGCAAGCCTAAGATTGGAGGGGGTGTGCTGGTCAATGGCTCTCCGACTATCAAGTTAGTGAATTGCATTTAAACTCAAGCAATGTATAAGAGAATTCAAGTATTAAGATTGTGTTATCATAGATGAACCCTAGATGAGTGTATCTATGTCATTGAGAGATAAACCTTTTTAGGATAGAATCCTTATTCTAAGCCAAAAGAATCCTAGTGGATATCTAGAAGTAGATATTGCACCATCTTAAGAGTTGTGATTACTAGCGGCGCACGCCAATTCCTAGATTGTAGGAACTCCAAGACTTATAAGGATCTGAATAAGCCTATATCCAAATTAGATCGCATGTCTTACAGAACAAGCATAGTGAGCAGAGTCGCTAAGACTCTCATGTTGCTCGGAACTGGGTGATGGTGCCAACATTGCCTCGTCTGATCTAACTCCGCTTTGAGCTGGTAAGTTCATGACCGGTCTTTTGAAGTAACTGTATTAGGATCAGCCTTACTCCAATCCTGAAAAATCATGGTCCCACACACACCATTTCTTTTAGTCAGCTCCATGGATTATGTTGGGTTGTAGTTGCAGAGTGCCAGTCATCGTCCATCTATTAAAGAAAGATGAAAATGACTGGTTAAATTTGTTTTTTTTTTTTTTTTTTTTTTTTATTTTAATATTCACGTGGGGCCAAATTGACACATGGCGTCGAGCCATTATTCACGTGGGCCGTACGTCACACGCTAACGGAAGTTCTGACGGAAAGTCTAACAGAAGTATGAAAGTGTCCCACAATCCTTATTTTAAGTATGAGATTGGGATGAAAGAAACTTGATTTATACAAGTTTGAAAATCACGATACTTCAAAATAGTAAAATGAGAATTACCCAAGCTACATAATTCTTTGCATATGGTTTAATTGCAAAAGCTTAGTTCAGTTGGTTTGTGGATCGACCGATCTTGTGGTTAACTCGGCTCAACTCATCTCATTTTTTAACCAATATTGAACCTAATTTGGCTCGACTTAATGAACGTTGAAAAATTAATCAAGCAAGGACAAATAAACATAATAGGAAGACATGTGTTAAGTTTTAATGAACGAGACGAACATGAGCTATCTCATGAAAACATGTACAAGGCTACAACCTGCTCACGGACTTTATACCAAATATTTCAAAGCTCATGTTCGGCTCCATTTTTGAACAAGATTAATATTTTGTTTGATTGTAATTGATGTTAATATTTTTAAGCCAACTTAGTATTATAGTTTAGTGGCCCTCTTTTTTACTTGTAAGTAAGATGTCTTAAGTTTGATTTTCGCAAAGGCAAATTTAAACCACATTATTGATAGCCCATTATGAGGCTTAGCTTACTCCCTCACTCCCTTAGCGTAAATAGTAATACTACACTTACCACCTAATTGTACAATTATTTGTATCATCTCTTTGATAGAGGTAAAATCTGACAAAGCATGTGGGTCCTATCTGCATTAGAAAGATGTACAAATAAATTATAAAAGTAATATTTTTGTAAAAAAATAAAAAATAAATAAAATCATTGCGTAACATTTTATGTTAGAATTTCCTGTGCACCCTATGACCCTAGGGATTACAAATTATAATACAAATAGATCAAGAATAATATGGGCACTGGGCATTGGGCATTGGGCAAGAAGGGCAGGTACCCATGGAGCAGTTAATAGTTTAGATTCTGTTCAATTATATGTATAACATTACAAAATTAATAATTATTTTTTTTTCATAGTTATCTAAGTTGATAAATGAGTCACTCACTGTTTTGTCTGCAAGCAAAGATTTTTTTATTAGGGTTTCTGAGATTGATTCATGCACGGTGGATGCCCTTCTTGTTTTTTCCTATTTTTTGAGAATTTTTTTTTAAGACAATGTCTGTACTTTTCAGGGTATCCTAAATACAGTAATTCAATATTTGTACACGTGTCCCATTATACTTGGACAAAGTCATGGCATACAAGAAAATTGTTTGGGATTAATTTGGTTGTGTGCAAGCATGAACATGGTCCAATGGAGTTTCATGTTCCATGTTACTATTTAAACATGTGAAGTTTGTTTTTGGAGGTTCCCATGGTATTGTATTTTTTTTACACCGTAAATCTAGTGAGATTTTTTTTGAGCGTATCTAAATAGGCTCTATGTTTACTTTTTACGTTGTTACATTCTATTTAGGATTAAGAATAAGCGTAACGGACATACTTTTTACATATCTCTCGTTATTTGCGATGAGACCCTATTCACCTCACCTCTTTGGGCTACTATTGGATCGAGAAATCGGTTTGATTGTCCATCTTTTTTTATATAATAATATATATTTTTAATATAATGTATATAAGGCATCCTTCAGATAATTCAAATCGAAGCAATTGGATGTTCGACTCGAGCCTACATGACATGACTTATCAATAAAATGAAAACAACTATTCTGCTTAGAAATGAAATGTTCCAAATGTTCTTGTAAATTCTTGTTCCCATTGTACCATTTGTATCTATATGCATTAGGATCCCAATTCATGGATCTCTCAGTTCGAGAAATAAAAATAAGAGGATTGAACGATTTCTTCTGACTCTTTTTCAAATTTGATAAATGTTGGTTGATCATACATTTTATTATAGTTCTATGATTCAACCAAAGGTTGTGTTGTAAAACTAATTTTCAGATTATAAGTGGTAAATGCGTTGGTGGTTAAAGTTTTCATCTTTAAATCAATGTATTTCGCACTCAAATCACCAACCCTTCCCTTAGTCTAGCTTAAAGTAGTAATAAAAAACTATCACTCAGATTAATTAAGTAATACATTAGATAGTCAAATTCAGAATCCCGGCAAATACTTGTTTGAATATATGATTCAAATTGACATTTTAACATAACATACATGGTGCCACTTAGTACTACGGTCTAGTTGTATTCCTCTTCACTTGTAAGTGAAATGTCTTAGGTTCGATTCTCACCAAATGTGAGTTTGAGCCATATTATTACTAGTCCATTGTGAGACTTAACGCACCCCCTTCCTCTTAGTGTAAATAATATCGTTTGTTAAAAAATAAAAAATAAAAAAAATAACATAACATACCTGGTTAGTTTGATCCAACAGTTGCATGGGTGAATCCGTGTATGGAGAGAGAGAGAGAGAGGTTGACTTTGGAAAGAATTAAGCAGAGGTTGGAAAAGCTGCTAAACGAGCTAGTTTTGCACACAATGAGGATTCCAAAGTAGAATCGCAGAGGTTGACTTTGGAAAGAATTAAGCAAAGGTTGGAAAAGCTGCTAAACGAGCTAGTTTTGCACACAATGAGGATTCGAAAGTAGAATCGCATGTCAACTAATTTCACCGTCTCCCTAAAACGAAATGGATTTCAGCACACTGACAGCCACCCTGAGATCGAGATATTCTCTTTCGTATCAATTTCGTAGTTTTAGTGGGCATCGTTCAACCAATTAATGTTGCATATGAATGCGGTAAACAAACTTAAAGGAGGTAATAGCGTCAAATCATTAAAGAGACGGGTCAAATGCTCATTTCCAACAACACCGATATTGTCTCCAACTTGTAATTACCATCCGCATAGTACCACATGTGTATAATTTTATCACAAAAGACCTCGTATTAGTTGGAATTGAGTTAGGTTATTAAACTCCTGTCTCTACCCGATGTGAAATATTTCAACAAATAGTAATTATACGGGATGGAAGTCACCTTAATCATGAGGTTCTCAATAACAAACGACATGTAATATTAACCAAAAGCAACAGCAGCATTTCAACTTCAGCATTTTTAATACCATGAGATTTCCAACACAAGAAGATGATATAACCATCACAACAATTTTTCAGCAACACAGATGAAACTGCTCTTACCATTCTCCACAATCCAAATGCAAATGTAAACAGAGAAAGACAACATATAGCAAACCCAGTACAAGAAGAAACGTGATTCCGTTGCGAAAACTGGGATGGGAACAAACACGAAGTACAAACCCCTTGCCCTGGGCCTACATAAACAAGGAAGCAGAACATAACAGGCAATGTATGAGAAATAGTTCTTAGCCAACCAACTTAAATTCTAGATCAGAACTCGATCTTAGATATCATCAATCCCGGGGAACAACGTATATTGACCCAACATGCATCAGTGTAGCACAGGACTAAATTAGAGGGGAAACATATGTCATGTAGCAGATACACAAGGCAAGACAACAGAACCTAAATCAGCAGAGAAAACTAGCTAAATATAAAAAACTTCACCCATACGTACAGCATACTTCTCCACTAGAAAATCTGACTGAAAGTCGTCAAGCAAAATATGAAGCAACAACGTAAAAGATTATGGCTAGTACACAATAGCAATTGATGGCCAAGCTACAAGGAATCACCGTCCTCTTGATATTGCTTCATCCAACTCATCATGCGTGGAGGGGAACAACTCTATGTATCGACTTCCAAGAGTCATCCTATCCTTGGCCATAGCTGCCTTGGAGTCTTCCGCACTAGCAAACTCCACAAACCCTTCCCCAGTGGGCCTCCCTTCCGAATTCATTGTAAAATGAATTGAGTTCTCAGACAACACATAGTCCTTAAAGAAATCCATTATATCATCCTTGCCAACTGAAAATGGCAATCCCCTCAACCGCAATACCCCCGTGTGCTCCGCTGAGTCCTTCCCTTCATCATAAGATTTGGCCCTTGGGGCATTTCTGCGAGGGGAACCACCACGAGAATCAGAAACTTCTTGTGCTATTGCCTTGTAATATTCCTGCCTTTTACTTCTGAACACTTCAACATATCTCCTGCCCATGTTGTGCCTATTCTTTTGAAGGGCAAAATCAACCTGGAGAGGATACCCCAAAACACAAAATGCTTCCCCAGTGAACTTGCTATTCTTGTGGACAAAAAGAACATCAACAACATCAAGACCATGGAAGAACTCAGCAACATCAACTTCCGTGCAATCAAATGGAAGACCACGGAGCTTGACGACAGGGAAAGGCGGAGGCTGTCCAACATATGCATAAGGTGTAGGATTGTACATATAACTTGAGCCTGGGGAGGTTCCATAGAATGAAGATCCTGGCTCGCCTAGCCGCTGACGCTTTGAACCCATTTCACGGCCATCACCGCCATCAGAAAATTTACTTTAGTCCCCAGTGACAACAAAAGCAACAGAGGAGAAGCACACTCATCAAAACTCACATATTATAAAGAATCATGACTAATTACACAACTACACTAATAAGCATTCCAATTTTCCTATACCGTTTCATTTTGTAACCATTTATGATTGAAACAAGATGAATCTTGGTGCAGGAAGAATAAAAAGTGCACCAATATCTCCTAGTAGTTGGGTAGTTTTTCTTCTTTCTAGAAAAACATTTCTCATGCACTTTCATTAAACCACAGCTTTTATATCACAAAATAAACAAGTTAGACTTGGAATAGAACCTAAAACAATAGTATTTGCATTAATATAGACTTCAAGATTTGGAATCCATTATGTACTGTTTAGAATACTCAGTAATAAATTCTCGGAGCACTTTCATGTTCTTTCTGTGGGTGTGTGAGAATCAATTCTCTACATTGCATCTCTCCTTGTGTTTCTTCCTATACATCAGTTGTTTAGAAACAAGAAAACATGTGCTATTATAGGGATACCATAAATAAATAAAGATGCAAACATCAACACCATTCCTGAATATCAAATTTCCATACTATGTGTATTATAGGTTGTCGGACAATAACCACAATATAATGCTCTGCCTTCACAAATTCCTCAGCCCACGAAACAGCCTCACCTAGCTATATACCAAAGTAGATTAACAAGCAGTGGTTGTGCACTAATTCCTTTCCCAATGTGATGCACCAGGACAAATGTAAACCTACGAATGCCCCTTTTACTTTTTATTACGGTGGTAAAGCATTCCTGAGTTAGAGACATGGTGGGATAAGAGGTGGAAAGTAATACAATGTGAACTCAAGACTAACTTATTGGGTTACAGTTAGTATTACTTGATTCGATTTTCATTTTTTATTGAAAAGAAGTTAAAGTTCGTATTACCTTAATAGAAACCCATAAATGCTACAATCTACTAACATGCATAATAAACAGGTTGAGTTAGTAGGAAACACGAAAATAACTTGCTAACTAGTATTATGAATATATTTTTTTTTTTTTTCCTTCATTTATTGATACGGGATCAAGTCTTCCAAGTTTTTTCTAAGCATATGCGTCAAGTAAAGGACCTTTGTATCAGAAATATGTCACTTAATCTTAAATACATGTGGTTTGAAAGTCAGTAACACAAGACGAGGCCAAAAAGAAGCTACAGAATTGCACTTCAGCATTACTTGACACAGAATCGTAATAATGCTGCCTAAAAACATAAGAGAAAAATAGGTTGGGTTAACGTTATCCACAAATAACCCAATTTTGACACAACAAAACTGCCTACGTATCTTCCATTTCTTAGTATACATTGTACTATTCCTTGTAAAATAATAATTTTGTATGATTTTTCTAGTATCAGGATGAAGTGGATTTTGATTTTATAAGGAATGTATGAGTAATAAGTTTGGATATTTATATGTGACACTTAGTTTTCAGCTTTTAATTTGAAATATATGTGGAGTCGTGGACCAACCCAAACATGACATCACTAATATACATGGTAGGTAAGTGTAAAGTCACTCCTCTCGACTAACAAAAGAGAAGCCGGATTAGGGTTGACAAATGTTCGATAACATAAAATGACAGGAAAAAATCACCACGGTCTAACATAACTTGGAAATGAGGTATGTAAACTGACCCAAACATGACATGATCAATGAAGAGGTTAAGCTAATGTTGGGTCATCTTAAATGGTTGATAAGACAAGTTGGGTTAGAGTTCTTACTAGTATTCAACATCATATTCAACATGAACCTAAAATGGTACGGGTAAAACATGATACAAATGCAAGTTGAAGCTTCCCTTAGGTGCGATAGGTCCAGAGTTTGAAACACACCCTTTGGGTCTGAGGACCTTGTGCTACTAACTTATAAATTTTAGGAGTGGGGAAACAACTTAGGTGTAAAATTATAAACTAAAGATAAATTTTCCATGGAAAAACCATATCTGGTTGCTGGAAAATAGAAAAAATAGGATATTTCCTAACAAAACAGCCGGGAACTTGTAAATACATTTTTGTATTCCACATTGAATCTCAGAATTTTAAATTGTTTTCTCCCATTACCCTGGACAACCACCATAGATTTAAATCATAATAGGTACTCTCTACCTGGTTTCAGCACCAGGTACTCTCTTACTGTATTAATTAGGTCAAACATTTTATTCAGGTCTTAAACAAACCCTCGAAATTATTTCAGTTGCGACTAACTTAAGGGTTTTGATGACATACTTTCACATCCTACGTTCCGCCTTAAAGCGCTTATCAATTTCAAAACAAGGGAAATAATCAGTAGTTGCTCAAATAGAAAAAGTTCCCCTCAGGCCCAAATAGAAAACAGAAAAAAATCGTTAGTCCTGCAATAAAAACAACGTTTGCTAATTACAAATTACCAGCAAGCATTTTATTGATGTAAGGGTTCTGATATCATCGATCACTAGCTATAGACCCTAAATTTGTTGAATTTTCTTCGAAATCGAGCATACGGAGGCAAAAAAACAATCCCAGAACATTAAATTAAAAAACTAATTTAGTTCTAATCATATCATTTATGTTGTTCAACCCCAAATAATCCATAAAATTTCGAGAAAAAATGAACTTATTATTCTGGGCGTCATCTAGTTTATACTAACCCACAATTAACAAGAACAACAGAAGGAAATCGACTAACAAAGGCCATCGGTAGAAATTATTAGGGAAAAGAACACTTACAGGAATTTAAATAACCTAAAAAATGAAAAGATGAGGAATCATTGTAATAGTAATAGAAGAAGAAAAGGAAGAAATTGGAATATAGGATTACAAGGAAGGGAAGGGAAAGTGGAGTTACCCTCTGTAGAACATGTTCCTCGTTCGTAAGATTGTATTCGTCGTCGTCTGGTTACACCACACGTGATGTTTTCTGTCTGTCTCTTAGTTTCGTCTCTATAGTACGAGAAATGAGAGCCCGTCTCTATGTATACCAAACAAGCTCACAAATTTTCCATATGAAAGGCTTTTTATTTTTTTTATTTTTTTTATTACAAACAATATTATTAAGGATTAAATACTTAAAACCTTCAAATCTTTTAGTATCATTCTAAATTAGTTTTAACGTTTTTAAACATTTCAAATAAAGTACTCAACCTATTGAAAATGTCGTATCCGTTAAGTCGTAGTTAATTTTCTGTTAAATTAAATAGACTTTGTCTCCAACATCAATAGAAGGTTATAGAAGCATGGCTTCCACCAAGTAATGGTCACCATCACCCCCTTCACCCATCACATCCAAACCTAATGCACAGCCACAAACTTCACCTTACAACTCAAGCCGCAACATCGAGAAGAAGGTCATGGGGCTGCATGCCGATGCTGGGCTGTATCATGTTGGTGACACCTGCCCAAATGGACCTCCTGTTGTCGCCACATGCCCAAATGGCGCTGTCACTTGCCCAAATGGGCCTGCTGCCACTTGCTCAAGTATCATCCCAAGAGACAACCCCTCTCACACTCCTCCGGTACCGATCCATTGAGGTTGTTACATCTTGAGAATGGACATACTTGTCACAACGTGAGTATGTCTTGGACTTGTTGTCTAAAACTAGCATACTGGCGCGTAAACCTGCAAATACTCTAATTGTACATAATCATCACCTTGTAGTCTATCAAGTCCAAGTTCCAACAAATAAGTAGAGGTATCAAAGGTTAGTGTGAAGATTGCTTTACTTGTCACTTACTAGACTAGACATTGCTTATACTGTAAGTGTAGTGAATCAATTTATGCATGAACCGAGTGAGGATCACATGGCAGCAGTAAAGTAAACCCTAAGCTATTTAAAGGGAGCTCCAGGAAATGGTTTAATATATAGAAAACATGGACACATGGAGGTGACAAGATATGTTGATGCAAATTAGGTTGGGAATATTACTAATAGGCAGTCTATGTCAAGATATTGTGCATTCATAGTCAGTAATCTAGTGACTTAGAGAAGTAGGAGACAGAGTGTGGTGGTAAGGCCGTCAGCAGAAGCAGAATACAAGGGAATGCCACATGGTATTTGTGGACTTAAGTTGATTCATATTCTTCTTAATGAGATAGGCTTTAAACCCAAAGGGTCTATGATGTTGTACTGTGATAATCAAGTAGCTCGGATGATATCTAACAATCAGGTGCAACATGATAGGACAAAACATGTGGAGGTGGATAGACACTTCATAAAGGAGAAGTTTGATGTTAAGTTGGTGACATTCCGTTTGTAAAGACAGAAGAACAATGATGTTCTAACATATGTAGTTTCTACTAGCAAGTTTTATGACTCACTCGACAAGTTAGGCTTAGGGGATATGCGCCAATTTGAGGGGAGTGTGGGCGTGAGTCAACCTCGATAAGTTAGGAGAATAATTATTTCATTTTCATGTTGTGCAATTCAGGGAGCATTTCATCTTCATCTTGATTAATTGTAGTTCTATAAAAAGCATATTCACTTAATTCCATGTTGTGCAACTCAGGGAGCATTTCATCTTCATCCACAACAATCTCCTCTTCCACCTCTACTACATCCATCATTAACAACTGTTTATGGTGGCCTTTTTGTTCTCTCACCCATTTTTCATCATAGAACCAACACTCACATTTCTCCCTTTTTCTTTATACTTCATCAGGAGACAACTTTTTCACAGGTGGAGTATTAGTTTTAACTTTGGTGTTTTGGAAATTGGACTAAAAAGTAGAGGTAGATTTAACATTTTGGCCTTAATAAGAGGAACCAAATTTGAGCTCTCTAAGCTTAACGTCTACTTGCACATCATAACTATAGCATCAAGTACAGTAGAGGGTTGCAATAATTTCATATCGTACTTCAACTCATGCTCTAAAACCATCCAAAAAATAGCTTTTAAGTAAAATTGGTCCAACACCAGAGGATCTATTGGCTAATCGCTAAAACTCCATAATATAATCTTTTAATGTACTTGTTTGGCGTAGCTTAAACAAAGTCTCAATGCTATCTTCAAACATAAAAGGCCCAAACTCCTGGTAGAAGGCTTTGGTGAAATCTTCCCAACGAGGTGTGCTATACAATCATGCCATCGAAACCACTACTAGGCTTCATGCTCCATATGAAAAGAAACCGTGAGCACTTTTTGGTGATCAGGTGTGCCATAATATGAGAAGTACTACTCCGCTTTATATATCCATGCCACGTGATCATCACCATCCACGAAATGAGGGAAATCTACTTTGTGTTGCCACTGATGACGGTTTGGTTGAACTCCAAGGTCATTGATCTAACGAACTGGGTGCTTGACTGGGGCCATGTCACGAGTATCAAGAGGCAGATGACCAGTACCATATGGATTTGAATCATCTGGTGGAGGAACCAGCTCCAATGAGGAACTTCTCCCCCTTTTAAAATTGACCTGTTATATGGAAGATTCCAGTGCAGCAGGACTATCGTCCATGGCTGTGAAGTGAGTCGTGGTGGTGTGGCGGGGCATACAAGAAGGGAAGCCAAGAATCAAAGGATGATATCAATGATAGGAACTAAGTTCAATTTCTAATTCAACCTTGACTAGCAGCAAGATCAGAGGTGAAGGATGAAAGGAAGGAAGAAGAAAATGGAGCTGAGCTCCCAATTTTGTAGTATCTTTTTTATTGAAATGACCGTTGCCTTCCCACTAACAAAAAGAGCACTTATACAATTCAAGCATACATTTCTTGCCAGCTAACAATTCTTAATAACCTTAACTAACCAAATATTAAAACCTAATTTAATCCCCAATTAAGTGATTAAGCTAATCACTTATTACAATCCTATCATATGCGTATGAACGAGTCATACCTTCAAAATGATTATAGTCAAGGGATATCACCTACAGGGTTAAGTGCTAGTTTGACATTGCTGAAATTATTTGAAAAATAGCTTTTAATAAAGCTGGGGCCAAAATTGTGTTTTGGTAAATTAAAAAATAAAAAAAGTGTTTTTTTGTCAAAATCATGGGCCCAAAACAATAGAAAGCAGAAGCAGCTCTACCTCTGCTTCTGAAAACATCATTTTTTTTTTTTCACAGCATAGCAACTCCCAATTAGCTCTAAGTTCCCAATCTCTCTTGTTATGCTACCTATCTCCTCCAGCATGGTTAACTTCCTGATTTTTCTAGGTATGCCTGTTGAATATATATATATGATACGGACAAAGATATGAATAAATACTTATGTTTAGTCTCTTCACTTAACTGGATATTCAATTGTTAAACATGGTATTCAATCACCAAAAGTTTGTTGACATGTGCTTACCTGATAGCTGGTTATGGCTAAGATCAATTTCTTGTAATGCAGATAAGTTGAATGTTATGAGAATGACTAAGCAACAATAGGTGGTTAATTATATATTCTTCTGCAGTTCTGAGACTGGTCCTGTTTATGAGCATATTGAGCGTCAAAAGTCCAGAGAGTTGACTATTGGACAAAGACGGGTGATTAGAAATGTATAAACATAAGAGTTTTCAACATCCTCATGTTAGTTGGAACTTGGAAGGCAAGCGGAGATAAAAAATAATCTGTTGTGAATTCTAGCCTTATCATATAATGGTACATAATGCCACATTAGTTAGGAGCCGTTTGATAACCATTTCGTTTTCAGTATTTAGTTTTTTATTTTCACCTTTTTAAAACCTTAAAATTTGTTTGGTAACTACTTTGAGATTTTAGTTTTTTTTTAAAAAAAACCAAAAACTGAAACTTACTATTTTGGGTTTTCAAGTTTTGGCCATTTAGTTCTAGTTATCGAAATGGAAAAGAATTAAATGGTTATCAAACAGCTTCTGAATTAATTATCTAACGGTTTTTTAAGTAATTTTGTCGAGCCATATCTAATAAATTAACTAGCGAACCTAATTTATCACTTATTCAAGGTAAAGTAGAAGAAACTCTTGAGGGGCAACTTTCAAGTGTCACGTGATGAGTGAGACATCCTATATAATATATTTTCGATGAGAGGGAAGAATATCTTCTTCATGATACTCAAATATTTGCAAGGCAAAACAAGTTTTCATAGCTATTTTTTATGATATCCATTTTAGGTTTTCCTTCCTGATAGAACTTTTACCACACGCACAAAAGGATTAAAAACACCTATAATACTTGCAAGAGTAACAAGGATATTGTAGTATAGATGGTTCTAGTAAGGTTGTTCTCTATAGGGATTATTAAATAATTCGTACTAAACCAAATATCAATTAATTATTTAAAAGAAAACTTTTGGGAAGATTGATTTTATGATCTAATTCAATAAAAACAACTTTAATTTTAAGGATTAGAAAAATCTGCAATATTAAAAGAAGGAGAAAGAACTAGTTTTTAAGAAATCAAAAGCACTAGGGTTCTGTGGTCACCTTAACAATCATACATAATTCTCCCAATTACTTATGACCTATACATGCATATTTTGAAGGTTAGATTTTCCTAATTTATGTCTACTTGGACCCCCTCACATAAAGCATATATCAAACATGCAATCCGTCTGTGGTATTTAGAACAAATATAAACATGCATGACTCATTAAGTTTTTGTGAAAACCCTCTGAAAAACCATGCAACCCTTAAGACGTGGTATTCATCCTAAGTGAATTTGCACATATTAACCACAAGAAGCCTTCGTCAATTTCAGGGACCAACCGCCGACCAAAATTGCATCAAATTATTTTTCTAAAATCCTAATGGTCGCGAATCATCAAGACACTTGGATAGTTTAAACCGGTAATTAATAATTCAAAACCTACATGCATAATATTATAAGCAAATTGAAAAGAAACTACACATTCTTACTAAGGCTCATGGCCTCACCCTAGCAAAAGAGATTAATTACGCATATTCATAATTAAAATCAAAAGAAATTTTATTGAAAAAGAAAAAGATCGAAAACACCTTAAATGTAAAAGTCTAAAAATCTCAAAGCCTTCACCAAATTCCTCTCTCAAATATCGCATAGAGAAGAAGGAGAACTAGGGTCTGCCACAATGGCTTATTTATACTGCTATAATTAAATCCTCCTAGAAAAAAAAAGTCTTAGAATAAGACTAGGAAACCAAATAAATTAAGAAACATGATCCTAACTTGACTAGTAAAATTCACCCAGAAACTGTCCAGCCCGTTTTGGAGCCATATCTGCACCAAATCCAACCCATGATAGCTAAATTTAAAGCTTCTGAACATTTCTCCAGAAGGCCACCAACCCAACAAAGGTCATCTTGAGCTCTAAAAATCGCAATTAAGCCCAAAAATGTCACTTTCTAACACTGTGCACTACTTCTCTATTTCATCGCCAGAAAATAACCATTTGGTAGAAAAAACCAAAATTTTGACACAAACAAGCTAAGGAACTCACGAATGTCCTCCAATTTGAATTACTCTAAAATTTCTCCTTTTGGTAATATTTTGCTTCAGAGGAAGTCGAATGTCCTATATTAAAAATATAAAAAAATATAAAGCAAAGTATCAAAATTCTACCAAAATAATTACCAAAGCATACTAAGAATAAGGTAAAATATATAATATGAAATCTACTCAGTGATCGATCGAATAGAGCTAGCTTACAAGAGGAGGCCCGATAAGCTTCGAAGTTATCCCCAATGACTGATTTTTTTCATTGTTTGGAAGGTTTCACCTTCTCTATCGGGGCTCCTTTTGCCTCTATTTTCCCCATTACTGTTGTCGCTACAGATGCTCCTATTAGGGTGATTCCTCCCATTGGGAAGAGAAGACAGGAGTACCCAGTCCTGTTTTTGGAGGTTCAGTGGTTGGCTTCAGTCGGATAATAAGGGCTCTTCTTTTGAGTTGACTTTGAAAGGGTGTCTTATTTTTTTAAATTTACAAGAAACAACAAATAAACGCTTTAATTGCCTTTTGTTTGCTCACTGTCAAATTCTCTCTTTGTGAAACACAAACCTAGGAAACTTTTGGCGCCGACCGTAGCCTTTGGCTTGGGTGCGGAGGCATCCACCACTCATTCCTTCCTTCCTTCCTTCCTTCCTTTCCTATCTCTTCTCTGTCTCCCCTAAGTTTTTCTCAGTTTCTCTCTCCTTTGCCCTCTCCCCCTTTTCCTCCCCACTCATCTCCTATGCTTCTTTCCCCTCCCTGCATCCCTCCTCATTTTCCTTCCCCTTTTCTAGTTTTCTCCCTTCCTTTTTGATTCTTAGTTCTCCTCTGAGTTTAATCTTAGTTTTCCTTGAGCCAAGTCTCAATTATCTGGAGCTTCATACCCGTTATCCGATGTTTATCGCCTGCTTTTATTGCTTTATGTCTTTTAATTTTCCTTTCTCCCTCTTGCTTAGCTGTGATATTCCATCCCCAACCCACCAGGTGCTCGGATCGATGAGCTCTGATCAGAAAATGGATATCAGATCCACTTCCCTCCTTCACTTCCCCTCCCCAACCTACAGGATATATCCCTATCGAGGCCTAGTGTTATGTGGCCTTTGCCACAGTAAGGATATTTTACATATCCCCTTAGCCTCACGTTCTACCCATAAGATACATTGTTTGTATATATTTGCAGGGATTCGTGAAGGGGACTTGGATCTGATATCTACTTTTTCAGTTCGGAGTTTGTTATGAGGATGTGACGGCCGCGGCGATCTGGTTTATGTTGCTTGAGATTAGGATTTTCTGTTGTTTGTTTTTTCAACCTTTAGACCTAAGCTTATATGAGCCTTCCGCTGTATTTTGGGTCGCGGCTCTCATTTTGCTTGGACCTTTTTACTTTATCTATTGTTATTTACCTAGCTCTCATTTTGCTTGGACCTTTCTACTATGTTCAGAAACAGGCCGAGTACAAGAAAATAGTGTCATTTGGAACACCTGTTATTACCGAACTACAATCTTTAATACTATCCATTTCATGAGAAAAATGTGGGAGTGGGGTAGAAGATTGCACCAAGAAGTTAATTTTGATAACATAAACTGTCCAATGTCATAGCATTTCACGTCTACATACAACCACTTGGAATTTACGCAGTAACAACCGGTTCACGTAGAAACCTATACTCAGTCCAGACTTAATCCCAAACATCAAAGGTTTAGCAAAAGTTTACAGAGCGTAAGCCACACAGTAGTTATAGTTTGGCTACGATCATAGTGTTTCATAGCTTCCTTATGAGGAGAAACATCCTCTGGTCAAGTTCAAAGTTCTTGAATTGTGAGGCTTCCCCCTTCAGCATCATCAAAAGCCCACCAAATGAAGCATTTACCTCCCTGAAGCCAAAAGACAAAACCCAATAAAAAAAGGTTCTCGATTATATGATATAAACTATTGGAGCAATTGATTGTCGTAGGATTGGCATCATAGTTGTAGGAGATATAATGCCTTGTAAGCGGACTTTATCAATTTCAAGTGACCTTATAGTGGTATACCAATTCCTTATGCCAACGGTTTATCTTTTCATTGTCTTAGTCACGGACAAATAAATAAATAGCACCACTGTTAGATCCTAAGAAGTGATTTATTTTTAATACTTACGCTTTTGGATCACGTTTAGAACCCTCTGAAATCTTAAAAAGCTTCCCTTGCATGACATACTCATATTCGTCAGCCAATGTCTTGCGATTGCCCTGCAGAAAAGGTAAAACTTTTTTGGTTAGGCATAATCTGGCTAAATAATTTCGTAAAACTGAACTGCAGATACAGCTACAACTGAGAACAAAGATCAAGAAAAGCATAGAACACAGTCATCCTTAGGAATCATCTACTTTCTTCTCGTTGTCGATTCATTATTGTTAAAGATGTGACCTTCAAAGCTATCATATATACACCTCATAATATAATCAAATCCAAGCAGATACTATCACCAACTTTAAGTGACAGGAGCCCCGCCATTTTTTTTTTTTTGAGTTCAAGAATAATTTTATTTGAAGGCAAGAAGTATATAAACCTAAAAGCACAAAAATAAAATTTAAGAAAGAATAAAAGCTTTCCAATAAATAACAATCTCAAGATGTGGCGGCAATCTGTAACTTTTAAGGTTCCAATGACCTATAAGTAAAAACCCACCTACATAAGATGTGGTGGCAATCTGTAACAAACCAATCCATTCACTGAGAATTTTCCCCTAGCAAAAAGGGGTGTCAATCACTGCAGTAATCTATATTTCCATCCATCTGAAAACAGTACTTAGGAGGAACCATGGAAAGACTGGATGTGCTATTAAACTATATTATACTCAAACCACGCCAATAAAAACATCGAACAGACTTCTCATAAACATCCCACACAAAAGGCCTTCTTAAAATATGAACCCCATTGAAATTCAAGGTATATCAAAAGAAAGGAAAGCATACTTCCATCTCTATTTCATTCCTCAACTCTTTTTAGTTGGCACATCAAGGGAAAAACACTTCGTGTTTGAAAAACCGAAGATACTAATGATTTGTACTTTGGATCATAGTAGAGAGTGGCTAGTGGACTGACTCTAGGCAAGTATCTATACAGCGAAAATGCCATTGCAAAAACCAAAAGTTGTAACCGCAAATGTAACTTGCTTTGAATTATCCCGTATCAGTAAAACAAAAGTGTTTCCATATAATATAAGGTCATGGGCCCCCACATCTGCAGCCAATCAATTTGACTTGGATGCTCCAATTCTATCACTGTATCATAGATAACTATTCACGTATTGGGCCTAGTGAACACACATGCTCGCATGTCGTGTTGCCCCATGTGTTTGGCTTAAGTCAGACCAGAAGTGAGGAACGGAAACATTAAAAGTAAAAAAAAAAACCCCATAAAATCAAACATGCCAGTCAGTTTATTACAAGCTTATACAAATTTCAGAAGTTCAACCCCATCACAGGTCACAAAAAGCTTAAATCCGTACTTCATGTGAAGGTCCAATCAAAACCATGCATCACTATCAATGTAATTCAGGCTTCAAGTTCCTGTTCAAGTTATTCAAGAGAAATTTGCTTCATTCCAGAGGTACACGAAGGGATAGACAAGGACCAGTTTAACAAACTGAGCCGACAAGAAATGTGTAACCAAAACCTCAGGGTGTCATGGACCATGTGGGGCTTTGGTGATAAAATGTGACTAATGAACAGATACCACTCTGATTTACAATAACACAAAACTTACTAGCTAGGTAATATCATCACCATCAGCCAAAAGTGCCTAAGCGAATCGTATTTTCTGCAAACTCATAAGACAATAGAACATCTGGCACAAATGATATACAGTGCAACATGTGCATAACTAACTTAAATTCTAACCTTCGTTTTTATAAACAACTTACGTTCAACTTCCAAGTGGCCTTTGTTAATTACTAATTACTTATTACAAAGACTTCGGCATTTCTCAAAACGTCAAAAGGATCAGGACTCCCCCTTCAGAAACCGCCTAATAGACTAACCATGAAATCAAAGGCAAGATACCCATGACTCATAGAAACTGCTAGGGACCCCAAAAAACCCAATTGAAAATATATTTTATATATGTAGTATCTAATTTATAATCCTAAATAAACCACAAAATGAAATTCCAAGAAAAAAGTTAAGGGTTCCAGAAAACCCAGTTCTGCCATTTGTGTTAAAATCACTGATAACTCTCAAGTTAATAACCCAAGTTGTAAATTCACTTACTTTCACTATACACTGGCACATGCTTTGATACATGTCACATTTTTCCAATACAGAATTACAGATACAGTAAAAAAAACAAAAAGGAAACCATCAATATCTAAGCAACAAAGTGAAAAACAGAAGTTCGAGTAAGTAGAAGCTTTAAATTTTACCTGAGTGAAATAGCCAGTATCAGGAGTTCCATCCAAATTGATTGTGGAAGTTAAAGCCATTGAGAATTTCTCACCTTCTCTCATCGGATACACCTCTGAATTCACATCCAGGTGCATGAACATCTCGCAAGTCTCACTCTTTGCTTCTACTCGAGTAACTTTCAAAGCGCAAAATATCAGCAAAAAATTAACAAAAAATTAAAGATTTCTTGAAAAGGGTTTATGTAATTTGGAATAAGGAATTCGAAAAGATGGATGGGATTACCTTTATCGAACTTTTTGCCATCTGGGTTCAATCGCAGAATCTGAAATATGTCCTCGAACAAACGATCAACCATCCTTGCCGATCTGAACGCCGGGTGCTGTTTCGCTACAGAACGATGGTGTTTCGAGTAGTGGGTCGACTACGGAGCTTGCTAGCTTGCTGGAGACTGGCTTATAAAGTGAGTCGCTGAGAGAGTTGGAATGAAGAATATGCGGACCGCAACGGGAGCTACCATCTCCTACCTTGATCCGTTGAACGGTCCTGATATCCCAAAAAATTCTAAACGTAAAATTAAATTTACTAAATAATTTTAAAATAACGAAAATTAAAATGATATAATTTTATTTTTTAGGATTTGTGAATTTTTTATTTGGTTAACATAAAAGAACAATAAAGTTTGAATACATAATTTATTATTTTTAAACTCTCACTTATAAAAATTAGAAAATAATACTTATTACATGGAATTTAAACTTGAGCATTGAAAGTCCCAAATTTCAAGTTTTTTTTTTTCCACCCAAAAATTTTAATTTCTATATTTATAAATCCAAATAAGGAAATTAGTGCATGTTAATTCATAAATTCTGATTTTTGTTAAAATTCCAAGTTTATCTATCTCATCCAAACTTACAGTAAAAGTAATTCTCAATTTATTACCTTAAAGTATTGTGGTTTTCAAACTTTTATATATCAAGTTTTTTCATCGTACTCTCATACTTAAACTTACGTTTTTTTTTTAATAGACTTATATTATCGTTAGATTGACATGTGACATGGCTCCCACTTGGACTGTGCATCCACGTGTACATTAAAAAAATTAATAAACTAATTTAGGCCACATGGCTAAAAAATCTATTTTTTTTTCTAAACTTTTAAAATAAGGTAACTCTCAGTTTACTACTCTAAAATTTTTTGGTTTTCAACTTTTTATACATCAAGTTTTTTTTTCAACTTAGTTTGGTACCTAAAGTCATAATTTTGATACATTTTCATACATTTGTTAAGTTTTTTGTCAGAACATCCGTTTATTAATAACGTGGCGCCCACATAAACAATGATTGGACACCATGTGTCAATCCATCCCACGTGAATATTTAAAAAATTAATAATTTTTTTTAAAAACATTCTGGGTTTTCGGATCTCGTCCCTAGTGGGGACTACCGAGTTGAAAATGGCGAAGATCAAATCATGGCAGCTTTTGAGCTCCATCGTCACCAGAAGCCTCTAGCAGCATCTCCGCCCACTCATGTAGAACTTTAACATGTTATGCCCTTCGTTTAACAGCAAGGGTGAATTGTTGCCATCGCCACCGTCCAACGCCCAAAAGACTGAAGTTCTTGAAAATCACGCCCGTCTCCACATGCGATCTCGGCACCGAGGGGGTTTGGGGTCGGCAGAGGGTTTAGGATCGGAATCAGAGGGAGTAGCATTTTCAATAATTGCAGGGGTATCGAGGGGCGATTTCTACTGGATTTGGAAGGGTAAGTCTTTGAACTCGGTAGATGGAGAGTCCGAATCGGGAATGGAGTTAGGATTCGGGTCGGGCAGGGAGGGATCAATGGATGGAGTTGGGTCGGGTTGGGAGGTGGCGGTGAGGGAAGGACGGGTGCGCGTGGGGAAAGGAGTGAGGAGTCGTCGTCGCCAGCATCGTCGATTTTGTTGGCGTCGTCGTCGAAGCCTTCGAATTGGGAGTTGGTGAGGACGGATGAAGGAGAGAATGAAGGGTTAGAGAAGAGGAAGAGGAAGAGGAAGATGAAGAAGGAGAGCAGGGATAAGAGGTGCGTGTAATAGAGTGACGCCATCACCATTCCTGCCACAGAGAGATCATTCATGCTCTTGAGGGCAATGATTAAGGGATACTTGCTCTAGAAGTACCATATTTTAGTAAAGTATGTGTCTTAATCTATTTAGCACAATACATTGAATCAGATATTGCATTTTTCATGAAGAATAATACCAACATATGAGTTTTAGAATGAAATAAAGTTTATTTATTGATGTCTCAAGAACATTAAAGATTTACACTTCTATTCTAATGAAGCCACAAAATTCATGGTCTTATTAGGCAAGCAAGATTTGAATCTCTCAAATTGCTTACAAAAAGGACTTGTATTTACATATGGAAATAAATTGATCCTACAACGACCAACGAAGCAAACATTTGTTGATACATCTTCAACGTCTTCACTTCACAAGTTCAAGGATTGTGTCGACAGCCATTTGCTTGATGATAAGTTGGTTTATTATAAATTTATAATCAGGGGAGGCATCGGTCAAAGGGAGCATCTAAGAGTACGCGACATTGGCCACATGAGCAAAATATTTTTTGTTTCCTTTAGACCATCCATTCATCTCATGAGAAGTTTTAGCGAGACAGTTAATCGAAGATATGTGGGCATTCAAATGGGAGTGTTATGAAAGTAGTATGAATGCACATTGAAAATGCAGTATGGATGAAGATTCCAAAAGATGATTAAAGTTTACTATTCACTTGATGACTTTGGTTCCCATTATTATATTAAAATAACCTATAGGATGGTTTGTTAGGTCTTAACTTTTACCTATAAAAGATTGAAGAATAAAGGAAAGAAGTGAGTTGAGAAACATACGGAGGAAATGAAAGTAAAGAGGAAAGGAAGAGAGAAAAGAAACAAGAGATAGAAAGAAAGGAAAGAAAGAAGAGGGATGCAAAAGAAAATACCAATGAACCGATGCTAGAGAGAAGAGATAAAATAGTGAGGGTTATTTTATACTCCTATTATTTCAGATAATGCAAGAAAGTACTACTGCTGCCCCTAGAATGTACGCATACGTGTTGAACCTCGTAAATATTGTCTCTTATTTATTTTATTCCACTGCACATACAATCTCAATTTCACAACAAAGACCAACTTAAAATGATTTTTTGTTCTTAGTTTTCATTTTGTGTGCCTTTTCTATTACATTTCTTCTACATGTCTTCCCCCATCCTTCCTTCAATCTTCTATTTTCCACACTTCTCTCATGTCTCTCTCTTTTGTCTCTAACACAAAACTACAAACTAAAACTTGCAGGTTTCTGCTCCGTCTTTGTAAACTATTTAACGCAAGTTCATTTGTATCAATCCTTGATACCTCTTGCCTGAATTTTTTTCTTATTTTTGGAATTGTAGGGTCTAAATTCTTACAATTTCATATAGTTGTGGGGCTGAATTTTTGGTCAATGTAATAGTAGATTGCATCCTTCAAACCAAAGGAAATAGATAATTGAGCCTTAATACATGAGTTATTAAATAATAGAGTTTTACATCGAAGATATAGCAAAATAATATACAATTTATATGTGGAACTCTATTCTCCAACACGTCTCCTCATAGGTGAACCCATATAGGGTCACTCGAGAAATCAATCCCCACACCGAGAACAAATCACTTCATTATGTCAGAACCAACACCTCTTTTCAAGAGCTCGGTCATCATTCATTTACTAAAGCCAACACAACTTTTTGAAGGCCTAACTTTTTGAAAATCTAGCTTAAAAAAGCAAACTTGAAACTAATAAATTGGGCCTAGGACGTGTTGGAATAATAACTTATTATGATACAATGATAAACACTTTAGGCCTAGAGCCACCACCAATATCAATAACATTGGTCTTCAACTTAACCATATTAAGTTTTATAATAACAAATCTGGATGTTTAGACTGTGAATCGAAGTCAATGCTAAAAGTGACCATAAATGAGACTATTTTATACCTTGTCCTTGACCACACTAATTTACCATGTTAATAAACAAACTCATGTTTGTCAAAGCTCAATTCTAAATCACACACGTTCAAGCAAAAGAATCTAACCTCCCTATGTTTCCGCCCCTAATGTGGAATATACAGATACTTTTTCGGAATCTCAACCAACAAGATCCTTCCACGTGGCAAGAAGCCAACCAATTTAGAAAATAAATTGAATATTAAGAAAAGGTGAGAAAAACAAGGAAGAACGTATTGTGTTGGAGTATTTTGGACCTCAAACTTTTGTCTGGTTGATGTTCACACACCTTCGAAGCCTCCCAGATTCTCACACCTTAACTTGCACCAGAACGCCATCTTTGTTCATCATCAAGTTTTCCCTCTCTTCATAACTCCTGAATCTTTGGCTATATTTCTGATCAAAATCTCCCGTTTTCTCGGAAAACCCATCACCAGATTCTTGGCATTTCCCTGAATCCAGCTGCAAAGATTGGTTTTTGGGAAGAGTTCTGATCTGGGTGTTCCAAAAAAGGTGGTTTGAGTTTTTGAGAGAGAGTGAGATATGATGGTGGGGGCTGCTCTGCCTGTGATGGGTTCGTCGGTGGTGGACTCGCACACTAGCCCTTGCCTGTGTTTGGATGCGCTGCCGACTACGGCGATGAATCTCAAGGGCGGGGGAGAAATGGTTTTGCAGAGGAATTCAATGGCCAAGAAGCATGTGGTGAAACCAGGCTCCTTGGAGTTGGGCAGTTCGTTCATTGATTCCGGCCACGACAGGCGATTTTCGATGAAAGCTGTTCGTGGTATTGGCAGTAGGAGTACGAGGAAGCGAAAGAACCGGGGTTTTGTAATTGTTAATGAGCTTGCAGGGCAATACGAAGACAGTTTTGAGGATGTTAAAATGGTGAGAAACTTGCCTCCTATTGATAATTTTGATCTACTTGCGTAGGAGGATCTTTTATATGTTCAACTCTCTTACATAACATGATGTAGTTTGTTGGTGTTTTGGTAGTTGATTTTGTGATACTTATTTTAGAAATTTGCGCTTGGCTATGCTTATAGAAGAATTACGGCTTCATTTTTGGTCCGTTTCGCAGTTTGAAAATCTATGTAGATTGGTTAGTTTCTAGAGTCCATTTGATGTGGGAAGATGACCGTAATGTGTTACCGTTGGTGCTCACAGACGGAGCATCTTATTGTAACGTAGCTGACTGTAATTTCCCTGCCTGCAGCAATTACTCAACTATTTTACGTACAAGGCTGTGAGGACTGTTATGAACCAGCTGTACGAGATGAACCCAACACAATATAGGTGGTTGTACGAGTAAGTCATCGATCAGGCCGCTTTCGTAATATGGATTTGACCTCATATTTTAACAACTTTGTTGTTTTATCTAACTCCTGCTTCCATTTTCTTTGGGACAGTTTTGTTGTAACTCACAAGCCTGGAGACGGGAAGCGGTTCCTCCGCACCCTGGGGAAGGTACTCTATAAAATCTTGTGTTCTGTGGTTGCTTAAAACTCAACAAACTCAAAAGAGGGACGACATTTGTTTTGTTTCGATTATAATTGTATTAGACGCTGAACAGACAGAGTTCCACTGAACCATTCCTTTCGCAACTCATTTGCGTAGCTGAAATCACTTTCCGGAAACCTGACAATCTAAAGCACAAGACTCACCTTCACACCAATATTTTCTGTCCCTTTGATGTTTTACATACAAATTTACACAAATGACGGAAATACAAGGTGTGCTGATTGACAGGAGAGGCATGAACTTGCTGAGAGAGTAATGGTGACACGGCTTCACCTCTATGGTAAATGGATCAAGGTAAGCAATTTCATGCATTTTTCTTGAGCAAGCAAAGCATATATATGGCACGGAAGATCTTGAACAATGTGAGAAGTATTTTTCTTGGACGCACTTTGATGCAGAAATGCGATCATGCCGCAATATATCAAGGAATCGCAGACGAGAACTTGGAGTTGATGCGTGAACGGCTTACTGAGACTGTGATATGGCCCTCCGATGACAACACGGAGAAGATTGGCTGACGGGGGATTGTGGCTTTCATCGTGCATGGTTGAGCTTGAGCCTTGTTTGTTGTTCCTAGTCTAGTCTAGGTATATTATTTGGCACCAAGTCCAACTAATAAGTTGGCGAATATCTGTAAATTGTATATAATGTATGAATTTGATCAAATATCCTCCTCACCCTCCGTCACTACTTGGCCTAACTTCAAGAGCTTCAGGCCCTTTGGTTGCGATTGAATCCATTGTCGTTTTAGCTTCTGTTACAGTGGAAGGGAAACGAATCCTTGATTTCGCGACGGATAGGGAATGGTTTCTCTGAGGGCTTTGTGCGCCATGCCCGTCTGAACAGATCGCACATCGTCGAAACCGAGCATATGGAGGGAGGGGGATCCAATTTTCTAAGCAAAGATTTGACTTGCCATACTAAAAGTAATTTTAACTGGTTTTCCAAACCTTATCGATTAAAAACCAAAGACCTTATTACGGTCACCAAAGATTTTAAAATCCTCATTTAAAATCCTAATTGACTACCTTCGGATTTTAAAGTGTATTAAATCCTAATTTGACTACACCCCCTTAGATAACTTTCATTAATTAAAAAATTAATATATGAAATACAAAGCTCAGAGGTAATTCAAATACAAGCATAACTTAAAAATAAGTACAACAGAAAAGCCCAAAAAGAGTAAGCACACAACAATAAAAACCCCTAGATTTGAAAGACTGCAGACTCGGTCACATCAGCTGTGCGGCTATCGCCGATCTGCGACCACCTCCAAGAAGAAGAACCTATGAACAAATAAAAGCATTTTAACAACCATCAACACTAATTCAAATATTTAGATGAATAATTTCGAGAAGAAATTTAAAATCCTCTAATTCAAATCCAAATAATATAGTTGAAAATGCGTACAAAGAAAGAGAGAGGATGTCCGCATGGGAAAGAAAAATACTGTTTATATCGAAACGCACAAACTTGAAATCTAAACCGATGTAGAAAATGCATCATTTGGTCGTATACGAGCTCACCCAAATCCTCATTTATTTGCAAGACATTTCTGTTTTCCGGCAGTCAACAATATCGGATTTTGGTTTTCACAAATGGTGGCGAAATGAATCAGGCGATTTCAGTACTAGTTCCCATAGGGCTTTCTCAATTCGGAAGCAGCCTGATAGGAGCATATTCATGCGACTTAATTAGCTTGTGCTCGTGCATTTATGTTGTGTTTACTTAGTTATTTTAGTGTTTAAGGCCACTTTTGTGTATTTTCAGATTATAAGGCCAAAGTGTGCAAGAAGATGCAAATTGGAGTCTTTTGGAGTGAAAGAGGAATGAACGAGTTGAAGACTTGAAGAAACGATGAATTCCTACTCCAACGATGAATTCCTACCAAAACGAGAATTCCTACTCAAACAAGGTTTCCTAATTGAAGTAGGAAAGTTAACCCTAGGTTTCCCGTTTTGGTAACCTTTCCTAAACTTAAACGTCCGTATTTTCTAGCCACTTTGAAGGCCTTGTAAGCACTTTAGGACACAAAACCAAGGCCCTAGCCCAATTACACAACCTTGTCATGCCTTAACCCTAATTCCCTTCCCTTGCCGTGCAAGGGAGGGGCACTTTTGTCCAATGTTGTGCAATTAAACCCTATTTCCCTTTCCTAACCTAACCCTAGCTGCACCCTTTAATTATTCCCTCTTTAATTTCTGATTTTATTTCCTAAATTCTAGCAGCCTTTAGGTGAATTTTAGTTAATAAAAATAAACTAGGGTTTAAATTTCTAAAACCCTAGGGTTTCCACCAATTAGCCGCACCTTAGGGACCTCTTATTATTTCTTTTCATTTTTTTCAGCCACCAAAGATATATCAGCCGCACCCTAGGTTTAACCATGGATTCATTCACAAAACCATAGCAGCCGCACCTTTTTCCTAACCTTGGGGGGATTATTCATTCACTTCTCAACCTGCCACATTCATCATTCACCCTAAAAAACAAAAGATTGACTCTTGCCGCAGCACCATAAGCCATTCATTGATATTTTAATCAGCCATTCATCCTAATTATTCTTCTAAGCCGTGGCCCCCCCCATTTATTTTTGACCCTAATAAACCAAAAAGAAATCCCAGCCGCAGCCACCATATATTATTATTCTTCTAAGCCGTGCCTTCACCACTCATTCCAGCTTTTTCCCTGCAATCCGCAGCAACCACATCAATTCCAGCATTCCATCATCCTTGCCGCAGCCACCATATCCCTTCCACACCTCCATACACCTCCCTACTACCTTGCCGCACCACCACCCTCCCCTAAACCCATCTACAACCCAAAATAACATCCAGAAATTCCCTAAACCATCTCTGCCGCAGCAAGGAAAGGAGAAAGAGGAGCTTGGACGCGCAGAAATTCAAGTGGATTCGTTGTGCGTTCTAGGTGTAATCAATCTTTTGTTCGTTATGTTTAAACTCAATTTTATTTCTCTTTCTGTGAACATGAGAGGCTAAATCCCTAATTAGCTAGGGGTGATTCGAAACTATGTTTATGCTTGTAATATGATTTGATTACCTTTGGTTGGAATTTCATGTATTGTGGATTCAATTTGTTTAACTGCTTAATTGATAACTTATTTGTGTATGTTTATTGAGAGTGCACGCTTAATTTTCATGCATGAATATGACGTTAGAATATAAGTGAATTTCACCTAATAGTTATGAACTTATATTTACAAGTAGTGGATGTTGCTTATAAACAATCGCGTTAAATGAATTCCTGGCAAGAGTATCATGCTTTTCATAGTTACAATTGCCTTGTCGATGCTTATGATTTCCAAAGAACGTAATGATTCTAACTTGTATCTTTATCATGCTGTTCATATAGAGAACTTGTTAGGAATAATTTGGTTGCGATGCATATTCATCCAATTCAATGATTCTAGGGAAATCTGAAGGTTAATTTAAGCGGATCTAATTAACTTGGAGTGTCGAGTTTCATAATTCATCGAAAGACCAATTGAAAATCAAATTGTATGCAAGTGTGACATGTGTGAAGAAGAACCTTCTAGCTAGCATTCCATCCATATTTTCATCCAATTCATATTTACATTCTGCCTTTAAATTACAATCTGTGCATTTAGTTTAATTTCGTCAAAACCTCAATACCCCTTTACTTTAGTGTCCAATTTAGTTAGAAAGTGTCTTAGTTTGTGTTTATAAGTGTTTTGCATTCTTTGAGTCTTTTGATTTGTTTAAGTGTTTTATTGTTTAGTTTGCATTCTTTGAGTCTAGTTTAGTGTTTTTAACGTTTGTCTTACATTTTTGAGTCAGTTTCCAAATGATTTAGTAATCCCTCCTAATCCCCGGTCTAGAACGATCCCTACTTGCATATTTACTACAATTGTCAAAAGAGGGTTTTAATTTGTGTGCTTATTTAGTTCGCATCACAGCCAAAGTAAATCTTGTACAACACAATCAGCCCTGCCTCAATCACAGTGGCATCGGAGCATCCTTTGCCCGATACTCCTCAACACAAAGCTTCCACGAGGCCTTTGATGCAACAACATGCCACAATTATTCTGGTCACTTTATACATTTGGAAATAAAAGATTGCCGATGTATACATGTTTACAAATCTGACATGATACCACAGCATTGTACACGCAATGTGATGTGAGTCAGACGGTACACTAAGTTTACATAACTACAACTACATTGATCATATGATACAAGGTATTAAGGACTGGTTTGGTATTGCTGTGCTTTGAAAAAAAGCTGCTTCTGCTGTGCTGTAAGAATAAGCAGCTGTGAAATAAAGCAGCAGATTGTTTGGTAAACTTTTTTTTTAAAAAGTGCTTTTGAAAAAAAAAAAAAAAGCAATATTAGGGTGTTTGGTAAACTTTTATGTAAAACAGATGTGAAAAAAAACTGGTTTTTCAAAGCTAGGTTTTGCAACTTCTTGTTTTTGGCTTTTTTTAATCCAAAACTGTGAAAAAAAGTTGAAGCTGAGTGTTTACCAAACACAAAAACAGCTCCCAGCTTTTTTTGATACCAGCTTTTTTCATAATCACCTCAGTACCAAACCAAGTATAAAAGGGGTTCAAAAGAAACAAAAATGGAATAGGCAACCTGGTCAGTACCCTTAAAATCATATAGCTTCCGGACCACTGACTGGAAAGATAGTAATGTGTTGCACCTATGACGAAAAATAATGATGTAAGCACAAACTTGGCTAATTACAAACTCCATGTCGTCATAAGCTTTTCTCGAGGTCACATTTGGTGAGAAAAAAAATGGCCATGGCAACAATCAGGAGTGCAAGTGAGAAAAAAAAATGAGTCTACTTAGTGCCATGAAAAAAAAAAACACTAAACGAGATGATAGTTTGACAGACGGAGGGGTCAAAAGCGTAGCAATTTGTAACTTTAAGAGTGGTTTTTCCTAAATATTATAAGGACCAAATTGTTATAGGCGCCGAACCCCCCAGATGTCTTTAACCCAGATGCCCTCTCCCACACTTGCTGCACTGTGAGGTCGAGTTGGCGGAGCTGGAGTGCTCCAGCTGGTTTTGATATATATGAGTTTCTTTTTCGGCTTAAGGGGCAGAATGGGGAGGCAAAGTTAGGAAGAGAAGTTTTGCTGGAATACCACTACTATTCTATTATTTTTCCCGTACAATTAACCTCACTTTCACTTTATATAGGAATAGTTTTGAATTAAAACAAGAGTCATACTAAAATTTCTCATTTTCAAAGTTATGGTAAATTGGTTAATGCTTACTATCAACCAAAAATGAAGTCATTGTTTGAAGCTTACCATGTGGTTGCAAGCCACAACGGACGTTGAATGTACAATGAGGTCAAAACTAGTGCAACTTCATCATTACTTACTCTTGTTCTTTGCCAGTGGTTTGAGGGTAGGAAAATCATGTTGAGCAATCACCAAAGGTTGTAAATTGCCCAAGCGCTGTTCTTACTCGAAGCTGTGCCACAATGAATCAGATAAGATTCAACTGATTATTAAATAAGATGGATAAATAACAAATTTGAGATATCTTAACAACCTTCACATCTAGGCAAGGATCATTGACCATGCTCTTTACTTGAGAAACTACGCCAGCATTGTGTAGTTTTACAAGCCAACTTAAAGCACCAGGACTTGATGGAAAAGTAAGATTCACAATGGCCCAGACAGAAGCTGTACGTAATTGGTTTTCATTACTCTGCAAAAACTCGAGAATAAAATATTGTGTCCCGCTGTCAGCTTGTGGAATGAGTTGATGCATAACTGCTTCCTTCTGAAATTCATTCCCACTTGCAACATTGCTAAGCACATACATTCCCTATATGACAATGACTTAAAACCCTATTATAAAGTAAAATAATATAATAGAAACAACAAGATCAACGATAAAGAAAGGAGTCAAAAGCTTCAACGCCTACTACTTCTGCATATTTAGATCTTGTTACTGTAGAATTTCCAGAGAGACCGGCTGAGGGCCCCACTTCCAACAACACCGACACTGCCCCTAACTTGGTAATTACCACCTGCCCAATCCGTCAAGTGTGGGGTTTTATATCAAAAGGCCTCGATTTTAGTTCGAGTGGGGTAATCTTATTTAAACCCTTCTTTCTTTTTCCCTCTGGCAGATGTGGGATAGCCAACACGCCCCTACATGTGGGACATCCACACATAGGCAACCACATGGAGCCAAGTCAGGACTCACCCAACACGTGGGGCCAAGGGGGACCCACCCATCACTGCGCAAGGCCAAAGAGGACCCAGCCAATCACGTGACAGTACGGGCCCACCCCCTGGCTCTGATACCATGTAAAATTTTCAGAGAGACGGGTCGAGGGCCCCACTTCCAACAACACCGATACTGTCCCCAATTTGGTAATTACCACCTGTCCAATCCGTCAGGTGTGAGGTTTTATCACAAAAGGCCTCGATTTTAGTTAGAATCGAGTAATCTTATTTAAACTATTCTTTCTTCTTCCCTTTGGCAAATGTGGTGTAGCCAACAATTACTTTAATCAAGAGAAGGTAAACACTGGTATTCTAATAACCCCATTAGGCCATCACAGGATTCACTTCTAAACTGGGTACTTGACTTATAAGCATAAAATCTTTTGCACAGTTAGAGTCAATATTAAAGATGGAGATGATTTCACGTTAACTAAGGCTTGCTTTCTGACTCAAGGAAAGCAACTCAATGGCCCACTAATTGCAAGACCCGGAACTAGAAAACATCTTTTATGAATAAACCTTCAACAACAACATGGTATTCCAAATTATCCTCGGTTAAACAAACCAATCAATAATACTATGGGATAAGTAAGTTCAGTTTTTGCATAATATACTGATACACCAAATGCACGTTTGAAGAAATTTCCAGTTATGCAGAATAAACTTGCAATCTAGGGATGAAATATCTGAATTTAGAACTGGCATGAATTCACAACATTATTAGACTGATAAACCAAACGCATATTTCAGAAATTTACAGTTATGCACATTATAAACAAACTGGCAATAAGGAATGAAGTATCAGAATTTAGACTGCATGTCACCAAGGTACCTATAACATGGCTACTTAATGTCATCAATCCAAAGAAAGACATCTAACCTGTATCCAAATTTCATCTTTTGAAACATTCTGCAACTGCCTCCCAACAGCATCTAATATCATGCCATTTTCAGCAAAGACAAGATCAATGGACTTCACACATCCATCAACAAGATTCCGAATAAGTGCAAGAGCCTGCTGTTGGACAAAAGGTTCGGGGTCTGCAAGGTGCAAATACATTTAATTTTAAGCGAACATATAAAGAAAAATTATTAAAGGAAAAATTCTAAACTGCCACCGACAAATCATCACATTACCACAGATGACACTTGCTAATGAAGAAGCCGTAAACTCCATGAAGATCTCTTGTTTACAGGCATTGTCAGCAAGGAACATCAGGTTCCTTAATGCCCATAAAGCATTTAACCTCACAGTTGAATCCATTGATCTTGATAACTGAACAAGCTGTTTCATGCCTCCACACTGTACAAATAATGACTTACGCATGGTAAAATCAACAACTATGTTGCCAATCGCGCTGAGAGCTGCAACCTGAAACGAAGAGAAGTCATAAGGTAATTTTAGAAACCATTTGCATTGATGCAACTGCATAATGCATATCTGTATTTCAATCAAACGTAAATTCTTGGGAATAATACGGGACTAGACTCATCTGACATAGAAACGGGTTTATTAGTGATAAGCAAAGCATATACCTGGACAGATGTAGAAGGGTCATCCAATAGCTGAACCAAGGGAGGGACAATCATTTCATTCATAAAATTACCTGCACAAAAATTCTGAATGACAATTTCTTAGAAACACCTATGCGTGTAATAAAATTTTAAATATTATTGACCTAGAACACATTGCAAACCTTGATTGACCGAGAGACACATCTTAACAAATGCAAGCTGCCGTACGTACTTCAGAACTATCATGAGTTAGGGCATCAGATACCAATTTCAACGCCTATATTGAGGAAAAATATCAGAAGTTACAAACTGGCTGGATTTTCAACAAACAATCAGTTCTACAGCTTAGTAAGACATAAGACAAGGAAGAGAAATGAGGTCATGATGATTTGCTCACAGAAACCACTGTTATTGGGGAAAAGGGGATTTTTTTACAACTTCTATTTTTGGTTTTAAGTTTTTATTTTTATTTTTATGAAGGAGATGTGGGCATATGAGAGAAAATATGGGAAAACAAACAATGATGGAAAAAATTAGCATTCTTAGCAAAACCGTAATAGCTAACCCAGGCACAAGTTAATGTATTATATGAAGCAACAGACCTGCAACGACAGAAATCTAGACCTGCAGCTCTCCAACTTTGAGCATAGATCAGCCAGTGCCAGCAATATTCCTTCCAAGCGTTTGGGATGCAACGGACTCTTTTGCAAGTGGTTGTAAAGTTTATCAATAGCATTTGCCTCAAATGCTAGTTTCTGTAGATCCAGTTTTTCTGAAATTAAACTAGAAAATGCAGAGGGAGCTTCATCTCCAACTTGACCAGGATCATCATGAAGTTCAAGCAAGAGATGCACCAACTTGGTTTTGATGCCTATATCTTGCAAATAGCAACAAGAGGAGTTCCTTATAACAATCAAGCACATAGAGGCCAATAATTTGGTACGGGTATACCTATCCTTTGTCAATTCAATTACAGAACTCAAAGCTCTTCCATTTTCAGATCCCACAAACTCTAAAACAGCTTCAACATTGTTTTTCATAATTGTGGCTAGAGACTCTAAACTATTATCTCTCTGATTTAGAGAACCTTCAAGAAGGCTAATTAGCTTCTTAACAACCCCAGCATGACACAGTGCCTTCTGTTCAGCGGTATTCTCACAAGAATGTATGATTATACTTGCACCAAGTCCAGTAACATTTTCATTCTCACTATGCAATAACGAAAGAAGAAACTCCATGTTTTTCTCTTGAAGGAAATCACACTTTGGAGCCAGTTTTGAATGATAAATCATTCTTAAGGAACGTGCACCAGCATCGACAACGTACAATAAAAATAAAACCATCGAATGGCATTTAAAATGACCTTGGAAGAAAAGGTACGCATGGAAGCAGGGCATATTAGAAACAAGGGCCAATTCTGCAATTAGAGTAAAATCAGAGTACTTAGTGACACATTAACTAACTGAAACAGAATAGATGAACAATGTCAATATCGTCCATATACATTAATTCAGTAAAGAAGGGAAGGACAAGATTTCCTTCTCTCATATCCACTCCAATGCCCCACCCCACTAGGTTAGAGAGAATTATTCATAGGGAAAAGATGTGAGATAGGGGAATACAGAGAGATTCATAAACAGCAGACAATTTGAAAATGGAATGTCTGGTGGTGTCAGTCTAGTGGCTCTATCTTTCATAATTTGTACAGTTATACACATTATTATTTGTGAACTTTATTGAGCATCAGGCATTCAAAAAACGCAGCAATGACACCTTGACATGGATAAACTATAATTCTAGATTGTGGATTCCACAATTCTCTCTATTACCAATGTTTTGATCCAACTTCAAATCAAAACTGCCAAATCAGGAGAATTGTTTATATAGGATTTTTCATATGGGAGTCACTTCTATAATCCTAATCATTTACAATTATGGCTTGTTTTTCTATCTTACATAGAGAAACATAAACCCATACCCTTTTTTTTTTTATATCATTAATACCATTTCATTATAAATACCTTTTTGGAGCTTTATGAATTATAAACAAATGTCCTTTGCTATAGAAAAAAAATGAAAAGAAGGTTTTTTATTCAGTTCGCTATGGTCGCTCAAAGCTCTTTAGTTGCTTTTGCTAAGTTTTCTTAATAAAACAAAGGCCCTTGAGATCATCCTTTGGGCATATGCTTACAATCTGGTAGCAAATGGAATATATCAAGTTCTTATAGTAGTGGTTGACATAGCTCAGGTTAGTGAAAATCGCCTGTAGTTCTTGTACAACTAAAAAATCCTAGTATCAATTAGGTGGGTTTTGGATTGAGGAGATATTAATGAGTCTGCATGTATTAAAATATGGGTGAATGGTCTTAAGCACAACAGCTACAAGCCCCTTGCCAGAATAAATGTGGATCCGACACCCCATTACTAACGTGGTATATCAAATACATGAATACACACAATCATTTAATCCACTTTTAAAAACCTGAATTGTTTGAGTACATTTTTATGGAGTATAAACAAAGATTTCCTATCAGGACTAAAACCTTCAAATATAGAAGTGATTAATTATAAAACCGTATTGGGACCAGAACTTTCGAACACAAAAAGCATTCACTAAAAGACCTAATTAAGCTAGAACTTTCAAATATGAAAACCATTTAAAAAATTATTTCTATAAACTAAAACACCTGACTTAAAACCCAAGAAAGGACAACTAAGATGTTTACAACTTCAATCACATTTAGGTTCAACAGAATAGTTTAAATATTTGTGCATTAGATTAAACCCGGAATAAAGACCTGTATCTCTTACACTAAAGAGTCAATTCAAGAACTGATTTAATCCCAGGCCTATGAGACATAAACTTCAAATCCATACAAACTTGTCAACTTCCACTTTCACACATTTGCTACATATATCTCAAAAATGCCAAATCTGGAAAATGGCAAATTGGCACTTATTAGCAAGTAGACCCGATACTCTTCCCCGGTTGGAGCAAAGCTTGCTCTTAAGTTTTGAAAGGTTTCAAAAACAAATTCCAGGTTTCTTACTTCCCATAGTTGGTTAATCTTGCAAATGAAAGCATCATAAGATCCTAAGATAAATTCCTACAAATAGTCCATCGATTCAAACTGGAATCCTGAATAACCTAGCCATGGCATAGACGCATGACCCAGAACCCATAGGCATACCCTAGGTGCATTTAACACGGGCAAAGCATGTTGCATTGATATTTGTTGTAGTACAACTTAACCGTGGCACCAACTAAAAATGGTATGTCTTTGATTGTATAGTGAACTTCCATCATAGTGAAGATAATTCTCCATAAGCCGAAAATCTTTGATCACTCAATAGCTTATAAACTACTAAACATAGTTTGAAGATAAAATGCAGTTAGTTTAAAGGAAGTGATTTCCGCACACTCATTATCTCCCCCCGCAACCCATGCTTATTTCTGGCCTCCGGACTGAACAAATTAAAGAAGAATCAAGGGACAATAAAAAAACATGAGTGTGCATTAGGAGAAGATGGGTGTGCCGAAATCACTCCCCTTAGCTTAACCACAATTCTAGTTTTGGTAAACCAAGTTCCCCATTTTTCATACCTGCGTTTCTTGTAATTTTTATTTTGGCCTAAATTATAAACTTCACAAGCGAAACCGACCTTTTGCACAAAAGACAGACTTGAGCAAGTAATACAACAAAAAGGCAATTGAGATCACATCCAGTGGTAGCAGAAACGCATCAAGTTCCTATCTTCTTTTTGGTCCGTATCGATCTCCCATCTTTTAAAATGAGTAATTCACATCACATTTCTTATAATCTGAAGCAACAAAGCAACAATTCATTTTCTTTTCCGCATTTTCTCCGCAACCAAAATCAAATAAACGTTCTCATCCAGCTAAAACTAGCAGAAAACCGAGCAAGAATTCGATTAATTTGACATATTCGATCAAACACTTGTTCCCAAAAGTAAAATTCAACAAACGAAAGCAATTATACCTTAGCATCAGGATGCGATAGAAGCAAGAGGAGGTTAGGAAACACGCCGGCATCGAAGCCGCAAGCGAAGCTTCCGATGGCGGCGGCCGACTGAACAAGGAGATTGTTGTCATGATGAGCCTGGGGCTGGGCTCTAGCGGCGAGGATGGCGGCGACGGGTGGGACCAGGCCGAGCTTGATTGAGGAGAGCTTCTTGGTGCGGTTGCCGATGATGCGGTTCTTGAGCTCTCTGAGTGACTTGAGCTGGACGTCGGAGTCGGGTGAGGTCAGCCGGGTCATGAGGTCCGAGTGGGCCCCACTTGTTGAAGAGGCGGAGGCGGAGAGTGAGGCTGAGGCTGCGGTGGGCATCCCCGTCGTCGTCTCGCTGGAGAAGCCGAATGGCGTGACATGCAATGGCCACCGCGCTCTACGGAAGAGCGAGCTATAGCCTCCTCTGGAGAGGGAGAGAAATTCGGGAGAAAACTGGAGAGAGAGAGAGAGAGAGAAATTGTCCCCTCAGTAAACATTTGGGTTTAATTTTGGAAAGGTTTTTTTTTAGCCAAAATGATTATTAAGATTTGCATAACACATTACTTTCATTATTGAGATTGAAAATTAATAGAAATAGACCTTACGATTGTCTAGGATCCATTATTTTGGTCTTTCCGTTTAAAACTCCGTTAAGTATCTCAAAGCTCTTGGCTGAAAGTTTGGGTAATTTTCAAAGCATTGTAACTCAATCGTTTTTTAACCAAATTTGACACATAATATATCAAAATGAAGATATGAAAGTGTAGAAGACGATTATACCTATTTGGAAGACCAATGGTTGCCGGAGTTGGCCGGAAAATAGCCTGAAAAGTGACTAGTTCGCTGGAAAACTGAAAACTCATCGGAATCTGGGTAAATTTTAAACATTCATAACTTCTTCAATACTTAACGAAATTGAGTGAATCAAAAACAAAAATCATACTTCTCAATGAGATGAAGAGAATGGTACCTTTTTCGACGGTCAAAAAAGGGTTCAAAAGTGGCTGTCTTGGTCTCGAGTTAGCCAGTTTTGAGCCGTTTTCTGGCCAAACCACGATGAATTAGGGTATCATTCTCTTCGTCTCGTTGAGAAGTATGATTTTTGTTTTTGAATCACTTGATTTCGTTGAATATTGAAGAAGTTATGAACGTTTAAAGTTTACCTAGTTTCTGGCAAGTTTTCCAGTTTTCCCTCGGACTAGTCACATTTCAGGCTATTTTAGGCCATCTCCAGCAACCATTGGGCTTCTAAATAGGTATAATCTTTTTCTACACTTTCCTATCTTGATTTTGATATATTATGTGTCGAATTTGGTTAAGAAACGATTGAGTTATGAAGCTTTGAAAATTACCCAAACTTCCGGCCGAGAGCTCCGGGACACTTAACGGAATGATCAAAATAATGGATGATGGACAATCTCAGGGACCATTTCTATTGATTTTCAATCTTAGGAACCAAAGCGATATGTTATTCAAATCTCAGGGGTCATTTTAGCTAAAAAGCCTTCTCATAATAAAAAGGGAATTTGCTCCTTGATTATTTATTCTGGCTTATTTATACAATTGCCCCTCAACTTTAGTTGTTGTTTCAATTTGGTCTTCAAATATTTTTTCTGAGTTGGTCTTCAACTTTTAAGAATAAGTCAAACAAAGACAATGGTAATGCTAGCTGTGAAAATTGACAGAACTAGTAAGAAGTGTAATAAAAGTTCAACCCATTTTTTTATTTGAACAGCCCTCAGAGCGACGATGTCAGCAAATAACTTCTCAAACTGATATCAAGTATCACAATTTAGCCTATAAAGAGAGGAGAAACAGAGACGGCTAGCAGTTTTGTGTTTTAATGAGAAAGAAGATGTTAGAAGAATGGTTATGATTTTTCACACTAGATTCCTAGACCTAGACGTGAGTGATCATGTGTTAGTAGATTAGAGACATTTTCGTCAAAGTAGATGGGTTCCTAACTTTCTAAGAGGAGCACTTATGTTCCATTTTATCACTTTTTAATGGAGCCTACCTTTTGTACTTGTTAATCATAGTTTCAAATGTTAAAGGGCCAAAGTGTAAAGAAAAAAAATCTAAAAGTGGGTGAATATGCAATTAACCTTATTTATTTTTATTTGTAACGATGTTACAATTTTTTTTAGTAACACACAATGACAATTGATAGATTGATTAAAAAAAAATTGAAAACAACCAAAAAATAATCTAAAAATTTCTAAATTTGACACGTGAACTTTTACTAACAAAAGATAAGAATGCTCTTATTAAATTAGTTGGGCTCACATTTAATCTACATGCAGTTCAACACTCTAGAGACCTGAGCAACATACCACAACCTAATCAAGCTCTCCTGCTCATGGCGAGGCGAAAAATCAAAGTTATTTGCTTTTCTAATTAAAGATAATGCTTTTGTAATTAAACACAAACTTCATCAAGTAAGGAATCACAATCATATCTAATCAAGAAAAAGATAATTCCTAGATATTATTTAATTAAATAATATCTTTGGAATAATTCATTCCTTAAGGATGACACACCTTGACCAATCTAATGGTGACACGTGTTAGGACAAACCCTACACATGGCCAGCCTTACACATGGCCAACCCTATTCTTTACAAATATGTTATTCTCCACCAAATTCTGGTAAACTTTTTATATGCAATTAAGCCCCAAAAATCTTTATTTAAATAAAAAAAAAAAAAAAAAAACTTACTTAGGCATCAGACATCCATTGGCCAAACCCCACACCCCATTCCTTGAGCGTGTGGCTTTGGTATTTTTGAAAGATGTTTATTTGTTTTGTAGGTACAAATTTGTTGAAACCAGAGATGACTTATTTTGCTACTACAAATTGGTGCTTTCATTAAGAGCCTGATTTAATTCTCGAAAAAGGCTCTCGCAATTACTTTTGGGATTTTCTCTTACACTCCTAGTCACTGAACTTTTTAAAGATCTTTGATCAATCCTTGGTAAAGGGGTACAACAGTAAGAAATTTTGAAAAAAATAGACAAACGGAATGCCTTACATTCAAGAATATGAACCAGGTGATGGAGACCGCAACGTGACCCTACGTTGTCGCTTTACGTGACTCAAAACGCAGTTGGAGGAAACCCTTCGTTGCAACCCAAGCCTAGCAAATGGCAAAGATTGTTGCATCAGTAACAGCCCAGGTCGAGGCCTAAGTGCAAGAGGGCACAACAACAACATAAGCATTGCAAGCTTATGCATCGAGCTTCTCAGGCCTAAGAAGCTGCAGAAGTAGTAGAAGCCTAGAGGTGAGCCCATGTCCTCGCCACAACACAAACCTAGAGGCAAGCCCAAGCCTCTCAAGCCTAGCATGCATGCAGCCAACACAGACCTAGTGGCCCGCTCCGGACCTTAGGCTTGTTAAGAATCGGTTTAGCCGTATCTCTGTATCAACTCAGACTCAGATCGAACCAACTGACTTATTGGACTGGTGACTAAACTAAGGGTATTTTCACCTCGTTTTTCTGCAGGTTTGACCATCTATGCTTGAATTTTACACCGGCGTCCATTACATTTCCATGACTCATGGAGATGCCTACCAATTGAGCTTTCACCTTGAATGACGATCCATACCTATCCCAGCAGGCCATAGATAACGAGGGCTTTAGTGACTCAACTCTTGGAGTACATGGAGACGCAACACACTCTTAACGAGTTGTCCCGTAGCAGAACGAAGGCAGATGATGATATTTCATTCCAGTGACGTCCTAGTAAGCAACCATTCAACCAGCCACGAACCAAGTATTCTGGCAGTGTACACTCTTATCTCGACCCTCAAGATAACGTTTTCTCTCGCTTTAGCACGAAAAGAAATGTTCACTCCCAACTTAGCCCATGGGCAAGTGTGCATTAAACGTTGGGCTTTCACTCCAATAAGCATTCCAAACCCAATTTAAGGCGAAGTGTTCACTCGTCACTTGGCCCATAATGAGTTTCTTCTACCTCGCACTGAAGTAGGCAGCATAGAGGACAAGAAGAAACACAAGTATGATCCGACTTGAGTCAACTGGCAGCCCACACCAAGTGCAACCGAGAATAGCTCGCTCGCTAACTAGAGACGAATGACTTGCACTGTAATTGCGGCACATACAAGCAAGATATAGGGAATAACACAAACTTGCAGGTCACCATCAAGGGTAGCTAAAGGCACCACTACCCTAATAGAGGTAATCTAGGAAGAAATAGAAAGGCTATTAGCCTAGCGATTGCGATTTCTCGCGCATAGATACCATTGATAAAATGCTCATGAGAGACGTAGTCAAGATGAACATGTCAAATTCACATACAAGACCGAGCGGACGAACCCACCTCCCAAGTTCAGTGTACTGTATTTCACCATCTTAAAGGGAAATGAAGATTTGAGGACACTTGAAGCACTACCGCAGCGTCATGATCCTCTAATAAGACACTCTTATGTGCAAGATTTTTACCACAACCTTACAAGGCATTGCGCAAGACTGGTTTTACACTTTGTCATCATGGTTAATCCGAAACTTCAATGAACTTTCTTTGGTTTTCACCAAGGAATATCCATCTTATCGTTCGATCAAGAATGAGTTTGACCTCTTGTTCAACGTCAAGAAAGACCTGAAGGAAACGGTCCGGCAACTGCATGAAATGGTTTAAGGCAGATAAAGCTAAGATCGTTGAATGTGACAATGCTATAACCAACACAGCATTTAGGAATGTACTCTCAACAGACCACCCTATGTTTGGAGAATTGATCATGAGAGCAACCTTGACCTTGGTAAACTTTTTTGCTATGACTAAGAAGCACTCACTCTGGGATGAAGCTAAACGACTCAGAAAGTACTTGAGCAACCTCAAAATGACTCGATGGCAGTCCAAAAAAAGGCAGATGAGAAGTAGTCCGACAACAAGAACAAGCCAGGAAATAAACGCATGAACCATTCCCCAGCGAAAGAAGGCTCAACACCCAAGACATTCACAGAGTTCTCAATCGCAATCAACCAGATCATTTGCGGCCTTAAGAAAAAACTATGGTTCAAGCTACCACCACCTTCGAATGGAGATACCTCAAAGGTGAACCACATGAAGTATTACGCGTTCCACCGAGGTTCATGACAAACGACTGGTAGCTATTAAAAATGGAAAGAAAGCTAGCTATACGAGCTTTTGAGTCATTTTCATGGTAAAGTAACAAATTTGTAGTTAGTAGTGATTGAGATGCTTTCATGCTTCTCCCTCATTCTATGATACTAATGTTGCTCATTTTCTTAAGCTTTCTAAGACTAATTATCTTATTTAAGAGAGTCAGATGCGTCTATTTCTTAATTGGTCTTTAGAAATATGTTGATAACACATTCAAACTACTATTACCAAGACTATTGTGAGTTATGGTGATTAACCCGAGAAGGAAAATAATGCGTTTACTACTTGGTTTCAGTTTGATCAATTAGATGTGAGCAATATCATAACCACTCTCTCTGAATCTATTGTTTTCGTTGTTGTTCGACCTTTTTCCATTTTTTTTGTCAAGACATCTGAGATTGCCTTTAACAAAATTTCTCTCAAGTTAATGTTACAAACGTAACTAATACACACTTCCAACTTTTGGATATGAATAAAGGTTTAAAGTCTACTCAAGATACCTACAATATGCCAAGTCTCTCTTGAAAATCAACCAACAAAATAATACCCGCCGACGAGCAACAACCCTCCAATCAACAACTGTTGGAGTTTGAATAGAAATAAAACACCACAATCCCACATCGACCAAAACATGTTTATGTTAGGCTTTATAAACTTTTGTGCGTTAGTTGAAGAATGATTGGAATATCTCTTGGGGCTTTTGGAATATGCTGAAGACACTCGAATTAGAAATTTGTTTTCTCTGTTTTTGAATTTATAGACATCAACAGTTGGAATTAAAATGAATTGATGTATATAAGGCCCTTCATTTTGAATTCAATGTTTAATTGGTAACAGACATAACTGTTTCCAAAGGTTATGTGCTTTCTAAAAGTGTGCCAATAAATCTATATACACGCCACACAAGGTTGTAGAGAAATTTACATTTATTTTTCACGTACAAAATCTTTCATTTACATAATAAGGGAAGCACACAAACGTTCAAGCACTCAGAAGGGGAAATTCTAGGAGATTGACGGCCATGGAACTTCAAACATTAAAAAGGGGCGTAGTCTTTAGGATATTGTCCATATGCAAGCCTCTGTCTACATAATAAGTTGGATTATTTCAATTCATTTGACTTTCATGTTCTAGCAATTTCATTGTTATAACATATTATGTTTGTTATAGTCGAATAGTTGTTGTTATAACATTCTACAAATTGTTAAAGTTTTTCTAATTACTATTATATTGGTCTTGATTTTATTGATATTAGTCCATTGCCTACTAAATGTTTCCTTAACAAAAATCTACGGTATTTGGTCGCGGTTATGGTGTGGATGCAACTTCAATCACATGTGTGTCAAATTTAGGGGCAAATGCAGCCTTCAACAACGCTTCATTGCCTAAAACTCGGAACTCGAAAAATTACTCTTGAATCTTGCCTTGAACAATTCCCAAGTTACTGGTGTAGTGGTTGGAATAGCTCTTTTTTTTTTCTTATAACTTCCACCAACTCTTAGCACTTTCTACTGAGAAAAATACTAAACTATTGATCGTCTATTACTTAAAATTAGTTGTCATCGTATACATTATACACCAATGGCATCAGGTAGTATTTATCCAAGACCTGCAACAAGTGACATTTCTGAAACCAACAATAATGTAGGAAAATTTTAAAAATCATAGTTCTATTTGAATCCCTCCCATAATCGAGTGATGCGACTATGGGGCATCATGAGCGCCAAGAGTTTCTTTAGATGAAAGTTTGATGGCAAAGTCCGTAATGAATATCCACGCTAGTAAAGCCACCTCAACTCATTAGAGAGTTAATCAAAGTTCCCAGAAAAGAGTAGTACATTTCACAAAGAATTTCAAATTTTTTTTGTAAGAAAGATTTGGCCCTGGATGCTAATTAAATCAATAAAGTCAGTTCCCTACACTGCAATGAAGCAATAAGATCAGTCTCGATCATTGACAACGGCTTCTTAAGCAAAAGTCATTGCCAACATCACTAAAAAGATTAACAATTGACTCACATACCAAATACCACTGGCAAGATAATCAGGCAAATAAAGAAGGCCATGCTCACCAAAAGCTAGCATCCCAATGAATGAAAATTTCCAATCTTTTGTACTACCAATTGGCCTCTTCAAAATTTCAATTAGTTCAATCCACATGGAGGGCCTCTGCCAATCTAGGAAGCTCTGTCGAATGTGCAAAAGTAAAAGAAATGTCAAGAATAGAAAACTAATGCCCACATTAACACTTCTGTTATTTAGTCGGATAGAGAGTAGCAGTACTGGTGATCATTAGCTTCATCCTAATTACATGTCTTAGTGAGAAAGATAGAGACAATAGTTCAAAGCACTTCAATCAAATGGAAAGTATATTGAATGTCATATGCAATAATACATGGCCGTCTCACAAAACTTAGTCTAGGACTTGAAACAATCAACATTAGAAACATATTTTAGGTTTCAAATGCAGCCTAACCTGATACCCATAATTTGTTCACTCATTCAGCCTGAAACATTTATCTTTGCTTGCATCCCTTGGAGCACCAATTTCTTGACCGCTACCTCTCAACAGGTTCTGAAAAAAATGACATGATAAAAACTCGAAGCTTTGACTATTAATGTAAGGATCAGTACAGTCGAGCTTTATTAAATAAGTCTATAATAATACCTCCATTCTAGCTTTAAAATGATAGAAAATTTGCTTAATTCATTGTTGGTATGTTAACTAGATTTCTTGAAGAACATAGCTAACTTGTAATAACATGAAATGAATGCATGAACAACAATACAAAGGAAAAGGGTAAAACCCTAGTACTATTTGCATAACATTTGAAAGTGAGTAATAATCAAAATAAGAGTTGGAAGCCTTGGTTGCTTCTATGGCTTTGAAGAGCTCTACTGGAAACCTATACATGCTAATTACTGGAACTATTTGCATAACATTTGAAAGTGTGAATTGATATATTCTACACAACATTTGAAAGTATAGTACACACAATATACATTCTTTCGCTTTTCGTGCAACCAAACAAAAAAAGAACAAACATAAAAGAAAAAGAAAAGAGAAATCCAGAGTCAAAATTCCCACCAATCCATCACACTACTGTAAGTAAATACACATTGATATTAAAGACTAATGAATTTCAGATATCAAAGACAAGATAGACCATTAAGAGTATACCAAGTTTATGGAAAATTAACACCTATTTGCTTCTAACTCTTTATTTTGTGTTCCAATTCCACTAAAAAACAAAACACCTTAATTGGTTATACTCTAAACCCCCTATGAATTACACCTTTAGACTTTCATGATCTCTCTAAGGATAACCCATTTAGATACCATGTCCATCAACATTAACCCAATTTTTTGGCATGTGTTTTGCTCAGGAGAACCAACAATTATGACTTTAACTAATCAATATATTTCAGTAGAATCTACTTGAGATCCATATCAAATTCTATTACCACCCAATACTAAAACGAAAATAATTCTAGGTAAACATATTAACAACAATAGAATTAACAATTAGGAAAATCAATCCAGAAAGTTATAATAATTTGTCATCCTGATTTGAGTAAACCTTAGAAATCACTTAGCGGGAGTTATTGAATCAGAAAAGAGAGAAGATGGAGATGGTTGTATTGGCTCACAAGAACTCCGATAGTGCTCCAAAATCTCCTATTGAATCTTTGATTGGATGGATTAGGGCGAGGAGAGCTCCATAATTCGAGTTGAATATGGAAGAGGAAACGGTTGAGGAGAGAAAAACGAGTTTTCTTTTTTTGTCAACAAGGGAAAATGAAGCGTGCACTCAATTATTTCATCTGAAAATTAAGCACCTAAATAAAAATTGAGCGTTAAATTTTATTCTGCCATTTGAGGCCTTGCAAACTAGGACGATAGATTGCTCTTTGTAATTGTTTTGCAACTTTAATTGCGACGTTACTAATACCAAGGTCACAAATACTTTTCGCGCTACAGTCGAGCACTCATATTTTGTTTTAGTTGCGATGGTAGTGTTATATGTCGCGAAAAATATGTCGTAAAAGAGTCTTTTTCTTGTACTGATTTATGCCTATAGATGACCTCAGTTTCCACTGGGAATTAACTGGGCTAAGACATTAGTTAATTGTTGTAAACTGGGTTTCACAATTCACTCTCATCTAGGAGGCATAACTCTGTCAAGATATACACTAGGGGTGGAGATGGGATGGCCATCACTAAGATGGTGATGAAGGCATATGTGATAATTGAAATTTGTGTGAACATTTGAACTAACAAGCTCAATTTATTAAAACAACTACAATATTGTGCACGAAAGTCAACTACAACAACCTCCCCACTTGGGAACACAGTAGGGTTCATCCTTATTATTACATGTCATAACATATTTAGAGCATAATAGTAGTACATGCAACAATATTCACAAACAGTATGTGATGTGGAAACATAAACAAAAGTTTGGCTAGGCATTATTAAAACTAGATAAGCAAAAAGACAAAAGTAGAATCACCATATTCCATATGAAGGCTACACTATTGCCAGGCCTACTCCTTGTCTTTTCTGCTGCCTTTGTCTCACTAGGTCCTGAAGGGTGAAAAACAAAGAGTGAGTAGATCATAATCATCTATTTAGTCAAATTCATTTCTAAAGTACTAATCCCCATTTTATAAAACTCGATATAATTTAAAACTACATATTAGTATCTATTGCAATATATAGTTGAGAAATACATGCCAATCATAAATCAAACATAAGGAACTGCAATACATTACTAGGATATACTAGTGCGAGTGCAAGCATGTTTGTGTTCATGAGCGTCTTCATGTGCATTGCTAGCATCTACTAGCTAATAAACTTACTCATATCTAGCCTCTACTAGAAATAATAACACATGCAAATATCCCACTGCCGCAGATAAAGATATACTCTGTATGTGATAGACCATGTGGTGGAAATAAATCAAAATATAAGTGTATATCAATTAAAATATCACCTAATCATTTCAATCTAAATCTAGTCTATTCCAAGACCATCATCAAAGGCATGTCAGTTTGTCAAAATATGTTCATCAAAACAATTTAGAAATGATCCATTCATAGAAATTTGGATCGTGTCTCCATAACAGGCTTCTTACCTTTGTCAAGGCTAGTTAAGCTTACACTTGTAATTCACACCTTTAGTAACATTTCTAAGTTAAATTAAAGTTTTCTAAGTTAAACATGATAAAGAACTCTGGATTGGTGAAAACAAAGTGCACCGCATGATTCGGGATGTCGAATAACCTTAAGGTAGGTCTTGGGTCCCTATGCACTCTACGGACGGTTGCTATGACTCGTCACCTAGTCGTCGTCACGTGTCACCTAGTTGGCAGACGCGCTGTTGTCGTTGCTTTCATAATCGGCAAACGCACCTCTGTACTCATCATTGTCACTGGCGAGTACGCCATTGTAGTCACGCCATCCAGCTGCATATGAACAGTAGCAGCCGTGGTCTGGTGTTGCCATGTGTCAGGGTGTGTGAATTCTAGTAAGATAACAGAATATACATATTCTGTTGATGATTCTATTAGATCTAACGTAATTTGTTGTCTTCATCGTTAACACCGTTAACTTCACCGTCGATTGCTATGATCCATGGCCGAAATCGTCGCCGGATTTTGTAGATTTTCCAAAAACATTGCAGAGCTTTGTTTAGCTTAATTTTTAATCTAATTTCAAACAAAACAATACCAAAAGCTTAGAAAACTCACCTACAATTACTCTATGACATTTTGGAATCCACCTCGGATTCTCCGAAGTTTGGTCGATTTCATTTGCCAAATTCTGGAAAACGCACATAGAGCATGTACAGAGGTTAGAAACCTCGATTTTCAGCATGAATTTAAGGGTTGGAAATGATCTTAGGTTCAGGGTCTGATGCGATGAAAGGAAGCAACAACGAGAAAAAGAAACGAATGAGGGAGTTGTTGTTATTAACAGGTATGAGGGTATTATTAAGGTTGAGTAATACGCCCCAATCCCGATATCTTCCAAACACCAGGATCGGCACTTGTTGGCAGATACCCGAGGGTGACGAAAGCCATTTTCATATGCATATGCTAAGAGCATGTAAAACATGCATACACATTTGCAGAAAAGAATAAACTCAAATAAAATACGTAACTTTAAATATAAAAAATATAAGAGAATGCACGAACATGTTTAGAGCAGACAACTAATCAAGAATATTGCAAAAGGAATATTATACAATAATGAGATTACAAAGAAATGGGGTTCTACATCGAGAGAACTTGAAGTTACCGATATAGGAATGCCTCAACGTCAGGATCATAAGCCTCGTTTCTAAGTTCTGAAGGGGGCGCAAAAACAAGGGGTGATGGACCAAAGTTTAATATACATAATAAAATAAAACAAAATCTTTCTTCTGAACATACTAACCCTTTATTTTGAAAACTCATATAGTACTACATAGTAGGTTTTCTGAAAACCCTAGCATGCCTTGAAAACGTTCGTAAATCAAATCATCATGCACTTAAATAATTGTATGGTAGTCGCCCAAAGACAAATCCGTAAAACCTTTGTAAATCATATAACAATGTACTTAAATATGGGTATCATAGTCGCCCGAAGACATATCCATCACGTGAAGGTGAAGCTGTATAACACTGGGTTATGCCATTAAAGAAAAATGGTAGACCCCATCACCTTAAGGTGAAGCTGTACAACTTTGGGTTACGCCAGAGAAGAAAAAGGTACATAGCACACTGACACTGGTTTCGCTAGTGAAGGTGGCAGCATGACATAAATATCTCACTACTCATCAATTGTGTCCTATGGCCATAAATAGATACATACTCGTGTTGTGTGTATGTACTATATGATTACCCACTAAATAAGTACAGAAAACATAAATCACATTTTCCATATCAAATCTTGGAGCTTGAAAGCTCAAACGTCAAATCATAAATCCATAGGAGTGTTCTAGCTCAAATCATCATCATAAACCATCATAAATCAATCATGTGAAACAATAAATTCATATTCGTAAATCCATCATATATCATAAAGCGTAAAAAGCCATGGTTCACAAATCTTTCATAAATGTAAATTCAATAATTCATAAACATTTAACGTAATTTCAATAAATTGTAAATAATTTATGAAACGTAAAATCATATGAAATCATGCTTTTCATGAATGCATGCCTAGAATTTTTATAAATCATGCAATTTAAGAAGGGGTCCATTCACAGATACTTCGTCGCCAAAGAGCCATTCAAACTAGAGAGGACGGGGTCGCCACTAACAAACACACCTAAGCATATAAAGGGACCAATTAGTAAAACCCCATCAAAATGATTTTATTTGGGAAAACGGAGCGCGGATTCAGAATTAGGGCGTCAAAATACCCTAAGAGAGGTCTTGGGCAAATTTTGTAAAAAGTCAATGGGAAAACCAAAAAGTCAATTAAGCCAGTCAACTACGTTAAAACTTCAGAATTTCACTAAACGGATGCCAAAAACGGGCTCGGGAAGTTGAAATTAGTCTAGGAGGATTCCCGGAAAAATTTCGTAAAAATTGACGCAAGGAATATTCCGAGAATATTTTAGAGAAAATTACAAGAATATTCCAACTGGATCCGGGTCGGGTCAGGGTAAACAGGTTACTAGGTTGATCTAGGTTTTGGGTTAGTGGGTTAAGTCGACCTGGTTCGTCAAAAAACCCATTGGAAACTAGGTATACTCGCTGGATTTTCTGGGAAATTTTCAAATGGACATAACTTTTTCATTTCTCATCCAAATTTGATCCATAATATATCAAAACGAAACTAGAGAAGAGTAGAACAAGATTATACATATTTGGAAGCCAAAAGATGGCCGAAGTGGCCGACAAAAAACTTGCAAAGCACCTGAGTTTCGCCAAAAAATTGGGGAAGCTTTCCCCAAGATGTTTATGTGTCCAAACAACATCAAAACGTCTCAAAAACAACCCAAACGTAGTTCTAGACACGATCTGCAAATTTTTAGGAAGGTTTCAAGCCTTACCATTGCCGAAGATGGCGAGAACTCACCGGAGAAACCCAAGCACAATGGCTATCAACTACCCAGGGAGGAGAAGTGAAGGAGGTTTAAGAGTGAGGGAGCTGACGAAAGATAGGTGAGAGAGAGTGAGAGGGTTCATGGGGAAGAAAAGAAAAGAGAGAAAAAGAGAGGGAAAGGAAAAAGGGAGAGGGCCGAGATGTTGGAAATGTGCCCTAAAACCAATCATATGGTGATACTTTACGGATATTTCACATGTTAAACTAATCTAGTTTAATATAAAGGGCAAATATTATTGTTTAAAGCCGTCTCATATAAATGTTATATGCTTAAACGATAAGTTCAAGGAATATGTAATTGGGAGAATGTGATCTAAAAAAGTTAGATTCATGAGACCATTCTCTTTTGTATACATATCCTAAACGTTCCTGATCATATGATTGCCAATTGGGTATTGACAGTCCGTTAAGATCAGTATGTGCTATGTCTTCTCTTAGAGAGAGTGACTGGTCTCGAGTCATTGGTGTGATTGACACCAAGACAAGCATGTAGGTGCTCAATAGAGAATGAGTCCACTGAACGCGATCAACAAGGAGTTCTCGTTCTCATGTCATATGAAAGCTCATGGTTGAGATAATGCAAAGTAGTCATTTGACTTAAGGTATCATAGTTGCCTTATGGTTAGGTCCTTGATCTTTGACTATGTCAAAGTCACTTCGTCAAAGGGTGTTGACGGCATAGTTGGGGTTAAACCATTTAGCCATGGAGGCAAGTAAATCCACAATAAGGGATCTCTAACATTCAAACTATTTGAGGGAGAATACTATGATATGATTAAGAATCTCTACTATGATATGATTAAGAATCTCTAGCCAGAGTATGAATGAGATTTAGGAATTCGTTCCAAATCACATTCAAGGTAATTATATAAGCAAGAGAATCACATTGGATAATAGACATGAATAAACTATCAAATCAAACAATGTGGTGAAGAGTATTGTATTAGAGAAAGACTGTATTGCATTGTAATCCTAAACTGAATAGGTTCTCCACCTCTTCTGATTAGCTTTGGTAGCCATGACATACTGCTAGGTGTTACTCATGGTTTGTGAAAGCCCTAAAGGTGTATAATCACTAAAGGGAGAATTGAAAAGTAAGTTTCAATTCACAATCGATTTGAAGAGTTCTAATCGCCCATTGCCTTGCTAAAAGGAACCTAATGGATCATACACCGTGTAAGGTAGAGATTGAAGAAACAACGGAGATGAGTAAGAATAATTAAATGGTTTAATTATTTATGGCTAGGATTAATTAATATGTTTTGGGCCTCAGGGCCTAATGGGCTTTGAATGTCAAGTCCAATAACTCAAGTTGTATGACAAATTGGAAACACAAAGGGCATGAAAGCCCAATGAACCCACATGACCGACCATAGAGAGTGTGAGGGAGAATTTGTTTTAATTTCAATTATGCCACTCAATGTAAGTAGCTATAGGAAGGAAATTATAACCCATTCCCTCATAATGGTTTTCTAGAGAGAAAAGAAAAAAACACAAAAATCTCTCTCTTCTCTTAGGAGGTCAGCCACCCTAGGAAGAATGGACTAGCATCTATTTCTTCCTAGGTCACTCATCTCTTCCTCAATGCTTTCCTTGGTGTGGAAACTTAGAGGTTCCCTTTCTTGGGAACTTGGAGAATCCGTTCATCCATCCATATCCATGGAGCCAAGAAGCAAGGAGACTAAGGAAAAAAGGCCCTCACATGGGTGAATATTCTTTGCTAAGCAAAGATGTGCTTCAATGGTATAAAAGTTTCTCAACTCTTTTCTTTAAGATTTGAGTTAGTCTTGGTTCACCACAACTACTAAGCCTTGAATTTCATGGGTAAAGTTTTGTTTTTGGGTGCATACAAAGATGATTCCGTCTTTAATTGTTAATTGCATGCATATGTTGCTCAAATGAACTTGTTTTCACAAATTATTCCTTCACGGGAGACAAGGAGGGCAGAGGTGGGCACTATTGGCTCACCAAACAAGGCAAGAAAAGACGAAACGGAAAATACCTCGCGAAACATAAAATTATCGAAATGCCCTCGACGTTTTGAATTCCGTAAAATCTTTGTTCTGGCTCCAAATTTAATTCTGCTTGTGCCCACGCATTCGTAGTGACGAGTACTACAAGGATATGCTAACAAAATGGGTTAAATGTCACAAAATACGAGGGTTAATGAAAGTCTACAATTTCACCTCAAAGGGCATTTTCGTAAGTTCACACTTTTTAAATTAATAAAAACGTAAAATTAGGAACGGATTGTTACATTGAGAAAGTTTCATTAAACACTACTGTTCACTCTATCTCTTTTGAAAACAACATGTTTTGAGAAACATGGTTTTGCTGCTTATGTTTTGATCCAAATTTTGGAAAAAAAAAAGTGCACTTTTATATTTACCAACACATTTTGCACTCTAAATTTTTTTCATAGCTACTTTTTGAAAAATTTAAGCAATCCATAGGTTGGAGGGTCCACCGCAATATCCGGTTATCGACGCCCATTCAATCTCACCTACTTTGCTTCACCTTATGTCCACTTCAAGGATTAGGATTCTTTTTCCTCTTCTTTCCATCTCCTTCCCTCCCCTTTTCTCATATTTTCTATTTTGTCTTTTCTTTTTTTTTTTATATAAAATTAATAGAAGATATTAATGTGGTTTAACCGTGATCGTTCAAATACGAAAAAAAAAAAAAAAAAAAAAAAAAAAAAAGGAGAAGAGAATCCTCCTCCCCACTTCAGCAGGTCACCCACACCCCGACCCACTGCAAAAGTTTCACTCCCACTCCACGCCAATATAAATAATAAAATATTTGTACCAAAAAAAAATATAAATAATAAAATATATACACACTCCATTCCCTCGAACTCACACTCTATTCATTTTGCCCTCATAGAGCTTCTCTGCTCGCCTCGCCGGGTATTTGAGGCGTTGACGGCATTGCCTTCTGCTCTCTGCTTCCTACTTTGCCGTTCGCTAATTGCTGTTCGTACAGTTTCCTGCAGCTTCAATGGCGGCTCCATTGGTGCTAATTGCATATACCTACTAATTTATACGCTCTTTGTTTTGTAAGTCCATTTTCGTTTAATTGTTTTTCATTTCTCTACATTGAAATTTATGATTTTAGATGGCATTGTGTTTATTTGAGTTGATGGTATTCAAAATTTGAATTTTGAGATGGGTTTTGTTGATAGGCGTTTTCAATTTGGTTACATTACATTTGGTGGTCGTTTGGTTGGTTGCTGAGAAAGTGTGGGAAATTGCAAAAGATTTAAAATTGGAACTTTCGTTGTTTAACTGACTGAAACTACTATCAAGGCGGAAGAAAGGGCATAAAAAAAACCCACCCGGTATCATAAAATTCAATGTTCAAACTTACTAAGCAAAGCACAAATTTCTTTCCTTCTTTTTCTTTTTACTTTATAATTTTTTAATTTCATAACTATTTTGTGCATCAACTTTAATTGATTAAATAACATGAGAGAAAATTAACAAAAAAAAAAAAGAAAAAAGGTTTTGATAGCTGGGTTTAAATGGAAGATTATTTTGGTTTCTTTAAGAAGTTTAACTTTAATTGATATTCTTGGCAAAGTGAGAGTTTCTAGCGATTATGCTTCCGTACCCGGAATTTTCTTGGGTTTTCCATGTTAAGCAATATATAGTTTTTGCTAATTTTTGTTTCCATATTTGTAAAGATTGGTTCCTTAATCGTTTTGTTTTTGAGTCCCTTCAAATTTCTTCTATTACTGATTTCTACCTTTTTCTGATCAGAGTATCTTTTTTTCTCTTCTTTCAGAGGGATTTTTTTGAGGAATCATTATCAGATTACGCTTCCAAATTCGTTTTCGGATGTATTATTCTTGAGATAAGTATATGATTCTCTATTTTGTTTGGCATTATGATCTATGATTCTCTTTCGGTCTTTTGTCACTTTCAGGTAAATTTTTTTTTATTAATTGAAGCATGTGTGGTGCCTTGGAGCAGTTAAGTTCGGAGCCTCGAGTTCCATTATCTTCCCAACAAAGGGAGATTGTGAATAGGTCCATGGTTAATCCGATCAAAACAGTTGAGACTGAGCATTCTTTCTCCAGCTTGCTTGAGCTTACGGCTGATAATGATGTCGAAGGCTTTAAACAATCTATTAGCGCCGTTGCTACGGTTAATGAGATTGGACTCTGGTATGGTCGCCAGGGCGCTTCAAGTCGAATGGTTCTTGAGTGTAGGACCCCATTAATGGTTGCTTCTAAGTATGGTTGTGTTGATGTTGTGAAACTGATTCTTTCTCTTTCAGAGGCAGATATAAATTTATTTCTCGGCCCAGATAATAGCACTGCCCTTCACTGTGCTGCGTCTGGTGGGTCTAAAAGAGCTGTTGAAACTGTGAAGGTTCTTCTGCAGGCTGGTGCAGATCCCAATGCTACTGATGCCAACGGATGTTTCCCTTTTGATGTTATTGTTGCTCCTCTGAATCGTTCCAATCTGAAAGTTGTGCTTCAAGAGCTCTTACAATATGATGGCTCGGTCCATGCTTCAAATGCTTGTTTTGGATCTAATTCACCATTTCTTTCAACATCTTCGACAAATGATTCGATGCCATCATCAATCCCTGATTCAACATGTAACTCTGATGCTATACATGTTTCTTCCGCACCTGAAAAGAAAGAATACCCCTTTGATCTGTTACTTCCCAACATTAAGAATAGCATTTATGCCACGGATGAGTTTCGAATGTTTTCATTCAAGATCCGGCCTTGTTTGCGAGCCTATTCACATGATTGGACTGAATGCCCTTTTGTACATCCTGGTGAGAATGCAAGGAGAAGGGACCCGAGAAAATTCCACTATAGCTGTATGCCATGCTTCGATTTTCGCAAAGGAACATGTAGACGTAGAGATTTATGTGAATATGCTCATGGGATTTTTGAGTGCTGGCTTCATCCAGCACGGTACAAGACTCGACTCTGCAAGGATGGCTCAAGTTGCTTGCGTCAGGTTTGCTTCTTTGCCCACAAACCTGAGGAAGTGCGACCCCTGTATGTTTCTGCTGGATCTGCGATGCCATCACCTCATTCAGCCATCTTTGCTGCTGCTTTCATGGACATGGCGGCAGCTTTGAGCCTGCTGCCTGGCTTGCCCAAAGCGGTGCAGGCCAGGTCACCTCCTCCTTTTACTTCTCCTATGTCTCCTCATAATGGTATTTTGGAGTCTTTCATGGCATGGCCTAAAAAAAAAAATCCCCAGTTTGCATCTCTCAGGCAGCAATCTTCAAGCAAGTCGTCTGAGATCTTATTTTAATGCAAATAATGTTTCTACCGAGGAGGTTAACATGTTGCATAATTTTGAAATGCAACACCAGCAACCACTTCACGATGGGTCTTCCATCTCGTATTCATACATCAGTGCTTCCTCAATGAGTCATCCTCATCGTCCAGAAACCTTGACACCTTCAAATCTCAATGATCTTTTCACGTCCCAGGTCTCATCCCCTCGATTTGCTGAACAACTTGCATACTCACCTGCTTTCTCAACCTCGAAAATATCTGGTGTTTGTAATCAACTCCAGCAGCAGCAAACCATGTTATCTCCTTCCAGAACAAATGTGTTCTCTCCAAGGACGGTTGACCAGAATCTCCTGCAAGCTTCATTTGGTCATTCCTCACCGAGGATGATGTCACCTCAAAGCATAAAGCCTCTTTCTCCAGTAGGCACTAGGGTTTCCACTCTTGCTCAGCGCAAGAAGCAGAAGCCGCTATACAACCCCAACTCATGTGATGTTGGATCCAATGGTGTTGGTTCCCCTGTACCTTCTATATCAAAATGGGAGTCTACCTAGATTGGTGTGTCCGAACAGATGAGCTGGGTCATTTAAAAAAATTCGATTATACTGAACATAATGTCGACGAGCCTGATGTCTCTGGTGAAGGAATCATTGTCTGATGCAAAGTAAATCACATTTGTTCCAGAATCAGGCACACCGCTACCTATCGGGTGTTCTAGTTAAATGCCTCTCCTAGTGAAAATAATGATCATGCAGTTTCCAAAGCATTGATTGAGCAGTTGCAGTGGTTGATTAACATGTTGCTTGGTGAAAATGAAACCATTTTTACAGAGCGCGGAGGTAGCTACAACAGAAATACAATTTCTTGAGTTGGTTGGTGATAGTAACAATAGGAGAAATGAAAACTCCCATTTGGGTTATGAGAAGACCAAACCAGGTGAAGGATCTTCTCTCCCACATCTATCATAATGTTAAGTATTTTGTTTTTGTTTGTTTGTTTGTATGTTTGTTTTTTTTTTTTTTTTTTTTGTTCTGTCCTTAAATAATTTGTTCTTTAAAAGTAAAACTGCAAAAGCTCTTGTTCTACCATTTTTTGATACTGTAATGGAATCGAGGAAAAATATATTCATCTATTTTCCTGTATTGCGCGCTCTATTTTTTGTATGCTTTGGATTAGTCCCAGTGAACAAAGTAGAGCATATTCTTCCAAGAAAGAGAGATAGAGTTGCACAATTTGCACGTGTTGCGATTTTTCAAGTATACTTTGAGGTATTCTATACTCTGGAGTTTTTAATCGTTTGATCATTTAATCAAGAATACAATTACCAAGACGTATATTACATGTTATTTCTTATCTTTGATTATCTCTTCTTTTGCTTTTCCCCTCCATTTGTTTGTTTCCTTATTTCTCTGTTTCATGGTGAGGTGAATTCCAATGGGGGTTATGGTGGGTGGGGACTTTTTTATTTGGATAGGCGGAAATTTGCTATTATATGGAATTGTTCATTTTTCCTCTTTTCCTCGAGGTCATTAGATGTGATTCTGGACCACTTATGCAATGATTTATTTTTCGAACATTGAAAACAGAAGTACCACTAAATTATTTGTCCGGTTTCTCCTCTCGTTAGCACTTGATTTTCTCCTTGATTGAATCTGATTTTGATTAATATTTCAATTACATGATACGATTCCATTTGAATTGCACAGAAGTTCAATTCCTATTTGGTTCTCCAGTCACTATGGACCTGTGGTTACAATTTTATAAGAAATATGCAGAGAAGGTGCAATCCCTTCTCAACATATACTCATAAACTCGAACCAAATTTTGATCAAGGGTTTCCCCAACAGGACAAGTTACATGCAAATTTACTTTTTATATGATTTATCTACATGTAAATAAAATCGGAAGAATGCAAGGAATGGAAGCGAAAAAAACTGTTTTAACTTTCGAGACTGGGTTAGCGATTACGCCCGGAGGAATTCCCAGGGTCCTGTTCTTGTTCCTATCCTGCAATTTGCATACCAAAATTTTAAGTTAGTTATGGGAATTTTTGTGTTTCAACGGGTGTGCGGGCGAAAACAGTAAGATTATACCTCCAAAATCCGGCCAATGTCCGGAGACTCATATAGATGGCCAAAGCAGCCCAGATTCCGATGAATCCATTAGTAGAGGAGAGTATAAACAGAACTAAGATGCTGACAATAGCCACCAGAATCTGGAGAAAATCGTGAACATCACATTAACTTGTATCCCAAGAAACTGAATGCGGTGCTTCTCCTCTAAGCTTTTACTTAGCTGCAAATCATTACTTGAATTACAAGAAAGTGATACAATACTTGCCATGGAAAAGGCTGAGTATGCAAAATCAGACGCTCCAAAGTTGACACCGTCGAAAACAAACGCCAGGGTATTGAGGGGTTGAGTAGCTGCAACAAACTGATTTCGAATTTGAAGATTGTTAGTTCAAATCAAAATGTCATTTAGGATCTAAGAAATGTCAGCGGAAGCATTGTTTTCTGTTTTGAGACAAGGGGACTTACCGGAATACCTACGCCAATGAGATGTAGCACACTGACATCTCTGGTGAATAACCTTGCCCCATATTGCAAACCCACTCCCAGTATAGCAGCGAGCATCAACCCCAATACAAATCCCAGCTGCAGTTTAAACGCAATTACGAATTTTTAGAGAAACTGACATCATATGGAATTCATATTTGATCCTTCTGAAAAATGATTACGCACCTGTAACACTCGGGATGCAGTGGCTGTTGCCTTATCGTAGTCTTTTTTCGCAAATGCACTTGCAAGTATGGCCTGAAGGTGGAGCCAAAAATTTCAGTGTGAAGGCAGTTGATCATCATCGGTTCTGATTAAACTTAACTGTCTAATTGAAAAACTAGAAGTTGATCATTTCTATCTATTTACTAAAGGTTTTCTAACTAATTTCGTAAATATCCATATTGCAGTAGTCTCATGCATTAACGAAATGATATCCGACCTGTCCAGCAACAGCCAGCCCATCGGCTAGAAGGGAAGTTGCCAACCAAATCTGCAAGCAGACCTGAAATGCCGCCATGGGTGTCGGTCCCTGCCGTGCAGCCAACGATGCGGCCAGTGTCACACAAAATGTAGCAGCAATGACCCTCATTAATAATAGAAAACCTGGAGGGAAGAAAGGACTAATGGGGTATCAACTTCATAATTAACTCTATCTTTTAACAAACGCTTCCAATGTTTTCGGCTCATTAAAACCAAGGCCCAAGGATTCGAGTCACAACTGCCAGTTACAGAATAAAATCCTTACCGTTTTTAAGAAATCGACTAAATTCCAGATGTTTGATACTTGGGGGTAATAGATCAACTTCAGCTGCTAATCTCCGCAAGAGTATGAAACATATCAAGTACCTGCAATTACCATTTTAACAATAAGAGGCAAAGCTGACATACAATGCATAATTCCAGAGAGCGCACACAACACAATAGGACCTAAAACAAACACGAAACTTGGGAGAGAAGATAGATGAAACTTACTGAGATATAACATGAGCAATAGCTGCACCGCTGACGCCCAGATGGAAAACAAAAATAAATATTGGATCTAAAATTATATTTGTTACATCTCCTGCCACTGAATTTAAGCAGATCATTAATTTATGCATTAGAAAGCTGAATAATGTTTTATTCTGGTGAAATCGATTAGGTCAGAAACGAAAGTTGAACTCCATTATACCAGTGGCATATAAAGGAGTTTTTGTATCCTTGAACCCACGGAAGATCCCTTGCATAGCGAGCGAAAGAAGAACTGCAGGAGCACCAAGTGACCTCAGCATCAAATACTGCTGTGCAGGTTTTAGCATAGGGGAATCCTAAACAAACAATAGTTCCGTCTGTTATTAGAAGTTAGAGAACACAGCATTTTAGCGCTTGATAAGAAATGTTATTAAGTAAAACCATAAGGCAAAAAGAAAAGTATTCACTTACAGAACCGACTCCCATAAAGTTCAAAAGAGGTTTTGCGCCAGCTATGAGAAATATGGCCTGGATAAGGCCAAGGATGCTGCCAATAACCATTGCTGATGATGCTGACGGCATGTACCTTTTTTGATAATCGTTTTTAACGATTTCAAAGCTTGCAACAACTGATTTTGAGTTGTATGCGTTCTGAGTGGTATCTGAGAAATAATATCGAAGAAAAAAAATTATCAAGGAAGAAGCTTTTAGATCTATGTAGTCATATTCTGTGAGTCTTTACACACTGCATACGAAGTACATTATAGAAAAACATGGAGCATACTGCTTTCTGGAATCAACTGTTGTGTTTCATCATTCATTGATGAACCAGTTTCCAGGTAATCGTTGTCATTCACCTTGGGACTCACTGTTCCCATAGCATCCTCTTCGGCGACAAAAGACGTTGTGACACTAACAAGTGGGAATATTGCAATTTTTGATACTTGATTGAACAAAGCAATAGAAACTCCTACAGCAGCAAGCTCCACTGGACCTTTAAACATTAAGACAATTTATTTCAAATCGAAGAACATACGCAATGTTGAAATGAAAGAAAAAAATGAGGAAGGAAAGTACCTATTTGGCCAATGAATGCTGTGTCGACTAGAGAAGCGATTGGATCAGCTGTCAAAGCTAGCGCTGCAGGCAATGCAATTGACGCTATTTCTAACCCAAGTTTGTCCAAATTAAAAACACATCTACGCATAAAAGAGAGAGAATCCAAGTATTAGATAGACCATCTATTTCCAACTTTAGAACATACATTAACTCACTCATACAATCCTTTTCGGTCGTTTCAATTGTAATTACAATTCATTTGATAACTCTATACGTTGATGAAATCGTAGGACTACAGATATGTCAGGAAAGGGAATGATAGCTACTTTTTCTTAATTGCAATAATAAAATCATTTGGAATGTGGCTCTTGGATCAAACATATCAGAGGTAAGAAAGTCTGAGCTGGTCTAGCCATGAATAAAATCAATTACAACAGCCAACGGATGCGAGTAAAAGCTCGCGTTGCTAATAGGAAGTACTTTTCACTGCTTTTCTGCTTTGTTCAGTCAAACAAAAACTCTAATTACAAACCAAGGGACCTCCTAAACAGGAAAAGGAAATGTAAAATGCATAAAACCGATTGAAAATGATTACCCGCAATCCTTGAAGAAAACGTAGATAGAAGTTTTCCTTGTGTTCCCATACGAATATGAACCATCTTCTTCTTCAGCCATCAGTTCGATAGCCGATTCAATGAATTTCTTTTTCACCGATGTTACAGCACCGTTGTTTAATGGAAGCCGAATTATCAAAGCTATGGCGATAAAATCGATAGACGAAAAATCACAAATTGTGATGCAGGCCCTGCAGATTATGGTGTCTGCCAATTCATAACTCGATTTCTTACCAACCTAAATCATTCAACTCAAAGAAATCACAGACGAAGATTTATCACCAGATAAAGTAGAATAAAAGAAAGTTGGGTTCTAAAATTAATATTCAAACTGAGAAAATTATAGAAGCTTTAGAAAATTAAAGAAGTATGTTTCACTTGAACAATTCTCCAATGAAATTTCAACCTTCAAACTAAACATTCAAATTCAAAGGCTTGTAAGTTGCAACAGTTTCAAACCTTTACAAAGAAAACAATCAAATGAAAGTCTGAATTAATGAAGCGAAAATGAGGGCGTACCGAGTTGACTAGGTCAACGTGCTTTCTCGTCTACAACCAAGTTCGAATTCCTCCCCTGCAAATATCATCCAGTTTTCGATAACTCTACAGAATATCACTTGAACTGAAGAAAAAATTTCTCAGTGTAGAACAAAAACTAACCAAGAATTTAAAGAAAGAAAATATAATGTAAAGAAATTAAGACATGAAAAGTAAAACTAAATGACCTTTGAGCTTTGAAGAGCTTTCAAAGTTGAACAACGATGGTGTGCGTGTGTGTTGAATTTAGGTACAAATTCCAAAGTCCATGGGAGAAAAGACCTTCACAACAGAAACGGACCAACTGAGGCAGGCTCTGCTCTTCCTGTGTACGTTAGAGAGAAAGCTGTCGGAGTCAGGCTCTTCTTGGCCCGTTTATACCTCCCTCCAATGAATTTTCTCCTTCTTATTATTATTATTATTATTATTATTATTATTATTATTATTATTGAGTAGTGCTCCACTTATCATTTATTTATTCATTCGTTTGTACCATTTCCCTAATAGAGTTAGGATCTACCAACGCATGTGAGTTTGGTACAAATAGGTGGTAAGGGTAACATTTTGGTTATTATTTACTACTACATTTCTGCTAGTTTTATAAATACTACGATAATAACAATAAAGTCTTATCCTATTTAGTGGGGTCGGCCATATGAATCTTAGAACACTATTGCGCTAGGTTTTGTGTCATGTTTTTTTGTTAGATCCAAGTAGTCCAAGTCTTTTCTTAGAGTCTCTGTCCAAATCTTCCTAGGCTTTCTTCTACTTCTTTGATCCAGGCTCTATTTCGTAATCATATCTTCTAACTGAAATGGCTGTAGGTCTTCATTTCACATGTCCAAACTGCCTTATCCCATTTTCTCTTATAAATAACTTTATATGTGTCATAAACCCCTCAGTTTGAGCTTCATTGATGTCTTGAAGTAGGTTCTTCTTGGCCAATAGATGGCCACTTGTAATTTAAGTTATGGTAGGATCTCAACCTTATATGAGCAAAGGATTTTTATCACACATGGTCCCCAAAATTGACCCTTACCATCAAAATGGTCATTGAAATTAAAAATCAATCAATGTAGTCCCTGAAAATAGGTGTCGCAAATCAATGTGGTCATTCCGTCACAATTCTATTGAAAATTTCGTTAAGTGTTGATGTGGCACATAAATAGGCCCCACAAGATTTACGGGTTTTTATCATAAATGGTCCCTGAAATTGACATACACCATCAAGATGGTCTCTGAAATTAACCTACACCTCAATATGGTCCCTGAAATTGAAAATCAATCAATGTAGTCCTTGAAAATAGGTGTCGCAAATCAATATGATCATTCAGCCACAATTTTGTAAAAAAAATTGTTATGTGTGCTGATGTGGGTTTAATAATTGATTAAAAAAGTTGTCTAAATACCTTTTTGCACAATGATTTTTTTTTCTTCTTATAATAGGGCCTACTTCGAAGAGACATCCTTTCCATAAATTCTCAAAGGCACAAGGCTTAACCAAGGTCTAAGAGGGTGTGTGGAAATAGTTTTCAACCAACAATGGACGCACCTCGATTATAATTTCATTATCTCAAGGCAAACCTTGTCGTTCTTTGCATCACCAGATTGCCAGGGAAGTGCTGAACAAGCTCTTAACGATTAAGGTTGTGAGGATGTTGATCGCCTAAATGTTAACGGTGATGTCCTAGTTGTAACAACCCATTTCGAAAATTTCATTTTAATTAGTTAAAATTACGAAAATACCGTGAACATTGACTTGCGTTGACTTTCGTCTATTAACGTATTCAAATTCTTCGTTTATTTTATTTCTGTAGCTATCGTTGATACAAACACATATGAGTGATCAAAATCTAATTTGGAGCTAAAACGAAGCTCCTATGATTTTTGAACGACAAGGGCATTTTTGTAATTTCACAAGTGGAGATATTTCTCCACTTTTGGACCTCTGCATGGGTGACATGTGGCACCCTATGTCTAGTGCCCTTTTTCTTCCTTCCCCGTGATCTTTCTCTAGAACTCTCTTCATTTTCTCTCTCGTCTTCACTCTCCTCTCTTCTTCGGTGAACTCACACACACCTACCTACATACATACATACACATAAATCACCACCATCACATCCACACCATTATCACCACCTAGACCTTCTCTCTCCCTCACCTCTCCGATATCACTCTCTCTCATTCTCAGCACTGTGCTAGTGAGCTCCGACGAGATCCCAAGCTTTTCAGACCTAGGTAAAGGTCCAAACGTACCTAAATCTTTGTGATTCGTGTTTAGAAGTAGGTTTAGGTAGTTTTTGAAATAATTTGGTGACTTTTTTGACCTAGAAACCACTCGGAAGGATCTCTTCAGTTTTTCCAGTGAAGGATCGACGATTGCAAGCTATTTCCGGCCAATTCTGACCTCGACATCATCCCTTTCTGGTATGACTCGAATCCTCACTTTTGTTGGAAGTATGCCCAAAAAGCCACTCATTTGATGTAATAGCTTTTGGAATACTTATTGTGTTAAACTATTATATGTTTAATGAAGGGCAAAGCTTATTGTTAATCACTATTTATTGTATTATGTGTTTAAGCAATAAGGGAATCCAAGGAATGTATTTAATCTAAGAGAGAAGTGATCTAAGTAAGTTAGATTAACGAGATCTTTCTCTTATGTTCATTCCTAAAACGTTCATAGCCATAGGATTACCAATTGGGCATTGACAATCTGCTAAGGTTAGTATGTGTTACGTTAACTCAAGTGTGAGTATGACTAGTCTCAAGTCATTTAGTGTTGGACATTGAGACAAACACATAGGTGCTCAAAAGGTAATTGAGTACATTAAACCACGATCAAAAGAGAGTTCAAACATACATGTCATGTAAGAACTCAAAAGTTGCAATATGCAAAGTAGTCTTTTGGCCTGAGGCATTATAGATGTCTAATGGTTAGGTCCTTGATTTTTGATCATGCCAAAGGCATTCCATCGAAAGTGTCCACGACAATGTTGGGGTCAAGCTATCTAGAGATCTCTAACCTTCCATGGTGGAGGGAGAATACTCTGAGATATGATTCGGGAGTCTTTGCCAAAGCATATGAATATGATTTAGGAAGTTTGGTCCAAATCATATTCAATTGAATCATATAGAAGTATCACATTGGATAGTAGACATGAAATAAACTATCACTCAAACAATGTGATTAAGAGTATTGTATTAGAGAAGGACTGTATTGCATTGTAATTGTAACTGAATAGGTTCTCCAACCACTTCTACTTAGCTTGGGTAGCCATGACATATTGCTAGGTGTCACTTATGGTTTGTGGAAACCCTGAAGATTAGAAAACACTAATCTTCATCATAGGGAGTATTGAAATGTAGTTTCAATTCACAATCGATTGTTAAGAGTAACAATCACCCACAACCTCGCTAATTGGAACCTAATGGATTGTACACCGCGCAAGGATGAAAGTGAAGAAATATAAATGAGATGGATAAGCAATTAAATGGTTTAATTGGGAATGTGATAGGAGCATATTCATGCGACTTAATTAGCTTGTTCTCGTGCATTTATGTTGTGTTTATTTAGTTATTTTAGTGTTTAAGGCCACTTTTGTGTATTTTCAGATTATAAGGCCAAAGTGTGCAAGAAGATGCAAATTGGAGTCTTTTGGAGCGAAAGAGGAATGAATGAGTTGAAGACTTGAAGAAACGACGAATTCCTACTCCAATGATGAATTCTTACCAAAACGAGGAATCCTACTCAAACAAGGTTTCCTATTTTAGGAAAGTTAATCCTAAGTTTCCCGTTTTGGTAACCTTTCCTAATCTTAAACGTCCGTATTTTTCTAGCCACTTTGAAGTCTTTGTAGGCGCTTTAGGACACAAAACGAAGGCCCTAGCCCAAATCCTAACCCTAAACCCTAGCCGTACCATCTTATTCACCCTAACTAAAAAGAGCCGTCACTCCCCCCAAAATTCTCCCATAATTCAAAAAGAACCTAGCAGCCGCAAATGCCATTTTTTTTTCTCATAACAGGCTGCCGTGGCCTCCCATATATATCACCCTAATTGACTTTGCCGCAACCACCATATCCCAATATATTATTCACCCATTATCCCATTCTTTTGGTTTTTTTTAGCCGCATCCCACCATTCAATTCCAGTTTCTTTTCCCATCTTCACGCAGCCACCCATTGATCAATTGGATTCGGCCTAATACACACAAAAAAATTATATCACAGCCGCAGCCACCCATTGATCAATTCTTTTTTGCCGTGCTGCCACCATCTCCATTCCAGCCGCAGCACCATCCCATATTCTCCCAACAGCCGCAGCCTTCCTCCACCCTTCCCAGCCACCTTCCAAACCTTCCTACACCACCCCATAACCTCGCCGAACCCCCAAACCATCCAGAAATTCCCTAAACACTCTCTGCCGCAGCAAGGAGAAGAGGAAAGAGGAGCTTCGACGCGCAGAAATTCAAGTGGATTCGTTGTGCGTTCTAGGTGTAATCAATCCTTTGTGCTTTATGTTTAAATCCAATTGTATTTCTCTTTCTGTGAACATGAGAGGCTAAACCCCCTAGTTAGCTAGGGGGTGATTCGAAACCATGATTATATATGTGAAATAAGTTGATTACTTCCAATTATCGTTGCATAAGTTTTGAATACAATTTGCTTAACCGTTTGATTTAGAACTTATTCTTGTATGTTGATTGAGAGTGCACGCTTAATTTGCATGCTTGAATTTGATGCTAGGATATAAGTTTGTTTCACCTAATCGTTATGAATTTATATTCACAAGTAGTGAAGGTTGCTAGTCACGATCATGTTAAGTAGATTCCTGGCAAGCGTATCATGCTTTTCATAGTTACAAATGCCTTGTCGATGCTTATGATTTCCAAAGAACGTAATGATTCTAACTTATGTCTTTATCATGCTGTTCATATAGAGAATTTGTTAGGAATAATTTGTTTGCGATGCATATTCATCCAATTCAATGATTCTAGGGAAATCTGAAGGTTAATTTAAGCGGACCTAATTAACTTGGAGTGTCGAGGTTCATAACTTATTGGATTGATAATTGGAAATTGATTTACGTTGCATATATTTCATGTGTGGAGAAGAACCCCTTAGCTATCCCATCATCCATTGATTCATCCAAATTTTGTCTTAAAATCTATTTTCTTTACAATCTGCCCATTTAGTTTAAATTCATCCAACCACAATCCCCCCATATTTTGTTGAGTCGTAGTCATTTGTATTTGTTTTATTTTGTGTTTTTAAGCATTTGGAGTCATAAACACTTTCAAATTCGACCAAATTAAATTTTAGTTTTTGTGTTTTTGAGTCAATTCAAATTAGATTAGCACCCCTAGTTAATCCCCGGTTAGAACGATCCCTACTTACTTCATTACTACAATTGTCACAAATAGGGTTTAATTTGTGTGTCAACATAATTTTCACATCAGAATGTTCAACATTAATTAATTAGTTAATTAATTATACGAAAGGTTCGTATGGCGTGGATATGATAGGAGGCTTACCGGGATCTTTGAAGTTAGTTTCGGGTCTTGGGCCTAAAAGGGTTTTGGTCCACAATGCCCATTATGTTTAAGTTGTATGACAACTAAAACAAAATGGGCAATTAGCCTAATAACTATAGGATGGCCGGCCATAGGGTAAGTGGTAATGGACTTGGCTTAATTGCAAGTTCGCCACTCACGTGTGAGGTGGTATAAAGGAAACTTTATAGACATTCTCTCACTAGGGTTTTTTTTGAGGAAAAAGAAGAAACTTTTTCTCCCTTTTTCTCTATAGAGGCCGACCACTTAGGGGGAAAATGGCTAGCAATCTTTTCTTCCTCTAAGTCATCCATTTCATCTTCCCACCTCATCCTTGGTGTGGAGACTTAGAGACACCAAACATTTGGTGTTCTTGGAGATCCTTTCCTCACATCCTTAAGGAGCAATGGAGTATCAAAAGGAAGAAAATCACAAAGAAGATCTAAGGAGCTAGGATGTGACTTGAAAGCCCTCCACTTGGGTAAATCCCTTGTGTAAACAAGGATGAGCTTCAAGGGTAATGAATCTCAAAATCCTTTCTTCTCTTTAATGTAGTTAAAGAGTTTTGTAGTTCACCATTCACTAGGCTTTGAAAGTCATGGGTTTTAAAATTTTTTTGAATGCATGCCTACTTTAAAGTGTTATTAGTTTGCTTGTTCAAATGTTCTCACATGTTCTTAGCTAGGACAAAATTTATCCTTCAACTTTTTTGGCTTTGTGTTGGCGTTTGAATCATTATTTTTAGTTGAGTTTCGACCCCAAAATTGAGTCAGAAAAATTCTCGGTCGAATTCTGGCCTTCTTCTTCACTAGGTCTGGTAACTCGCGAGTTTAACAGGCTAAGCCCGGCTCGAAGCAACCTGGCCCAACTCTAAACCTAGCCTAAAACCTTGGGCCTATCTAGCCAAGCCCAAAACATAACCTGGCCCAAGCCCAATCCTAAAATCGGCCCATCCACCGATCAGCCCAGGCCCAATCCTTTGGGCCTAAACCAAAGGCCAAAACCCACATTGAGAACTGGCACAATCCAGAAACCCAGTTCCACGGTTGGTGCGTGGGTGTGCATGGGCGTGCATGGTGACCGGTGCGTGGAGCACATGTGCCTCCGCCGTGATGACTTTTTTGGCGAACATTTTGGCAACCCAACTCGGCGTGTGGCGGCTTGTGGCCTTCCGGGTTACCGCCCTGGGGCGGTATGTAGGGGAACCAGAGGTCCCTGTTTGGGTTTTTCGACGTGCCGAATTCGAATCCGCTCTCTTTGTGTTTAGGTGCATCGGTTGGAAGTGATCCAATCCTCCTTAGTTCGAGTAGCTCTCCAGTAGTGGAATACTTGTGAGTGGATCCCTTCTTAAATTGTATATTTTTATAAAATCTTAGGTTTGCATGCATTTCATATTTCATGAATCGAGCACGGTTTCTATTATGTTTTACGGAGTTCTATATTTATGATTTATTTGAATTACTCTTATGAAATAATTATGATTTATTGAATTACATTTTCCGAAAGGTTATGAATGATGAGATTTTAGTATATGACATTCTATTGCTTTTGAATATGATTACTTTATGGATTTATGAATATGGTTTATCATGATTGTTACGAGACTTGAGCTTTTGAGTTTCAGATTTGGATATAAGGTTTTGAGGTATGTTTTCGGTATGTCTCTAGTGAGTTATTATACATCCACACAACATGGGTATGTAGACGTCTATGACCATAAGACACAGTTGATGATGTTTATGTAGATACCTCTTCTCTAGCGTAACCTAGAGTTGTACAACTTCCCCTTCGGGTGATGGACAATGGTTTCTTCACTGGCGTAACCCAGTGTCATACAGTTTCACCTTCAGGTGATGGACAGGTATTGCCTTCGGGTGGATGAGGAGTTGATAATATTTATCCTATACCCCCAGTTTCATTAGCCCGGGGCTAGTGTCGGTGTGTGATGTTATGCATCATCTTCTCCAGCGTAACCTGGAGTCGTACAATTTCATCTTCGGGTGATGGACCATGGTTTCTTCACTGGCATAACTCATTGTCATACAACTTCACCTTCGAGTGATGGACAGGTACTGCCTTCGGGGGACTATGATACCCCTAGAGAGTAACTGTTGATGAGACTTATGAATTTGCCTTCGGGTGGCTATATTCATTTTTGAGCACTATTTTATACATAATGATTTTATGAATGTTTGCAAAATGCTAGATTTTCAAAAAATTTACTATATGTAGTACTATATATGTTTTCAAAACAGGGGGTTAGTATGTTCAAAAATTTAGAAATGCTTTTCCTATTATTTGTATCAACACTTAGCAGAGCATTGAAGAGGTAAATTGTGGAGGCCTGCTACTGCAATGAATTGACTAAGAGGAATGAGGCTAGGGGTTATGGCAGTGAGATATTAATGAGAAGGAGTTGAAGTTTCTTATGTTTCTCTTCATTCATTCTTGTCAATTAATGGGTTTTAAAACCTTTGTCGGTTATGGAAAAGGAAGGAGAAGTGGAAAAAAAAAAGCAAGAGAAAAAGAAAACAGGGAGGAAGGGAAGAAGGCAGACTAGAGGTGTGGCAAAGAAGGAGATTTTTCAGGTTTTTTCTAAACTAAATTTTCTTCTTATTTCTTATGGATTCAGTACCAATTTCGATTATGTTTCGGAACTAATTTTATTTTGCTAGGGCTACAATGTAGCCTAACCATGATTGCTTAATGTTTCAGTTTAATTGTTTATGAATTTGCATTCCCTTGAGTATCATTTTGCTATGCTTATGAACTTGATTTTAATTCTTGTGATTAGCTGCCACTTGGGTTTGAGTTGAGTGTATGTGATGTGAGTTAACATATATGCCATGTTGTTAATTCGGTTTTAGCGTCTTGCAAATGGTACCATGAATTCCTTGTTGTAGATGCCATACACCAGGTTTCATGCGGTCTTTTAGTTAGTTCCCAAATCGTTAATGAACTTGTGTGTGTTTAGTAGTCTAGATGCCATAGATCATTAGCACATATGAGTATACGTAGTAATCTAGAAGCCACAGATATTATATAAATTAGAGGAAGTAGATCGTCAAGTTGGATGTTTATTCGTTAATAATTAACTGTTGGAATTAAGTAGAATTGGTTATGGTGAATCGGATGCTTTAGTGTTTTTCACAATTGAATTATAATTTGTTTACTTTGTCATTATCATCACTGAGCTAAGTTCATTTCATTTTATTTACAATCACCATTTCAAAATTTTTATTCAAATCATCAATTTTTCTATTCCAATTCAAGTCAAACTTAAATTTAGTTAGATAGTTAGAATTACATTCAATCTTAGTTGGAACGATCTTGTGCGTGCCTACTACATTATACTACGATTCCTACACTTGCGAGCATTAAAATTTGGATTTAATTGGGGTGGTTTTGATTAATCTGATTTTAGTAACAGAAACTAACTTGAAAACCCAATACGAACCTTTCATGTAATTAATTAACTAATTAATTAATCTTGATCATTCTTAATTAAACCATTTAATTGCTTATCCATCTCATTTATATTTCTTCACTTTCATCCTTACTTGGTGTACGATCCATTAGGTTCCAATTAGCGAGGCAGTGGACTCTTAACGATTGATTGTGAATTGAAACTACATTTCAATTCTCCCTTTGATGAAGATTAGTGTTTGCTAATCTTCAGGGCTTCCACAAACCATGAGTGACACCTAGCAGTATGTCATGGCTATCCAAGCTAAGTAGAAGTTGTTGGAGAACCTATCCAGCTACAATTATAATGCAATACGGTCATTCTCTAATACAATACTCTTAATCAAATTGTTTGAGTGATAATTTGTTTCATGTCTACTATCTAATGTGATACTTCTCTATATGATTCAATTGAATATGATTTGGAATAAACTTCCTAAGTCATATTGGTATGCTTTGGCCAAAGACTCCCGAATCATGTCTCAGAGTATCCTCTATCTACCATGGAAAGTTAGAGATCCTTTGTTGTGCATTTAAATGCCTACATGACTAGACGGCTGGACCTCAACAATGTTGTGGACACTCTCGATGGAATTCCTTTGACATGATCAAAGATAAATGACCTAACCATTAGACATCTATGATGCCTCAGGTCAAATGACTACTTTTCATATTGCAACTTACGAGTTCTTACATGACGTGTATGTTCGAACTCTCTTTTGATCGTAGTTCAATGTACTCGATTACCATTTTGAGCACCTATGTGTTTGTCTCAGTGTCCAACACTAAATGACTTGAGACTAGTCATACTCATGCTTGAGTTAACATAACATATACTAACCTTAGCGGATTGTCAATGCCCAATTGGCAATCCTTTGGCTAGGAAAGTTTTAGGAATGAACATAAGAGAAAGGTCTAGTTAATCTAACTTACTTAGATCATTTCTCTCTTAGATTAAATACATTCCTTGGATTCCCTTATTGCTTAAACACATAATACAATAAATAGTAATTAACAATAAGCTTTGCCCTTCATTAAACATATAATGGTTTAACACAATAAGTATTCCAAAAGCTATTACATCAACTGAGTGGCTTTGTGGGCATACTTCCAACTTATAGCCACCTTCCCATGTATCTAATACCCATCTTTTCCATATGGCGGTCAAGTTGGATTTGAGACATTGGCTTCGTTAATGGATCTGCTATGTTATCGGCTAAGGCAACCTAGAAGATGTTAACTTTCCCCTCGGTAGTATATCTTTTAATGATGTTAAATGGTCAGTCAAAATGCTTGTTTTTTTTTTATGAGCCTTGGGTTCCTTGGCTTGAGCTATCGCCCCACTATTATCACAGTACAAAGTTACTGGTGGTGTAATAGTTGGAACCACTCCAAGTTCAGTAATGAACTTCTTCATCCAAAATGCTTTTTTGCCAGCTTCAATTGCAGCGACATATTTAGCCTCCATTATGGAATCAGCGATTACATATTGTTTTTGCTTTTCCAGCTGACAGCCCCACCATTCAGAGTGAACACATATCCGGAGTGAGAACTTCCATCATCGACATTAGATTGGAAATCTGCGTTTGTATAAGCTTCCACTCACAACTCTGATGCTCCTCTATAAACAAGGAACATGTCCTTACTTCTTCTTAAGTACTTAAGGGTCGTCTTGATAACTACCCAGTGTTTTGATCTTGGGTTAGATTGATATTGACTAGTAATGCTCACAACATATGCGATATCAAGCCTTCTACGTATTATGGCATACATGAGACTTCCTATGGCGGAAGTATAAGGACTAGCACGCATATGCTGTATTTCTTCATCAGTCTTAGGTTCCATAGACTTAGAAAGGTAAATTCCATGTCTCACAGGAAGAAAACCTTTCTTAGATTGTTCCATCTGGAGCCTACTTAGCACCTTATCTATGTATATAGATTGGGATAATCCAATTAATTTTCCAGATCTATCATGATAGAGTTTATCCCAAGCACGTAAGATGTATCTCCTAAATCTTTCATGTGGAAGGTTTTGGACAACCATACTTTTACAGAAGAAAGTACTACACTGTCATTCCCAAATAGTAATATGTCTTCTACATATAACACTAGGAATACAACTGCATCCCCAACAACCTTTTCATAAACACAATTATTGTTTTCGTTTTGAGTAAAACCAAACGATTTGATTTCAGTGTCAAAACAAATGTTCCAACTCCGGGAGGCTTACTTAAGTCCATAAATGGACCTCTGAAGCTTGCATACCTTAGTCTTTTCAGACTTGGACATGAAACCTTTGGGTTGAGTTATATAGAGCTATTCCTCTAGGTAGCCGTTCAGAAAGGCCATTTGCACGTCCATTTGCCATATCTCATAATCATGGTAAGCAGCTATATCAAGCAAAATCTGAATGGACTTAATCATGGCTACAGGAGAGAAGATTTCTTCATAGTCAATCCCTTCTCATTACATGTAACCCTTGGCTGCTAGTCTAGCCTTATAAGTCTCAATGTTCCCATCAACACCTATTTTCCTTTTGAAGACCCATTTGTTTCCAACAGGTACTATACCTTCTGGAGGGTCTACAAGAGTCCATACCTAATTTTGATACATGGAATCCATCTCGGATTTCATGGCCTCTTGCCATCTCTTTGAATCAATGTTGGATATTGCTTCAGTGTAGTCTTGAAGGTCTTCATTTGTGTCATTGTCACCCAGAAGGTTCAATTCCCCAAAGTCATTATCCAAGCCATACCTCTTAGGTGGCTTGTTAACCCATTCAGATCTATGTGGAGTTAGGGGTTCAAGTACAGGGTTGTCAACTTGTCGAGTGCTTGTTTGTGGTTCATCATTAATCTCATTAATTTCCATCGTTTTACTTGTAGTTCATTTGAGAACAAATTCGTCCTCTAGAAACTTAGTAGTTCTGGCGACAAATGCTTTCTGGTTGTCAGGATGGTAGAACTCATATCCCATAATTTCTCTAGGATATCCCACAAAATAGCACCTAACTGATCTCGCTTTAAGCTTAGTAGCTTCAAGCTTATTGACATATGCTTCACAACGCCAAATCTTAATATGATTAAGACTTGGCTTTCTTTCATGCCATATCTCATAGGTCGTCTGTGAAACTGACTTGGAAGGTACTCTATTAAGTAAGTAAGTTGCTGTATATAGAGCCTATCCCCAGAATGTTACTGGTAGATCGGCAATTCTCATCATAAAATGAACCATGTTCATCAAGGTTCGATTTCTCCTTTCAGAAACTCCATCAAGTTGTGGAGTTCCCAGTGGAGTCCATTGTGATATTATTCCACACTCTTTGAGATAATCTAGGAATTTGTTACATAAACACTCTCCCCCTCGATCTAATCTTAGGATCTTTATCTGATTCCCAGTTTTCTTCTCAACTTCATTCTTGACTTCTTTGAACTCTTCAAAGGATTCTAACTTTTACTTCATAAGATACACATAGCCAAACCGAGAGTGATCGTCGGTGAATGTGATATAGTAGGAGAAGCCTCATCTAGATGTAGTAGACATAGGTCCACATACGCCAGTGTGGATTAACCCTAGAATTTCAGTGGCACGCTCTCCCTTCCCAGTGAATTGAGATTTGGTGATCTTCCCTTTCAAGCAATATTCACAAGTACGCATTTGGTCATTACCTAATAGGTGGAAATATCCGTCTTTCGACATCTTGCGAATCTTATCAAGGTTCACATGTCCAAGTTTAAGATGCCACATCTTTTCTCAATTAACTTCTTCGCTGGCCCTTTTGGGTTTTGAGGTATTCCCGCTTTCAATACAGTGCAACCTACTACTTGTCTCTAGGTGAAAAAGTCCCTCTATCATATTACCATGAGAGATAATACGACCGTTCAAGAATAAAGTGCAACTTATTTTGTCAAACAATACTGAGTGCTCATCTTGTAAAAGCATATAGATGGAAATCAAATTCTTTATACATGAAGGAAAATATAAACAATTTTTAAGTTCCAAGACTTCCCCAGAGGGAAGTTTAAGCATGTAGGTGCCTGCTACTTTTGCAGAGATCTTAGTGTCGTTCCCAACTTACACAATCATCTCACTATTGCGCAGTGCCCTGTTCCCTGTTAGTTTCTGCAATGAATTGCAGATATGTTGACCAGCGCCTGAATCAAATATCCAAGAATTGAAGCTTACTATAAAAGCACTCTCTATGACATAAATAGTCCCTTCAAAAGTTTGTGTCATAAGGCTCGCAATGCGCACCCTGTATTTCTTCTTCCAACGTTCAACCTTTCCATAATGAAAGCATGTTCATTTGGATTTTCTTGCCTTCTTATTATGCAACCTTTTCCTTATGATTGCATTCTCACTTCAACTGTCCTTTTTGAAACCTTGTTCAAATTCACAACATAGGTCAATCATCTCTGAAAGAGTACGATTGAATCTATTCACTTTATAGTTTACTATAAACTTAGTGAAATCATCCGAAAGAGATGCAAGGAAAAAGTCTTGGGCCATTTTCCCATCGATGGAAGTTCATAAACTCTCAAGATCTTGAAAGATCTTTTCCATCTTTTGTCCATGTTTTCGGACCGATGTCCCTTTTGCCATTTTGACATTTAATAGACTACAAACATTTGAGAATCGTATATTACTAGTCTCAATGTCATGCAACTTATGCAAATTATCAACCATGGCACAAGAAGTGTCCATATGCTTATGTAGCTTCTTAAGCTCCTCACTAAGTGAAGTGAGGAGGCATTTGGCTTGTAAGTCATCCTCATAGTGTCTAGCATAATTTTGACACTCCTCATTTGAAGCTAGTTTCATAGGAGGTACATGGGGAGGGAATTGCTTGAACATATACGATATGTCATTCATCTTTGAGACATTCTCAATGTGATGATACCAAGCAAGGAAACGTTGGCCCCTAAGGCTCTTTTTGTCAAGTATAATGGTAGGTGTAATTGTAGGCATGTTGTTAACTACATAACATAACAGAAATTGTATTAGATTGTTGATTTTAAAAACTACTTGATTAGGTCTTAAATCAAATAGTACCACCCACTATTTTTGGCAAATTTCATATCCCTCAATGGAATCCGAGAGTTATGTTAAACTCTTATCGGGGTATGGAAGGTCACCATTACCAAGCCCACCTCACAATGATATGATGTTGGTTAGCAATAATAATGATGAGAGAATAACGCTTTAGTCATTTACAACTCTTGTAATTACCCATCTAGTTTGGCCTCTAGGGAATGATGTTTCACAATGATATGATGTTGGCACCATTGCACTTAGTTAAGTCATTCCCACCATGCTAGTTCGTGTAGGGGTTCAAGAATAGCCTCACAATGATATGATGTTGGCCATCCTCATTGCCTACCTCACCACATCATGTATGTACATATGAACTCTTCTTGAATGTAAGCATATACTTTGAACTTCCCTATTATAGGATGAAGCCGGTGTATGAGTCACAAACAATTGGAGCCCACCACGATGGAAGGCCTATGAAAAGATGTTCAAAGCATCTCTCGCTTATCATCTTAATATTTGTTTTGTTGAGGGAGTAGTGTTAGGTTACATCAATTTCATTTTAATCATATTAAAAGAACTTGGGCATATCACAACTATTGGTCCAAGTTTATATGAATTAGTAGTATATAATACTCTCACTATTTTGATGAAACAAGCAAGACTATATGGAACTACTAACGAATGCATAGCATCCTCATATGGACTATATAGTCATTTTAGGTCTTAGGATGATTATGATCCGTTTGATTTGATCCAACACAAGCCTTGTGTTGGACCTTGGGTCTAAGGTAGGTAGTTGTTGATTTTACTTCCGTTTAATCTAATTAAACCGTCATTTTCTATTGGGTGTTGGACCAAACTATTCCAATTTGCATGCAGATAAACAAAAAGAAATACTTGAAATAAAGAGAAGGGCTTATGCCCTTTTACAACACATTTGATGGACTTATGCCATTTTACAACACATTTGAACTAATCAAATTGCATTCAAATCTAAACTACTTAAGCCAAACATTCATAATGTAAAGCGGCCAATCACATAACTCAATTGTCGAGGCATTTGGTTCATAATCACCATTTTCTTAATCAATCACATTAACTAAGAAAGCAACTTAAACAATCGATTTTCGAATTTATAGAATTGATTTCAATGGAACTAAATGAAATGAAAATCCAATTCTCATTAAAGCGACAAAACCATTTTGTTATCATCATAATTTGGGCCGAAAATGCAAGGACCTCAACTATTAGGCCACAATGCAAAAACAAAAAACTTTTGGGGTCACATTGTAAAAACACAAAAGTCCACAACTTCATGTAATTACAAGTAGAACCCCAAAATTTCAACAATTACAAAAACTTCATTAAAGGAGCAAAACAATTTGTCCTTTAGTGATTTTGGGCCTTTACATAAAAACGTAAATTTTTGGGTCAAAGTGCAAATACAAAAAATTATCAAAAATTTATGTAATTGCATAAAAGCCCCAAAAGTACCCCTACTAAGGGGTGTCCGGTTTTAGATAGTGTAAAATAAGGGTTGGTTTTGGTGAAAATTCAAAATTTTATAAAGTGTTGAAAAGGTGAAAGGTGTTGTAAATATGGTGGATGTCCACGCTGGCCACTAATCCATTAAGCTACAAGTGGGAATAAGGGCTGTCTTCCACTGTCTGCTGAAGTTTGATTCCTACAACTAACGTTTTCTATATAAATGCAACACACACCAAACATAGTGGTGATACGAAAAAAGAGAAACAGAAAGAAGAGAGAATAGAGAGAGTTATCTTTGTAATCTTATTACTTCAGATTATAAATGAAAGCACCATTGCTACTCTAAGGACGTACTCTAGTATGGTCATACTGACTGTAGAGGAACCTCGTAAATTTTGTGTCTTATTTCATTCATTCCATTGCACACACCGTGGATTTTACAACACGTTATCAGCACGAGAAGCTCTCGAAATCCAACCTGTGAACAACCGGGTGTATTTTTGAAATGGAACATCAGTGGTGGCAAGAGCAGCCCATTGCGCTATGCGAACTTCATCGGCAAGTTCGTCAATCCTAACGACCCTCTCTGGAGCGCCGTTACAAGAGTACTCGGGAGTTCCAAAAGTCTCACATGCACCCTTACACGCGTCGCCATCGCCAACCCTTCACTCAATCAAACACATTTAATTGCTTATCCATCTCATTTATATTTCTTCACTTCCATCCTTACTCGGTGTACGATCTATTAGGTTCCAATTAGCGAAGCAGTGGGCGATTGTTACTTTTAACGATCGATGGTGAATTGAAACTACATTTCAATTCTCCCTTTGATGAAGATTAGTCTTCGTTAATCTTCAGGGCTCCCACAAACCATGAGTGACACTTAGCAGTATGTTATGGCTACCCAAGCTAAGTATAAGTGGTTGGAGAACCTATCTAGTTACAATTACAATGCAATACGGTCATTCTCTAATAGAATAGTACTCTTAATCACATTGTTTGAGTGCTAGTTTGTTTCATGTCTACTATCCAATGTGATACTTCTCTATATGATTCAATTGAATATGATTTGGAATAAACTTCCTAAGTCATATTCGTATGCTTTGGCCAAAGACTCCCGAATCATATCTCAGAGTATTCTCCCTCCACCATGGAAGGTTAGAGATCCCTTGTTGTGCATTCATATGCCTACATAACTAGATAGCTTGACCCCAACAATGTCATAGACACTCTCGATGGAATGCCTTTGACATGATCAAAGATCAAAGACCTAAACATTAGACATCTGTGATGCCTCAGGTCAAAGGACTAGTTTGCATATTGCAACTTACGAGTTCTTACATGACATGTACATTCGAACTCTCTTTTGATCGTAGTTCAGTATACTCGATTACCATTTTGAGCACCTATGTGTTTGTCTCAGTGTCCAACATTAAATGACTTGAGACTAGTCATACTCACGCTTGAGTTAACATAACATATACTAACCTTAGCGGATTGTCAATGCCCAATTGGCAATCCTATGGTTAGGAACATTTTAGGAATGAACATAAGAGAAAGTTCTCGTTAATCTAACTTACTTAGATCACTTCTCTCTTAGATTAAATACATTCCTTGGATTCTTTTATTGCTTAAACACATAATACAATAAATTGTGATTAACAATAAGCTCTACCCTTCATTAAACATATAATAGTTTAACACAATAAGTATTCCAAAAGCTATTACATCAAATGAGTGGCTTTGTGGGCATACTTCCAACATCTGGACCTGCAGTCTAGCCAAAAAATAAAAGAGAATTCATACTTTTGTTATTAATGTTATTGGTGCGGTATAATCGCCCATCATATAGTGTGTATGTGTGTGTGTGTGTGTGTGTCAATATGAATGGTACAGTTTGATCACCCTCACCCTTTATATATTAATATATGTGAAGGCGCGACACCGTTGCCCTTCTTATAATAACAATTATTATCCTTAAGTTTTGATATTTATGTGAATGGTGCTGAATTAAAGCCCTTGTCACAATCATTACTCATTTAAAGCAATTTATTTATAGTGGCTGACATTACCGCCCTCTGCTTTAATTTATTTATTGTACTACATTTTGTTATGATGAGTATAACAAGGGCCTGGAGTCCTTTGATCAAATTAGAACCTGAAGTTTTTTTTATCCTCATCATATAAAATGATTGGACCTGAAGTTTCATCATATAAGAAGATCGAACCTAGATTTCCTTGATCATCATCATATAAAAGATTGGGCCCGAAGTTCCTTGATCTTGATCAAAATCAAAATCTGAAGTTTGTGAATCAACTGAGAGAGTAGCAGTTCCTCAACTAAAAATGACAACCATAAGCACCTCTGTCCATAGACTATTATATGAGGGTTAGAAATTCCTTGATTCATGTAAATGAGGACCATAAGTTCCTTAGTCCATGTACAGGTTAAGTATGGGCATGATTTCCAAAAATATGAACCTAAAGGTTCCAATGATGTCGATATTGAGAATAAATTTTGAGTACATATGTATAATGCTTTGATCTGAAGTTCAAAATATGAATAATGTTAAGAACTTAAAGTTTTAACATTTTTGTAGGCATGTGTTGTGGTATGAATTAATTATCGCAGGTTTTGTCATACCTAAATTTCTTCAATTTGGAACAAGAAAATGGTGAATTTAGTAAAACTCGATTTGATTATCATCGGCATATTAATGGAACCAGAAGTTTCATGCATGTATAAAACCAGAATAAAGGGAACTTTTCTATGTATATACACGTGCATATACATAAGTTACATCTACAAAAAAAACAAAGGTTGCTTATGTGAAGCCTCAGTACTTGGCAGAACTACAGAAGGGGGAGGCACTGGAGATTGTTCATATAAAACCTCAGTATTTGGTGGAAATTCAGAAGGAGGAGGCACCAGTGGTTAATCAGTTAAAGCCTCAACACTTGGTACAACACCAGGCGGTGAAGACAATGGATGCCTTCAGAACAGAGCCAGAAACCTCTGATGGTCGCTTTGAATACGACTTTTGGATTCTTGCAGCTGGTCGAGCTTTCTTTTCATGCACGTTGAGTAATTATTTGCAAGCATGTGCAATTCTATATCCTCGTGCTTTAGCCCTTTAATCTCTTGTCTAAGGCTTGCCACCTCAACCATTAATGATTCAACTTGGCGAGTTCGAGCAAGTAGATATTGGCCCATATTAGATACAGAGCTTGCACACTAAATACTGAAAGCCAAAGAGTCTTTGAACAACCAATTCATCGGACTATTTTGAAAGTATTCTTATATCCTTGGGAGTGAGAAGATTCATAGCTACTATTGTGGCAGTTATATCATTCTTTATCATAAAGTTACCAACCGTAAGAGGATCATTAGAGGATAAGAAGGATAGGCACCATATATTGTCTCGAAGAGGCACGTCTGCATCTTCCATAACATTCAAATTGAAACAACGGTCAGATGGACAAGCCATTTTCAAAAATGATGAAAGAAGAGAAAGTCAAATAAATTAAAATCTTAGAGATACAACAGAAGTAATTTTCATAGGAGGACAACTTTCCGAGCATGCTTTTTCGATGCAATTGGTGCCTCTACAAAAGAAGAGGCAATAAGGACACTTGTTAAAAAAATCGAAGAGACACCGCTCTCTGAATTTCAGAAGATGGACTTTCCTGAATTAATTTCATTGGAATTTTTAGATACAATTTTAGTTTTCTAGATACCAAGGACAACCCTGTCAAAATATCTTTGGCAAATTTGAAAAGCGTGAATTCTACTGTTCCAACTACACCACTATTGCCGACAAGCGTGAACAAGATGTTCCCAACAGCACCACTACCTTCTATTGGAAAATCCTTATATATGTCGACCTTTGTCCTCTATGGCAAGGCAGATCTCCAATAATGTCTAACTCTTATTTCTTGATGAGAATGCATCTTCAACCAAGCCTCTTAAAATACTCAGCTTTCCTCTTCTCTAAGAAAACCTCTTCAACCAAGTTGCTCAAAATAGCCAACTAATTTACTTAGCAAGAAAATATTTTTGATCAAGAAGCTTTACATCAGCATCAAATCCTTGTGCTGTTTTTCTTCAAGAGCAAAAATATCTCATATCATCAGGGTCTAGAGCAAGATTATCTCATATCATGTTTTTTCCCTGTCTTTTCCTTTGCTCTTGTTCTTACCTAAAATAAAACTTCTAGTCTAGAATTAATTGTCTACAACCTAGGCGTGATTGCTTACTTTGCATTGTTCTCGAGTAGTCATCTTCAATTATTGTTGAAGCCGAGTTTCAAGTCTCTAACATCCCTAACAGTTGGTATGTTATTGGCTCTTTATACTGAAGCTGCCAAGTGTGGATGAGTCACCAAGAAGTGATGCTTTGAAGGACCATTCAAAGGCAAAGGTTGCACACCACTTTTGCTATGTGTAGGAGGCTGAAGCTGAAGGATCAATGATGATCCTATAGAAGTTCAAAGGGAGAAGATGAGTGGCTGACTAAGTGAATGGAAGACCAAAGTTCAATGATGGGAATCTTACTCAAAGCCCCAGTAAACTCTACCATTTTATATTATTCCAATGATGTAAAGGTAATACTGCATACTTGAAGCATGAGAATCGTCGCATGGATTCAAGTTCTTCCATGGACATGATAATTTTAATATATCTCATGCCTGAGGCATGATGGAGGTATAGATTCCAATGATTCAACTCCCCAGAAGTGGAGATTAAAAATCCAATCTCTTTAACGCTCTAGAGGAGGTTATGATCCAAATTCTCCAAACAATTCATCTAATAAGAGATGACTGTCCTAGAAGAGCCAATGTAAAACCCCTGAAGAGGCAAGGATATCCAAAGTAATGAAATGCTTATAAATATGCATGCGCATGCACATGCACATGAGAATTATGGGTTCACGAATTGATGATTAACAATGTTAATTTTGGTTTTACAGTAGCTACTAAATTTATCAATGAGTAGTGTTGATATTGAGTCATGTTCTTTTGTTCGTTGACTAAAATGAAAAATTATTGGCCAAAATAGAGAAAGGCAATTCCATTACAATTTATTAAGAATGTAAACAAATGGACCTATAGTACAAATTGCCAAATGATATTGAACCCAGAAGGTTACATATGGGCATTTGTAATATAGTGAACTACACTCATATGATATGACACAGGGTTCCTAGTTGAAACCTGAACTTGTGATATACTCTTGTAAACATGATTTCTCATTGTGAAACTTGTTTATTTAAATGGAGAATTATATATTACACGAAACTTTATGAAATGCCTGAAGCATATCTCCATAAGTAAATCCCTCAAGTATAAATGGAAGCAAGTTTCTTTGTATAAATTTCAAAAGAGAATGTGTCATGGAGTGTAGAAAATCCCTAAAGGACTCAAATTGCTTGAAGAAAGTCCTGGAAGCGTAAAGCATAAATTATGTACTCAATACCAATAAATGAAATAAATTGCATTAGTGACTACTATCATTATGATATTGTTGCAATGTACTAAATCTTTTGCAAGAGTTGATATTAGATTGGGACTCCTGAAAAGTCTAAAAAAATTATAAAGTGTTCAAAGGAATATTATCTCGAGTTGCAGATTGAACAATATGGCAACACGAATGTCACACCCTGGAAATGGGGTCGGCAGAGAAATAAACCCGGTGCCCGATGTGTGAATAAAAGTAAAAATAGAATAGGAAACAAACTTCTCTTAAAAAATAAATCCAAAATCTATACAAGGTATCCATAAATAAATAAAATCCTTGAAATCCCTCGTCTAACACAACCTCAACTCGTTTACCCTTCATTAATCTTGTACCAAACTTGCAAGGCCTAAATTTATAGGGTGAGCAAAATCACAGCTCAGTAGGGACATAAGTCTTATCAAGGATAATTGTCATGGCTAAACCAAGTGTCCTAAAACACATAATGAATTATAACATGTTATCAAATATAAATTATAGTCCATGAGTGCAACTTACTTCAATTACCCAGCCCATTAATTTATATAACAAAACACACAAACCTGCATGTCCCATACCATGCATTTTACCATTGCAATAGTGGTCCAAATGCTTTATTATATAAACTAACCCCCGTAACTCAATCAACCCAAATTTTCCATTTTGTTGGTCGTCTTGTTCTTCTCTCGGTCACCAAAGTCTCCACTACTTCATACCATTCTTATAATTTCACTTTTGTCACCCTTACTGGTCCCTACGAGAGTCGAACTCAACCACACAAAAGAATATTTCCATTTTCTATCCCAATCTTGAATAACCAATAAAATCCATCCACTCCAATATGCAATGACATGTGTATATAATCAATATTACCACAATATCCACATTATCAACAATAACAGTAATATAAATCATATCCCAATATCCGTAATTATATCAATTATAGAGGTATATCAAGTATAACACATATTTCACAAAGCTTAAACAAGACAAATACCCCAATGGTGATAAGTTCCCCAAGAAATCCCTACCTCGATTCCAAAGCTAAAACGAAGATTCACGTCACTACTGCAATAACTAAGCTCCACATACTTGAGCAAGCTCCTTGATCACTCCTAATGCCATGTATTTCTTCCACTCTATTTTCTTTTCTAATCTCTCTCTCTCTCTCTCTCTCCCTAACACACACACACACACATATATATATATAATGTAATATATATACACACGTATACACAGAACATTCATGCATACATGCATGGCTTCTCAGTAGCCAACATATGTTTCCTAAAGTGGTGAATGAAGAATGAAATATAAGCCTCTATTTATACTAGAATTAGGCGGTGTCAAACTTTGCTTCCAATTGGATAGTTTTGCCGCTAAAGATGACTAAGGCATTGCAATACAAGGTGTCGAATACATAGCTAATATGATTGACATGTCCAACTAATAGCTTCAAATAATGTGCATATTAGACTGCTTTGTCAGCACTTATCATATAAACTAGGCACGTTGCAACACCGTCAACGATTATAGGGGCAAGAAGCATCGGCAGAGCCAAGTACAAGGTTCCGGTGGACTGTAGCATAAGGAGAGTTTTAGTTCTTTAAATTTAAAAATACTAATTGATTCGACTATTTTATGATTGTTAATTGTCATGGATAACCTAGCAAATGAAAATTTTCAACTATATGACTTTTTTAGAAAAAATAAGAATTAATAAATGTTAAATAAATTGATCACCCCAAGAATTTAATAGTATAAAATTACAACTTTCGATGTAAAGAATATTTATTAACTTTCAATTGATTATTTTATTCGTTTAATATAGTTATCTTAAATGTTTCCAAGGTTCCAAGGAATAAAAAATATTTATTTTATTGATTTGATTTGAAAGTTCTAAAGTCTAAAGCCTAGAAAACGTGACATTTTGAGGTCTAAAGGTCTATAACATGTCTGAGTAGGATTTTCTCTCCTCCTATTACCATCATCTCCCATCCTCTCATCTCACTTTTCTTTTTCTCTTATTCTCTATATAAAAAATTCAAAACAAGATGTAGACATAGCGTAATCGCAACCGTTAAAATAAGAGGGAATGGAAAGGGATAGAGATTAGGAAGGTAGAGAATCTAATTCCTATCACTCACACACGACTGTCAAATGTGAATTTCAATTTGAGAAATGCTTCAAGGAGACTCTCCAAGGGAAAGTCTTTGTAGACTCTCCGTCACCTTCTGTTTTTAACAAAATATTTAATAATGTTGGCACGAGAATTATGCCAAAAATATGAGTTGACAGAGTCTATGGAGTCCTACTTTTGAGAGTCTCCTTACCATTTCTCTTCAAATTTTCATAAATTCAAACCTTTTAGCTTAACCTATCTACCGAATATTTCCTAGCTCCTAACTGAGAATGGTAGAGTGGTATCTGTTTTGGATGGGCTGAGAATAATAGGTATACTAGACCTTTATATCAAACTGCGTTTCAAACACCCACCCTAACAAAATAATAATAATAATAATAATAATAAACATTTAATTTTAAAACATAGGATCTCATACCCTCCTCAAAAAAATTTCATCCTTGAAATTTACTAAACCGAACTCTTTTCGTTCAAAACTAATGAACTTCAAGTAATCTTGTCCTACAGTTTCCAAGGGTGTCTAATAATTGGGCTTTCATACCATTCTGTCATGCCCCAGACTCGGGGTTAGCAGAAAAATAAACCTGACGCCCAGCGCACAAATAAAAGTAAAAATAAAACGGAAAACTAACTTCTCTTAAAAAAATAACTCCAAAATCTTTACAAGGTGTCTAGAAATAAATAAAATCCTTAAAATATCTCATCTAACACAAGCTCAACTCGTCTACCCTTTGTTAATCTTGTACCGAACTTGCAAGGACTAAAATGTATAGGGTGAACGAAATCATAACTTAATAGGGACATATGTCTTATCAAGAATAATTGTCATGGCTAAACCAAGTGTCAAACAACACGTAATCAATTATAACATGTTATCAAATATAATTTATATTCCATGAATGTAGCTTAACTTCAATTACCCAGCCCATTAATTTATATAATAAAACATGCGAACCTACATGTTCCATACCATGCATTTTACCATTGCAACGGTGGTCCCAATGCTCTATTATATAAACTAACCCACGTAACTCAATCAACTCATTCTTCTCTTGGTCGCCATCTCGAAATTAACGCATAAAATCCATCCACTCCAATATGCAATGACATGTGCATATAAGCAATATTACCACAATATCCTCATTATCAATAATAACAATAATATAAATCATATTCCAATAACCGCAATTATATCAATTATAGAGGTATATCAAGTATAACACATATTTCACAAAACTTAAATAAGACAAGTTCCCCATTGGTGATAAGTTCCCCAGGAAATCCCTACATCAATTCCAAAGTTGAAACGAAGATCCACATCACTACCGCAATAACTAAACTCTACGTACTTGAGCAAGTTCCTTGATCACTCCTAATGCCATGTATTTCTTCCACTCTATTGTCTTTTCTAATCTCTCTCTCTATAACACACACACACGAGTGTGTATATATATATATATATATATGTATATATATATATATATATAATGTAATATATACACACACACATATACACGAACCATGCATGCATACATGCATGGCTTCTTAGTAGCAAACATATGTTTCCTAAAGTGGTGAATGAAAGAATGAAATATAAGCCTTTATTTATAGTAGAATTAAGCGGTGTCAAACTTGCTTCCAACTGGATGGTTTTGCAGCTAAAGATGACTAAGGCATTGCATGTACAAGGTGTCGAATGCATAGCTAATATGATTGACATGTCCAACTAATAACTTCAAATAATATGCATGGTAGAGCGTTCTGTCAACACTTCTTATGCAAACTAGGCATGTTGCAACACGGTCAACAATTCTAGAGACAAGAAGAAGGTGACTGAGAATGGAGAAGAGGTATCTGTTTTGGATGGGTTGAGAATAATAGGTATACTGGACCTTTAAATCAAACTGGGTTTCTAATACACCCACCCTAACAAAATAGAAATATATGTATATAATAATAATAATAATAATAATAATAAACATTTAATTTTAAAATACGGGGTCTCACAATGAATCTTATCCATCGAAATGCTTATGGTATTAAAGAACCATATGGATTGAAGATTTTGAGTTATATACTCAAATGATTAACCAATATTTAGACACTAAGAAAGATCATTCATCCTCGTGAGGGAAATGATGAATTGATAATTGGTCTAGAAGTATCATATCTTAGTGAAGTATGTGCCTTCATGTATTTAGTACAATACACTGAATCAGATGTTACATTTCCTGTGGAGCACAATACCAACAAATGGGTATTGCAATGAAATAAAGTTTATCTATTGATATCTCTAGGAAATTATAGACATGTGCTTGTTCTATTCCAAAGAACTCATTGATAGCCATGGTCTTTGATAGGATTCTTACCACCTGCAAAAATAAGGATAAAAACACTTAAACATACTTGCAAGAAAACAAGGTTATCATAGTATAGCAGCTCAAGTAAGGTTATTTCCACATGGATTGGATGAATAATTTATATTTAAAACCAACTCTTAATTAATTATTTAAAACAAAGTTTGGAAAAAGTTGAGTTTGTGACTTAAAATATTAAAAACAATTAAATAAATCAACTAGAAAACAATTTAAAGAAAATCAACTTAAAAGGACACTAGGGTTTCACAGTCACTTTAACAATCCTATGTAGTTCTTCCAATTACTTATGAATTACCCATGCATATTTTGAAGGTTAGGTTTTTCTAATATATATATCCTACTTGGAAACTCCAACATAAAACATATATCTAACATGCAACCCGTCTGGACGTTCGGATCAAATATGAACATGAATGACTCATTAAGTTTTATGAAAGCACTTTGAAAAACCATGTAACCCTTAAGACGTAATGTTCATCTTAAGTGAAATTACAATTATTAACCACAAGAAGCCAACGCGAATTTCAGGGGACCTTCCGGCCAAAATTGCATCAAATTTCTTTTCTAAATATCCTAATGGTTGCGAGTTACTAAGACAATTAGATAATTTAAACACAGTGATTAATAATTCAAAACATGCACGTGTAATATCATAAGTAAATTGAAAATAAACTACATATTCTTGCTAAGGCTTGTGGCCTCACCCTAGCAAAAGAAACTAGTTACGAACAATCATAAAACAAAAGGATTTTATTGAAATAGAAAAATGATAGAAAACACCTTGAAAGAAAAATACAAATCGTCAAAACCTCACTAAGTTCTCTGAATTGGTGCTTCTCCCCCATAATGGCTAAACGGCCTTATTTATACTACAACAAAATAAAACCTACCTATAAAAGGTCTTAGAATTAAACTAGGAATTAAAATAAATTAAGATAAACTAAGAAACAATCTCCTAGTCAATCATGGAGAAATTTGCCATCGAACAAATCTGCCACGTTTTAGACCTAAATCTCCTCCAAATCTGACCCATGATAACTTGTTTTAAAGATTAGAACAATTTGAACACATCTCCAGAAAGGGCCCGAACCAAAAATAGGCCATCTTGGGCTCTAAAATTCGCGCTGCTCCTGTATTTCATTGCCAACAATACGTCACTTTGACAACACTGCGCGCTGCTCCTGTATTTCATTGCCATGAATAAACTGTTGGGTGGAAAAATCTGATATTTTGACATGATCAAGATAAGAGACTCACAAACATCCTTCAGTTGGAATTACTCCAAAATTCATATATTTGATCACGTTTTTCTCCGAAGAAGTCGGAAATCCTATATTGAAAATATATAACAAAGTATCAAAATTCCACCAAAATAATAACCAAAATAAACTAAGATAGGGTAAAATATGTAGCATAATATTGACTCTTCAGTCTTATTGGGGAAGCAAAATTTGATTATCTTTCTAGCTTGTATACAGATGACTCCCAAAAAAGGATTTGTATAGATTGATTCTACAACAATCAAGGAAGCACATACATTGCTACATCTTCATATATATTAGGAATACATGTGTGTTGGTTAAGACATGTGGTCCATCACCATTTGGAGCGCATGTGATTCACCTTCAGAAGCAAACACTCCAACTATCGCGTATTGGCTTGATGACAAATTAGTTAATCCAAGCTTATTCTATTTAGTGGGACCATCTAAGGTCAATTAAAGACTTAGGGTCTTCCAAGGGGAGTGTTATAAAGGTGGATGACCCACTTGAAGAAAAAGCCATCGACAACCAACAAATATTGAAGTTATGCTGCCTACTTTCACACTTCTTAACCTTAACAAAGAAGATATAATTTCTCTATATAAAGGTCTATCAGCTTACAGATAGAATAGAGAAACATAGATACAATGTATTGTGTTCATGACTTTGTAATTTCAATATGATAATGAGAGAGACTACTGCTACTGTCTCGAGGATGTAGGCACACTTGCTAAACCTCGTAAATATTTTGTCTTATTTACTTTATGTTCCACTGCACACGTATCCTCATTTTCACAACAGTTAGAAAATTCTCAAAATTTTCCACTATTTACTTAGGAAAGCTAAAGTTAACCACAAACAAAACTACTTATTGCCATGTAAGGTTCTAAAAGACACTAGGCGCTAGTCGAGTGGCGGGCTGGGGCCTAGTGCCTAGGCAGCTAGGCGAGGCCTAGGCGGGGGCTTAGGCAGACTAAGCGGATTTAAGTAAATTTATTATATATTGTATAAATAAGTGCTTATTTATACTTAAAAAAAAACACATAATTGTAGACATAAATTGCAAAATAAAATGACATATAGATTATAAAGTATTTAAACATATTGAAAACATGGGGAACATGTATATAATGAGTGTTCATCGAAGTATTCAACTAGGCGGGTTTAGACAGGCTAGGTGAGTGCCTAAGTAGCCTGGGTAGATGCCTAAGCGCGTCTAGGTGCACTTTCTTAATTTTCAAATGTCTAGGGACTAATCAGGACAGTGGCTAGCCACCTAGCGTCTAGGAGGAGGCTAGGCGGGGCTAGGTGGCGCTAAGCGGAAATTTTTAGAACATTACTGTCATGAATTAAAAAGCCGAAAATAAAATAAAAGAACAATGTTTAATTTTTTTTTTAAAATATATTATAGGTCTTAAAATTAACCAGATAATCATCACTTCAATTACGTATCTAGCAGTTATGGGAATACGGATTTATAAGCTAAATTAAATAATTTGAATCTGATAATCTGATTATACACACGCTATCGATCCAAATTTGAATGGAGTAAATCCGATCTGAACCTTGCCTTTGAGGGATATGTTATACTTTCTAAGTTGTTTGATGAATGTATGGCAATTCCCCAGCGCAATTGCAACATTAGGTGCTTACATTGCACAAAAGTACATACTATGAAACATATAGCATTAGGGATTATAAATAGGCAGCTGGAGTTGAGTCTATCCATGTTCATTGCGCAAGCAAACATTCAGTCACTCGTAAACAGTCCAAGTGCTACATTATATCAAAAAATGCCTCCTTCCGACACAAATAACAACGATGAAAGTGAGTCAATATACCAGCGGATGTCACTGGTAGATGCTCCAGACTTCCCTCAGGTCGAAAATGAGTCAATATACCAGGACCTCGTGGACTGTTGTCGGGAGAAGGGGAACGAAGAGGCTTTGTTCTGACATGGAATGGATCACTACTTTGGCAGAGGAAGTACCAGCGGCGTGTTGGGACAAGAATGGCTGATGCACGCAGCTAACGGTGGGCATCCTTGCGCATCGCTTGCTTATGGCTCGATTCTGGTGATGTTTGGGGGAGCCGATGTCGCAAGAAGTTTTAACACCATGTCTAATGCGGTTAATCCATCGAATTTACAGGAATGTAGGGACAGAATGGCTGAATATGTTGGACGTGCCGTATGGATGCGTGGCATCTGAGCAGCAACACACACTAGATTGTCCTGATGGATAGTTTTCTTCAATACACAGCATCTCGGGTTTAAACATTTTTTTATCCTCCCATTCACTTGGTGTAGCTTAAAATAATGATCTCGTTTGTAATAATAATAATTAAAAAAAGTATGCATGTTAGATTTTTGGTCCCTGGAGCAGATTTCTGAAGAAGATAATGCACAGTACATTCAAACTAAAGGAACTACGGTGAAGGTACGATACTTTCGCTATTAACATACCACTGAGAAAATAAGGGGTTCATTCAAGCATCAACAAATGACGATTCATCAACTGAAGTGTCATGCTACATCAAAATTTGGGGCTCCATTTTCTAATTTCTGCTCTAAAATCAACCTCCTATGTATACCGATTTTTCACCAACAGATCTCCCTGAAATTTGAAATGACGAAAGATTATTTCCATGTGAAAGAATTCAAGGGAAAGATCATAGAGTGCCCCGGAAATAAGTGAAACAACTGCATCTGACTGAACAAACATCTGAAACGATGCGGATTTTCATGGCCAACACCTTTTACCACAAGCCGATGAACTTCCACCAAATCCCTCCAACTCCAAGCCAAATAATGATGTTGACGACGGATATAAGGAATCCGTAACCCCACCACTTGGCAAGTGGAACGTAGTTAGCACCATAAAAAACAGGTGCTGACCCAATGCCGTAATGGGTAAGACCACCCATGAGGTTGGAGAGGAATGCAAGCACCATCGCTCCAAAGTATGGAGGAGTACCAAGAGCGGTAGAAACAGACAAGAAAGCTGTAAACATGGCACCGATATGAGCAGCTCCACTGGCGAAGAAGTAGTGAGAATAGAAATATAGAAGAACCAGAATGCCAAAAGATGCTTGCCATGAAAGACCCAATCCGCCAACAAACTGTAAAACGAGCAGAATAGTTGTTAATGATGACCAAAGGTAAAACCTACACTTTCAACATAAGAATTTCTAACATATACATACATATATATACATATATTTAATGGGTTGGATCTGGGGACACTTTTGACCCACATTTTGACACATGTTTTTGTGGGGCTCATTCCATAATGTGTTTCAACAATCCGAACCTTCTATTTTTAGGTCTTCCCTCAAAGATATGTCTACCAAAAATCACCCAAATCTAAAACCATATTACCGTTGGATTAAACTTAGTATTTCTTTGTAGAACTGTAATTGTCCATTTTATTCACTACAACTGATTGTGTTATCTATTACCGTTGGATTAAACTTAGTATTTCTTTGTAGAACTGTATTCGTCCATTTTATTCACTACAAATGAATGTGTTAATAATTTTGGATTTGTCTTTTTTTTTTTTTTTTTTTTTTTTTTTGCAAGGATGATCTAGGAATGATGTACTTAAATACAGACGGTTCAGATCGTTGAAATACATTATGAAATGAGCCCTATAAAATGGGTGTCAAAAGCGCATGTCCCCAGATCCTAACCCATATTTAACACTGGTTTTCTCACTATTATCAAAGTAAATTGCGTGCACAGGGCACATCATATCTAATTTGGTCTTAGTCTCACGTCAGAAAATTCATTAAGGTTGAGGTCTTATAGCAGGAGACACAATATTAGTGCGCCAATGCATATGCTTTAATAGAAGTAGATAATCTAGCAAATTGTAAATACAGTAGTTTATGCCAGTAAACAAAAACATCCCGAAATCAGATGATGGATAACCGGCAGATTGACTTGTGAACTAAACAATTCTGAAAGGACCATAAATTAAGTTAGGATGAACCCTATTTTATGTTTCTGACCTAAAGTTTTTCACCACAGAAATCAACTACATTTATTACTTTTAATAGTGGTGATATCACAAGCATGCACGAGTAAGTGACCAGAAAGCGGAAAGAAAGACAAACCTTAACTACGGTCTGGCTAAACCAAGAAATAAGACCGTATTTGTTGAGATACCCAGCCATTGCAATGAGTGCAGCAAACCAAGTAAGTGTATCCCAGGCCACTGATTCAGCTAAGCACTCCTTCCATGTAATAACACCAGTCACGAGGAGAACAGATAATCCAAGAATAGCAGCAGTAACAGCATCCACACTCAAAACTCCTCCAAAAATCCAAAGCCCAACCTGATGTTCTCAGAAAAAAAGAGGGTAACTATGAGCATAGATATTTTAAATCACACAACAGATTTACATATGCATCCAAGACACTTGCATACACGTGTTAGTAAGGGGATATAATTTATGACAACCAAGTGAATATTGCTGCACTAGTATTTCATGCTAAACTGCTAGAATAATCAGCACATAACCCCTACGCACGCCGTTGCAAAGGTGGTCAAAGGGAACACCAGCAACGTTAGGTTACCTAAGCACTAATTGACTAAATCCCACCCCATGACAAAAACTTAAAGTAGACGAGTCAAATTTGCAGGTGCTGAATACAGATCATGTCAAATGGGCATCTATATAAGAACCATTCTAGTGTATTATAAATGTGCAATTGACAGGATGGACCAATCAAATTGTCTAAGAAACATGCAAATTCAGAAACTAAAGGCACATACAAACTTAGAACATTCAGCTTAAGCTTGTCAACGGAGATCAATGACACTGAATGTAAGCATGCCGATGATAACCAATTAAATTCTTGAAACTATTCAATCCAGAAACTTGTTACAGCCTCTTTCGATAATAAGAGAGTGTCGCTATTCAATGTTGAAAATCATTGAAGTATGCTAGAGTAACTCAATGCGGTCGTCCTCAATGCATTTATACACCATACCCATTATTGTCAAATTTAGCTCATAAAGCAACTTCAAAACATACCCAAATTTGAAGCACACACAATCTACGAACAAACACAAGAAACTAACAAAAAAGAAGAAATGAGTACCGTAAGAAACAGTGTGCCGGCCATGATAATCTCTTTGTTAGACATCGGCCCCATCTTCTCCAGCCTTTCCCTGGCAAGCTTTGGCGCATCCGGGCTGCTCTTCACCTCCGGCGGGTAAATAATGTACAACAACAACGGCACCACAATCAACGACACCAAACCGGGGACAATCGCCGCCTTGGCCCAATCCGTCCACCCAATCGTCTGCTTAATCGTGTTTAATGTCAAGTTGGCGCTCAAGGGGTTAGCAGCCATGGCCGTCAAGAACATTGCCGATGAAACCACCGAAGTCTGGAAGCACGTGAGCATCAACCACGACCCCAACTTACCCTCGGTCCCGTCGCCAACATTGCTGCCGCAGGCGACGCAGAGGGACTTCACCAACGGCAAGAAAATCCCACCAGCTCTGGCCGAGACAGAGGGGATCGCCGGTGCCAACAAGGCCTCGCTGAAGACCAGACTGTACCCTAACCCTAGAGAGGAGCTACCGAAGAGGGAAACGAACTGGTACGCAATTCGATTTCCGAGTCCAGTCTTGATGAAGCCTCGGGCGAAGAAGAAGGCGAGGGCGATGAGCCAGGGGATTGGATCTCCGAAGGCGGAGAAAGCGGCGGCGAAAGTCAGCGTTTTCGTGAGGACAGAGGCACCGAGGCCGAGCAAGGCGACGGCTCCGAGAGGCAGGGGCTGAGTAATGATACCGACGATGGTAGCGAGGAAAATGGAGAGGAGCTGCCACGCGTTTTTAGTGACTCCGGCAGGAGTGGGAACGAACCAGAGAATAAGTCCAGTCGCAATGGACGCGATTAGAGGCGTCATCGCCGCGCCCTGCCATGGTTCCTTGGCGGGAGTGATGGCGGACCCGCCGCTGGCTACAGTGGCCTTGACGGGGAAGCCGCGGCGGGAGGGAGTGAAGTCGCGGGTTAAATTGGAGAGCTTGGGGGAGGAAATGAGGGGGGAGAGGGTTTTGTTGAAACCGAGGGCGTCGCTTTTGAGGGAGTTTCGACGAGTTTGGGAGGCGGGAAACGGCTTTAGTACTAAAGATTTGGGGAAGGGAGTGCGGGATCTAAGGGAGGGGAAGGTGGGGGTGGTGGCGGCGGTGGTGAGGGCGAGGGACGCCATCGGGATGGCGGAGGATGGGATCTGCTGCGGTGGAGCTCAGAGAAGCAGCGGGAGCAGGAGCAGCAAGTGTTGGTAGTTAAAGAGAGAAATTGTCGAAATGGAGGGGCTTAAAGGGGGAGGGGTATTTATGTCAATGTTGGAGAGAAATGTGTGCTGTTGAATTGAGATCTGACGCCTGGATTGGTGATTGGAATGTACGCAGCGGCTTTGGAAATGTCGTCTGAACTGGCTGGCAGTTGGTAGTTTGAAAATCGAAATGTCCGTCCAAAGTCTTTTAACATTATCAATTTCTCAAATTCTACGAATCTAATGATATTTCTCTTTACTTATAAGTAAGAGATTTTATATTTAATTCTCGTTAAAGACGAATTTGAATTACATTATTGCTAACCATTGTGAGGCTAAACATATTCTCTTCCCTAATGTAAATAATATTATTCAAAAGAAAAAAAAAATCATCTATTCCTCTTGACTTTCGATTCTTGTGAGAAGAGGATCCATATGTTGTGTGACATAATCTAATAATATATTGTTATATTACATGACATAATCTAAGCAATTGAATAATTGAAGAGGATCCGTATATTACGTGACATAATCTAAGTAAATGAATAATTGAAAATAAAATTTATTTTTATTATTATGTGATGTTTTAATTTAATAATATACTGTTATTTGTAAACAGATACTTTTGTGGACATATTCTATGTGAATCTATAATGACAATAAACACAGGTTATCCGTATTATGCAAATCTTTATCTTCGACGTCAACCACAAGAGCATTGAGGGTTCTCGTTGACTTGTGCCGGTGGGGAAGTCCATGTGGCAGAAGCTGAGTGGATAACTTATAGCTTTGTATTGTTATGGAGAAGGAGAGGAGATGGACGAATGAAAAATGATTTGCTCCACGTGGTAGTTGGAATTGGTAGGGCGTATTTGTCTGGTCATGGAATCAAAAGGAAGGCAAAGGACTTTCTGACTGTCTGGGAATAGGAGTGTTGGTAGTGGCATAGGAGATCTATGCCTCTAGGCCACTAATATAAGGAATCTAAAAAGACATAAATGCCCCTAAGAGTGTATGAGTGGAAACTAACATGCACCACACAAGTGCACGTGGGCTGCATCTCCCCATTGTTTCTTCGTAACAAACTTGAACCAGAGGACTTAAGATATGTCGTTAGACTCATTACTTACTAATGGTTCAGGATTATAAGAAAAATTGTATATTTGTCAAAGTTTTATGTTATATTCTCAAAATTGGAGTATGTGTTATTTGTTACAATTTTCATATTACACATTGAGACTTTGAAATCATACTAGTTTATGCGTTTTAGCTATTTAACTATATGATCCTCTATTAAATTGGTTAGTGGGAAATGTGGTATCAGTCTTTCATCTGACCTAGATGCCTTGCAAAATCAAGAGGAAAATGCAAATCCTCTGGCTCTAAGATGACTATTTGTTATATAGGTGTTGGATGACTTTTAGGTTAAGGTGGACTTAGGCTTTGAGAACGTCTTTTTGTCTCATTTGGTGCTGATTCGTACCAAGTTCCTAAATATCTTGAAAGAGTTAGCTTGTCTTAGGAAATACCCCAGTAACATCAACAACTCGAAGATAGCATGATTGATCAAGATAATTACTTGCTCAAGTGAAGCATGGTGTGGAAGCTAGAAGATTATGAGTTTAACATGAGAGAGAAGAGATTTACATGGTTGCATGACATTCTTGGCCAAATAACCTGGGCTTTCCTAGGGTGATAGTAAGACTTCTAATGGCTGGGATGCTTAATAGAAGGTTGAGGGAATTGCTAGGTTGCATGGATGGTGATCCTTGAGGCTTGAAGTATGCTTCTGGACTAAATGGAACTCTTTGAGCTTATTTCCTTGGTGGTTCTTTCCCCGGCGTTCTTTCTATCTCTTTCCATGTTACCTCTAATCTTTTGTCTGTGTTCTCTAATGGCTTCCCCTCCTTATGTAAGTGAAGGTTTCTTCTCTAGGCTTCAAAGGAATCTCCCTTTGTGGCTTGGTCTACCATTCCTTTCTCCCTAGCCCTCATATTATTTCTGTTTTGGTGTAAGGTAGCTGCATTGTTGAGACCTGTAGTTTATGTCTATGCAAGCTGGGAAAGGAAAGTTAACACTAAATGCCTGACTTGTTGGGCTTAACCTATATTTATTGCAGAAATCTAGTTTAGTCCTAACTAAGAAGGTTGGTTTGCTAGGGAAAGGGATAAACTAAGCTAGTTATCTCTCAATGTTGCCTGCGTGAAATGCAAATGGTATGGGCTTGGATCTTTAGGCCCCCAAGCAACACAAAGTCTTCCATGACACTGATTCCATATAGGCCCAATAACCTTCTGTAACCATCCACACTACAATCCACTTGACAAGCCCCGAATATGTGACTTGGGCTTAGCATGAATAGTGACTAGCATTAGGAAGCATGGTGTGAATATCTGGCTTAATCATCATGGCATGGCATGTTTGTAAATATATTCATTATCGATCCTACACCTTGGTATGTGTTTGTGCTTGAATGTAGGTTTTGACAAATGGGCTTTAAGACTTAGTTGGATTGGTGTGGTACATTTTTGGGCCCTAACACTAGGTAGTGCCAATCATTAGGGTGCGCGCGAATTTGATTGATTTGGTTTCACTACTAAGCATAACTGCTTAGGTGACGAAGCAACAGTTGTCGCGCCAAGGAAAATATAGTAGTCAGAAACATTAGGCGGCGAAGAGGACGTCTGATAGAAGCATATTTATGCGCCTTAGTTAGCTAGTTCTTATGCATTTTTGTTATGTTTTCTTAGTTAAAGTAGTCTTTTAAGCTACTTTCATGTGTTTTCAGGTTTAAAGGACATATTACATGAAATGATGCAATTTGGAGCTTTTGGAGCAAAACTGAGCTGGAATGTGGTGTATGCAAATGGAGCACGAGGAATGGACGAGGTTGAAGGTCAAAGGAGCTTAAGAAATGAAGAAATGAAAGTGAAGAGCAAAGAAGTCGGAATTGGCAACCAAAGTTTCTAAAGTTGGAAGTTTCTATTCTTGGAGGTTTCCATTTTCGTGAGTTTCTATTCTTGGCTTTGGGCTTTTAGATGACCTAAACCCTAACTCCTTGTGGACCCTAAGCCCATGCCGCACCTAAACCCTAATCCTAACCCACTTAATCAGCCGCACCCTAGGGCCTAATCATTTAATTTCTGCCAAGTTAAACCCTAATCCATCTACCCTAAGCCCATGCCGCACCTAATGTTCTAGAAACCCTATTTTCTGGTGGATTTCCAACCCTAGCCGCACCCAAACCCTAGCCCATTTGTCTAACCTGATTTCTTTAGGGTTTGGCTGCCTATATATATATGTTTTACCACCTTGCCGCAAGAATAACCCTCTCCACAAATCAGAAATTCGTCAAAACATATTCAGCCCCCTTTGCCGCAGCCTTCCACCACCAATCTGCCATATTTTCACACTTTGCCGCAACCCCCATGTTCCCTAAACACTACCATATCATTCCTTACCTACTCATCCATCTAAATAACCCCTAGAATCTGTCCTAGTTCTTGTGCCGCAGACAAGAGGAGGAGAAAAAGCTTGGGACGTTCATGCCATTCTATTAAGGATTGCTGGAACGTTTTAGGTGTTGTCTTTCCGTTGAATCCTATGTTTAATTTTGATATTCTTTGTGTTGTGAGTATGAGGAACTAAACCCCCTTGGTTAGGGGGGAATTCGAAACCATGTACATGCTTGCAATATGATTTGATTACATTCAGTTGTTATTTCATAAGTTGTGGATTCAATTCGTTCATCTATTTGATTGATAACTTATTTGTGTATGTTGATTGAGAGTGCACGCTTAGTTTTCATGCATGAATATGATGCTAGATTATGAGGGAGTTTCACCTAATAGTTACAATCTTATAATCACAAGTAGTGAAGGTCGCTTGAAAACGATCGCGTTGAATGAATTCTTAGCATAAGTTTCATGCAATTCATAGTAACGAATGCTTCGTCAATGCTTATGTTTTTCATAGAACTTAATGATTCTTGCTTGTATCTCTATTATGCAATTCATGTAGGGAACTTGTAGGGAATGTTTTGAGTTGTCGTATGCAATCATCCAACTTAATAACTTGTGGAAAAACTGAGGGTTAATTAGTGCAATTCACGGTTAATCTGGGGCGTTGAGTATTTATAATTTATTGGAAGAACAACTGAAAATCGTTTTGTTTGCAAGTGTGACATGTGTGGAGAAGAACCTCCTAACTAGCCTTTTATCCATCCTTTTTATCCAAAAACATTCTACAATCTGTTTAGTTTAAAGTTTCTGTTTTATGTTAAATTTAAATTAATTTAATGAAATTAAAAAAAAATGTAAAGAAGAATATTAAATTAAAAAATTATTTAAAGTGTACATACAACGGAAAGAAATATTTTAAAATTTGAAAATAATTTAAAAAAAACTACAATATGTAGTTGTCCACGTCACAATTGCCTGATGGTGGTGTTGCTGCTGCGTTAGGGGGCTGGGAGGTTGTTGATGGAGTTAGTTCAACGTCAAAGAACCGAATGCCAGAAAATTGAAAGGCGAGATGGATTTGGTTCAACAAACTGCTTTAGGCCGCAAACTAAGACTGCTAGGCAACAATTTGCTTCTTTAGGTCCGCCACTTCAGATGTCAGCGATTCGACCTCTTCTATTCTTTGCCTGGATGAAAAGGCAAACGGGTCCCGAATGCGGGCTTTCCCAAGCCCCCGGTGAACATTCCTTTGCCTATGACCGAGGGTCTAATCGAGTGTGTCTGTCATGATCTGAAAACCCGCTTCCTCAGGGGGAAACACCTCCTCGATCAGGGTCTCTGGGGAAAGTTGGGAAGCCACCTCCTCCAGAATGGTCTGGCCCTTCTCCACCATGGTGGACTAGAAAAATGAAAACAAACAAATTAATTTTAATATACATGTAATTAATATTACTACTAATTGAATATTAAAAGATTGAAATAACTTACATGAAGCTGCTCTGCCAGCTCATTCCTGGGCCGAACGTATACCTCCTTCAATCTTACGAAACCTTGACCCCCTTGAATAAAAAAAAAATATTAACACATAGATTACCAATTGTGTAATAAAGAGTAAAAAGAATCAAAACTTAAAATAATTATACGGTTACCTTACATCGTTCCTCCAACCTATAAGACAAGCGTCGTGAGCCGAAGTGGTGAAGAAGTTTCTTCTTCGATCGATTGATCGAGTTTGTCTTCTCTTTTTTCTATTGAATAAAAAAACGTGTTAGTTTAGATAATTATAACAAATTAATGAAAAAATTAAAATATTATTTAAAAATATAAAAATTTTGATTAAACATTATTAAAATATATATATTATACTTACGAGATATTTCTCGTCTTGAAAATGGCCGCAGAGCTACTCCCATCCATCTCGGCGGTCCACCAACTCTTTAGGGCACCCAACTGCTAAAGCGACCTTCGGACTGTCTTATTTCTCATAATGCTTGTGGAGGTTGCTCTTCAACTGAGTGAACCTGCTAGTGCAAATCTTGTTGATGTACTGGTTTTGATTGGCATCAAGGTTCGTGAGCTCATAGTGATGCTACAAAACTCAACAAATAAATAGTAGTTAAAATTTATAATATTTGTATACTTTAATAAAAATTTAGTATTTAAGGTTGAAAATAGTTATCGATAATTCATGAAGAATGTCGTGCTTGACTTGATGTGGGACAACTTTTCATGACTCCCACAGGAGCAGGCAATGATTCCTGATAACCGAGTCGCTGGCCAACGCACTGTGCTGCTTCTTTGTTGTAGCCGCATGATGTTGAGGATCCCACGTAATTGTGATCTTCTTGGTTGTGGTGTGAATGGTCTATGACGTCTTTAGAAGTCTGCATGGGCCCCTAGTTCTTTTTTTTTTTTTTTTGAACTACAAAATAAACAAAGTAAACATCAGACAAATTCTATTTTCTATCGAAAATTCGGCAGAACCTCCCCTAAAATATAACATTTCCGAAAACCTGCAAGCAATCTAACAACTAAAACAACACATCCACCCAACAATTCAAACACTTTATACCAATTAGGGACTTTAAAACAATTATAATCTAAATTCCAAATTGTTAAATTGAAAATACTATGAGAAAGATGCATTACCTATCTGGGACCCTTCTCCATGGACAAAGCCTCACCAGACTGCTGAGCCTCTTCAGAACTTTGGGGTTGTCGAAGAAGTCAATGACGCAGAAGCCAATGACGCAGAAGCCAGAGACACCATTGGACCGAAAGCCAGAGACACCATTAGACCGAAAGGCGTGACGAAAGGCACACATGTCGTGCCCAAATTAGGTGGGGAGGTGGCAGTAGCACTACCTACTAGAGAAGGTGTCTGACTAACCCTACTAGTTGCCTGGTGGTTTGAAATTAAGTTCGACATCTACAAAAACAGTAAATAAAAGTTACATTCCACTACTTTTAGTCAATTTATTAGAGTATAATACATGGCACATAATATACATAATCCACCAACACCAACACCAACATGTTTTTGTTTATGTTTTGCATATAAAAGCTATCAAATATTTATAAGAAAACATAAGCAATGAATCCTAATTAGCCGATTCACCAATAGATCAGTAATAAACAAAGAATGGTCAAACATATAACATTGTCCTTGATATATATATATATATATGGGTACACACACACACACACACAGAGATAAAATTAAGTTTATCTATTTTAGGGAAAAAGATCCAAAACCAAACTAAAACACCAAATCTAGTGAACTTATTTGAATATACAGCTAGGGCAAAGTATTCGAGACAATAGCATATATGGTTGGTGTAGGGAAACAAATAGCAAACTAGCAAAAATATGGGTATTAGCTATAGGCAACATGGTTTCATCGCATAATCCAAAGTATTGGGGCATGGTTTATAGCAATATATTGGTGGGGAATGGGAATGAGAAATAGCATATAATAGTAATAACAAGATCTACATTGCAGAATTACATATAGAAGAAAACTATTCATACTATTGCAGAGGTTGAAAACTGTGGTATAAAATCAAATGAAGCAAACTAAGGTATAAAACATAAGAAATTTCAATCCAAATCCAAATCCAATTATTGACTATCAAACACAACATTATGAAACTCAAATCACAAATTCACAATACAATAAACATGTAAAAGTTTTCCTTCACCACGTCCTGATTATCAAGAAAAAAACATCCATGCATAGAGTCTACAACATTATATTCCAAAGTTACTGAATGCTAGTCCACTTTTCAGTATACCAAATATCCAATTCTGTAAAGCCCCAAATTACGTAACTTAAACATAACAAAACATATATTACTTGAATGATAGAGACAGAGAATAATAAAGTTAAGATTCTAAATCCAAATAGTGAAAAAAAGAAATATGCTTAAGAGTATGAGTAGTAGCATGATTCCATACACTGCAGTATGACAAAAAAATCAAATATTTTGGTGCCTTAGCGGGCAAGATAAAGGTAAAGCTTAAAAGGATCACTGCAGCATTGGCAAGTTGTGAAACATGATGAGCATGTCCAATAAAGAAGAAACCAAATTAAACCTATGATAAAAAAATACTGCATAAAAATGGGAAGTAAGGAATCATTTAATAATTATACTGTAGTAAAACTTTTTTTATTTTATTTTTTGCGTAACTACTCCAACCTAGATGAGAGGGAGGGGGAAGGGCTTAAGCCCGAGACGTAATAATGTTGTGTTTTCTTAATGAGTTTGATTTATGATAGTAGTATTCAAAGCAAAATTTACAGATTTCTTAATGTATAATACCCAGTTTTATTAATGGAATTTGTTGGGACTTCCTCTCCTTCACATTAGGTAATCCCAATTCAAAACCCCTATTTGATTCCCAATTCAATACCCAGTTTTGTTTATAACCAAAAAAAATGGAAAAAAAATAAATAAAAAATACAAACCCCAGATTTCCAATTCAAAAACCAACCCAATATTCTCAATTCGAAAACCATAACCCAATATTCTCAATTCGAAAACCCTAACCCGAGATTCCCAATTCGAACCCTAAATTCCTAACCCAGGATTCCCAATTCGAACCCTAAATCCCTAATTGTTCTAATTAAAACAATTCAACAGAAAAAATGAAAAACTGCACTAATAAATAATTCAATTAAGGGAGTTAATTAAGGGATACTGGGTGCTTACCTAGCAATGTTGAGGCAGCGATGAGATGGTGTGGCATCGAAGTGCGGCGACGAATGTCAAGTGCGGAAGAGAGAGTGACAGAGAGACGGAGAAACAAAGAGAGAGCGAAAGAGGGAGAGAGGGAGAGACTGAGACAGTGAGTGATGAGAGCGAGAGATGGAGAGAATCTAGAAAAAGAGAGGAGAGTGAGATTGAGAGAGAGAGAAAGAGAAGAGTGAGCTTCGTAGAGAATGAGAGTGAGATAAAGTCTGTGAGCTTTGCAGAGAAGGAGAGAGAAAGAGAGAAGAGTGTTCTAATTTTCACTAAAATAAAAAAGCGCCCAATTTTCGTCAAAAAATCAATTTTTTATATGTTTGCACGATGAAGGTGTTCTAATTTTCGTCGCGCGTCCATTTTTTAAATAAAAAACGAATTTTTAAATATTTGCGTGACAAAAATTTCCAACATGTTGGGCATATTTGTAAATTTAATTAATTTTTTTTTGTTTAATTAATTTTTTACAAATTTTAAAGGAAACTTTTGTTTGAATACAAAATAGATACCATTCAATAAATATCATTACATTTGCATCACAAGTTTTCATTAATCCTTGTCTAAACTAGAATAAATATCATCACTTTCGTCAAATTCAGACTCTCATTCCTCCTCGTCTGAAGGTGATAGGATTTTTAGTACCTGCACAAATAGGGTTAAAATCACTGAAAATACTTGCAAGAGTATAAGGTTGTTGTAGTATAAACGGCTCAAGTAAGGTCGTTTTCCACAGGGATTAAATAAATAAATTTATGTAAATACCAAATGTTAATTAATTATTTGAAAACAAAGATTGGAAAAGGTTGATTTTGAATTTAAAAATAATAAAAACGAATTTAATTAAAAAGGTTAAAGAAATTAGCAAAGTAAAGAAAATGTTTGAAAACCAAATTGTAAAAGCCTAGGGTTCCGCCGTCCCCTTAACAATCCTATACAATTTTACCAATTACTTATGAATTTCTACATATATGCTTTGAAGGTTAGGCTTTCCTAATACATATTTTCCTCGTGATGTTCAAGCGAAAACATATATCTAGCATGCAATCCGTCTATGATGTTCAGATCAAATATAAACATGCAAGACTCATTAAGCTTTATGAAAACCCTTTGAAAAACCATGCAACCCTTAAGAGCGTAATGTTCGCTTTAAGTGAACTTACAATTACTAATCACAAGAAACCCTCCTCAATTTCAGGGTGATGGTCCAACAAAAATTGCATCAAATTACTTGTCTAAAAGCCTTAATGGTTGCGAATCACTAAGACAACTAGATAGTTTAATCACGGTGAAGCAAGCATTCATCCATTCATAAGCAAAAATCACATATTCATGCTAAGGCTCGGTGCTTCGCCCTATCAAAATAACTAGTTACGAACAATCATAATAAAATATTATTAAGAACAAGGATAGAAAACACCTAGAAAATAAACTTGAATTGTCGAAGGCTTGTGCATGCGTTTCCTCCTCTCCTTCCCTTCTAACCCTAACGGTTAAAAAGTCTTATTTATACTACTACAAAATAAAACCCTAAAAATTCTAAGAATAAAACCCTAAAAATTCTAAGAATAAAATAATAAAATAGAAAATAAAAGGTTTCCTATTTAAACTGAAATTCGGACTTCTTAGAAATTTAGACTTTTGATTGACGAAATCAACTCCAATTTGGTCCCAAAAGTCTTTTTTGAAACCTGGAGACGTCCCTACAAATCCTCAGAAGGAATCTTTCTGAAAATAGGCCATCTTGACCTCCAAAATGCCTAAAACATCTAGAAACGTCAATCTGGAAAAGCTGCACGTTGGGCCTTTATTTCATTGCCATGGTCAAACAGCTTGGTAGAAATTTTGAAACTTTGATACAATCATCTTGAAAAACTCATGAACATCCTTCATTGAATCACTCCAAAATTCATTCGTTTAATCACTTTTTGCTCCAAAGGAAGTCGAATATCCTACATTGAAAATATATAACAAAGTATCAAAATTCTACCAAAATAACTAATATATTAATACTAAGATAAAGGTAAAATATATGGTATAATATGGACTCAATAGTAAGCACATCAACATCGTCCTTCGAGCGCTCGGGTGCATTGTATCGCGGTAGATCATCGTGGTCAATCATAATGGAGTTGATCGGTATTTTGATTTCAGGACCTCCTGTTACCTAATACAGTTCTTGTACAATAGTCATATCATGCAGTGTATCTACACCAAATTCCATAGAAGGCTCCAGTTGTTGGTCAGCAACGTCATCGTAATCATCATCGTTAGTAGGATCTCGGTTCGAAATATCATACAACCCTGTTTACTCAATCTTCTAAATTACTTTCCATCCCTTCCCGCTGTTAGGGTCATCTATATAGAAAAAAAAATTTGGCCATCGTTGCCAAAATGTAGGTGTCGTTGTTATACAACATCTGTTAGTGTTGACCGATAACAAACCATCATCTCGTTTAACACCTCCAACCCTATGTGGGTTTGTATCAAACCAGCAACACTTAAATAGGATAACTTGACATCGGTCTTTGTAAAGCAATTGCACAACACTTGCAAGTTTCCATAGAAATTAATGTCTGCAATGTCGCCCGCACTTGGGACATGTACCCCACTATTTTGCGTACACAGCTTGTCATCGTGATTAGTTGCCAAAAACTTGATGCCATTTACATGACAACCGGAGTACAATTCTGGGCTTAGGGGCCCAATAGCCAATTTGTACAATTCTTCAGTGTAAGTGGGTTAATTCATGTCCTTCAATTTCTTCACCTAAATTAATGATAAAGGTTGACATGTTAGTTTACCATTTACAATTATACAAATAGCCCAAAATACAAACAACTTACATCGTCACGAAACCAACGAGGAAACAAATCACGATACTTCTTGGCATATAAATGTGAAGGATGTTCCCACTTCAGTAACTCTTCATGCTCATCTAGGTAGGTAATTGTCTCATCACAATTGTTAAGTACAAACCAATGTGCTACCTCCATGTCCATTTTGTTAAACGACTCCCCTTTAATTGGTTCGCCAAAGGGTTATGCAATTTGGGCAAAAACAAAAAGTATTTCACTTCTTAAACCACCATTATTATTTCGTTGCTATCGTTTGAATGTAGTCTCAACGTCTTGTAGGTACATTGCAAAAAATGTAAGCGACTCAAATGTAACCTATGCCTCCACGGTTGATCTTTCGGGTTCTGCCCTATTCTATACATTATTTTTTAATTCACCCAGTAGTCTGCATCAATAAACAAAATAACATGTAAAATTAGTCAAATCGTACATACATCACGAACTAAAGTATTTATGGCGATTAAATACTTTTTTATCGGATACATCCATCAATAGTTGACGGGTCCGGCTAGAAGTGCTTTCTCCGGCAAGTGAATCATGATGTGGATCATGTTTGTGAAGAAAGCTGGAGGAAATATTTGTTCAAACTTGCATAACACTTCAATAATATCGTCGCGCAACTGTTTAACATCAGACTTGTGCAAAGATCTTGCAGTTAATTGAGAAAAATATCTCACCAACAACATAATTGGCTTCACCACATCTTCGGGTAAGATGTGTCGAATTCTCACTAGGAGAAGGCATTGAAGTATCACATGACAATCATAACTCTTGAGCCCTGAAAATTTGCCTTCATCCATGTTTGCACAATGGCTGATGTTTAAAACATACCCATCCGAAAACTGTACAGAAGATAAAAACTACAAAAACTCTTTCCTCTTATTCGGTTTCACCGAAAACGATGCAAGCTTCTTTCTGGCTATGTCTCCGTCCCTCGTCCCTCATCATTCATAAACCTAGCCTAATGCCCACTTTTTTCCAGATCGATCCTAGCTTTTATTATGTCATTTGTTTTTCCTTTGATGTCTAGTATAGTTATGACCAGTGTATTAAACACATTTTTCTTAACATGCATTACATCAATGTTGTGTCTCAATTTTAATTTCGACCAGGACGGGAGCTCGAACAACCTTGTCTTGTGTGTCCAGTTCATATGTGTGTCTGGTCTTGTCCTATTTACGAATTTCCCCAAATGAGCAAAATCCAATTGATTCACCTGAGACAAAATTTCATCTCCAAACCATTCTTTAAGACTTGGCCAAATCTCTATGCCGTTGAAGAAGGCTATCTCGTTCTGACGCCACTCGTGGTGCCATGGCAACAATCTATGATGCCTTAGGTAACAAACTTTTCCCGCGTGCCAATCAGACGTTATGTTCTCTTTGCAAACTGGGCATGCGTAATAACCCTTAGTGCTCCACCTAAACATCATAGCGTACGTTGAAAAATCATTTATAGTCCACATCACTGCTGCTTGCAAGGTGAACATCTTCTCGGTCGATTTATTGTATGTGGGCACACTGTTTTCCCATAATTCTTTGAGTTCATCGACTAAGTATTATAAATAAACATCAATAGACGTGTTCGGATCTTCGGTTATCAACAATGTCATCATCATATATTCTTTTTTCATGCACTTCCAAGGTGGCAAATTATACGAAATTACAATGATTGGCCAAGTGCTGTTGTTTTGGTTTAGAACCTCGAATGGATAAAACCTGTCTGTCGCAAGTCCTAATCTAACGTTTCGGGGCTCACGTGCAAAATCGAGGTACAACCAATCAAACTCTTTCCATGCCTTTCCATCTGCAAGATGTCTCATATCATCGTCATCCACTCGTCTATCCTTATGCCACCTTGTGTCGTTTGCAGTGTGCATCGACATATACAATCGCTGCAACCTAGGCTTTAATGAGAGATAACGCATAAGTTTTTTTGGAATCTTCATTGTTCTATTCTAAGAGGTCATTTTAAACTGCGACTAATTACATATAGGGCATATATCCAACACTTTATTCTCTTTGTAGAACAAAATGCAATTATTTTTATGCGCGTGTATTTTTTCATATCCCAATCCAAGGCCATTCAGCACCTTCTTTGCACTTTTATGATACTGTTATGATTTTTAGGCAGGCAATTGTCTTTCGGAAGCACCTTCTTTGCACTTTTATGGTTTTTAGGCAGGCAATTATCTTTCGGAAGCACCATCTTGAAAAACCCCCAAAAAGTAATCAAAACACTGGTTTGACATACAAAATTTTATTTTGCCATGCATCAACTCAACAATAGCCGTAGCATTGAAAATCCTTCACAACTGAGGTATAATTCTTGCTTGGCACTTTTTAATAGTTTTTCATATTTTTCAAATGCTTCACTGTCCATGGTGGGAGGGACGTCATCTTTTACTTCCTCATTCGTATTGGAACTAGCGTTTGGAAAAGCATCATTGATAATGTCCGTAATTTGTTCATTTGGGTCCACAACAGATTCAACTGTCTCCATTGCTAGGGTAATGTGTGAGGATGAAGCATGTTGTATTTGTTCTCCATGATGATTCCACATAGTATAGGTCTCCATCATCCCATTTCTGACTAAATGGTATCAAACAGTTTCAAAATATTCAATCATTGAGTTGTTACACTTTCTACAAGGACGCCAAATTTGAGTTGAACCCCGGTTGTTTGCAATTGCAAAATCAATGAACTAATTTATTCCATCCAAATAATCATCATCACATTTGTTAGGATTACATATCCACTGTTTATCATATCACCTGCAAACATAAAAAATTTACAAGGGTTACAACAACTTCAATTATGACATGCCACCTTATGCCTTCGGTATGGGTCCTATCTTATTTGAGAATGCACAGTTATGTACTGTAATTTACGGTTGCAACACATTAGAGTTTGATCGTGGAAAAATTACGATGCACTCGCAAAGAGATGCTACCAAATTACATTGCAGTTCTTCAAGTGCACAACATAAATACAAAAAACTACGATGCACCTGAAGAACGCAAAGAGATGCTACCAAATTTCCCACGTTTAAACTTTAATGCATGAACTGCAAAATACAACATGTAACTGTGCATTCTCAAATTGTTCAAAATTTTAGGACAATTCAAGAATTAATTGGACTGCAGTCATGCTTTCGCATCCATTCGCAAAATCCAACTAATTCTCAAACAAGAAACTAAGCTCATATGAACATTGCAAACCATATTTTGTACATCCATACAAAAATGTTTGTATACAAATACATAAACTCACAACAATTATAAACTACAAAGAAAACAATTTAAATGAATGGAAATTAAATAAGTTATTTAAGAAATATACCTCCGAGATTAACGGCAACACAGGTAGAATTGGCTGGAAATTTCAGGAGGAAGGTAGTTGCTGCAATTGTTTTGCAGCTTCTGCCTTTCCGCATTCTGGTTAAATTCAATAAAGTGAAAAGACTTTGTGCAACAAAAGCACCGTCGCGCAAAACATGGTGCTTCCACTTTGATGCCATCCAACTACGCTTTGCTATGTTTTTACATCGCGCATTACATTTTTTTTTTTTTTAATTTCGTTTTGTGAAAAAAAAATTGAATTTTTCCATTCAGTTTTTAATTTTTTCAAACCACATAAATACTTAATAAATCAAGAACTTATTTCATTAAACCATTAATACATAATTAATTAACATAAATATTTATTAAGGGAAGTGTTATTGGCGCTCCAAAAATCCTATTCTACACTCCTCACAAGTGTATTTTTCTTTCTAAATATAGAAAGTTTGGAGTGTAAAATGAGAATTTTGCAGCGCCAATAACAATTCCCTTTATTAAAATGCATTAATTTTATTGAAAATAAACGTTAAGTGCATATTTAATTAAACCGTTTATAGTAAAAAACTTCTAATTCAGATCTCATTATTAAATAGGCAATAAAATTATTTAAAAAAACTCTATCCTATTCCTCCACTGGTGGTTCTAGTTCTCGATGTAGTTCTGCAACATGTTGATTATCAAACTTCCACTCTTGAAAATGAGACTTGAAGATGTTGTCGATGCACTTCATCAGATTTGGGTTACTTTTGTCCTAATTAGGTTGTCATGCGAAAATTAATAAAATAAAATCTGACTATTATATTAAATTTAACAAACATAATTATTATTTAACTAATAACTTAACATGTACAACTAACTCATCGATCAAGTGCATCTTCAGCTCCTCAGAGATGGCTCTCCAAGACTCTTAATCCACACCACATTTGTCATGCACCAATACTCTAGCGTTGGACCAAAACTTGGTGCGCATATCTGACTTCACAACCCCTATTAATTCGTCAAAAGTGATTCAGTAATGGCTCCCACCATTAGTGTGTCGGACCGATACCGTAGCTCTTTCCTTCTTGTCTATCAACAAAATATATATTCATAATACTGAAGCTAAATATAAACTTTATACAATCCGCAAAATTTACAATGCAAGCCTTTTCTGGAACCTTCGCCATCCATTATTTTTTACGAACTCGCACCATAGTCGACCATCGTACCAAGAATCAAAGAACAAATTGATTATAATTTGCAAAATAGTAAAGCATTTCTAAAACGAATTGTGAAGAATAAGGAAAGCAGAAGCACATATTTATTAGAAGGTTAGGGACTTTGCGCAACGAACCCTTTGTCGCGCAAACATCTGCACTAAATACGGTATTGATTCCTCTTATTCACATGCACTGAATGCTCTGACTCAAAAACTGAGTGGACTTTGCGCGATGAAGCCTATGTCGCGCAAGGTTTCTACGGGAAAAACTTCGTCATTCCTTTGATTCGCATGCACTTAATACTCTGACTCAAAACCTGGACAAACTTTGCATGACGAAGCCTTTATCACGCAAGGTTTCCGCTGGAACGTCGCGCATTTTGTTTCGGTCCAAAAAAAAAAAATTACCCGCAGTTTTCTTACTAACTTTGCACAATGAGTTTTTTGTTTTTCGTCATGCATACAGTATTGTGCAACAAAGGTGTGCATCGTGCAAAGTAGCACCATTCTTACGTGATGAAGTTATTGTTTTATTATGCAAAACACACTTGTGCAACGAATTTTGCTTTATTGCCCAAACATCTGTCGAGCAAATGGCTTTTCCTACTAGTGTTTGACACAAAAAGTATAACCGAACAACCAACTTTCAACGGTTTAGTTTGATTTAATTTGACCAATGCCACCATTGAAATCAAATTAAGTTTGTTTAAGCCTATTCCACCACATCAATAAAAAAATGTCTATTTCTCAAGAGTTTTAAATTTAAACATCTCATATCACTGCTACAATATTAGCTTTAGGTGTCGATGATGGTGGCGGTTTAATAAGCCATTATGCCGGATAAAAGATATCTAACACATCATTTAGTTAGTGTTAGATAACAATGAAATCTTGTTGGTTATAGCCGACATAAATTCCTGACGGATATTTAGTGTCGGATGCAACTGCCATAAAATTATTATAACCGCCAGTATTTTTTAATTCTTTTTAAAAAAAAAAAAAATTTAAATAGTCCAGCGGTTTTTAAGTTAATGGTGGCGGTTATAATCGATAGAAATTGACTATTTTATTATTTTAGTTTTTGGTGGTTATTATTTTAGTATTCTGGCGGTTATAACCGACAAAAATTGACTATATTATTATTTTAAAATGTTATATTGATTAAAAATAAATAAATAAACACATGGTTCAATTTTTTTTTTCACTCATGGCCCTATTGGATATAACCGACACGAACAAAATGAAATTTTGGGCGGTCACCAGAATAATCTTCGAATGTTTTTTTTTCACTCATGGTCCCGTTACATAATCTCTAAATGTTTTTTTTTTTCACTCATGGTTCTGTTACATAATTTCTGATTTTTTTTTTTTTTTTTTTGTGATTTTTTACACATGATATCTTGGAGTATATACAAACATATTTGATGGTTGGATCGTTGTAACTAGTTTCGTAGAATGTATATCCTAACAAATTGATAGATTTAACAAACAGTTAAGAGTTAATGTTATACTTCCATTAAGTATAAAATAAGATTTATCTACTAGTATAAATATTTTAAATTGAAGATCGCTTTCATTCATTACATTCTTATAGGGTTGAGGAGTGTAGCTGTAAAAAATCATCAAAATCAGAGCTAAAATAACTGTTAAATTGTGATTTTTCGTTTATAACCATCGAAAATTTTTGTTCCGTTACCTAATATCTGAATGTTTGTTCCTTGCGATTTTTTACGTGTGCGATATCGGAATGTGTACAAACAAGTTTGACTGTTGGATCGTTGAAAAACGTTTCGTAGAATGCGTATCGCATCAAAACAATAGATTAAACAAACACTTAGAGTCAATGTTATACTTCCCCATCAAGTATAAAATAAGATTTTGTGGTATCCACTAGTGTAAATATTTTAAATTGAAGATCAAATTCATTCAATGCATTCTTATAGGGTCGAGGAGTGTAACTATAAAAAATCATCAAAATTGGAGCTAAAAATAACCGTTAAATTGTGATTTTTTGTTTATAACCGTCAAAAACTTTTGTTTTGTTACCTAATCTCTGAATGTTTGTTTTTTGTGATTTTTTACGTATGCGATGTCGGAGTGTGTACAAACAAGTTTAACGGTTAGATCATTGAAAAAAGTTTCATAGAATGTGTATCGTGTCAAAACGGTAGATTAAATAAACACTTAAGAGTTAATGTTATACTTCCATTAAGTATAAAATAAGATTTTGTGGTATCCACTAGTGTAAATATTTTAAATTGAAGATCAAATTTATTCATTGCATTCTTATAGGGTCGAGAAGTGTAGTTGTAAAAATCATTAAAATCATGGCTAAAATAACCGATAAATTGTGATTTTTCATTTATAACCGTCGAATACTTTTGTTCCGTTATGTAATCTCTGAATGTTTGTTTTTTACGATTTTTTACGTATGCATTCTTCGAGTGTGTACAAATAAGTTTGATGGTTAGATCGTTGAAAAAAGTTTCGTAGAATGCATATCGCGTCAAAACGGTAGATTAAACTAACACTTAGAGTTAATATTATACTTCCATTAAGTATAAAATTAGATTTTGTGGTATCCACTAGTGTTAATATTTTAAATTGAAGATTGAATTCGTTCATTGCATTCTTATAGGGTCGAGGAGTGTAGCTGTAAAAAAATCATCAAAACCGGAGCTAAAATAACTGTTAAATAGTGATTTTTCGTTTATAACTGTCGGAAACTTTTGTTCTGTTACCTAATCTCTGGATGTTTGTTTTTTGTGATTTTTTACGTATGCAATGTTGGAGTGTGTACAAACAAATTTGACAGTTAGATCATTGAAAAAAGCTTCGTAGAATGTGTATCGCGTCAAAACGATAGATTAAATAAATACTTAAGAGTTAATGTTATACTTTCATTAAGTATAAAATAAGATTTTGTGGTATCCACTAGTATAAATATTTTAAATTGAAGATCAAATTTATTCATTGCATTCTTATAGGGTCGAGAAGTGTAGTTGTAAAAAATCATTAAAATCAGGGCTAAAATAACCGTTAAATTGTGATTTTTCATTTATAACCATAAAAAACTTTTGTTACATTATGTAATCTCTGAATGTTTGTTTTTTACGATTTTTTACGTATGCAATCTTGGAGTGTGTAGTGTGTACAAATAAGTTTGATGGTTGGATCGTTGAAAAAAGTTTCGTAGAATGCATATCACGTTAAAACAGTAGATTAAACAAACACTTAGAGTTAATATTATACTTCCATTAAGTATAACATTAGATTTTTTGGTGTCCACTAGTGTTAATATTTTAAATTGAAGATTGAATTTGTTCATTGCATTCTTATAGGGTCGATGAGTGTAACTGTAAAAAAATCTTCAAAACCAGAGCTAAAATAACCGTTAAATTGTGATTTTTCTTTTATAACCGTTGAAAACTTTTGTTCCGTTACCTAATCTTTGAATGTTTTTTTTTTTTTGCTATTTTTACGTATGCGATCTTGGAGTATCTACAAACAAGTTTGACGGTTAGATCATTGAAACTAGTTTCGTAGAATGCATATTTCCATTAAATTTGCCTAAATTTTGAACTGGGAAAAGTAATTTGTGCTAAATTTTATTTATGTTTGTGACATCCCACATCGCCCAAGGGAGTGATCCTTAAATGTATATTCTCATCCCTACCTAGCACGAGGCTTTTTGGGAACTCACGAGCAACTTCCCAGTGGGTCACCCATCATGGGATTGCTCTAGCCCCCTTCTCGCTTAACTTCGGAGTTCCTATATTGTGACATCCCACATCGACCAAGGGAGTGATCTTTAAATGTATATTCTCATCCTTACCTAGCACGAGGCCTTTTGGGAGCTCACTGGCTTCGGGTTCCGTAGGAACTCCGAAGTTAAGCGAGAAGGGGGCTAGAGCAATCCCATGATGGGTGACCCACTGGGAAGTTGCTCGTGAGTTCCCAAAAACAAAACCGTGAGGGAATGGTAAGCCCAAAGCGGACAATATCGTGCTACGGTGGTAGAGCGGGCCCGGGAAGTGATCCGCCCCGGGCTGGGATGTGACAATTTGGTATCAGAGCCAATTCCTGGCCGGAAATGTGCCGACGAGGACGTCGGGCGCCCAAGGGGGGTGGATTGTGACATCCCACATCGCCTAGGGGAGTGATCCTTAAATGTATATTCCCATCCCTACCTAGCACGAGGCCTTTTGGGAGCTCACTGGCTTCGGGTTCCGTAAGAACTCCGAAGTTAAGCGAGAAGGGGGCTAGAGCAATCCCATGATGGGTGACCCACTGGGAAGTTGCTCGTGAGTTCCCAAAAAGCCTCGTGCTAGGTAGGGATGGGAATATATATTTAAGGATCACTCCCCTGGGCGATGTGGGATGTCACAATGTTTTTCATGTATTGATTAAACAATATTTAGTTTGTGTGATGACATTTTCATTGTACAATTATCTTTTTGTTTCTTTATCGCATATTTTACATGGGTTATTATCTATTAAACCAAAAAATTATTTATTTAATTTTTAAAAACGTATTTTATTTAAATACATATTATTTATTTATTTATTAAACCAAACAATTATTATTTTATTTTTTTAAATTGTAACAAAATTTTTTGGGGAGGAGGTGGGGGAATTTAAAATTTTGAAAAGGAATTTTGGGGATATTTGCTGTCATTTTTTTTTCTGTCGGTTATAACTGACAATAATGAAAATTTTATGTTGGTTTTTATTTTAAAAAATGTTTATGTCGGTTTTAACCGACAGTAATGAAAATTTTCCAAAACAAAACCCCTTCATCTCTTTCTTGCGCCGGTGCAACACAAATCCCGGCTTCCGGTGATTGGTGACTGCGATCGTCCTCGAAAATGGAAGGCAAGTACATGCCATCTTTACCGTCCCAGTTCCAGAAAGGCAAAGGAAAATTGGGACCGATCACCTCAATGAGCTTGGCAAGGATTCTCTCGTAAAAGTAGAGGTACCAGCGGTGGAAGGGGTAGAAGAGCCACGAGGAGTGAACTTGTATTTCATTGCAGTGAACTTTCTCCTTGCCATTTTTATCACAGTTAACATAGTAATATGCAGTTTTGTAGTTTTTTTAAATACTTTTCACAGCTAACATAGTAATTGCAGCGAACTTTAGCTTGGTTTCAGAACTTACGTGGGTCGTCCTCGGGGAGGTTCTTCATCCGGTCGATGGCCGTTCTGTAGTTTTTTAAATATTTCATCGACTTTATGTGACGTTGGCCTGGTGCGGAGTGAATTTGGGACTTTGTCTGGTAGCTTGAAGTCCAATCAAATCCTCCGTGGTCGGGACGCATAGGTCAGGAGTGGGAATCGGAAGAGCGGTGGCGAATGGGTTAATCCCAAGGCCAAGACCGGTGGCCCCGTACAGTGTAAACCAATCTAAACAGATATTAGAGAAGAAGAAGAAGATAGAGAGAGAAGTAAAGAGAGAAAGAATGCTTGGAGAGCAAGATATATTTCTGAATTGTGTTTACTATTTTCTCATTAACCTTCACTGTTTCATTACAAAGGTTATTTATACTATCTAAGACAACTTCCTAACTAAGCTATCTTCTAACAACCTTATAACTACAAGACTAATCTATTGACATTTGGCAACATCTCATCCATTCATATAATACTCCTAACATCCCCCCTCAAGCTCAGGGGCAGAGAGACTGAGCCGGAGATTGTTGCAATGGAGCTGAAACAAAGGTGCGGACAACCCCTTGGTGAAAATATCAGCAAATTGCTCACCAGAAGATACAAAATGCACTTGCAAAAGGTGGTTAGCAACTCGTTCGCGCACAAAATGGATATCAACCTCTATATGTTTAGTTCGTTGATGCTGGACAGGATTCAAGGTTAAGGCAATAGCAGAAAGATTATCACAATATAGAGTAGGTGGGTCAGATATAGAAACATGCAGAAAACCCAACAACTGTTTAATCCAATCAATCTCAGCTGCTGTAGAAGACAAAGCCCGATACTCAGCCTCTGTGGATGACCGAGAGACAGTTTGTTGCTTCTTGGAGGACCATGAGATCGGATTCGAGCCTAGAAAAACAACCAAACCAGTGGTGGAACGCCTATCATTCGGATCCCCTGCCCAATCTGCATCACTAAAAGCTTTAAGATCCAAATCATCCTTAACATATCGAATGCCAAGACCTTGTGTAGCTCGAAGGTATCGAAGAACCCTCTTGACTGCCAGAAAATGAGATTCCATTGGGGCCTGCATAAACTGACTCACTTGATGCACTGCAAAAGCAATATCAGGTCTTGTGAATGTTAGATACTGAAGAGCACCCACAAGACTCCTATACAGTGCTGGATTGTTATATGGTTTCCCATCATCTTTCAATAAACGAGTATAAGGTAAACATGGAGTGGCACAAGGCTTGGAAGACAACATTTCTGACTTGGTGAGAAGGTCAGTGATATACTTAGCTTGAGACAAAAAGATCCCATTTGGTTGCTGCACAATCTGAATCCCCAGAAAGTAATGCAATGGTCCCAAGTCCTTAATATCAAACTCATGTGCCAAGGCATGAATAATATCAGTAACACATTGACTGACACTGCCTGTGATGATTATATCATCAACATATAATAAAAGAATCACCAGCATGCTTGACAAATAGGGAAGAATCAGAATAAGTGGACTGAAAACCCAAAGAAGGGAGAAACTTGGTAAATCTGTCATTCCAGGCCCTAGGGGCTTGTTTCAACCCATACAAGGACTTATGGAGCTTACACACATAACCCTCATGTTTAGAATCATGAAAGCCAGGAGGTTGAGACATATAGACCTCTTCTTGAAGAATGCCATGTAAAAAGGCATTTTTCACATCTAACTGCCTTAAGCACCAGCCATAGTGTGCAGCCAAAGCAATAACAAGTCTCACAGTGGTTGGTTTTACCACAGGACTGAAAGTCTCCCCATAATCGATACCCTCTTCTTGATTAAACCCCTTTGCAACTAAACGGGCCTTATACCTCTCCATAGAACCATCAACAGTCTTCTTTATTTTAAACACCCATTTACAGCCCACTAAATTCTTGTGAGAAGGAAGAGGAACCAAAGACCAAGTGCCTTGATTATGTAGAGCTGAGAGTTCTTCTTTCATGGCTGCACACCACACAGGAGATGTCAAGGTAGATTTATAGGTAGCAGGTTCCACTTTAGTGAGATCAGCCCCTCCATTTTCATGAACCACAGACAAGAAGGCAATTTTCTTAGAAATACCACTATTCGATCGAGTTTGCATTGGATGCAAATTAAAAGATGGAACAGAGAGGACTACTTGAAGGTGGTCAGGCTGAAATTCAGATACCACAGGAACAGAAGAGGATACTGGTTGATCGGCTGTGCTAGTAATGGGGGCAGTCTCAGGAAGATCACCAGGGAGAGTATGGGTACCTGATGGTGCAGAGGGCATAGACAAACTAGATCCATTGAACAAACTGGGGGCAGTGATGGGGTGACACCTAGGGGCTACAGAACTAGGTGGAGCAGACTGTGAGGACCCAGACTGCATCAAACTAGAAGAAGAAACAGAAGGCACAACCATCACATTATCATTATTTGGTACCAACCCAGAAGGAGAAACAGGAGAGATAAGGACAGGGGAATCAACTGGTTTAACAGAAGACACTAGGTTGGAATAAGGAAATTCAGATTCATCAAAAAGAACATGTCTTGATATATAGAACCGTTTCTTAGTCACCTCAAAACAGATGTACCCTTTAAATTTAGTAGCATACCCCAAGAAGACACATTTTGTAGTTCTAGGTTGAAGTTTAGTACTATTATAAGGTCTCAAGAGTGGGAAACAAGAGCAACCAAAAACTCGAAGATGTTGAATTTCGGGAATGGCATGAAAAAGTAGCTCAAATGGGGATTTATTATCCAAAGTAGAAGATGGCATCCTATTGATAAGAAAGACAGAAGTTTGAACTGCATAGGACCAAAAAAGAGAGGGTAAAGAAGCTGTTTGTAACAAAGTGATGGAAGTCTCAACTATATGCCTATGTTTGCGCTCAGCTAGGCCGTTTTGCTCAGGGGTATGAGGACATGACATATGATGAAGAATTCCTTTATTCAAAAGAAAGGCTTGAAAAGATTTCCCTATATACTCCCCTCCCCCATCTGTTTGTAATGTTTTCACAGAGACATCAAATTGAGTTGAAATGTATTGATAGAAAGAGACAAAAGTTGAGTAAACATCACTTTTATTACTTATTGGAAACAGCCAAGTATAACGAGTACACTCATCAATGAAGGTCACATAATACTTGAACCCTTCAATGGACAAACAAGGAGCTGGACCCCAAACATCACTATGATCTCAAAAGGTTTTACAGACTTAAACTGAGACACAGGAAAAGGAAGTTTTGTAAACTTGCCTTCCAGACAGTTAGAACACAACAGAGGCAATGAATCAGGACTACAAGACACTCTGGACTTTCTTAAAATCTAAGATACTATAGGATTAGAAGGATGACCTAGTCTGTTATGCCATAATCTTGAATTCACTTGTTGTCCAAGATAAGCAGCAGCATAGGCAAGTTTTGAAGAAGCACCACATGTGGAAGAACGAATCAGATACACCCCATTACTGCACATGCCTTTGTAGAGTATCCTCCCTGTGGTTTTGTCCTGAATCCAGAAACAAAAAGCATCAAAGATTATCCAACAATTATTGTCCAAGCAGATTCTATGAACTGACAGCAGATTCTGTGTTAATTTCGGAACATATAAAACAGAATTTAATTTCAGAGTTTGTAATGGAGTGTGAAGAGTGGTGGAGCCAATATGAGATATGGCTAAACCTTCACCATTGGCAGCTTGGATAGTCTCAGTGGATGGATAAGGAGTTGCAAGAGACAGATTCTGCAACTCAGTGGTCATGTGATTAGTTGCTCCTGAGTCAGTGAGCCAAACTTGCTGAGATGAAGCAGATGACTGAGGAGAAATAGACTGAGTTCCAAAGTTGTTGTGAGCATACATGGCAGTCATCGGATCATTAGAGCGCTTCTAGAAACAAAACTCAGCACTATGACTAGAGTTCCCACAGATTTGACATCCTGAATTAACCCCAGTATTTCGAAATCGACAAGTATCAGCAAAATGATTAGTTTTCCCACAGATTTGGCAGCCTTGAGAAACAGAAGTATTTCTAAAACGACAAGTAGTGGCAAGATGATTAGGCTTGCCACAGATTTGGCAGGTCATCAATGGAGAAGAACCAAACTGTTGTGGAGAATTGCCCAAAATTCCAGGGCCAAAATTAGAAAAGAAGGGCTTGTTGGTGCCAAACCTGTTATTGGAATGAAACCGATCTCTGCCTTTATTCTTGTTATTGAACCCTCGAGAACCATTATACTGATAATTGGAGTTGTGATTCTGAGACATAAAACCACCAGAATTCTTAGAAGGAAAACCCGGCTGTTGAGCAACCAAAGCAGTAAGCAAAGGAGCAGCATGCATAGTTTCAAGCATTGTTTCTTCAACAAGGAGTTGGGAACGAAGATCTTTCAAAGAAATAACTGTGTCACGGCCCCTAATGACTGATCGAATGGTATTGAACTCAGAAGGTAAACCAGTCAATGTAAGAATGACAATATCATCATCGTCAAAATGAACACCAGCAGCAGACAAATAATCGCGAGCTTCCTTGATCCTTTGCAGATACAGAGTGATGGAATCATTACCTTTCTTGATAGTTTGTAACTCAGATTTCATCTGGAAAATACTGGATCGAGTAACAGTAGAGAATTGTTCTTTCAGACGAGTCCACAAATCCAGAGAACTTATACTCCCAATTGCACAAGAAATTGCAGGAGGCGAAAGAGTGGCAGAAATAAGCTGCATCAACGCTTTGTCATGCATTTTCCAAATCCTGTATGCATCAAATTCAACTTGTGCAGTAGTACTACCCGAAACAACTTCAGAATCCCCAGAAATCACATCAGAAAATCAAGAAGGGCAAGGAGTAGACCCATCGACAAACCCCATAATGCCATAGCCTTCCAACAACAGCTGCATCTGGAAATGCCAAGTCAAGTAATTTGTATCGTCCAGCTTCATGGTTACGGACGTAGAGACAGAGGAGAGAAGAGATGTAATAGGCGATTGCAAGATTTGCAACTGAGACACGGTCACCATTTTGGTAGAATTGCTTCACCGAAAGTTACAGAGAACAAACGTCGAACACTTGGTGTGCAGAAAACCAAACACAAAAGAATGAACCCTAACTCGAGCAGAAAAGACCCAAATCAAGAAGAAAGAAATAGAAGAGAGAAAGAAAGAGACACATATAGCAGAAACGGAAGCAGATACAGAAATCCCAGATCGATACACCCCAAAGCTTTAAGCTTTTTCCTGCGATGATACCATGTAAACCAATCTAAACAGATATTAGAGAAGAAGAAGAAGATAGAGAGAGAAGTAAAGAGAGAAAGAATACTTGGAGAGCAAGATATATTTCTGAATTGTGTTTACTATTTTCTCATTAACCTTCACTGTTTCATTACAAAGGTTATTTATATTATCTAAGACAACTTCCTAACTAAGCTATCTTCTAACAACCTTATAACTGCAAGACTAATCTATTGACATTTGGCAACATCTCATCCATTCATATAATACTCCTAACATACAGCCCTCCAGCTCTAAGACCAATCAGCATGTTTCTGTTGTCCAGTTTTCCATCGTCTTGGTTAATACCATGTTCGTCATCGCTCTTTCTTGCTTTGCATGGAGATCGATGCTTACCTTTTTCAACTAATGAAAGTTTCCCATCGTCTTGGTTTATATATTTTTTTTATTATTAAGATATTTTCTGTCGATTTTATCCGACAGAGAATGCTCTTATTTATTCATTATTAATAAATTCTCTGTTGGTTATATCCGACACAAGTTTTGTCGGTTTTATATTATTTTCTGTTGGTTTTATCCGACAAATAATGCTCTTATTTATTCATTATTAATATATTCTCTATCGGTTATATCTGACACAATTTATGTCAGTTTTATAGTATTTTCTGTCGAAAAATTCATTTCCTAACGCTGGCAATTCTGTCGCTTTTTATATCCGCCAATACATCCATTTTCTGTCGGATTTTGCTTAATATCCGACAGTAATATAAGTTTCTTGTTGGTTATCATAACAATACTAATAAGTGGTTTTGTAGTAGTGTATATTCTAATTCAATCAAAAGACAGAATTTTTGTAAACATAAAATTTTCATTTGATCAACTGGGAGTAAGTTTCAATTAAATAAATCTCTTGTTGGCAAATGATTTATTAGTTACAATCTCACATAAGCATAAAATTTAAACAAATTTCTAATTGTTAATAGCTGTTACAACTTATATATGTGAACATTTCTAATTGTTGTGGTTAAATCTCCAAGTAACCTGTAAAATGTTGGCATGTATAAAATAAATAAGACTAATAATAAAAATATGGGAGATTTTGGTTCCGGTCTCTAGCCACTAACACTCTTTAACTAAAACCTTAATGGTGTTCAATTTTTTTTATCAAAGTCCCTTGACTTTGTACATCTCATCATTACTACAAGTGTGTATTTCCATATGTTTTATATTAATTACTTGATATGTTATGTGACACACCCCGTCCCGAAGGAGGGCATGCTGGCCGTCACGTGAGAGTGACGTAACCATTTACACAGTACGGAAGCTTTAAAGATACAATTTCTAAGATGAAACACCCAAAGGTGAGTCCTAATTTGGTCCATTCTGTCAGAACACCGTTGAATTTCCTCGTAGTCACCACACCTTTGCAATTCTTGAACCTGGAGGGGCGCAAAACCAAAAGCGTGAGTGGGCAAAAACAAAGCTCTTTGAAAACTCTTTAGCAAAATACATTCTAACCCCTCGCCGTAAAACCTGTATACTTCCCAGAAAATGAACATATATACGTATGTATAAATATGCCAATCATGCTCCAAAATATGCCATTCATGCTCGAGAATATGCCACATCAGAATCTCATAATAAATGTAAGTGCTCAAGCATAATTCACATCAATAACATATAATCTGGCAGCCGGGAGTCACCTAACGTGACCTGTACGGCTGCAGATAGAGCTCCAATCTCAACTCAATATCTGAATCTGCACACGAGTCGGAACCACCTAACGTGGTTTGTACGACAGGACTGGGTGTAATATATACGCTCTAGTGCTACGATCACGTGAAGACTGTGCGAATAATCGCGGGTCACCTACGAGTCGGAACCACCTAATGTGGTCTGCACGACAAGGCTATGCACCTACTTGGATCCAAGGCGAGCGTGTGGTGCGGGTGAACATCACGTGAAGGACTCTGCCCCTCTCTGGGCGGGAGCACTAACACCGGGGGTGCAGATTATGAGCTCTCTAAGCATCTCAAGCTACTACTGAATACAAACATAAATACCACTTACCTGGCACTTACCTGTGCGTCCACAGCACCAAAAACACATATATATATATATATATATATAAATGTATGCCGCTACTAATGCATGTGATGATGCATAAGCGATAATAATAAAGTGCATGGCATAAATCAATTACTCCTTTTTAATCTATTTCTGGGAATAGAATCATCAATTAAACGCACACACAAACATTCGTCCATAACTTTTTCATACGTTACTCAAATTGGGTGTGTGAATATACCACGGTGATCTACACGACGTCACGAACACGTGACAATTTTCAGAACTCAATTTGGAGCTCTCACGCGCTGCCCACGCGCTGCCCACGCGCGCGTCTTCTTCCTCGCGTCGCCGGACTGGTTTCGCCAGCGGTGGGTGTTTTGCCGGAATTTCTGGGTAAACTTCAAAGTGTGATAACTTCTTCATTTCTTAACCATTTTCGACGTACTATATATCAAAATGAAGGTATTGACGAGACGAACACATCCATACCTGCCTTGACCCCTAACTCGCCATAGATTCGCCGGAAAAAGCCCCGAAAGCTCCGGCCAAACTTTGAACTTGTCGTTCTCCGTGTTCCTACGTCCATTTTTCACGTAATTTATACCAAAATGAAGCCCTAATCATAATCTACCACGTTGGACTAGTTTTAGGGCCTAAAAACAACGGAATCAAACTTTTCCAAAAATACGAAAATTCGGCCGAACTTACAGTTCGTGATCCCGACGTCCAAATCCTTCAAACGAAGCACTCCGAGCTTCCTTAGGACCTCACCAAGCTTCCTACAAGCTTCAAAATCCCAAAAAACATCAAGTTTTACGTGTGCATGAACAGTGCACACGCACAGTGAAATTGAAATCCATGTTTTCCGAAGTGAAACTCACCTGAAATTGGTACCATCGTGTTCGTGTGGTCTTCAGGAGTACGATGGTGGTCTTAGATCCTTCGTTGGTATAGTTTTAGGGTGGTTTGTGGGTGGTCCGTGTGAGTTCGAAGGAGAGAGAGAGAACTGACAGAGAGAATAAGAGATTTGTGAGGGAGGAGAGAGAGAGACAAGATGCAGAAATGGGGGAGAGATTTGAGGGATGTGGGGTTCCTACCCAATCCCCAAATCATCAAGTTATAACATATAAACCTAGTTCTAAGTCTTAAATTCAAGTCCCTAAAACTAATGAATATTCCAATTAACATTAGTTTAGGAACTTCAGGTAAAAACCAATGCCAACTTTACGCCCCTTAGTCTCGTTTAAGGGCATCTTCATATCTTCACGTCCTCGGAATTAAAAATTCCGGGACGGGTTGTGACAATCTTCCCTCCTTATAGAATTTCGTCCCCGAAATTCCAACAACCAACTAAATCATCTATACTCATACAATAGCTTCGGGTAAATCTCTCTCATCCGATTCTCCTTCTCCCACGTAATTTCTTCCACTGACCGCTTTCTTCACAAATTCTTTACCAATTACACTGTCTTAATTCTCAATACATTCTTTTTCCAATCCAAAGTCGTCCTTGGTTCCTCAACCAGTCTAATCCGGATTAATTCTCAATAGTTGCACCGGAACTCTATGTGACGAATCTGCCACCTAGTGACAACGCATCGAAATATAATACATTATGCACCTTAGCCAATTCTGAAGACATCACCACTTGTATGCAACTTCATCAATTCCTTTAGTGGTCAAAAACGGTCTGATGTGTTTAAGACTTATTTTGTCTCCTTTCCAAATCTCACTATTTCTTTTCGTGATCAAATTTCTAAAAATGTTGAATCATGAAACACATCATGCTCTTACAATAACTCTGGAAGTAATTCAAGCAACTTCACCTACTCTTCGATGATCACATAAAGTCCGATGTACTTAGGACTTAATTTGCTTTCCTTTCCCAGCCGAATCATACTTTTCTAAAGTGAAAACTTCAAAATTATAAGATCATCTACGTTAAACACTCAATTAGTGACATGTTCAACTATTAATCTCTTTTGCCATTCCTGGCTACTCTCAGGTTAAACTTAATCACCTGAATACTTTGAGAAGACTCATCCATAGTTTCAGGGCCTACCAAAACTCTTTCGTGATCGAATCTTCTCTATCCAGAAGCATTTCTTCCACAAATCAGCAAAATCGACACATTTCATGGTCCTTATGGCGTTACATCGGAAACTGCGCAACCAACATACTTAAGAAACTCAGCAGTTCCGTAACCCAAATCTCTTCTCCATAAAACATATAAGTACTGTTGCACTGTGGTTGTTACTCAACACTGGAGTAAATGTACTAACTTGGTACATTGATCAACTATCACTTCAAGTTCAATCATAACCATCCTATTCTCGAACTCAGCAATCTTTCTTTTTCCCTTCTTTCTTTGCCTTGGTTAATTCTTAATTTTCTTCGTTAACCATTTGAGTCTTGAGTACGACCTTACTAAAAAGACTTAACTTGAAAATTAGCAATTACAACTTCTTCTCAATCTTCCATTCTCAACTTTACTTCAGTTGATTTCCAATCCACAAGAAGACAATATTGGCAAGCGTGCCAGACATTAATTCTTACCGCAGTCTTCTCACCAAGTGCATCAGCTAGAACAATTTTACGATCACCCTGGTCGTACAATCATGTTCATTAAACAATTCAATCCACCTTGGCTGCCTCATATCAAAATCCTTCCAAGTAATGGATATTGGAGACTTTTTGGATTCGTAAAAATCTTGCATTCTTACCAAATATAATGTCTTCATAACTTCACAGCAAGAATGGTAATCATGACTTCCAAATCACCAGTAGGGTAATTCATTTCATGAGGTTCCTTTTGTCGTGAAACGTATGTAATCACCCTAACATTTGCATCAACATGCATCCAATACCATTCAAGAAACATCACTAAAAATTTATGATTACCACTATTCTCTGGGAATACTAAATTACGTGCATGAGTGAGGAAATGCTTCAGTTGTTGAATCCTTTGCTCACAATTTCCTTCCCACTCATACATAACCTCTTTTCTCAACAATCTTGTCAATGACAAAGTAATGACTGAAAAATCTTTCACAACCATCCGAGATAGTCTGGTAAGCTAAGAAATTCCGAATCTCAATTACGGCGCGTGGTTATTCCAATTTCTCAATTCCTGCTGCCTTTTAAGGATTCACTTGAATACCTTCAGCAGATATAGCAAATCTTAGAATGCCACTTGATTCATTTAACTTTAGCATTTGCTAAACTTAGCATACAACCAACGTTCTAACAATCTTTACTTCACCGACTTAATATGTTTACATGCTCTGCTCTGGCTCAGAATGTACCAGAATATCGTCCATGAAAATGATAACAATTTATCAAGGCATTCCTGGAATACTTCATCCATCAACTTATGAAACAACATGAGTATCCGCATAGTATCACCAAAATTTATAAAGACTATTACAAGTCCAGAAAACAATCTTAGGATCAACGTCGCTCAAAATCTTCAATTGGTAATGGACAGACCTCAAGTCGATCTTTGAAATTACACAAATACCTCTGAGCTGATTCATTAAACATCAGTACACCATCATGGATAACGGTTCTTAATCGTTACCCGATTCCATGGTCTATAATCAATAGATAGTCTTTAAAGTCCATTTTCTTTTTCACCAACGAACTGGGCTCCTCAAAAGTGTTGTATTAGGTTGAATGAAACTTTTATCAACCAATTCTTTCAACTAAATTTCCAATTCTCTTAACTCATCATGAACTAATCTCTAACATAAAATTTTATACCTGGAAACAAATCGATATTGATCTTCACATTTCTGCCTGAAGGCAATCCAGGTAAACTTTCAGGGAAAACATTGAAAAAGTGTCCAATCCCTTTTACATTTTTCATATTAGTCGGAGCAACATTATGTAGTACCGCATAAGATGAGTACCCTTGTAACCTTCTGATAACAATCTCTTTGCTTTCACAGCAATGTTAACGGCCTAACTCAATCCACTTTGCCTGCCCACCAAAGTAATCTCTGATCAATCAAATCGATGGAAAGTAACTAAGTTCCCGTAGTAATCCATCTTGTCATGATTTAACGCCATTAAACTGTGCCTAAAATCACTTCCAGTTCCTCGATATCCCACAAAATAAAATTCACTGGTATAACTTTAACTTTCACCTTTATTGAACACCTTGAATAACACCCACTCATGTAGGTAACCTACTTGTTTACTTGCTTAACAGATCCAACCAATAAGTTATAAATATTACAGTCTGCAGCCCGTAATACAGATAAATCACTGTTGTCTCGATAAGTAAGCAACAATTCCTGAAGGTGTTACATTTCCATCTTACTCCACACAGGGATAATTACATATAAACACCTCAATCATGCTCCATCATCACTTTCTTTGGCAACATCATCCATAATACGAAATACATCAGCCAGAGTCAACTAGAATGACTTGTACGGCTGATTCTCTAGCTCAACTATTTATGCTAGTATATTAGCCGGAGTTACCTATAGTAACCTGTACAACTTACTCATCAATTCCTCATGTGTCAGCCGGATCCACCTTTCGTGGTCTGTTCAGCTGAACATTCAACTTATCAAACATCTTGGCACCCACAGTTCATATAACCCAAACTAATGATCCAAACACCTGCTGGACTGATATTGGTGGTATCAAGGAAACTGTCGGGTAATAACTAATTCTAGGGACAATTCATAACTCTATATCCCTTCTGTCTATACAAACACATTCACTGATTCCACACTTTCCAAAGTGTTTAGTCTTGTACCTGCTGCACAAGGTACATTTCCCTTACTCGAGTCACCTTGACTCTGAATCTGGAATTTCCAGTAAATCTATCACTTTGACTTTGACCAGTGGTAAAACCTCAGTTGGAAGAATTAACTCTAGCTTCACTTCTCTTGAAGCTCTGAATCTTTCTATATTCTTGATATGACGAATCATTAACTTTATCGTCCTCTTTTGATTCCCATTCTTTTATCATTCTTCTTTACTCTCGCTGAACATGTTCTCAGAGTCCTCAAGGCTCAACAATATCTTGTATACTCCTGGTAAGAATTACAATGGATAGTGGTCACCCAAAGTACCACTGCCTTATGCCACCCAGCCTAAAACAATATAACACTTCAATCAAAATAGCAGCAATATTCGAATGGGACGAGGCAAGTCTGAGAACTTTTTATAATACTCATTAATCGTCAGTTTTCCTTGTCTCACATTTGCAAACTCTTGCTTTCTACCATCATAAGATGCTGAAGGAATAATTCTTTTCATTAAACAAGTCCTTAAACAATTCTCAATCGGCTGTTTCCTTCGGTGACAACGAATTATACTCCTGTTTCCACCAGGATACAAGTTCATAACTCAAACCAGGTAGTCGTCTCAACCCTTCTGTCAAAAGGAAGATTCCTTTGACTTGCATAATCTAAAACATCTTTTCCAAATGATTAATCCATCACTTTGCTCCCTCAGGTTCATCATTTCATAAGGTGATTCAAATTCAACTCATAACCCATCTTAAAATGTCCCTTTTTGATAATATACTGAATCACCAAAATAATAGTTTCCCCTAACAGCTAAATCAGGGAGACTAAATTCCTCTAACTACGTGGTTTGCTACGAGGCGGTGTAGTTCTGACACAATTCACTAGAACTTCTCAAGATGTCCAAGATTGAAACTAAGCTCTGATACCAACTGACACACCCCGTCCCGAAGGAGGGCATGCTGGCCGTCACGTGAGAGTGACGTAACCATTTACACAGTACGGAAGCTTTAAAGATACAATTTCTAAGATGAAACACCCAAAGGTGAGTCCTAATTTGGTCCATTCTGTCAGAACACCGTTGAATTTCCTCGTAGTCACCACACCTTTGCAATTCTTGAACCTGGAGGGGCGCAAAACCAAAAGCGTGAGTGGGCAAAAACAAAGCTCTTTGAAAACTCTTTAGCAAAATACATTCTAACCCCTCGCCGTAAAACCTGTATACTTCCCAGAAAATGAACATATATACGTATGTATAAATATGCCAATCATGCTCCAAAATATGCCATTCATGCTCGAGAATATGCCACATCAGAATCTCATAATAAATGTAAGTGCTCAAGCATAATTCACATCAATAACATATAATCTGGCAGCCGGGAGTCACCTAACGTGACCTGTACGGCTGCAGATAGAGCTCCAATCTCAACTCAATATCTGAATCTGCACACGAGTCGGAACCACCTAACGTGGTTTGTACGACAGGACTGGGTGTAATATATACGCTCTAGTGCTACGATCACGTGAAGACTGTGCGAATAATCGCGGGTCACCTACGAGTCGGAACCACCTAATGTGGTCTGCACGACAAGGCTATGCACCTACTTGGATCCAAGGCGAGCGTGTGGTGCGGGTGAACATCACGTGAAGGACTCTGCCCCTCTCTGGGCGGGAGCACTAACACCGGGGGTGCAGATTATGAGCTCTCTAAGCATCTCAAGCTACTACTGAATACAAACATAAATACCACTTACCTGGCACTTACCTGTGCGTCCACAGCACCAAAAACACATATATATATATATATATATATATAAATGTATGCCGCTACTAATGCATGTGATGATGCATAAGCGATAATAATAAAGTGCATGGCATAAATCAATTACTCCTTTTTAATCTATTTCTGGGAATATAATTGTATATAGGTATATACGGAAAACAAAAGCCCACTCACAGGTATGTAGCCGGCTCGTAACCCTCACGCCTAGTTTGGTTACATTCGTCGTTCGTACAAGTTTCACCTATAACAGAATAATTATAAAATCATCAATTAAACGCACACACAAACATTCGTCTATAACTTTTTCATACGTTACTCAAATTGGGTGTGTGAATTTACCACGGTGATCTACACGACGTCACGAACACGTGACAATTTTCAGAACTCAATTTGGAGCTCTCACACGCCCCCACGCGCCCTGTTCACGCGCTGCCCACGCGCGCGTCTTCTTCCTCACGTCGCCGGACTGGTTTCGCCGGCGGTGGGTGTTTTGCCGGAATTTCTGGGTAAACTTCAAAGTGTCATAACTTCTTCATTTCTTAACCATTTTCGACGTACTATATATCAAAATGAAGGTATTGACGAGACGAACACATCCATACCTGCCTTGACCCCTAAATCGCCGTAGATTCGCCGGAAAAAGCCCCGAAAGCTCCGGCCAAACTTTGAACTTGTCGTTCTCCGTGTTCCTACGTCCATTTTTCACGTAATTTATACCAAAATGAAGCCCTAATCATAATCTACCACGTTGGACTAGTTTTAGGGCCTAAAAACAACGGAATCAAACTTTTCCAAAAATACGAAAATTCGGCCGAACTTACAGTTCGTGATCCCGACGTCCAAATCCTTCAAACGAAGCACTCCGAGCTTCCTTAGGACCTCACCAAGCTTCCTACAAGCTTCAAAATCCCAAAAAACATCAAGTTTTACGTGTGCATGAACAGTGCACACGCACAGTGAAATTGAAATCCATGTTTTCCGAAGTGAAACTCACCTGAAATTGGTACCATCGTGTTCGTGTGGTCTTCAAGAGTACGATGGTGGTCTTAGATCCTTCGTTGGTATAGTTTTAGGGTGGTTTGTGGGTGGTCCGTGTGAGTTCGAATGAGAGAGAGAGAGAACTGACAAAGAGAATGAGAGATTTGTGAGGGAGGAGAGAGAGAGACAAGATGCAGAAATGGGGGAGAGATTTGAGGGATGTGGGGTTCCTACCCAATCCCCAAATCATCAAGTTATAACATATAAACCTAGTTCTAAGTCTTAAATTTAAGTCCCTAAAACTAATGAATATTCCAATTAACATTAGTTTAGGAACTTCAGGTAAAAACCAATGCCAACTTTACGCCCCTTAGTCTCGTTTAAGGGCATCTTCATATCTTCACGTCCTCGGAATTAAAAATTCCGGGACGGGTTGTGACATTATGGGATTTAAAATCTCATATTATATGGCATATAAATTAAAAACGGTTATAATAAAAAGAAAATATTAATTTTTTTTGATAGAATAAATGGATAAAAACGTAAGTAACAATATAAGAAACAATAAATGTCAAACGATTGTACCCATAATGTTAAAAAAAAAATGTAAATAACCTATAATGTAATGTACCCAAAAATGCATATGGATACATTCGATGGCAAACAAATATAAAGTAATATGGATACATGATAGGAATAAAAATAGTGGCCTATTAATATATATGAGTACATAATTTAGCAAAAGAAAACCCACTTATATATATAGGTACATAATATTATAAAAAAATATATTATGGCCACATAAATAGTTATAGGGTTGTTGAAAAAAAGAAAAAGTTATGGGGTTGTTAAAAAAAAATAGTTATGCGGTTGTTAAAAAAAATAATTATGGGGTACATAATATAAATGGGTACAATAAAAAAATTAAAACTTTTTGATTGAATAAATGGATAAAAATAATGTAACAATATGAAATAAAAAATGGCAAAAATGTATTCATATTGTTAAAAAATTTGTACATTTTACATATGAAATTTCGCAAAAAAATTTGGCACATTTGACATATAACAAAGTGGTACATTAATAAAGAAAGAATGGGTACATTATAACTAAATTAGGGTTCAAATAATTTAAAAAATATGAGTACAAATGAAATTTTAAAAATATATGGGCTGAAAAAGAAATTAGTACATGGGTACAAATTCAAACTAAAAAGAAAATTAGTACAAAGTTGAAAACAAGGGTTACAAATTAAAATTGGATACAAACTAAAATTAGAAATATATGATACAAAGTTTAGCCATAAATACAAATATACTTAATGTAATGTTTCTAAGACTAAATGAATATTTTGGAAATTTAATTTAATTATTTTGATTTGCAAATTTTTATTATTGAAATAACGACATTCATTAAAACATAAGGACCTTGATAAAAAATTACGAAGAAATAAGATTTTAATCAATGGAATAGAAGAAAGAGGAGGGTCACTTTGGTTGTGGTCCCTCGTCAACTCAATTATTAGATTGAAACCATATTACTTTTTAATTTTTGATCAAAGTCCTTCGATTTTGTATACTTCAACATTTTAGTATTTATTATATTTCTGTGTCATTTTTTTATTTTTTAAATTTAAAATTGTTGATTGAAGTCTAGCATTTAAAACAATCTGCTTCGTTGTCCTTTTCATTTCAACATTGCTTTAATTAACAACATTCAAGGGATTTCCATTAAAAAAAAAAAACAAACAAACAAACAAACAACATTTGACACACCCCGATCGGAATCAAGGCGTGCTGGCCATCACGTGAGAGTGATGTAGCTATGTGCACAGTGCGAAAGCAAAAGATAATAATAAAAGTACGAATACATAAAAACCAAACTACTAAATAAACTAATTAAGGTAATACACTAGTGTGAGACTAAGTGTGATAAACATAATCAGAGCACAGAAAGCCTAAGTGCAGTCCAAAAGAACGAATACTAATTACACAACACCCAAAGGTGATCCTACATTTGTGATGTTCTGTCAGAACCACCGTCAAGTCCTCGTGAACCACCAAAGCTGCTTCTAACTAGAACTTGGAGGGGCGCAAAACAGAAAGTGTGAGTGGGCAAAAACAAAGCTTTTCAAAATCATTTCATTATCAAAAGTTCTAACCCCTCGCCATAAAACCTATATAGTTTCCCAGAAAATAGAATATACACATATATCAAAAACATGTTCAGAAATATGCCATGTCGAATGCCTTTACATAAAATGTAAGTAACTCAGGTAATGTCAATCAATGCAAGTAACATGTCAACCGGAGTCACTTAACGTGACCTGTACGGCTGAATTTAGAGCTCAAATCCCTAACTCACTAACTATACCTGCACATGAGTCGGAACCACCTAAAGTGGTTTGTACGACAGGATTGGGTGTAAATAAATACGCTCAAGTGCTATAATCACGTGAAGACTGGGTGAATAATCACGGGTCACCTACGAGTCGAAACCACTTATAGTGGTTTGTACGACAAGACTGTGCACTTAACTTGGATCTAAGATGAGCGTGTGGTGCGGGAGGTGAACATCACATGAAGGACTGTGCCCTACTCTGGGCGGGAGCACTAACACCGGGGGTGCAGGTTATGAGCTCTCTATGCATCTCACATAACCACTAATTCACAATCATAAACCATAAACTTACCTGGCACTTACCTGTATGTCCGCAGTACTAAACATACATATATGCAACTACTAATGCATAAATAAATAGGCAAACGCTATGCATGGCATTTAAAACATATAAACATTCCATTTCATTTTCTGGGAAAAACCACAAGTATATAGGTACATACGGAAAACCAAAAGCCCACTCACTGATATGTGGAAAGGTCGTAACCCCCTTACCTCGAGTGACTGCGCTCGTCCTCAAGATAGGTCTCACCTATATGCGAAACAACTATAACGTCAATTTAAAGCACATAACCAAAACTAGGTAATAACTTCTCGTACAATGCTCAAATGGGATGTTTGGATATACCAACGTGATCTACTCAACCTCACGAACATCCCCATATTTTTTAAATAATTTTTCGAGGCTCCACACACCGGCGAAGGCACGGCCCTACGCGCCCTCCACGCGCGGCCACGTGCCAGTCACATTGACGACGTCAGGAATATTCTGTTAAACCATAATAGATTCCGTTAAAACAAATATGACACCGTTAAGAATATTCTGTTAACTTAACGGAATATTCCCTTATCTTCTCCGGCACTCCTCCAGTACTGTCATCGTCGTTGAAAAACTGGAAAATTTTCAAATCTTAATATCTCACTCGTTTCTTCACCAAATTTCATGAAACGAGTACCAAATTGAAGCTTTTAACTTGTAGAACATTTCCTTACTTGTTTAAAGCCCCAAAGATCACGAGATGTCGTCGGAGAAATTCAAGAAAAATTGGCCAAACTTGCAACTCATAATCCTGACGTCCAATCCCACTCAACGAACCACCTCGAGCTTCCTAAGGACCTCACTAAGCTTCCTAAAAGCTTCAAATTCCCTGAAAAACCATATTTCACGAGTGTATGAACAGTGACCAAATCGGAGATTCCTGGTTCGACGTGAAATCGAAGGATTCTTTACCTGAGTTTGGTATGGTTAAACTCGTATGATCCTCACGAACACAAAGGTACCATTTTCCACTTCGATTTGCAACGTTTGCAAGGGTTTTGAACCCCATCTATACAAGTGAGAAGGAGAGAGAAAGTGTGTGTGTGTGTGTGTTCGAGACAGAGAGATACACGGGAAGATGATATGGATACGTGGGTGTGTGTGGTCGAGGTGCAACTAACAAAACAACAAAACAATCACCCCAAAATGACAAATACCCACCAAGGGTAAAATCGTCATTCCACACCTACGGTACAAATAATTCGGGATGAGCTGTCACAACCTACCCTCCTTAAAAAAATTTTGTCCCGAAATTCATAACAACTCAAACTAACCACTAGTAACCATAGAACAACCGAGGATACAAATCTCTTATCTGGTCTTCAGTCTCCCAAGTAGCCTCTTCCGCGGAGTGATTCCTCCACAAAACTTTCACTAAACTCACAGTCTTGTTCCTCAGAACCTTTTCCTTCCAATCCACAATCGTTACTGGTTCCTCGTCATATGTCAAATCCGGATTAATTTCCAATGGTTGAGGAGGTATCACATGCGACGGATCCGCAACGTAATGGCGAAGTATGGACACATGAAAAACATTATGTACTCTAGCCAGTTTAGAAGGTAACTCAAGCTGTTAGCCACTTCACCAACTTGCTCGGTGATCATATATGGTCCGATATACCTGGCACTTAACTTACCTTTCTTTCCAAACCGTACGACACCTCTTCATGGATGAAAGCTTCAGAAACACCCAATCACCAACTTTATACACCTTGTCAGTGGCATGCCTGTTCGCAAAGCTCTTTTGTCGATCCTGGGTCGCTTTCAGGTTAGACTTAATTACCTGAACATTCTAAGTAGTCTCATCTACAATCTCAGGGCCCACCAAAACTCTTTCTCCGACCTCTGACTAACATAGGGGTGTAAGACAAGATTTACCATATAGTGCCTCAAATGGTGACATGCCGATACTCGAATGAAAGCTGTTGTTGCAGGCAAATTCCATTAAATCTAACCGTTTGTGCCAAGCATCGCCAAACTGCAATACCGAAGATCTCAACATATCCTCCAACGTCTGAATGGTCCTCTCTGATTATCCGTCTGTTTGAGGATGATATGTCGTACTGTAGAGTAATCTTGTACCCAAAGCTTCCTGAAAAGCCATCCAAAATTTAGAAGTAAATCTTGGGTCACGATCCGAGACAATACTCACTGGAACACCATGGTACTTCACAATCTTCAATATGAATAATTTAGCTAATCGGCCCAAATAATACTTTTCCCTCACTGGAATAAAATGCGCTGACTTAGTAAGCAGATCAACTATTACCCAAATGCCATCAAAACCATTATGTGTACGCGGAAGCTTGTACACAAAATCCATCGTAATATTTTCCCATTTCCATTCTAGAACGAGAAGCAGCTGCAACAACCCAAACGACTTCTTCCTTTCAGCTTTAACCTGTTAACAAATGGCACACCTACTTACATACTCAGCTATCTCGTTTTTCATACCGGGCCAATAATAAAATGGTCAAATGGTATGATACATTTTAGTACCTCTAGGATGCATCGCATAAGCTAAGATATGCACTTCATCAAGAATTGCTTTCTTTAATTCCAAATTATTCAGCACAAACATTCTGCTCTCCTGCATAAGCATGCCATCCGATTCTTGAACTCTAAAGTCTTTCTTTTTCCCCTGATTCCTTGCTTGAATTATTTCCTGGGGCTCTTCATCAACCATCTGGGCTTCAAGTATACGATCAATTAAAATTGGCCTAACTTGAAAATTAGCAAGTAAGGCTACTTCCTTATCTTCTACCTCTAACCGTACTCCAGTTGATCTCAAGTCTGCCAGAAGAGGAACACGACTAGCGTACAACGCGTTAATACGGCCCTGAGATTTTCTGCTAAGTGCATCAGCTACCACATTCGCACGACTAGGGTGATAATCAATTGTGCAATCATAATCACTAAGCAGTTTCAACCATCATCGCTGACGAAGATTAAGGTCTCTCTGAGTGAAAATATATTGAAGACTCTTATGATCCGTAAAGATCTTACATTTTTCCCGATAAAGATAATGTCTCCATATCTTCAAAGCAAAGATAATGGCCGCTAACTCCAAATCATGCGTAAGGTAATTCAACTCATGAGGCTTTAATTGTCGTGAAGCATAAGCAATCACCCTACCATGTTGCATTAGCACACATCCCCAGCCAATTAAGGAAGCATCACTGTAGACTTCGAAATTACCATTATCATCCAAGATTGCCAAAACAGGTGCATAAGTGAGACAATACTTCAATTGCTAGAAACTCTGCACACAATTATCATCCCACTCAAATTTAACATCCTTCCTCCTTAACCTCGTCAGTGGTAAAGCAATCACGAAAAAATCCTTTACAAACCGTTGGTAATATCCTCCTAAGCCAAAAAAACTCCTCACCTCAGTGACGGTTCATGGTCGCTCCCAATTCTCCACTGCTGCTACCTTTTGAGGATCCACCAAAATACCTTGAGCAGCTATGACATGTCCCAAAAATGCCACTTGATCTAACCAAAATTCGCACTTGCTAAACGAGTCTTGAAAGCACCTCGAAGCTCAAATCAATCTTGGAAAATATATAAGCACCTCGAAGCTGATCAAACAAATCATTTATACGCGGCAATGGATAACGATTTTTAATTGTTACTCGATTCAATTGCCGGTAATCAATGCATAGCCTCAAAGTCCCGTCTTTCTTCCTCACAAACAACACTGGAGCTCCCTAGGGTGAAGTACTAGGCTGAATAAAACCTTTATCCACTAATTCCTGCAATTGGATTTTCAATTCCCTCAACTCAGCAGGAGCCATTCTATAAGGAGTTAAGGATATATGATTAGTACCTAGAAGCAAATCAATAGTGAACTCCACATCTCGGTCTGGCGGCAATCCAGGTAAATTGTCAGGGAAAATATCAGGAAAATGCCTGACTACCTTTACGTCTTCCATGCTATTAGGAGCAACATCGTTCAACACTACATGAGCTAAGTATCCCTGGCAACCTTTTGATAACAACCTTTTTGCTCACACAGTAGAAATAACGCCATGTCTCACCCCACTCTGCTCACCCACAACAGTGACCACAGGTAATCTAGGAAGATGGAAGGTAACAGTTTTCCCATAACAATCAATATTGGCACGATTATGGTGCAACCAATCTGTGCCCAAAATCACATCAAAATCAACAATATCTAAAGGGATAAGGTCAGCTGGCATAACTACATCCTCCACCATCACTGGACATCCTAGATACACACAATCAATATAACATCTCTCCCTTATAGGCATGACAAACTCTAAATCATACCCTAAAGGTGTAGGGTGAGGTTGCGCCACTTGAGCAAATGTATATGAAATAACATAATGTGTTACACCACAATCAATCAATACTCTAGCAAAATAACCAAGGATATTTAACGTACCCATAATCAAGTCAAGATTATTCTGAGCATCCTACAGAGAAATATTGTGGATACGCCCTTGGGTCTGCTGTCGTCTACCATGACCTCTACTAGTCTGACTACCTCGACTTTGCACATTACGCCCCTGACTAGGCTGACCAGACTGCCTTGAAGATCCCGCACTACTAGTAGCAATTTCTCCCTGCTGACACTGTCCTCCCTGGTACCACTGAGATCCACCCACTGGAATGGAAGGATGCGGCATATAACCTCCGGAGTACTGAGGATACCCACTTTAAGAATAAGGATCTTGAGGATACAGATACTGTCTAGGAGCATAAGGAACGACATCACCCTGATAATAATAGGCACCACCACAACCCATCTGACCAAAACTACTAGGCCTTGGAACCTGCTGGATTGGAGCAAGTGGTGGTAAGAAAGACTGATGGGGCCTCTGCTGACTCTGGGGACAATTTGCAGCTCTATGTCCCATTTGCCCATAAGTGAAACAACCACTGCTGCCTCTCTTATATTCACCAAAATGCCTATTGTTACACCTGCGGCAAAACGGAGCTCTTCCTCTACCAGTATCGCCCTGTCTCTAGCCTCTAAGACCCCCAGAAAATCTACCACCTCTTCCCTGACCAGTGGCACTAAAACCTCTGCTGGAAGAACTTGAACTAGCTCCACTCTGCTTAAAACTCTGAGTCTTGCGAGGTCCTTGAGATGCTTGACCTTTGCCTTTATCGTCTTTCCTTTGATTGCCATCTTTTTCTTCATCCTCACTCTCGCTAGGCATATTCTTAGAATCCTCAATCCTCAACAAAATCTCATAGAACTCCTGATAAGAGTTACAAGGAGTAGTGGTCGCCATAGAATGTCACTTGTTCTTAGTACCCAATAAAAAATGACGAAGCATCTCACCCGGATTGGCAGCAATCTCCGGATAATAACGAGATAAATCAGTGAACCTCCTATAATATTCATTCGCCGTCAACTTCCCTTGCCTCAACTCAGTAAATTCTTGCTTCTTACGACCAATGTACTCAGAAGGCACAAACTTTTTCCTAAACAACTGCTTAACCACTTCCCAGTCAGCCTTTTCCTCTAGGGTCAAATGACAAACCTCCTGTCCCCACTAGGATGATGATTCCTTACCTAAGAACCATGAAGTCGTCTTTACCCACTTTTCAACAGGAAGATTCCCCTGATTATGCAACACTCGAAAAGTCTTTTCAATATGCTCAAGCCACCGCTCAGCTCCCTCAAAACCCTCGTGGCTCTCAAACTTATCCATCTTTAAATTATACATGGTCTCCAAAGGAGTCCTCTGGGGAGGGCAGAGCGCAGACTGAAAAGCAGTAGCCATAGCTTCCCCCAATTGAGCTACATCGGAGAAACTAAGCTCAGCAGAGCGACGTGGTTCCCTATGAGGCGACATAGTTCTGACAGAAGACACCAAAACAATTAGAACACTCACAAAATATGCAGGACTGCAAAACCTATGCTCTGATACCAAACTGACACACCCCGATCGGAATCAAGGTGTGCTGGCCGTCACGTGAGGGTGACGTAGCCATGTGCATAGTGCGAAAGCAAAAGATAATAATAAAAGTACGAATAAATAAAAACCAAACTACTAAATAAACTAATTAAGGTAATACACTAGTGTGAGATTAAGTGTGATAAACATAATCAAAGCACAGAAAGCCTAAGTGCAGTCTAGAAGAATGAATACTAATTACACAACACCCAAAGGTGATCCTACATTTGTGATGTTCTGTCAGAACCACCGTCAAGTCCTCGTGAACCATCAAAGCTGTTTCTAACTAGAACCTGGAAGGGCGCAAAACAGAAAGTGTGAGTGGGCAAAAACAAAGCTTTTCAAAATCATTTCATTATCAAAAGTTCTAACCCCTCGTCGTAAAACCTGTATAGTTTCCCAGAAAATAGAATATACACATATATCAAAAACATGTTCAAAAATATGCCATGTCGAATGCCTCCACATAAGATGTAAGTAACCCAGGTAATGTCAATCAATGCAAGTAACATGTCAACCAGAGTCACCTAACGTGACCTGTATGGCTGAATCTAAAGCTCAAATCCCCAACTCACTAACTATACTTGCACATGAATTGGAACCACCTAAAGTGGTCTGTATGACAGGACTGGGTGTAAATAAATACGCTCAAGTACTACGATCACATGAAGACTGGGTGAATAATCGTGGGTCATCTACGAGTTAGAACCACCTATAGTGGTTTGTATGACAGGACCGTGCACCTAACTTGGATCCAAGATGAGCGTGTGGTGCGGGAGGTGAACATCACGTGAAGGACTGTGCCTTACTTTGGGCGGGAGCACTAACACCGGGGGTGCAGGTTATGAGCTCTCTATGCATCTCACATAACCATTAATTCACAATGATAAACCATAAACTTACCTGACACTTATCTATGTGTCCGCAACACTAAACATACATATATGCAACTACCAATGCATAAATAAATAGGCAAACGCTATGCATGGCATTTGAAACATATAAACATTACATTTCATTTTCTGGGAAAAACCACAAGTATATAGGTATCTATGGAAAACCAAAAGCCCACTCACTAATATGTGGAAGGGTCGTAATCCCTTTACCTCGAGTGACTGCACTCATCCTCACGATAGGTCTTACCTATATGCGAAACAACTATAAAAATGTCAATTTAAAGCACATAACCAAAACTAGGTAATAACTTCTCATACAATGCTCAAATGAGATGTTTGGATATACCAACGTGATCTACTCAACCTCACAAACATCCCCATATTTTTAAAATAATTTTTTGAGGCTCCACACGCGACCACATGCGAGTCACACTGACGGCGTCAGTTAACGCCGTCAGGAATATTCCGTTAAACCCTAACAGATTCCGTTAAAACTAAACTGATGCCATTAAGAATATTCCATTAACTTAACGGAATATTCCCTTGTCTTCTCCGGCACTCCTCTGGTACCGTTGCTGTCGTCGGAAAACTGGATATTTTTCAAATTTTAATATCTCACTCGTTTCTTCACCAAATTTCATGAAGCCAGTACCAAATGGAAGCTCTTAACTTGTAGAACATTTCCTTACCTGTTTAAAGCCCCAAAGATCACGAGATGTCGTCGGAGAAATTCAAGAAAAATCGGCCAAACTTGCAACTCACGATCCCGACGTCCAATTCCACTCAATGAACTACCCCGAGCTTTCTAAGGACCTCACTAAGCTTCCTAAAAGCTTCAAATTCCCTGAAAAACAATATTTCACGTGTGCATGAACAGTGACCAAATCGGAGATTCTTAGTTCGACGTGGAATCGAAGGATTCCTTACCTGAATTTGTTATGGTTAAACTTGTATGATCCTCACGAACACAAAGGTACCATTTTCCACTTCGATCTACAACGTTTGCAAGGGTTTTGAACCCCGTCCATACAAGTGAGAAGGAGAGAGAGAAAGTGTGTTCGAGACAGAGAGAGATACACGGGGAAGATGATGTGGATGCGTGGGTGTGTGTGGTCCAGGTGCAACCAACAAAACAACAAAACAATCACCCCAAAATGACAAATACCCACCAAGGGTAAAATCGTCATTTCACACATACGGTACAAATAATTCGAGATGGGCTGTCACAACATTCGAGGGATTTAAATCCAAGAATTAATGTAATTCAAAATTTTAATAATTATGAAATTCAGTCAATCCTCAAATCTAAAAAAATTATGAAATTGTAAAAATCCCATTAATTTATGGGATTATGGATTTACAAATCTCAAGGATTATTAGAAATGTATATAATAAAAATCGTCGACATACTTCTGCAAAATTTATGTATCCCATCGAATTTATTATGGGTACATACAAAACAATGTACCCATAAACTTGACAAAAAGAAGTACCAATGAACATAAAAAAATTTACGTACCGAAAACACATAATACCAATGGGTACATATACTGAATTTACAAGAAATTTATAATTAATATTGTACCCAAATAAAAATAAAATATAAGAGCAAAAAACTCTGGGTACATGTTAAATCCCATGGAAAAGAATGCACCGCATTGTTTTGTAAGAATGCATATGGGTACATAAAATGCAACAACCAACATAAAATTTTCTCCAAAAAAAAAAAAACATTGTACCTGTATATGTATAACGAAATTGTAGCCACAAAACATATTGTACCAATACGTATTTGAGTGAAATAACATGTAAAATAAAATTGTACCCCTGAAATATAAGTGTAGCCACCCATACATTTAACAATCACGATTAATATTCAATAATAAAGGAAAATAAAAAATAAAAAGAAGAAAGACAGTTGACTGCATATATAATGGTCTAGGGATGCTGCTGCTATGGAGAGTCAGGGGGTTTGACGTCTGGTTGATGAAGAAACACATTGGATTGAGTTTGGGGTACTGTAGGATGTGTATAAGGGATGAAAGAATGGAGGAGTTTAAATGGTTGTGTATTTATATTAAATTTGGGAAGGAATGAGATTTCAATTATCAACTAAAAATCCGGACAAAGCAATTAATATTAATTACAAAAAAATTAGGCAATACTTTAACTAAGAATTAACCAAATATAACAAAGTGTTGACATGTAAATTTTTAAATTCTACAATAATGATGTGGACAAAGCAAAGGACTTTGATAAAAAATAAGAAAACAATAAGGTTTCAATCAATGCTATATACAAATTAATTAGGGGTGCGAACCTAATTTCTTCTAATTTAATATTCTTTTCGAAGAAATGGAATAAAACTGGAGTTTTATGGTTGATTTAAAAATCACCTTAAGCATCGAGGTGTAAAATGTGGTTCGATTTGAAAATCACTTTAAACCTTGAAGTGTAATATGTGGTTAGCTCTTGAGTTTATCAACAATATTTTATGCATTGGGGAGAGATCAATGAAGAGCAAATCACATAGCCGAACGAATTCTCGAATCGTTTAAATGTGGTTAGCTCTTAAGTTTACCAGTTTCCACCATAGATTCGAGAAATAACTCAGCTGTTCAATCAGAAAAAATGGAAATCGGATAATCAGACAACTACCTTTGTTATTTTTGGTGTTTGGCTCTGAAAGAGTGAATGACTCACGAAAGAATGATATAAATCTCTCATTTATTTATTTATTTTATCTTTTTCTTTGCGTAAGACCCTTTTTCTTGCTGTATTTACTCGACTATCCTCCACGATATCTATACAATGATGGCCGCATTTGTTATCCATCCTCCCTTTCTTCCATTTCGAAGGTAAGCAATTTAATATTCTTGTGGGCAAAGATACATTTTACGCACTCGAAGTTTGATGTCTGTAACACATTGGTTCTCGAAGGCTTAAAAAATAGCAAAACTTTCGTCTGGCGACAGATTGTTAGTTTTTATGGTTATGTGTCTGAGCTTCAGTGAAGGATTTATAGGTTTTGGATTTTTGAGAAGGTTGCAGAGAATTGCAGAGAGAACGTAGAAGATGCTGATGTGTTGATTGATTGTTCTCTCACACAAGAAGTGTGATATTACCGATAGAGGAAAGTAAGGGAGATCCTTCTTTCTCTTACATCAAAACAAATCCTAGCCCTTTATTTAGTCACCCTATGAGGTGCTTACGCTTGTTATAATCTATCACTTAAAAGAAAGGCTAGCTAAAGAAGCCACTTGGATTATGATTCAACGACTCTCATTACATTTCAAGAAAACATTATAAAATGAAATTAACATTTCTTTGGCACTAAGAAATCTGCTGGAGGCTATGCACCAACACAAATTTGGAACGTAAATCATGTTTAAGGACTACAAGTACGTGATACATTGATATATATGGTATGGTAGCAAGTGGCCCTCTACCATAGTGGTAGAGAGGAATGCTGCCCTTACACCACGGCGTGGGTTCAAACCCTTTGGCTTCATAATCTAAAATCTAATCTAACATCTAATCCAACAAATCTATCGTTTGACTAAAAAAAAAAAAATATATCTGGCATGATATAAGACATGCATATATTGCACATGAAGGCTAGGTTTGAAAATGGCTTGATACCAGTTCATGGCATTCTAACCAACCAAATATCTCAAAACTTTATCACGATTATCCTTCTCATCACCACCACGTTCAATCACCATTTTCACCCTCGTCACAGATGTTGTCCACAGCTGCAACCTCTTTTCCGGCCAAATATTCCTCCATCAAATTAGGGAAAGTTACATTTTGCTCCTTCGGGGTTTGCCATTTTTAAAACTAGAGGGACCAATGTATAATTTTCCCTAATTTTGTTTTCCAACAGTATGATTAGATCCCTATTACATGTTTATACAAGAATGTTTTGTTGGCTCCCAATCTTCTACATATAAAGCCGGCAGGGCTTTTGAATAGTGGTTTTTGGGGTCACAGGCTTCACAAAAAGAAAAAAAAAAAAAAGTGGACAGAAATGCTCTTCAAGCAAAAAACTTCAAAAGCAGTCCAAAATAATGTATCAAATGTGGCAGGGGTATTTTCGTCATATAAACAGTGATAAATAGTATTTTTAATATTTAACGTTTTCCTGTACAATATTATTTTTTAATTTTTTATAATTAGTACCTCATAATGGGCTAGCAATAATGTGATTCAGTTGTTTATTAAATATTATTTTTTTCTATTCTTAATATAAATTCAATAGACTGTAGATCAAAATTGAAAGACCGATTTTATTAAGTGGATTCAGCTGCTTTGATTGGTTTATTAGGGGTTTCTTCTAGCATGGTCTAATATTATTCATTTAAAACGTTTAAGTCACGCGTAACACGTCGTGATTCAAAAAATGTTTTATGTACTAGCTTAAGCACCTGCATGAAGGCTAATTATGATAAAACCAACAGATTATTACAATTTTTATGCGTAATAGTAAAAGGCTTTGGCTTTTTGAAGGGTGTTCCATTTTCGGAGTAGCCAGGATGGCGTAGGCTGATTTTTCTTCCTAGGGACTAGTATATGTGCACTACAAAAAAACCTGTTGAGACGAAAGCATTTCGTTGGGTCAAATAAAGATTTATCGTCCAATGTTTTGCCCGACAACACTTCGTCGGCTGAAGTTCATCTCGCGAAGCTCGTTGTGCGAATTTTAGCCAACGAAAATTAAAAACTTTGGCAGCATAAAATTTTTGAGTGTTATCCCTGAAATTGTGTTATATAAAAATTAACTTTTTTACTACTCGATAAAATGTATTTTTTATTTTAGATTAATAAAATAAATGATAAAAGAAAGAGTAAATTGTAGTTATGGTCCTTTAACTTAATTAGAGCAATGATCTCTTAACTAAAAATTCATTACCATTGGTCCCTCAACTCATCAAAACGTGCAGCTATGGTCCCTCAACTAAAAATCCATTACCATTGGTTCCTCAACTTTAATTTAACTGGAGAAATGGTCCCTTAAGTTTAACCTAATTACACCAATGGTTCTTCCAACATAACTCGTTTTGACAAAATTTTTGATGTAGTTGAAGAAAATGACCATAATTACACACTTTGATGAGTTGAGAGACCCTAATTGTGTAAATGGTCATTCTAACATAACTTATTTTGACAAAATTTTGACAAAATTGATGAAAAGGACTATAGCTACACATTTTGATAAGTTGAGGGACCAATGGTAATGGATTTTTAGTTGATAGACCATTGCTTCAATTTGATTAAAGTTGAGGGACCATTGCTACAATTTACACTTTAAGAAATAAATCATTAAAGTTTAATGAGTCATTTGATGGGATGGTTAAGAGATTATATATGGTTAAACTCTTCACAACTTATCAATGGATATAACCCTTTCGGTATGAATAGTTTATCAGTTTGAGCGTGGATATTCTTACTTGGACATCTTGTTTGGCTATGGGATTTATGTTCTTAATTTCCTGGCATGGATATTGGTAGGAATTGATTGAAACTTTAGCATCGGCTCATGAATGCATACCTTTAGCTAATTTGATTCGATGGAGAGATAAACCGGTGGGTCTTTCCATTGTGCAAGCAAGATTGGTTGGATTAGTGCACTTTTCTCTTGGGTATATATTTACTTATGCGGCTTTCTTGATTGCCTCTACATTGAGTAAATTTGGTTAATTCTTTATTTTATGTGGTGTATCCACGATAATATCATACCATTTCTGTCGATAGAGAAGGGAACCAACGACAAATTCGTCGAGCAAAAATGCGTTGATCAACTTTGCACGACGAACCTTATAGGCCCGACCAAACTCTTTCATCAAGCAAAGCTTTATTTTTCAGAAAAAAATAATAATATAATTAAGCACGTTATTTCGTCGGGTAAGCTTTATAAAGAAAAAAATTAAAAATATAAAAAGGTTACTCGACGACACCCTTTGTTGAGCAAACGTTTTTAGTATTAAAAAAAATATAAACTGTTAAATATATTTAATTTAAATTAATTAATTTTATTATATTAATATCACATATACCACAATCTGGATTTTTTTTATATTATTAAAACGAAAGGGTTTGTACAATTATATTGAAATTGAAAAACAAATTTATTTTCGATGGCGCATTGTCCCTAAGATGTCCAACTGCTTCACTCTAGAAGACATCCATCTCTAGAAATTATAAGATTCAAAAGTAACAATAGAGCTAGTGCCCCTCATCCATCCTATGCTAAAACCCTAGGGTGGACGAGTCAGAGCTACATCATGAGTTTCAAAGTCTTGTAGCGCATGTGCAACTTGTACACCCACTCATTGAACCGCTAAGCCCACAACCGGGTTATGTAGTCAGTCATACCTGACATTTTGAGGTCAATCTCGAAGTTGTTCTTAAATGGACAAAAAAAAATGCTAGTTTTAAAATGCACTTAATGAGTAATTAATTCGAATAATTTAATTATTAAAAAATAATAAATAAATAAAAACACACTTACCTAGAGCACTGCCATCATCGATTCCTTCACCTCGGGAGAGATATTCTTCCATTTGGAGGCTTTCCTGGGGCACTTCATGCGGATGATGGCTCCTGCTATCTCGTAAGCCAACCACATTTGGACTTCGGGGTTGTAAACAACCTTGATTCTTCCTTGCCAGACGAGTCAGCATCAACTTCTTCTTTAGAGCATCATCTTCAGTTTCAACATTGACAGCATCGTCTCGCAGGGTTCTCTTAGAGCCAGACTTCTACCCTTTCCATTCGCAGTACCTCCAAACATTGCACTGGATTTGAAAAGCTCATTTTCGTCAACTTTGCATTGAGCTGCCACCTCAGTTGGGGAAAGACCCTTGAAACGGTGCCCCATTGAACTCAACAGCCACCTCAGTTCGCGATACTCCTCCGGAACTCACAGGGAACGACAAACTTTCCTCATATCCGAGATCACGTCGATCTTTCTCGCAAAAGATGTATCTACAAAAGCAAGTAAAAATGATCACCGACTGCACATTATGACTTGCAAAAAGGTATAGAACGGGAAACAAAGTGAAGCATAAGGTACAAATATGAACCACTATTAACTTTGACGCAAATCGGCATCCCTGTTGGTTCGTCACCTTCCTAGTTCACGTTGATTTCCAAGGTGGCCTTCTTCCATTGATGGTCCCCCGTACTTGGTTTTTGAAAAAGCTTATGTATTTCCTTTAACTGAGCATACTTCTTGAACCAACTTATTTGTAAGAAGTAGAAGAATTCTTGGAAAGTCGATCCCAGATCGAAGAACTCGCTCAGGTTCAGAAAACTTAGCATGTATATATGCATTCGACAAACACAGAGCATGCACGCACTTCATTGCGCAGAGCAACTCTTTGACCAAGCCGCCGATTGGAGATTTGAAGCCCAAGAAGATGTAGAAAGGATGAAACTTTGTCTTCTTTCTAGATTCTCATGATACTAATCAGTATAGTCCTCTATCAGTTCCACACCAACGTTCGAAGGGAAAGCTGCTCTGTTGTTTTCTAGCCAAGACATGAAAGCATCATTCAAATCCAGCTTCGTCAGGTTTAGAGCAAATTTCCCTGCCACAGACGGGTTTTCTCACTGCTTGTACAATGGAACTTCAATGTTGCTTGCCACTTTCTTTGAAGATGAAATCGCTCTCTTACTGCCAAAGAAACGAAAAAAATTCAGAAAGTTCTCACGAGACCTTAATTTAATCTAATATCGTTTTTGTTGATGTCAATGCTGGAGACGGATTGATGTTGGATTGAATTAAGAAGAACGACGAAATTAATAAACTAATAAAAAATGAAATTAGCAACCAAACTTGCCCTAACTGGGCCGATCTGACTCGCGACCCACACCGAGTTGCCTTCTCGACTCCAATGCCAGCTGGCGGGCCGCACCAGCCAGAGCACAGCCAACAGGTCATGCCTGCGAGCCTAGTGTTCATTCTAGTCTAGTGAGTTGCGGCAGAAGCTCCTAGACCCCGTCTGTAGCCCAGCCGACAAGAGACCAGGGGCAACACTTGTTGCCCCATTACGCGTAATGAAATTGAGGAAGGGAAGAAGAAGGGAAGAATTTCATACTTGGGACCTTTTCTCTATGAATTCTCTATGCAAACACCTAAATTTTAAGTAAGGAATTTGCGAGAATTCAACCAAGGGTTATATCCTATTTATACGAGTAATGTTATTAATACCATATTTTTGTACCACATTTTTATACTACCTTACGTGACATTTGATGTAGACAGTTACATCATTTGAATTAATTAGATTTTTAAATTTAGTTCATTATTTAATAAACTATTAATTAAGAAAAACTAGTTAATTAAATGATGATTGTGGTATACGAGGAGTCTTTCTAATTCCTTTCTTTGGGTTTTGCAAATTTTTCAAATGATGTGGCCGTCCACATGAAATGCTACCTAAGGTGGTATAGAAATGTGATATAAAAATATGATATGAATAACATTACTCTATTTATATTAAATTCTTTTGGGGAAATAAAGGGAAACCTTTTCCTTCAATGACTCAAAAGACCTACCTTGTCTTGGAAGAAAAGTCCCATTCAATTAGGAAGTCCTATTCAATTCGGTAATACATCTCTTTTTTAATTCCTACTTAAACACAAACAGATGTGGGGCCATTTGTGGATAAATTAATCACATCCGATAGAAGAAAGAGTATATGCTCAATATGACGGTTTTACCCTTGACGTCGTGGGCATGCCACATATCGAGCATATAGTCCAATGGAATAAAACATTAGTTTGCCTTACCGTAATGGGCCTTTGGGCCACCAACGACTCATGGGCTCTTTGAGCCACTATGATTCGGGTCATGGGATCTCCAAGCCATCCATGACATGTATTATGTGGCTCCAGGCCACCGATAATATGTCCTGGTAGTGGGGCATACCCAGCCTAATGGTGGTAGGAAGTTGACTCTCCAAAGTCTCCCTTTAGGTGTCTGGCACGCCAACGCTCCTATCAACAAGGACCTTTAAGACTACTAGCTAGCATGACTGCAGAGACTAATCTGCACCATCAAGGACTGCTTTGTGTGGTATGCAATCTCCCTTTCAAGTTGCATGCTAGGGTTTTAGTTTCTATAAATTGTTAGGTCAAATAGAGGAAAATGGTAATTGCCACTTACTACTTGTAACCCTATCAAGTTTTTTTCCTCTCCACTATTTTCTGAACTTTGTTGTCGGAGGGCTTTTGTGGACACCCTCGCTCCTTTTTCAGGGTGTTCATCAATTAGGCTAATGGTGTTTATTTTCTTATAGGTAGAACTTCGTCAAATCAGTCATGTACCAAATTTGCTTCTGTAATAATCACTTGAACTTTCATCTCATACTATCAAATTCTTCAAAGTACCAAAGAAAATTTATCGTTTTTTTTATATGTTATATGTTATAAATAATCTAATTAAAATAACAAAATCCACCTAGCCCCTAGGCAGTAGAATCCTCCCAGTTGTCCAACGAGCATGTAACGCCTTTTAGAACCTTGATTAGAAGTCAAATTCAAGGCGCAAACACAACCACCTTTACATATTTTCTAAGTCTAAACTAATCTGGACTACGTGATGGCATGCTCGCGCAAAGAAGAACCACAAATCCTTCCGGAGGTCTTCCAGACTGAAAAGAGGGAAACATGGTTGACAAAAAACCTTGCAAAAATGCAAGGAAGAACAAAATTACCACAATATGCTAGGAGAGATAACTCTCCACATAAATATATGGTTGGAGTAGGGGTTGTTTTAGAGGGTTTTCTTCGTACTTTACGCTTTCTATTGAACAAAGTATAAAATAATAAAATATTGAGCTCGTACACAAAAGGAATATATAACTTTTTTGTAGAATATCAAACTGTTTGATCTCTTTTAGAATTATAGAGACTGAACTTAGGCGTAATCATCGGTCATATAGATGCCAGTCTCAACTCTCAAGAAAAACAAGGTTCATGATAATTAATAGAAACACATGTTAGTTATGAATATGGTACGTTCAAAATCTAAAGGCAAATGATGGCAATTAAGTAGAAGCACTCACATCATATGTCATTTGAATTGAAAATGGTCCCCTTGTCTTTTTTGCATAACTAAAATATGTAATACCATCATCACATTACAAGTTGATTTCTATTCACTTCTTGAATATTTGGCCAAAATCTATCTTTACATTGATTATTTTTTAGGTGCACTAATTATATGTCTGCCCATTGGAATGCCAAACTATGATAATTGCTCTTTAAACAACCATATAGCCCAATTAACTAATTTAATAATGAATAAGCCCATGATACAATGAGAGCTTAAGCCAACTGTATTGCTCTTTCATTGATGTTAAACTTTGTTATAACTATTAACAAGTGGACATGACAACAATTGAAGTGATCAAACCTATTATATAAGAGAAGCCACGATCATTTATATATGTTGCCATTTCCCTTAGAAGGACATTGACAATTATGAAAGAGTATTGTTGTATAGTTTTAGATCAATTAGTAAGGATTGCACTCCAATAGCTCGAGTTGTTACTAACACTTCGAAAAAGTGTTGTGGAGCATAAAATAACCTGGAAAATTCTAGAGCTCTCACGTGGACTTTTATATGCAACTGACGAGAATGCCCATATTAAATTGGTGAGGCCCACATTTATTCCCTAAGTAGTTCAATCCTTTTGAAGACTTGAGCTGCTGACTATATTTGTCCAACTCCGCTGCCCTTGACAAGAAGAAAAGACAACAAAATTGAAGATATGATTAATAATTAATCTTTATCGTTAAGCTCTATTGAAGTTCAACTCAATCAATCAATTAATTAGAACCATATCTAATTAGGGATACTATAAGATAATCTCAAAATAATACTTAATTAATAATATATTTGGGATAATTCTTTCTATTATCCAATAGATGATGCACCTTGGCCAACAAAATGATGACACATGTCACAAGATTTACACCAAATTTGGTAAGTTTTTGTTATGCAAATAAGCCCTAAACTCTCTCTTTTAAGAGAAACTCACTTAAGCCTCAAAGCTCCAGTGGCCATAACCTTCCTCCCCCCAGCAATTGTTTGGGCTCATGGCTTTGGTCTTTGTTCAAAGGTGCTTAATTGTTTTGTAGGTACAATTTCGCTAAGAATGAAGACTGCAAATTTTTGCTACCATAAATTGGTGCTTTATTGAGAAACTAATTTAATTCTCATAGAAACTCTTGCAATTCTTCTCGAAATTTTTACTCTTTGAATTTTTTCTCCCAATCTCTAAATTTTAAATTCCTTAATTTGCATGCCACAGAGAAAGGAGAACATGGTTTCAAATTCCAAAACACAACAAACGGTACGACCTATGTACCTAGATACAGACTGGAGAATGGAGACCACGATATGGCCTTGCAACTTTGCTCATCGTGGCAAAATGCATCGATTGAATGACTTCTACCATTACAACAAACCACTATGGCTACCACCGCAGCAGGCCAAACCAAGCGTTTTGGTGCTGCAACCAAATCTATAGCCATATAGGCCTGAGTAAATGCAAACCCTAGCAGGGCAGAATGCTCATACTTTGGCAACCCAAGAGCAGGCCCAGTCCCACTAGGTTTAGCCTTCCCAGACCGGCGCTCCAGCACCCCTTATAGGCCTACCCACACCTCAGGTTGCACCTCGACCCACTCTAGTGACTTGGCCGCAGCTTTAGACTAGTTCAGCGGAATCAGCAAATGCTCCCCATACCGAATCCGGCTCAGACATTAACCCAAGTCTAAACCTTTATCTTTGCAACACGCTTCGTACCACACTAAGGTAGAATCTAAGTCCCTTAATTATTCTCTCTACAAATTCTCGTACCTTTAACAACAAAGAGTCTACCCAATCCTACTTAGGCATCAACCGACGTCAGTATTCCTTTGTTGACATCTCTAATCGGAGTTGAAGGGATGAAACAATCTTTGCCCATGATTAGGCTTTCTTTAAACTACGTTTCCCTTTTAGTAAACGATAGCGGACATCCGAACATGGACTTTCACTTGGATATCCGAAGCCATTGGATTATAAGAAAGTTCGTACTTCTTTTGAAGATTTTCTAATGCGATGTCATGAAAGCCAATACGTTGTAATCCTTCTTCCCCTTTTATAAGATAACTCAGGTAAATTTGTTATTGTTTTTCCTTTATTCGTGTTGATTAGGCTCATGTCTAGACGAAGGCAGCTCTCTATCGTTAAGCGGAGTGGATTTGTTTACTAAAACGGTCTTCCTTACATGAATCGAAAGTCAAATTGCAACTTGAAAAAAAAATTGTAGGCTCAATTAGCTGAACTCAAGAGGGTACAAACGGAGCAACAAGTTATGAGGGAAGCTTGTAAGGAGAAGGTTGGAGGAATAGATATACCAAGCTGCTTTTGAGGAGATTAAGGTGAACGATGACCGGTTGACTCTTGCCAAAGTGTGGGAAGAGCTGGAGCGTGGAGCCAAAGTTGAGGCGAAGCAAGCTAGTGTGCCTTGAAACCAAATAGGAATGGATGTTGTCATCGGAGCGGAGTGCTTAGGAAAAAGAGTGGACTGGTCTCCAATCAAACGTGGAAAGACTTTACTATGAGGTCGAACAGAAGAATAACATGCATTTTGTAGCTCTTCAACAACTCAAGAATGAACATGAGTCATAAATAGTAAGACTGTGCACCTCTTTCAAGAAGGTGTCCATAATATAATATACGGAGAGATATAACTTCGGTTATTTCTTAGGTTACGTGTAGTAAGATCATCTAGAAGGTTAGGATGCTTATTGAATTTTGCAAGATATCAACGAGGCTGACTTCCCTGTTCCAGATTACCTACGAAATGAGACTTGTAATTTAGAAGCGTCCAAAGAGGAAGAAACTAGCTTTAGTGGTGATCGGCCATCATGTCATTCTATGCACCCTTCAACTACTACTAAGGGGAAAGTCGTTGCCAAATAAGATCGCTAATAATTGGTAGTTATGTTAATTGCCAGAATAGGAGCATGTCCCTTCCAAGATTCGAACATTTTTGGCCCAATCATGGGACTTAGGGCATTCTTCTTTTGTTGCACTATGCTTATGAATGCATGATCTTTTGAAACTAGTTTATCCTTTCGCTTGCTTACCCAAGCGACTAAGTGGTTGGAACTTTCCACCTTTTGCTCTAACATTATAGAATATAGTTTAAACCGACAATTTTTTTCGCAATCAGCTAACTTCAAAGTAATGAATAAGAAGTGAAACACATGTAAGCTTGTCAGATAGGGACAGAGCTCAAAGCCCCCATCTGGAAATGTTGATTTAGAAAAACATTACCTCCTAAACTTAGTGCTCATAAAGATTTCCATCACGATACTGACTTACTTCTGTACTAGGTATTAAACCCATAAAAAATTATTTGTTCAACACTTACCTTAATGCATTGATCGGGTTGAGGATGGGAAAGTATCGTTTTATGTCTGGAAGCCCTTATATTGTCTTTGTCTGTTCTTCTTACCCCTATTTTAGGGTTGAGGGTCATGTTATTTACAACATGACGCTAAGGAAGGATTTCTTCCTCAATTTGAATTGCATGTCCGCCTTTAGTGAATCTAATTGACCTAGCTTAAGGAATTTTTTGCATATCAGAGCTTATTTGAAATAAAATTCCTCTTAGGGATTACCTGGTTTGGATGCCCCATTTAGATTTACTTAATGTATGGTGTCGCAAAACATACTTAACTGTTGATCCGGGATGCAAGTAGTTGTACTCAGGGTCAGAGTTCAGAGCCACCTTTTGTTGATTCCTAGATTGCCATTTCAACTATTCCCTCGTATGGTGTAGAGCCCAGGTTTGAATGTTATAACCTACAACCTTTTTGGTTGTATAATATTTCTAGAGGCTGCATGGTGCATTGGACTTCCTGATCAGGGGCCATGTCCTTGTGTTCGTAGCCTATCAATCATAATCACACTTATTACGGCTCAAGCTACTAATCGAATAATATAAATGACTAAAAGAGACTCCTTTGACATTATTACTTTGAATTTTTAAATTTGTGATTGCATGAAGTTTCAAAGTTGTGCATTGCTCAAGTGTTTAAGGTATTCCACGTGTCATTGAAAAGAAGAGAAAGAAGAAACATATATTGATCATAAGATAAACAAACTCCAAAATTTCTTTACTGATAAAGGAAATAAGGTTGTTAATAAGAGGGTGTGATTGAATCTGAGAAGGATTGCCTACATATCTCCGAGAAGGAGAATCAAATCAATGGTGTAGTTTAAAAAAAAAAAAAATGATATAACATAAGAATTACATCAGGAATCATCTTTAACAAACAACCTATGGTAGGTTGTTAAAGAGGTGAGTTCTCTATGGACTTATCTTTATACAGACGGCAGCGTTGCAGTTGAGTCCAGAATAAATGACCTACATATTCTCGAGAAGAGAATCAAATCACGTGTAGTTCAGATTGTGCTTCTCTAATTAATCTAGAGGTGTTTGTGGCAGGTTCATCTCAGAGTGATGGAGACTCCTCTTTTCAATATCATTCTACCAGATTCTCTGCCTTCTCAGACCCTTCACCTTCCATTAATACAATTGGTGTTGAGGGTAGGTTTCTTCGTTGAACATCGATCTTCATTGTTAGTACATTTATCGAACTTATCTTTGTCATTTGGTTTGGTTGAATCCTCTTTTCTTACTTTGCACCCGATGAATTCCCAGCAATGTCTCTGATCCAACAATTTCTCAATCTGGTCCCTCATAGTGTGGCAATTCCCGGTAGCATCGTCTGTACTTTGGCGGAAATAGCAATATTCATTCGGATTCTTTTTAGCTAGGTGTTTGGGAAGTGATTTTGGACGCCAGAGGTAAGGTTTGTCCTTAATATTGTTGAGGATGTTGTTGATAGTAGTGTTCAAAGAAAATTATTGGTTTGGATGAAGCTTGCCTATCTCGGAGGCCCCTTCTTTTTGCATGACATTGACAAGAAGGGGCTCGACCACTCATCTTTAGATTTGTCTTTATAGCATTGTCTTGATCAATAACAGCTTTTTAGGTTTTATCATCCTAGTCATTGAGGCCATTCGCCACGTCGAAGCACTCCGCCAGAGAAGAGTAGTTGTACTTTTTTTTGTTCGCCTTCTAGGAGAGAGGCGAGTAAACATAAAAACCTTGTTTGAAAGCCATAGTGGCCAGCCTATCGTTTGGTTTCTCTACCTCAGCCAGTTCCGCATGAAGAACTTTAGGTAGGCCCTAAAACTTTCAGCCTTAGACTAAGGAGTCATTCTAAACATGGTCTTATGACGTTTGAAGGTGTTATGGTAGACTGAGTAAGTGTTGGTGAAAAGGTCAGCCAGGATCTTAAAGCAATTAATGGATCTACCTAGCAACTTCGAGAACCATCTCATTCCAGATCCTTCTAGCGTGGATAGGAACATCTTGTATGTTGGAACCAAATTCATCCACCATCGTATGCAGAGGAAGTGCATAAACTTGAGCAACCTGTAAAACAATAAACAACTGTGAGCAAGCCTAGGGCCAAGGGGAAGGGGATGTGTTGGCCAAAGGCTTTTCGATGGTCAAGTTAGTGAACTATTTTAGACTCAAGCAATGGCAAGACAATTCAAGTATAAAGATTGCGTTAACTGAGATGAACCATAGATGGGTGTATTTATACAGTTGGGAGAGAGATATTCTTACAATAGAATGCTCACTCTAAGTTGGAGAATCCTAGAGGATGTCTAGATTTTTTAGCAATGAAGCTAAGCTGCTCTGGATTCAAATGTGTAATCTTAGGTACCGTGCCATAAAGTTTACAATGATGAGGCTTTTGTATTTGTTGCATGTGATATTATGTACTGATGTTACCCGTCGAATTTGCTGATTCCAAAGTGAGTCGGTCCGTATTCAACAGCTAGATGGGTTTACTGTATGACGTAGATTAAACCCAGAACCTTTTCTCTCGTTTCACCAAGAACCCTCAAACCACTTAAAAAGGCTCAAACTTCATAGAATAATTAAAAAAATTCCCCAAATCCTTTCGTTTTTCTTTTAGTCGAGCCTTCAAGCAAAAACACCAAGTCACCCAAAATTTCACCCTACAACTATCTGTTGACGAGGGTTCACAGCTAAGAAGAAGGCCAAACCTTTATCGAGGATTGCCTGGACCTCTTAGGTCCCTACAAAGTCTGGTGAGAAACAAACTAAAGCTTTTGGGGTTAATATCCTTAGCTAGGGTTCTTTGTTTTTTTGAGTTTTCCAGGTTTAAAATTTGTCTAAAGAGAAGTTAGAGATAGAAAGAGCATTTATGCTTCTACCTTCTTCCTCCTCCTCATTTATGGAACTCTAGTTGCAAAACCAAGTTTTTACATTAAACACCCAATCAATTAATATTAGGGTTTCATTGTTTTAAGGTTTTGCATTAAGTTCTTGGTCTGGTTTTAAGATTTAAATTCGTTTTCAGACCAAGCTTTTGGATTCAAATTAGATTATTCCTTCAACTGTTTAATTGGAGAATCTGATTGATCATTTGAATCCAGATTTTATATGCATATCATAACAGCATACCATATCATTGATTTGAGTTGATCTCCGTGCCACAAGTTGAAGAGCTCAGGAGTAGCTGCCACTTCGTGAAGACCGAAGGAGTTCATCTCATGTAAGACAATGTTATACAAAGGTAAAGCTGCTTCGTAGATAGGGATCTAGGAATTGAGCTTGTATGGTCTTCGTATGAATTTTGTTTACACTAGTGGATTGGACTTAATGGAGAGCCCCCAGTTTTTTAACCTAGAGGTGGGTTTTTCTAGCCAAAAATATTTTGTGTTCAAAGTTATTTATTTGTGTTACACATCTCACATACACATAAATGGTAAATATATCTCTTGAACATTTAAATGGTGATTGAATTCTTAATTTATTAACTACAAATTTATCTTAGTTGACTAGTGGGCTTGACTAGTCAGTCCAGCAAATTATAATTTTTATGTATAGGATATTCCACCTAGTACCAATTTCACCTCTCAATCCTTCAATCGAGAAAACGGAAACGATTGAACAACTACTTCTCACGATCATCTATTGCAATGTCTCAACCTCAGTTGCCGATCATGGATACTACGCCTAAAGTTCTTGGGGAAGAGGAAGAAATCCCACTAAGAAGGAATATATATATATATATATATATAGCTTCTTCAACACCTACAAGGCTCGGAACGCTTGCCCCACTATCCTTAGTTAGCGAACCACTAACTTTGTCCCTCCTGCTTTTAGGGTAGGCGTCCTAACAACCACTCAAGCCTAAGCTCAAACTCTCATCTCCGACACTTTCACCAGTTCTTCAACCACGATTAAGCAGAATTCCAACTTCTCCTCTTGTGCCATCCTATGTCTCTGTTCTTCCATTTGCAAGACTTGTAAAGGCACTCCCCAGTAGCAGTAATCTTCTGCCCGTAACTTCAACCAGGTCTCAAGGAACAGGGCGACCTCATCTTGTGATTAGGCCTTCAGTTGGTCATGTCACCCTTCTAATGGATGCCAGCGGACTTCGGAGTGTGGACTATGTTTGGCCTCTCTTGGGCGCCATAATTGCCTCTGCATACTATAAAGAAGTATGCACATCTCATGATGAGGTCTTGATGCATTGTTATGAAGCTATTACAAGGTAATATGTTATTCCATTTTCTCCTTAATGTAAGTATATTTTAGCATCGTTATTCTTTTTTCTAATTTCTGTTTGTTAGGCCAATGTATGGACAAAGATGGCCTTATTCCGCCAAATGGGGCGGGTTTAAGAACTTGAGCGAACATCCTCACTAGAGACAGATGCTACATTGGAGTTAGAGTGGTGACTGTTGATCCAATCGGAGAAGCTTAGAAGGATTCAAGCTGAACAACAACCTTTGAAGGATGCCCATGAGGTGAAAATACATAAATACATCAATGCAACTATGTTTGAGGAGATGAAGGCTAATGATTACTAGAAAGACCTTGTGAAGGCGAGGGAAGAGTTGATGTTAGAGAGTCGAGCCAAAGCTAAAGCAGATCAGGCCTCTACAGATCCGAAAGATGAGCACATACTATATTCGAAATGAAGCGCTTAGGCGGCGGACCATGCCGCTCTAGAATTAAAAGTAGAACAGCTTCACCAAGAGGTTGATCAAAGGGAAAATACCCACATTGTGGACCTTCAACAACTCATTGATGTGCACAAATAAGAAATGTCAGCCTTTTGGGATACCTACAAAAAGGTAGTCATAGAAGAGTACATCGAATGATACAACCTAAGGTACCTCACGGGTTATGCTTGACAAGACCACATAGTGATTAAGATGTTTATAAGATCATAGAGGAGATCAAACACTTGGACTTTCCTATTCTAGAGCATTTATTAAATGAGATTTCAGATTTGGAGGTAGAGCAAGAGGAAGAGTCCAACTCTAATGATGACCCAACGCTAGATATATCTGTAGAGCCTTCAAGTTCCGCCAAGAGGAAAGAAGTTGCAAAAGGATATTATTATTAGTGTTTCCTAGCTAGGACGGGGGCTTGTCCCTTCCATGATCCAAACTTGCCTTTTCACAGTAATATAATTATTGTTCCTTCTTTGTTCATGGAGAAATCTTAATTCGATAAACCTTTCTAAAGTAAACACACATTTTCAGAGAAATAAGTGATTGAGAGAAATATAAGTAAGTTGTGGGCCCAGGATAAAGCTCAAAAGCCTTATTGGTAATGCATATCTGGAACAACATTACCTCCCAAACTTAGCATTCATTAAGCTTTTCATTATGATATCTGGTGTACCACCTTACCTTAGTATTAAGAACTAAACATTAAACTCATAAGAAATCTTTTGCTCTGTACTTATTAAAACGCATTTATCGGACTAAGAATTTCGAATCTTACCTGAAGAAAACTTGTGAAAATGAATTAATCTTCTTACCCTGCCCCAACTCTTAGCCCAAGGATTTCAATAAAGAAAGGTTTCTTTGCTAGCCTGAATTGTGTGTTGATCTCTAGTGAATCTTAAACAAAAGTTCTTTAGAGACATGGTTATTGACATGTGGGTTGAAAACACTTTTTCAATCCTTTTGTCAAACCATTGCATCGGACCTAAGCATTTCTGATCAGACTACCTTGATTGGTTAGAAGTAGTCTTACTCTGGGTGGGACTTCAAAGCCACCTATGGATAATTTTTGGTTCGCCCTTTTCGACTAATCTTTTGAATGGCGTAGATCCCAGGTTTGAATGTTATAACCCATAACTTTGCTAGTTATATAACCTTTCCGAAGGCTAGATGATGTATTAAACTTCTTGGTCAGGGTGCTATGTGCCTATGCCCGTGGCCAACTAATCATAACTGTGCTTATTACGGCTTGAATATCCTAAACTACTAACTGCTTTCATACAAGATGTAAGAGAGACTCCTCTGATAGTGTTACTTTGAATTTTAGACTTGTTTTCATGCGAAGTTTTTAAAGTTTATGCTTTGTTTTGAAGTGAGTAAAGTATTCCTTACATCACCACAAAGAGAAAAAAAGAGTAAATATTGAAACGAAGGCAAATAAAGCTTTATCCTATAAGTTTTGAAGTTTCTACAATCTAGGGATAGGCGTTGCTACAAGTAATCACAACTCCTAAAAGGATTCAATATCTACTTTCTAGATATTCTCTAAGATTCTCTAGGCTTGGAACGATGATTTTATCCTAAAAAGGTGTCTCTCCCACGACTTTCTACAACTTGCCATTATGATTAAGTGGTGAGGCAAAAGGTCATCAGTCGAGGAATCTTGCCTATGTTGTATAACCATTCTCAGTCGAGAATGGCGTTGTAGGGGATGAGTAGTCCATGACATGGAAGTTTATAAGATGTTTAGACTGTTTCACTCGTACTGCAAGGTTTATTGTTCCCAAGGTATAAAGTGAATCTTCATCAAAAGTTTGGATTGTAGATCTTTTGTTGTTGACCTTATTAAGGATGCCCATCTTTTCGGCCACAACCCTAAAAATGATGTTACTTTATGCTTTATTATATATCAAAACTCAGCCTACCATGGAGTCAAAGATCTGCAACTTAACAACAAGAGCACCGTCGAAGGAGGGTAGGTAGCTTCTAGTCTTACAATGGAGATCAGGGTCTTCTACATGTCATCTTCTTTCCCTTCCGTGCCTTTTGAAAGCGTCCATGATTTCCATCTGTGCATTTGACCTTGGGAAACAGTTTTCTTCTCGAACATCAGATCAGGAGTAGACCTTGAGTTCTCTGTGGCTTCCTACGTCGTGTTTTGGAGCATGTTCTTGGGTCAACATGCATGGACCTTGACCAGCCATTCTTGGTAGTACTTGGATAGCCGGGTTTTTGAAACGGATGATGGTATCTTATATATTTTTCATCCATTCTTCTAGCCTTAAGAGTTTTGCCCACTCTTTGGATCGTAAACGTTTTCAAAGATCCTTTACCGACACACGTATTTTTAACACATCATCCCATACTTGATCCATGAAAGAGCTGTCTTTTTTATTCGGGCCGAGGGCTCGACCATATGGTGATTGTCTGGAAAAGGTTTTCATAAGGGTAGAGTGATTTAGTTGAGAGGAATAAGAGTTTACTGTCAATGAAAGCACCAATTATTGGAACCAAATTCAGGCACCACAGTATGTGGAAGAAATGCATAACGTGATAATCCTTATCAAAATCTCTGTGAAATGATTTGAATCAAAGCTAAGAGAACTTTTTAGGTGGTTGTATAGACTCATTTGTAAGGGAGAGAGGGCTCTTAACCCAAACTGTTAACTTGTTAGAGATATGGGGATGATCTTTTCTGGTTATGCCCCTACGATTCTCTTTATCCAAAGGACGTCGTCGTTCTTATTCTTCAAATGACTTAGATTTGTTGAACCTCAAACAGCGGGGTCTTACTCTAGATGCCTCTGTAACATTCAGGGACCAGAGTCTTATGGGGATCAAAGCTTACGTGCAGAGTCGACGTTATCAAAGCACACGGTATTAACGGTTAGGATAAGAGTTTTTTATATAATCGCAAGGAGGGAAATTCTTCTTTCATTAGTTGCACACTTTGAAAAGGCACCCAGGCCCACTGTTTTCCCAACACTTTCAACAAACTTGGCATAACCAGATAAATCTTTAAGCAATTCAACATTAAACAGCAAGAGAATCTCAGAAAACTTTTCGGGTACAACTGCCCTTGGAAACAGTTTCCTCATTCTAGGCAAGCAGTTCAACTGCGTAACAGAAGAATGAATAGACTTCGCTGTCTCTTTAGCAGCTGAGTCTACCTTCCCACTCATCACAGTGGTAAGCCTCTCGCAAGCTTATACAGACATAGCTCCAGATAAACGCTTCACTCGATCTCCAAACCCATGCGCATAGGCAACATAAAACTCTTATGTTAAACGATATTCTCAGCAATGTATTTAGCTTTCTTTGGAGTAGCGGACTTCATTGGCTTAAGCTCAGCGACTTGTTTCTTTTCATTTAGGGAAGATAGATTGATGACAAGTTTCTTGGGAGTGGCAAAACTCCTGTGGGCAACAGAATAATTCATTGGCTTTTTATTAACTGATGACTCGCATGCAGGTACCGAAGCTCTTTTCCTACCACTCTCATTAGCAAGTAACAGTGGGCTTGACAAAAGCGATCAGGCGAGCATATGCATTCTCTTTGATCCGCTTAATCTCCTCCTTAGGACATGGTCCATCTTTCACATGTGAAAATGACTAAGCACCTAGCACCATTCGTGGTACTCAGCTAGAATACCCATGGCGACATGCAGTTTCTTCAAGTCAGGTTTAGTCTTTGGAGTTGGGCCAAACTCTAAACCTAGACAAAAGAAGAAGATATTTAGTAACCCAAAGTCAAGAGCAGCTCACTAGAAATTTCAAGCAAATAAAGGAGAAAGCTATTCACTTACCAACTATAAACTTTATCAGGCGCTCGACTTAGATGATGAGTCAGATTTATATTCTAATAACTTCCAGTGTGTCATTGGCCTATTCATGATCACCCCTGCTTGAAGAATCGAAGAGCTTATGGCACGTATACCTCAACTACCCTAGCCTATCTTTGTGACCAATCTAAAAAAAAGTACTAGAATTCATTAATGGTCAGGTGCATATCGAAGAATTTTCTTAGGTTATAAAATCCTACAATCGCACAGATTGCATTAAGCAAATTACCTTTTAGAAGAAGCGTGACATGGGAAAGGTGAATCCCAGCATGTAGTATTACAAATGAAATCTGATCAATCTATTCCTTATTTAAGCAGCTTTAGTGCATGATTCATGGATACTTCTGTCTTTCACCCACCTCACATGAACCCCGAAAGGGATTGCATGCATGTATTTCTTTAGAAATCCTAGAACAATTCCTTATGGCCAATCTTGGCTTTCGAAACTTTGAAGTATCCCACTTTTCCCGAAAACTTGCTTTGATGATACTTAAATTGAGGATACTTATCACTTTTGTGCCCTATAGCTCAAGCAGTTACAGTAGCAGAAGGAAGAAGAAAGAAGAAGAGGCATTAGGTTGTAGCCGAATGCCCCATGGCTCAAGCAGTTGCAGTAGCAGCCACGGAGGCCCATGACCCGTGCTCTCTCCTCTAAGCAGACCGGCCCCAAGGCCACGCGCTAGGCCTAACCCAGCGCTTTAGCCTTATCTTTCTCACTTGCGAGCTGCCCAGTGAGGCAGTTCCAGTGGCCTAACTCTCTCCCCAGCAACCTAGCATGCGCTAGCCATCTTTAGCAACTCTAGCCACCCACGTAGCTCTATTCTCGGCTTTGGCCAAGCCCCGCAAACCTCCAGGTAACCTCTACAACCATGTCAACCACATATGCCACTGCTCACCAATCCTAAGCTACCCCGTGGCAGTGATGGGAAGGAAAGGAAATTTGTCTTACCTCTTGGTATGATAGCTACAACAATGAAGAAGGCAATGACGATCAACTCTTCATAGGGCAAGCAAAGAAGAAAAATGGGGGAGAGGAACAATTTCCTCCAGTTTTCTCTTCTTTTTGTTTGGAAAATAACTATTCTCTAGCCTTATTTAATCCTCTATTTATGGTAGAGTTAAATAAATTCTAGAAGTAGTTGAAACTCATAATCTAAAGAAAATCAAAAAACAAATTTTGGCTAGCCCACTCAGCTTGGGATTTCTACACCTCTTGCACCTTTCTACATGTAGCACAACATGTGTGGGGCATTTGTGGAGAAAAAAAAAATCTAAAAAATCCTAGAGCTAACATGTGAAATTTTATTTGCAACTGACAAAGATGCTCTTATTAAATTGACGAGACCCACATTTATATTCCACCTGCAGTTCAACATTATTGAAGACCTGAACTACTGACTTCAATCTCTCCAAGCTTCGCTGCCCATGGCAAGAAGATAAGACAAGGGAATAAAAGATGGGATTAATAACTAATCCCTATCATTAAGTTTCCTTTGTTGAATACCAACTCAATCAAGTAAGGAATCACAGTCATATCCAATCAGGGAAACTACACGATAATCCCCCAATATTTTATTTAATTAATAATATCTTTAGGATAATTTTTTCCTCTCTAACTGATAACGCACCTTGGCCAACTAGATGATGACACATGGCGCGAGATCTTTCTCCCATAGCCAACCACATCTCCCTATAAATAACCTATTCTACACCAAATTTTGGTAAGCTTTCGCTACGCAATTAAGCCCTAAACTCTCTCTCTTTCTAGAGAAACTAACTTATGCATCGGATATCCATTGGCCAAACCACCCCCTCCTTGCCCCACTTCTTGGGCGCATGGCTTTGGTCTTTAATTAAAAGTGGGTAATTATTTTGTCAAGACTAAAAATTGCATTTTTTTTGCTAGGACAAGTGTACATGCTTTTTTTTATTTAAGTTCATTAAAGAAAAATGTCGTAACAATTTTTTATGAAATATTTACTTGATATAATTAAAAAAAATAAAAGTGAAAAAGAGGGAACATAAGTAAATTATCTTCATCAAATGTGTAGTGCAACCTACTTATCTCCCTTTGATAACAAAACTCCACCTACCATTATTCTTTTTGTACATCTCATAATAACTACAGTTGACATACATACCAACTAATTATTATTATTAACCTTGATGCATCTCTCCTTACATTTTATGTAGCTATTCACATCTTCCTTCACAAAATATCACACTATTTGAAGCATCTCAGCGCCATGAAAAAAGCAGATACATACAAGACTCTTCCTTACCACTTTATATATACTCAAGTGTGACCTTTATTTCAGGCCACTGTCCCACTTCATCTAAGCTACCTTGCCTTCTTATACCATGTGGTAATATGAAAGTAGAATAAACACTGCTGTGGTACTTCTGCAGTCTATGACTAGGAATAATTTTCTATTAACCTTCAGGAATAAAAGGAGATTCTCAAATTAAAAAAAAAAGGACAAAAAATAAAGATTATGTGAAGAAAATTAAAAAGAAAAGGGAAAAAAAGATGTTGGAATATTTGAAGGCAATTACTCAACTTTGGTAGTCAAGAAAAGGAAAGGAGGAAGATGAAACATCTTTCATCAAATCCTCCAAGTCCCAGTCCCCCCTTGTTAACTCTTCCTGATCATCGTCAAAGTAATTCCCAACCCCAATTATGCTCTCACCTTTAATATTTTTATTAGTTTTATTGTAGGTGAGGATGCTATTTATATTATTGTAGTAATTATTATTATTATTACTATCCCCATAGGTGGTTTCAGTTTTAATATTTTGGTCTTCAATGCTCACACTCTCAAGGGGAGGGACAAATATCTCTCCTTCTACCCCAATATCAACATCCCCACTCCCAAACCCTCCGTTTCCTCCAAAATCATAACAATCACCACCACCACCGACTCCAATCTCCCTTTGTGTTATGCATGGGTTGGCGTTGTAGTATCCACCTGCACCAGACAAGGTTAGGCCGCCCTGATCAATATCGAGCACAGGAAATGGATCGAACATGTGGCTGAGGACCGCAGATTGCATGAATGACGGTGTTGAGTCCCTGTAAATTGACACCATGCCATGTTCTTGGCTGGGAATAATGAACCTACCGGCTGCCACCACACGATGATCTTTAGCCTCTGGGGATGAGTCGCTTGTGTTTGGTGAGCCATTGGAGGATGACAAATTCTTTAACCTTTTCTTTATTGTTGAATTCCAGAAATTCTTTATTTCATTGTCAGTTCTTCCTGGCAGCTGGGCTGCAATTTGAGACCACCTACACGTATATAAAAACAAATAAGTTAAAAAAAAAAAAAGTCATATATTATCAACCACTTAAAAGAGTTGGTTTTAACAAGAGTGTTTCATTCTTGACCAACAAGAAAATATTGAAGTGTTTGATTTCTTTTTTCCCCAACAACTAGTGTTTGATGAGTTTTTTTTTTTTTTTTTTTTTTTTTTTTTGAGTGAAACGATAGAGTTAGTAAGTTAAATGTTAGATTAGCCATTGACGAGGTTCGAACCACGCCGTCATGCAAGGGCACAACACCTATCCATCACTATGGTAAAGGGCTACTTGCAGTGTTTGATGAGTTATATATGTGTGTGTGTGTGTGTATTGTATATATAAAATATTATGTCTATTATTTAGCGTCTTATATGCGTTTCCTTAATGCATGACTTGCATGCCTTCCTAAATTAAAACACATAAATATTTTGAGTGTCTTCGACTCGAAAGGTAGAGATGTAGACATCATATTGCGGTATCAGTTTCTTTAGTGTACTGTAGCTTTTGGCAGCCAAAGCCCTAGGAAACATATAAGAAAACCAAGTGAATTATACATTTTACAATTTATGTTCCCTTTACACTAGACAATACTCTAGTATCAGTCGTTGTCTTATGTTTTTTGGGTATTGATGGTTAATTTGCATGTAAGCTTATATAGGATTTGGACCGAATAACTTTACCTTTATTTTTTTTTTTAAACAAAAATTATACATTTTAATACAAGTGAGTCTTGCATATATTAAAATTTGTAGCGCAAATAGCATTATTCTTAAAACAATAGGGGAAGCATTATTCTAAGAACAACAAGGGAATAGCAAGTAATGGATTGTCCTAATAAATAGAGTATTTATTTTCAAGCCAATGCGTTTTAAGTTCAAACCCTCCTCCTTAGAGTTTAGATGAATTTATATACGTAGTTTTTAACCCATTTTCACTTTCATATATACCAAAAATTTAATGAGTTTCAATATTTGCGATATTATAGTCAATATTGGCATACTAATCCCAAAATAATAAATAAATAAAACTCAACCAACTTGTTATTTATGCATTTGACCTGTATTATGACAAAGGATAAATTATTTTTCTATATGGGTTGATGCAAACATATCCAACACAGTATCTATACATTTATCAAAGGTTACTCTTATCACATTTTTCATACCATATTTTGTACCATATTTCTAATAGAGATAAAATTCACATGTGTTAGTGGATCATACCTCTATTAGAGAGGTTGTATAAATGTGGTAAGTGTTGCATTACTTTATATTTATACACGTGTCGTGCAAAAATACTTTAATTTGTTTACAATAAAATATATTTATAGTGTATACATATATTATATTTTGAGCACCCCTGGTAAGTGAATTAACACATTAATGATATCTTGAAATTTAGTGGTATTTCTTTTCATTGATAGAAGAAAATTATATTCGTTTAAACAAAAGGTCATAGTAGATGACATGTATAGTATGCTATTTAATATACAATTTTTAACTTTTATTTTACTTTTTCTAAAAACTTAAAAACTTATACGGTAATTGTTTTGGTGTTCAGTTTTTTTTTTTTTTTTTTAAATGAAATATGAAAACTAAAAATTGAATTCTTCTTTTGTCAGTTTTACTTGACTTTGTTTTCCAAGAAAATGAAAGCTAAAAAAAATAAATTGTCTTAATTTAAATTTTCAGTTTTTATTCTTTTATTAACTGAAACAGTTATCAAATAAGTTTTTCGTTTTCAAAAAATTAAAACTTAAAACTAGTAATTAAGAAATGCGTATCAAATGGTTTGAGACACGTGGTCAGAATTGCTCTATCATGTTAAATCTGGGGTCTATCCATATCAAACCTAATTGTCAAATCGCCAATAAAGAGTGTAGAGACCCCAAAATTTCAATGACTTATAATGGGGATTGTATATTCTCAACAACTATTCCATTCTAAAATCCTCTTATAAACTTTGTCACATCAGTCTTCTCATTTATTTGACATCCATAATTTTTTTCTTCTTAGAATTTACTCTTCCGCACCAAAGCTTTAATAGAAGAGAATGCCAGCTTATCCTGTATCATGTGCGTATCATTGGGAAAATATATAGCTAATTAGTAACTTCTTGTGCATCTGAATTTACTAATCACAACAGCATGCGGATGCAAAACATTCCGAAGAATCAACGATACGTTTATGGAAAGTGACACCAACAAAAACTAGAAGAGCTTTCGCATGAATATACAAAAATCAAACGTGTATTTAGTAAAAAGTGTGAATTGATAAACAACCTGTTTCCAAGGAGAGAATGCAAATGGATAATGAGCTCTTCTTCTTGGGGCGAAAAGGCACCTCGCTTAAGGTCAGGCCTCAAGTAATTGATCCAGCGCAATCTGCAACTCTTGCCGCACCTCTGCAGGCCAGCATTTCTTGCCACATCGCTCCAACAACCTTGGCCATTGTTGATCATATACCTCATCAGCTTGTCGTCCTCTTCCGGCGACCACAAACCCTTTCGGACCTTACTGTTGGAGTTGTTCTCTTTGTTGTTCTTGCCTGCTGCTGCAGAAGAGGGCTCTGGCTTCCTCATTGTGATGAGAGAGCGATGGGTGAAAGGAGATGGCTTATCAAGAATTAATGTTTTGGATGTCTTATTCTCTCCCAACTAGTTTGATGTAAATATGTGATGACTTTATAGAGAAAAAGAGAGACACAAGGCTTCATATGGTGGGAATGATGATGATAATGATGATGGTGATGGTTGTGGGGTTTGCTTACAATATAGGGAAGAGAGAGAGAGAGAGAGAGAGAGAGAGAGAGAGAGAGAGAGAGAGAGAGAGAGAGAGAGAGAGAGAGAGAGAGAGTTGGTTGATGTGTCTGGGTAGAAAACGGTTTGGACAGGGACCTGGCTGTATGAGAGAGAAAGAGAGAGGTGGGATCCTCTTGTCTTTGACTCCATGACCTTTGTCTCTTTTCTATACCTATTTCCTTCATTTGCAAGGTAATCATCATATTATATAATAAAAGCATCAAATAAAATATATGTGTACATATGAAGTATTTTGTGTGTGTTTTTTCTTTTTGGAACCAAGCCAACATATAAATTTGCTTCCACTTCACATAATGTCTCTCTCTCTACACGTATTGTTGAAGATAAAGAATAAAATAATCAAGAATAATCCATTTCAGCTTCAATGCTGATTAGCCAAGAGATCCACATCCCATGTTTAAGCTTCATATGTAGATGAATTTAGAAAAAGTAAAAAAGACTCCATCTTGTAGCAATTTATCCTTATATTATTCTCATATGAGAAAGGTGACAAAATAAGTGATTTGGAGCTTTGGAGCTTTCACTATCAATCTATGCAATACTAAAACGGTTAAAACAAACTAATATATTATATATATAGCATGCAGCATAGTACGTATTCAATTAGGGCTCCGTTAAATTCAATATATGCATGTGTGCCGGTGTATTTATTTTCATCATGCATGTGTATTTTAAATTACGGTTCCGTTGGAATGCATGCTGCTCGATGATTAGGGTTTAGGGTTAATCGATTAAATTCTAATAAGGTTCTGATTACGGTTTACTTTAAGACTTGGATTTTGAGACTTCATAAATCAAGATAATTACAATTTTAAATCTAAGCTTCTGATTTTGCCGTAAAGGTAACCAACCTTGTCGAAAAAATTTAACCAAAAGTTGGTGTCTGTCGACTTCCTGGTGACAAGTAACACGGCCTATGTTTGTACACGGACGTCGAGCACTACTCAACGCCAAAACGTACATGCATGTTTAGGGCGAATTCTAATGCCTAAAAATGATAATTTTTTGAGTGATTAAACGGCGTCAATAATTAGTAGAAATTTTTGTGGCGACTACAAGAGATAATTTATACTCACACAAGCACTTACTTATATGATAATATATTGTTTCCAGACAGCCTATCAGAATATATTGTCAATACTTTAGGTTTGTGCCACAACAGAAAAATTGAGCTTAGGCGACGACAGGGGAATCGTGACTTACTTGAACATGCTTATACAACCAATACATATACACATACAAACCATATATTAAATAGGTTCTGGATTGATGATCTAAAAAGATCATTAAATGGAGCTACGATCTATCGACAATCAGTTGAGCATTCACTCTCGATTGTTCTGTTAAACAAGAGTCTAACATATGTTAAACTTACTATTGTATTCTGACTTTTAATGATAATATTCTTATCTCTTGTATCTGATATAGATGGAGACTTGAAATCCCAGTAGGACTCTTGATCAATCTTATGTAACTATTTATACAGAGGAATGAAGCAATGAAAATCAATGCTTTAAGAAATATTTTCTCATCTTAAATTAGTTTCCTACATGGTATCATCCCTTTCTCGATCCTAACCCTTTTCATCGCCATGTCAACCCCTGTTTCTTCCTCTTTTCCCGGACCGAACATGGCTCAATTTCTTAAACTCACTAACTCTAATTACCTTATATGGCTTCGTCAAATTAAGCCGTTCTTGATTGGTCACAACCTCTGGAAGTTTGTCAATGGGTCATTTCCCCAACCTCCCCCCAGCATCACCACCACCATCACCATACCCCCACCCCTGTTTCTGATTCGGATGATTACTTTGCTACTGCTACAATCACCTCATCCACAACCCTGAACCTGACTATCTTAAATGGTTCCAACAAGACCAATTGGTGGTTAGCTACATTACTTTCCATCCTCACTGAACCCATCCTTGCCCTCATCGTGGGTCATGAATCGGCTCAAGCTCCTTGGGAGTGTCTCTAACGCTGTTTTGCTCAGCCATCTATCACCAACTCTACCACCATCCGCTACAACTTCTTGATTTAACCAAGGGTTCCACCACTGTGCTTGAATACTTGTAGCAAGCCAAAACATTGGCTGATAAACTTGCCAGCATTGGTCGACTAGTAGATCTTGATGATTTCATTACCACCATCCTTCATAGTCTTGGCCCTGAATACTCGATTCTCTACACTACCATCATCAACATCATACCCCTCCCCACTTTTGAGGAACTTCACTCTAAAATCCTCGTATTTGACATGCAGAACTCCCGTTCCTCCTCGAGCCCTACCGCCTCTCAGACTGCCCTTCTCACCACTTAAGATCTGTCGTGTGGCTCCCAATCCTCTGCCATTTGTGGCAGCGGTAACTCCTGGCATGGGACGCGTTCTAACCCTAATCGCGGTGGACACGGTCGCAACCAAGCCTCTTATCACGGTGGGCATCCTCTGGACAATCATCGTGCATCTGTTCAGCACTGGAATGAACTTCCTTCTAATTGGACTGGGCCTTCACAGCCTTGGAATGGTCACCGTGGTTTCCAGACGGTACCTTGGGCTGGCTCAGATTTGCTGGGCCCTCATCCACTGAACACCAATACCTGGTGTCCTACCTGTTCCACCAATCACCATTCTACCGCCACCTATCCTCATCACTATGGTGGTCCCGAGATGTTTCACCCGTTTCCTAGCTCTCAAGTTGTTCAGTACCATGATCCGTCCACCTGGTTCCCCAACACATGCATCACCCACCACATGACCAGCGATGCCACTGCTCTTCTGCATCCCCAACATTATTATGGGCCTAACTCCATCAAATTGGGTAATGGTGACACACTCAACATTGCATCCATTGGTACAATTCCCCTTAATCTCAATTATTAATAGTTCATTCTTTGTAATGTTTTCATTGTCCCTTCGTTACATAAAATTCTCTTTTCTGTTGCCCATTTTACGTATGATAATAATGTCGCCAATTGTTTCTTCCCTTTCTTTTATCGTATTTATGATTTACGTACTGGTGCATTTCTATTTCAGGGCCCATGTAAGAATGGACTATATCCGCTGTCAGTTTAGGTAACGAGAGCGTTGTTAGGTTCTAGTTTAGGTAACTAGAACCTAATTGTAATGTTGATGCCAAACAACGATCCGTTGTTTGGCATCAACATTACAATTGTTTCTTCCCTTTCTTTTATCGTATTTATGATTTACGTACTGGTGCATTGCTATTTCAGAGCCCATGTAAGAATGGACTATATCCATTGTTTGGCATCAACATCTTGGTCACCCGTCTTCGTCTATGCTATTGCGTTTAGGTTCTAGTTTAGGTCCTCATTTTACTCTTTCTCATTTTTTTTGTAAGAGCTGTGCTTTAGGGAAATCCACTCAACTCTGTTTCAATCAAATAATAAGCGTGCTATTTTTCCTTTTTTTTTTTTTTTTATTGACTCTGATGTATGGATGCCCACTGTCAATTCTGTATTTGGTTATCGCTATTATGTCCTTTTTACTGATGACTATTGTCATTACTCGTGGATTTACCCTATGAAAAAGAAATATGAAGTCTTCTCCCATTTTCAAACTTTTGTGGCTATGACTCAAAATTTATTTCATGTTTAAGTTTTGTCGTCTCTCTAGAATTCAGCAGCATTTTTCGTGTCCTCACACGCCCCAACAAAATAGGCTTGCTGAAAGCAAACACCGTTAGATCACTGACATGACTGGCACCTTACTCACTGCAGCCAAAGCTCTACTCTTGTTATGGGTTGAAGCTGCCCTGACTTCTGTTCACCGTATTAATTTACTTCCCACTCCTACCCTCTCTTGGTCGACCCTACACATTCTATTATTGGCTTTCCTCCATCCTACACTCACCTACGTACCTTTGGATGCCTCTGTTTTCCTTATTTGGGTAATTATGTTAAAAATAAACTAACCCCTCGCTCCATGGAGTGTTTTTTTGCGGGCTACAGTTCTTCACATAAGGGTTACAGGTGCCTTAATCCTACCATGAGTCGGGTTTACATTTCTCACCATATCGTATTCAATGAAGCTGAGTTCCTTTTTCACAAGCCCACGGGTCCAGTGCCATCATCCTATGTGTAGCTTTCCATTTGTCTCATTGCTCCAAGCCTAGCGCCACTTGCCCACGGCCCAGCTTCATCTCTTCAGCCTGTCAGCCTACGGGTCATGCCATCTTCCCCAGCACCAAATCCTTCATGTCCACCTCCTCCATTTTTGCCATGTCCTCCACTAGTTCCAGTTGCAGCCTTACCAGCTCAGCCTGCCCCATTACACCCTATGGTCATTCGCTCCAGAAATGGAACACAGAAACCCAAAACATGGACTGATGGGTCAATTCATTACCCCCTTGCCCAGGCATTTACTATGTCCTTATCTACTAATAAACCAACTTGTTTTTCTCAGGCAAATCGTCACCCGAAATGGCGTGCAGCCATGGCCGAGGAGATCAATGCCCTACTCAAAAATAACATATAGGTCATTGTTCCTCATTCTCCTGCTCAACACAAGATCGGTTGTAAATGGGTCTATTGCATCAAGCGCAATGCCGATGACACCATTGAACATTATCAAGCCTGTTTGGTGGCTAAGGGCTTTCATCAACAGCCCAGGATTGATTTTGACGAAACGTTTAGTTCGGTGGTAAAACCTGCACCTATCTGTACTGTCTTAAGCATCGCGGTGTCTACGGGCTGGCAACTTCGTCAACTCGACGTCCAAAATGCATTCTTACATGGTTAGCTTCAAGATGAGGTTTACATGTCTTAGCCACCTGGCTTTATCCATCCTCAGTATCCTCACCATGTTTGCCGACTTGTGAAAGCCCTCTATGGCCTTAAACAGGCCCCTCGGGCCTGGTTTACAAGGTTTAGTTTCATTTTTATCTTACTATAGATTCGTTCAAAGTTGAGCCGATAATTCTCTTTTTATTCTCCACTATGGTACTTATACTATAGTTCTCATTCTCTACATTGATGACATAGTTTTGACAGGCAGTGTTCCCACTCTTTTACAAGTATTTATCCAGGCCTTGGGTTTTGTTTTTTACTTAAAGGACTTAGGTCCTTTACATTATTTTTTGGGTATTCAGGTACAGAGAACCATTACTGTGATTCATCTTTCCCAAACCAAATATGCATTTGACCTCTTGAAGCAAGCAAACATGATTGAATACAAGCCTTATTCTACTTCGGTTGCTGCCAAAACTTCTCTATCAGCCCATGATAGTCCTTTGTTCTCCACACCCACTGAGTTTCACACTCTCGTTGGTTGTCTCCAGTACCTGACCTTAACCCGGCCGGACATGTCATTCACCGTCAACATTATCGCCCAGTTTATGGCGTCTCCTCTCCAACCACACCTCCTGGCCGGTAAATGTATTTTATAATACATCATAGGCTCGTTAACTTATGGATTGTTGTTTCTTCCACAACCTATTCCCTCTTGCATTTCTACTTATTCAGATGTCGATTGGGCTGATTGTGTTGATACTTGTCGCTCAACAATGGGCTATTTAATTTACCATGGCAATAATCTAGTGTCATGGTGTTCTAAAAAGCAACCAACGGTCTCGAAGTCCAGCACTGAGTCCGAGTATCGTGCTTTATCTCATACGTGTGCAGAAACTACGTGGCCCTCCTATTTGTTCCGTGAGTTAGGTATTGCTGCTCAGTTTCCTATTCACCTCTACTGTGACAATCTTAGCACCATTTACATGGTTGCAAACCCAGTGTTCATGCTTGGACTCGCCACATTGAGTTAGATTACCACTTTGTTCGTGAACATGTCGCTTTGGGCAATCATCAGGTCTGTTTTCTGCCTTCTGTCGACCAACCTGTAGACTTACACACCAAAGGCCTTCACAAGCCACGTCATTTTCTTCTTCGGTCCAAACTTGTTCATACTTTGACACCAAGTTTGCAGGGGCTGTTAAACAAGAGTCCAACATATGTTAAACTTACTATTGTATTTTGACGTTTGATGATAATATTCTTATCTCTTGTATCCGATATAGATGGAGACTTGAAATCCAAATAAGACTCTTGTACATCAATCTTATGTAACTATTTATACAGAGGAATGAAGCAATGAAAATCAATGATTTCAGAAATATTTTCTCACCTTAAATTAGTTTTCTACATGTTCATTCGCAATCTATCCAAATCTTAAATAACCAATTATTTGTACCAGTTAGTTTGAGTCACTGCTATAGTGAGACCAATATATGTGTCCCACGTCTTGCATGCGTGGATGCCATGGGTTGGTTCTCTAGTTTGATTATATTCTAAAGCTACAATAACTAAAAAGGTTTAGCATAAAGATTCAAATGGATTATAATTCAAGCAAAGCCAGTCTCTTATGCCTTGCCTTAAATTGGCAGTTTTAATTTTATATATATTTTCAGTGTAGCGTCAAGAAAAGAAGAATCATGTGATAAAAGAAATAGAAAAAGAAACTAATGTTGTAACAGATCATTTGACTTATAAAACATATTTTACAAGCAACATAATATTGCATATACATTTCTTTACTAATTTTTCTCTTAGCAAACAATATATGCCTTCCGGGCATGCAGATTTAATATATATATATATATATATATATATGTGTGTGTGTGTGTGTGTGTGTGTGTGTGTAATATATAATATATCATGAATATACAACACTATGAGTCTAAGTTACATAATGGACTTGTAACAATTTATTGAACTTGCAATTCATGAAGTCAAACTTAAGACAACCCATCCATCCACACACATCACCACCACCATTTACAAGTAAAAAGAAATATCATTAGTTTGTAATACATAAAGAGATGATCAACATGGTGGTCAATAGATTTGGTACGTACAATGGCATCATTTTTTTATAGTAGGCATCTCACCACACAGCCCTCCAGTAGCACATGAATGCAATAGTGTAATTTTGGTCCCGAGTCAAACAGTATGTCAAATTAGAGTCAGCACAAATAATGAATCCATTGAGAATCCAAACTTTTACTCGCTTTTCACTAAACCAACCCCTTGGTGTTAAAACTTAAAATTAATAGCATCATTTTAAAATAAAAGATCAGTTGCATTATTATTGGGGTAAAATATATTAGAAACCAAAATCGCAGATTATTTATAAATTAAATGCCGAGCCATGTAGACTTGAAGAGGGCACAATATCACCTTCTAGAAGGTCTGGAACTGCAATTGAGTTAGCTACTAATTATTTGTCTAACACTTCTAATTAAGAGCGTGGTGATGAGGCAGTCTAAACGCTTCTAAAAAAGAATGAGGATCCTCTCCGGATCTTTGTGAAGATTCTGAGGATCCTCAAATCATGTCCGTTCATCGTACATCGTGTGGCCAAAAATCATTTTAAATACTTTTATTTAAAATTAAATATAAATAGCACCTGACGAAAACTGACTGCACAATATACGATGAGCGGTCACGATTTGAGGATTCCCAGGATCAGTGGCAAAGCCAGGTGAGGGCGAGGAGTGGCGGCCGCCACTCCCCTCACCGGAAAACACAACCCCAGCGCAGTTTCAGTCCTTCCCCTCCCGGAAAACCCAGCCCCTCCGCTCCTTGTTTGTTCTATGGTGAACTGGTTTTGCTGCACAGCAGCAGAGTGGATTCTTTTTTTATTTTATTTTTTTAATTCAAGCTAAAACGACATCGTTTCGTCTGTTTGAAAAAAAATATATATATATATACGGTGGGGGGGGGGGGACCGTGTGTCCCGCATTCGGCCTCTCTTTACTCTCTCAGCCAATTATAGATAGAGAGCAGCAAAGCTGCCCCCCAAAATCCTAGCAGGCAACAGAATGGAACGGAGCCACTGAGCCGTTTCCTCTCATTGTCTCACAGTCTTACTGCAGCCGTTTCCTCTCATTTTCACAGTCTCACTCCAGGCTCCAGCCACTGAGCCGCTGGCTTCCACCAGGCTAGCCTTCACACTTCAATTTAAAGGTAAATTTGTAATCCCTACCTAACCCTAAATAATTATTTAATACGAATTTTATTCAATTGGTAATTTGGTATAGAAATAGAATCATATTAATATGGCAATGCACTAAGTTGGTTATTGGTTGTTAATTATTGATATGATATTATGAAATTAATTTTTAAGGTGAAAATTAAAATTAAAATTAAAATTCTTGATTATTGATTAACTAATTGAATTATTACATAATGTATACAATTATTCATATGATTAATTGAATTAAATTTGTATTTATTGAATAATATGTATGCTAATTGGTATTGATTAATTGAATCGTTGGTTGGATTAGTTATTATGCATATTAGTATAGTTTACTCTAGGATTAAGAGTTTAAGAATTTTTTTTTTCTTTCCATTTTACAGTTACGTAATGGAACGATACTATAAGAAACAATGCTTAAATCCTCCTTCAAACATTTCGGGTAGTCCTTCTCCTTCAAATATTCCAAGTAGTCCTCTTTCGAATATTCCGAGTAAGTTACACCTCCTCCTTCAAATGTTCCAAGAAATCCTCTTTCGAATATTCCGAGTAAGTTACAACAAAGTGAGGAGACTGAGTTGGATGAAATATTAGCTAATCTTCCTGCAGAATCTGTACATAGACGTCAAATGCTTGATTATCCACCTAATTATCGTGAAGCAATTCAGAGACACTATCTCCAAAATGATCCTTGTCAACCTAGAGACCACATCATGTAAAGAAAAGTTAGCAACAATCAATGTTTTATCATCGGTTGGTTTGATAAGTTTAAGTGGTTGGAGTATAGTATATCAAAAAATGTTGCATTTTGTCGTTATTGTTATCTTTTCAAATGTGATTTTGATCAAATAGGTAGCACTAGAAGTGATGTCTTCACTGAGATAGGGTTTACAAATTGGAAGAAAGGACCCGAAAATCTTCAAGTCCATGAGGAAGGTGTTGAAAGTCTTCATAATAAAGTTGTACAACAAACTTGAGATTTGATGACACAAAAACAACACATTGAAACATTTGTGATTAAGCAAACCGATGAAGCTCGCATTAATTATCGTACTTTATTGAGTGCCTCACTTGAATGCACAAGATGGTTGTTGGGACAAGGTTTGCCTTTTCATGGCCACGATAAATCGTGGAAATCAAGTAATAGGGGTAATTATTTGGAGCTTATGCAATTTCTTTCCAAGCATAATGAACAAGTTAGGAAGGTTGTGTTTGAGAATGCTCCTAAGAATCTTAAGTATACTTCTTTCGATATTCAAAAAGATCTTGTTCGTGCTTGTGTCATTGAAACTGTAGATGCAATCACTAAAGATATGGAAGGTGCATTTTTTTCTCTTTTTGTTGATGGAGCACGACATTCTTCAACTAAAGAGCAAATGGCGGTGGTATTGCGTTATGTGAACAAAAAAGAAGAAGCAATTGAAAAGTTTTTGGTTGTTCAACATGTCTCCTCTACAACTAGTAGTTCACTTGAAGAGGCCATTGAGAGATTGTTTGCTACAACAAATTTGAGTATGTCCAAGTTACAAGGACAAGGCTACGATGGAGCTAGTAATATGAAAGGTGAGTTAAATGGTCTTAAAACAAAGATTTTGAACAAATACCCTCAAGCATTTTATATTCATTGTTTTTCACACCAACTCCAACTAGCTCTTGTATTCATGGCAAAGGAAAATGAGGATGTTGCCAATTTCTTCATCAATGCTAGTAGTTTGGTGAATCTTATTGGATCATTGTGTAAGCGTCATGATGCATTTAGAGAGAAACAATAAGAACAAATTCAGAAAGCTCTTGATCTTGGTAATCTTGAAACGGGTAAAGGTTTAAATCAAGAAAGTAGTCTCATGCGTCCATGTGATACACAATGGAACTCGCATTATGGTACTATAGTTAGTATTATTGTTATGTTTGAAGCTGTGGTGGAGGTGGTTGAATGGATTAAAAGTGATTGCAACCAAGATAATCTCGGTGAAGCAACTAGGTTATTCAAAGACATACAAACTTTTGATTTTGCATTTCACCTTTTCTTGATGAGACTTATATTGGGAATTACAAATGAGTTATCACAAGCATTGCAAAAGAAAGATCAAGATATTGTGAATGTGATGGCGTTAGTGGAAGTTTGCAAGCAAAGACTACAATCCTTGAGAGATGATGACTTTGGGGACTTGCTTCATGATGTAGAAAAGTTTGTGAGGAGCATGATATTGTCATTCCTAACATGGAGGATTTGCATTTCGTACCTGGAAAATCAAGGAGTAAAGCTCCAAAAATCACAAACTTCCATTACTCTCGTGTGGACCTCTATTTTCAAGTCCTTGATATGCAACTAAAGGAATTGAATGATCGCTACAATGAGGTAAACACCGAGTTGCTTCTTTGTATAACATGTTTGAGTTTGGTGTATAATTTTGCATCTTTTGACAAAGCAAAAATTGTTTGCTTAGCCCATCTTTATCCTCAAGATTTTGATCGTATGGACCTCATGAATCTTCCAATTCAACTTGACAATTACATTCATGATATGAAGATGCATAGTGAGTTTTCATCATTGAAAGGAATTAGTGATCTTGCAAAAGAATTAGTGAATACCGGAAGGTGTGAAAGCTATTTGTTAGTGTATAAGCTTCTTACATTAGCTTTGGTGTTACCAGTTGCAGCCGCTTCGGTGGAGAGAGCTTTTTCTGTTACGAAGATTATGAAAACACCATTGCGTAACAAAATGGAGATCAATGGTTGAGTGATAGCATGGTTGTTTACATTGAGAAAGATGTATTTGCTTTTATTGATAATGAGCCTATTATGCAACGTCTTCATGGCATGAAACTTTGCAAGCGACAATTGTAATTTGTTTGTATTGATTAATTATGAAAGACATTACTATATAAAAAGATTTAGTTGTTACCATTTTTCTTTAACCTTGCACTCTTTTAAGTTTGCCCCTCCCCCCGAGAAATTCTGGCTTCGCCACTGCCTAGTATCCTCACAAAGAGAATCTGGAAATGATCCTTTTGGTCTCAAAAATTCATTGGTAAAGGATGAAAACCTACATGAAATGGTTCATGATTGGATAATTGACCCAAAAAAAAGGTTCACAAGTGGAACCACTATATTAGGTTTTTTTTTCCTCACGCATAAACAAATCAAGGGTTTTTATACTAGCCAATAGAATTCAACTTTTCTTCATTCAGTTGAGTTCGTTAGTGCCATTTCACAACTTTGCATATGATTATAATTAAGTAGTTAGACTACTAATTATATCAAAAGTGGAACTTTATATGGATTCTTCGCAACCTCATGTTTTTGGCACATTGTTTTACAATGTTGGCATGAGAATTGTGCCAAAAAATGAGGTGACGGAGAATTCATAGAGAGTCCTACTTTTTAGAGTCTTTTATTGTGAAACATTAACTATCTTCTCTTTACTTCGAAACACACAATTAGTTTTTTATTTTTTTATTTTTAATTTTTTTAATCAGATAAACACACAATTAGTTGTGTACTAATAATGTTACTCCATTTCAAAGTTTTGTGTCGATTTGGAAAAGATGAGTTATATATGCGGAAGCTATGAAGCACGGATACTTTAGTTTGATCGCGTATTTCGTATCCGATATACTTGATTTGATACGATATTTGCCTCTTAGTCTCGGATACTCCTTGTAAGATACATTTACATTTCAAAAAAAAGCAATTGGGAAGAGCTATATTGAAAGTTGATGAATAGAAAAGGTTTGCCTATGTTTAAAACCATGAATACGACTCTCACAATGTTTTCCTACTGTATATAAAGAGGATTCAATTTCTAACCTTTCTTCTCTAAGAAATCATAAGAACATGCATGTGAATGATGAATTGCGTTTTAAATTATATATATATCTTTTTTTTATTATTATTTGTTGTATACATGTCCTATCATATTCTAGTTTTTAGAAATTTTCAATATCCTCGTGTCGTATTGTATCGTATCATTGTATTTGTATCCGTATCCAAACTTCTTAGTGAGAAAAAAAATGAATTTGAGCATGACCGCCTCAGATAATTGAGGTGCTGTATGGATTGATAACTGTAGCTAAGGTTGATGAAAAACAACCAGCTCAATAGTGGATCTCTTATCATTGGGATCCCTTGCCCAATCATCATCACTAAATGCTTGTAAATCCAATCCTCCTTTGGTAAAATGAAGTTCACAGCCTTTCGTAGCTTCGAGATATCACATAATTCGTTTAACGGCCACAAAGTAAGCTTTCATAGGACACTGCATGAACTGACAGACCTGATGCATAGCGAATACAATATCAGGTCGAGTCAACATGAGGTACTGAAGTGCTCCTACAAGGCTTCAATATAATGTTGGATTCTTGTAAGGCCTCGCATCATTCTTCAACAATTGATTATAAGGTAGACAAGGAGTAGCACACGATTTAGACATCTCCATTCCAGACTTAAGGAGCAAATCATTAACATATTTGTCTTGAGAGAGAAATAAGCCATCCTTCTGATGAACAACCTGAATACCATGGAAGTAGTGCAATGGCCCGAGGTCTTTAATATCGAACTCTTGAGTAAGAGCATGTATAACATCGGATATTGCTTGAGATGCACTGCCTATGATGATAATGTCATCCATATATAAGAAAAGAATCACAATTGTACCATTCATAGCTTTAACAAATAAAGAAGAATCACCATAGGTAGATTGAAAGCCCAAAGATGGCAAAAAACTAGTAAATCTGTCATTCTAGGCTCTTGGGGCTTGCTTGAGACCATAAATAGACTTGTGTAACTTGCAAACATAGTCATTGTGAGTAAGGTCCAAAAAACCAAGAGGTTGAGCCATATAGACCTCCTCTTGTAACACACCATGCAGAAAAGCATTTTCACATCAAGTTGTCTAATATTCCAATTAAAGTGAGCAACCAAAGCAAGTACTAACCTTACAGTGGTTGGCTTAACCACAGGACTAAATGTCTGGCTATAGTTTATACCTTCTTCTTGATTGAAGCTTTTTGCAACCAAGCAAGCCTTATAACTCCCTATAGAACCATCTACATTCTTTTTAATGTTGAACACCCACTTGCAGCCTACCAAGTTTCTGTGAGGAGGAAGAGAAACAAGAGACCATGTTCCTTGATTTTTAAGAGCACTCAATTCATCTTGCATCACAGCCAACCATACTGGAGATTTTAATGCTAATTTGTATGTTGCAGGTTCAACCTCAGTAAGATCAACAACACCATGTTTATGAACAGAAGCTAGTAAAGCAACCTTTTTAGAAATGCCACTCTTGGACCGAGTCTGCATAGGATGAAGATTCAATGGTGGCATAGACAAAACCACATGTAGTTGTTCTCCTTGAAATTCAGGAACCACAGAAAGTGAAGGGGAGGATTACTGTGCAGTGCCAATAATGGGTGAAGTTGTAGTAGAAGATCTGGAACTTGAATCACTTAGAGTTGCAAAACGGTGATCATTCAAATCTCTAGGGCTGACTTCAATTGGCATAGGCACAGATTCAAGGCTTGGTGTATGAGATAATAAGGGTGATAATGAAGTAGGTACAGAGTTAAACTGAGGTGTACCTATAGCATTGTGAAGATTTGGGGTTAACACAAGTGGGGATGTGAATAATATAGGCAGTGAAGTAGATACTTTGGAGCATTGAGAAACCAAAATGAGATATGGAAATTCTATCTCATCAAATAGAACATGATGAGATATAAACACTCGCCTTTTGTTAACTTCAAAACAAATGTAACCCTTATATTTTGAAGCATACCCTAAGAATATACACTTTGTAGTTTGAGGGTGCAGTTTGGTATGGTTATAAGGTCTAAACAAAGGATAGCATGAACAACCAAACACTCTAAGGTGATGAATCTCAGGAATGAAGTTAAACAAAGCCTCAAATGGTGATTTATTTTTCAATGTTAAAGAAGGCATTCTATTGATGAGATAGACTGAAGCTTGACAAGCAAATGACCAAAATGAAGATGGTAATGAGGCATTTTGTAATAAGGTAATGGATGTCTCTATAATGTGTCTATGTTTCCTCTTTGCAAGCCCATTTTGTTCTGGGGTATATGGACAAGACTTGTGGTGAATAATGCCTTTGTCCACTAGAAAATTGTGGAATGGTTTGCCTATATATTGACCCTCACCATCACTTTGAAACACCTTAACAGAAGCATTAAATTGATTGACAATAAAGTGATAGAAAAAGACAAATGTAGTACCATCTTCACTTTTATTGCAAATTGGGAAAATCCAACAAAACCTAGTACACTCATCAATGAAAATGGCATAGTATTTGAAGCCTTCAACAGAAATACAAGGAGGCAGGCCCCAAACATCACTATATATTATCTCAAAGGGTTTTATAGATATGGATGGAGACATTGGAAATGAGAGTTTACTAAATTTTCCTTCTAGACATGTAGAACAAACAATGGGTAAAGAATCAGGGGTACGAGAGACATTTGATTTTCTAAGGATCTGAGAGACTATAGGATTAGAGGGATGACCTAGCCTGTGATGCCAAAGTCTTGATGTAACTTGTTGTCCAAGATATGCAGGAACATAAGCCTTTTGTGCTGAAACTCGATATGGTGGAGAGATGATTGGATATAACCCATTACTGCACTGCCTTTTGTACAAAATCTTCCTTGTGGTTTTATCCTGAATTCAGAAACAAAAGACATCAAAAATCAACTAGCAATTACCATCCAAACATATTCGATGGACATATAGCAGATTTTGTGTCAACTTGGGAACATAAAGAACATATTTTAATTGAAATAAATGCAGTGGAGTTTGAAGAGTTGAAGGGCCAATGTGAGAAATGGATAAACCTTCAGCATTGGCTATTTGGATAAATTCATGAGATGGATATGGTGTAGCTAGAAAAAGATTGTTCAGATCGGTGGTCATATGATTTGTAGCACCAGTGCCAGTAATCGAAACTTGTTGAGGTGGTGCCGAACGCAATTGGGTTGTCATTAGATTTCCAGAAGCATTATTGACATACATTGTAGTCATTTAAGGAGAGGATCCTTTCTGAAAACAAAACTCGGCACTATGTTTTGAATTCCCACAGATTTGACAACCATTAAACTGAGGTGTGTTTCTAAATCTGCAAGTAGCAACCATGTGATTGTTCTTTCCAGAAATTTGTATAAGCCAAATGATTTGTTTTCCCACATATTTGACAAAGGTTTATAGGAAGATTTCCAAATTGTGGAAAAGAACTAAGTATTCCAGAACTAGGATTACCATTATTGAACAATGGTTTGGAGGTATTGAACCTGTTATTCGAATTAAATATGCCTTTGTTCTTATTGTTGAAATTTTTATAGCCAGAGTTGGAGTATGGTCTGCCAGATTGCATCTGAGACTGGAAATTTGAAGGTTTCTGAGTAAAACCAGGTGATTGGGCCACTAATGCATTAAGCGTTGGATCAGTATTAAGAGTCTTAATCATGACTTCTTTAACAAGTAATTGTGATAGAAGATCTTTCAGAGAAATAACAGATTCACGCCCCCTTATCACATACCTGATTGTATTATACTCAGATGGTAGTCTATTATGTGTGAGGATCACAATATCATCATCTTCAAAATAGAAACCAGCAGCAGACAAATAATCACTAACTTCTTTAATTATTTGAAGATACACGTTAATTGAATCAGTACCTTTCTCGATAGTTTGCAACTTAGATTTCATTTGAAATATACTTGTTCGAGTAACCGTAGAAAACTATTCTCTGAGTCGAGTCCATAGGTCCTGAGCACTTGTACTTCCAATCGTACAAGAAATGGCTAGTGGAGATAAAGTAGCTATGATGAGCTACATCAAAGCTCTATCATGCATCCGCCAAACCAAATATTCATCTGTTTCCTTGCGAGCAAGAGACTGATCAGGTGGTTGCCCAGAAGAAACCTCGAAATCACCAAAATGTGGAGCAAGAAACCTAGATGGACATGGTGTAGAACCATCAACAAACCCCATAATTCCATGACCTTCCAGTAAAAGCTGCATTTGGAAATGCCAAGTCAAGTAATTGGTGTCATCCAATTTCATGGTTACAGAGGTTGAAACTGATGAAGTTAGGGGAGTAATAGGAGACTGCAATATCTATAACTCAGTGGCGGTCACCATTGTTGAACTTCAAGAAAAAGATGTACAGAGAACAAAACACAAATAGGTGGTGTGCACAATTGAAATCGAAGAAAGTGTTCCCAAGATTAGGGATAAGGAACCCTAAATCAGAAGGAAACAACCAGAAATCGAAGAACAAGAGTCCAACGCAAGGAGATTGTAGTAGTGGAAGCAAAGAATCCAAGATCGAAGAACCGTCAAGTCCTTATGCTTGTATCGGTGAGAAAGCTGATGAAGAGTGAACCTGGCTCTGATACCATATTAACCAAGATTAATCTGATGTAGCAATGAATGCAGCAGAAAATGTAGAAACATAGAGAGAGAGAGAGAGAGAGAGAGAGAGAGAGAGAGAGAGAGAGAGAGAAATAGCTTAAAGAGAGAAGTAATCTTGTTTTTATTGAAAATATTCACTAACTAACTGATTACATTTACATTGTAGTATTTATATGTAACTAAGTTAGCTTACAAGCTAAGCTAACTGTTTTAACAAACTCTCAACTGATTGCCTAATCTTATGACACATGTCAAGATAGTAACCCTTATATTGACTACTCCTTACAATAACGCACCAAAAGTAACAAAATAACAACTAACAAGCGTTACATCCTAGCTAGAACACAATCTGCAATCCACTACATACTAGAAAACTCTAAATTATTTGACTGCAAACCTTTTGGAAAGTTGTGTGTATATATACCCCTACCCAACCCTCAAATCCAAAATGAAATTAAAACAAAAAACAATCAAAATTATACAAAAATCTAAATAAATAAATAAATAATATTTGACCTAGTCAAGCCATGGTATCGCAACAAAGCCATGGAGTGCAAAAGTTGGACACCTCATCCTGCCACGTAGAAAACTTGTGGCCTTAAGTCTGTTGAGATGTGCACGATTTGATCAGCTAATATTACGACAAAGCCAATTCAGTACCATCGCATAGCGCAAGTATAGTTTTGATAGATAAATTTACTCACTTCGAAGGGAGTATGTTACATTAACTTGGAACAAGAAAAACTTTTAAATGCTACCAATTAAGTTTGATCTTATATGCTACTTAAGTGTTGTTGATTCATGTTTGCATACGCTTGTGATGTGCAAATGTAATGCATAAACAATGCCCATAAGATACGGCAAATCCAGCGATTTCTAGTATGGTACCTTTTCGATTATATTCTTTTTTCGTTGTGCAAAATCTTTAGTACCTCTTGTGTACATACACAAGATGCCGTAAAGGTAAAAGGAAGGGACAAAAAGTTCCGATTCTACATATCACATTTTGTCGGTGGCAATCTACAATTTGTTAACCACTATCCAGGTCGAATAAAAAAAAAATATATATATATATATATATATATGTGTGTGTGTGTGTGTGTGTAATAATATATTTCAAAAATAAAAATCAGACCAGAAGTTTAAATGCAAATCAGTGTTTCATGTTTTCCTAATGGAAAGTGCTTGAATGCAACTTTAGACTTTATATTGAAGTCAAATCGTATGATTGATTGTAGCATTTCAGAGATAAAGCAAAGTTAAGCTGACCTTGAAATTGTTAGTTAAGAATTAGTTTATCATAAACCGTGTCGGCAGCAGAACAACTCAATAAAAGTTGACAGCTTTTTAACAAAAACAAAAAAGAGAATTCACAGCCTTTGACTGTACATATTATTTTTAAATACAAAGATATATTATTGAATTATCAAATTTCTCATTTATAAGATTTTAATTTTAATTTTTTTTTTAATTTCTGAATAAATAATGATCAGAATTATTTCAAAATTCAGAATAAAAACATTGACCGCAATATATTATATTTTCTGGAAAAATAACTCCGATACTAAAAACTTAATTAAATTTGAGGGTTTCCAACCTTTAAGCTCTAGTATTTTAACGGCCTGTTTGAAAGAATTTTGGGAGAGCTAAAATCATTTTATATAAGAACCGCAAGAAAGGTGATTATTTTTAAAATTATCCAAGTAATTTATTCAAGAAGCACATGAAAATTGTTTTTTTTTTTTTTTTTTTTTTTAATAAAATCACCTAAATGACAACAAATTTTATATACAAGCACTTTTCATGTGTTTTCTTCATTAGTGAATGAGCCCTAATTCTAAAAACTTAAATTACTCGTTTTGATCTTTGTCTACAATTATTTTATTTTTTTTAAAAGGAGAACAGCTAGTGGTAAGCCGTGGTTATCTACCACTTCCGGACATTTCATTAGTGAGATACTTGTAAATAGTTTATGACATATTTACTTACTTTGGACAGTAGTCAAAATTAAACAAGAGAACAAAAGATAATTCGAATATATATACAGGAGAATTCATTAATTAGAATATTTCAATACGTACCACATTCCAAATATATAAACATGTCAAAAAACAATGAGAACCCACCTCGCCCACCTAAAGGCACTCAAAAAGAAAGATAACACAGCCCCACCTCGCTTCGTTGCCAACTTGCCATCCTTGTATGCAATTGAATCGTAAATTTCAACATGCATGATAAAAGGGAAGAACATCATAATTCTAGTAGCTAATCATCCGGGGGGTGGAAGGGGGGATTAGGGCCTAGGCCTAAGATATGCTTTTTCTCTTTAATTAGCGGGGAAGCCGAAGACATGTGAAGGGTATAAAAATATAAACAACATGGAGAAACGGGAAAAGGTGTAGCCTTCCAGGGGAAAACATTTGAAGTACTCCAAAGGCTCCAACTTTTTCAATGCTTTATCTTTACTGTTTTGTTGCCGAAGCTTAGCCCCTGCCGACTTTGTTGGTTTGCTACCCACCCGGAGAGTGAACAAGGTTCTATGGTCTGTTCGCGACCCCTGGATCCTACGGGATGGAGTGGGGTGCTGTACTAACTCAAGAAGTATTGGACGTGTTTAATATGACCTCACACCCAATAAAAAATAGTTTATGAACAGATTTCAAACACTTTTACAAACCTAGCACAGGTTGTACCATCACCAATCACTTCAATACACAACAACAAAGCTTTTTCCCATTAAGTGGGGTCAGTTATATGAATCTTAGAATGTCATTGCACTCGGTTCTATATCATGTCTTCTGTTAGATCTAAGTACTCTAAGTCTTTTCTTAGATTCTCTTCCAAAGTCTTCCTAGGTCTTCCTCTACTTCTTCGGCCTTGGACCTCTGTCCTGTAGTCGCATCTTCTAACCAGAGCATCAGTAGGCCTTCGTTGTACATGTCCGAACCACTGTAACTGATTTTCTCTCATCTTTCCTTCAATTTCGGCTATAATACTTTACCTCGGATATCCTCATTCCTAATCTTATCTTTTCTCATGAGCCCACACATCAAATGGATCATTCTCATCTCTGCTACACCCATTTTATGTACGTGTTGATGCTTCACCGCCCAACATTCCGTGCCGTACAACATTGCTAGCCTTATTGTTGTCCTATAAAATTTTCCCTTGAGCTTCAGTGGCATACGACGGTCACACAACACGCCGGATGAACTCTTCCACTTCATCTCCAGCTTGTATTCTATGGTTGAGATTTCCATCTAATTCTCCGCTCTTTTGCAAGATAGATCCTACGTAGTGAAAGCGGTCACTCTTTGGTACTTCCTGGTCTTCGATCCTCACCCCTAACTCATTTGGGCCTCCATTTGCACTGAACTTGGACTCCATATATTCTGTCTTTGACCGACTTAGGCGAAGACCTTTAGATTCCAACACTTCTCTTTTACCCCTTCCTGAGTTTCATCTATCACCAATCACTTCAATGCTCTGCTGTACTTAATTACAAGTCTTCGCTACTAAGCTCTGCAGCTCTTGCCAACTTTGATTACCATCACAATAAGAAAAAAAGTAATGTTAGGGAGATCAAATTTGTAATTAAATTTTGTAAACTAAATGACATGAAAGTTAATGATTGAATTATTACTCAAGTGTTTATTAACGTACTTATTTTTTATTGCTGACACATTATTAAGTTTATAAATTTAATCTACCTAGCATTATTAAAACAAAAATATCTTTTGGTTGATGTGACTGGCCCAACTCAGAATGCCCTTCCATTTTTTTACCAAGGAAAGGAATGTGCATCCATCATTGGATTTGGATCAGCATATCTTCAGCTTCAAGTGCACCAGAGAACGGAAAACTCACAATTTTATATGAAAAAAGATAAGTGAAAACTGTTTTTCTATCTTTTACACACTTGTTTAAATATGTACATTTTTTTTGTTTGAATCGGGCAAAGATAAAGAGTTGTGAGTAAGAAGAGAAAATATGTGTGATCATCATTTTTCTTTTACTTTAGAAGCTACCAGCATCTCTTTAACAAGCCAATGAAAATATTAGCAGCCACAAAAATATTTGATTGTCACATGTAATTTTGAAGAATCGTTCCTCGTCCGTCTCCCTAGCATTGCTCTTTCATCAATATGTCAAACTACAACATGAATGTTGGCATGCGTGAAGTAAGTCAAAAGAAATATTACAACATTCATGATCGGATCCAACAAGAAATCCCTTTCCCTAAACCCAAGTAAAAATTCCCTTTCAATATATGAACATTGACTCTGTCTAATTACTAATTAGTATCTTTTTAAGGCACATTGACATTACAGTAGTGGAATAGAAGGGGTTCCCGACTCCTACAGGGGCATAGGAAATGATTGAGAGTCTTTTAGGGCTTTTTCTTTTAAGTGTCCCTACGAACATCTTCATCCAACAAATGTCTATACTGCATATGTATATATGTTGCAATAGGAGTAGTATACGTAGAGAACTTGATATAATGCCACTTAGAGGTTTACCATTATAGACAAATCACTACTTTACTTTATATCCTCTCAATATGTTATTTCCAAAAGAAGCAAGAAAATGTTGTAACAAAATAAAGTTTGATTGGTTTAGCAAAAAGTTAGATAAAAAAAATTTGAGCAAACATATCAATAGGGTGGAAATTGGCTAAAATAAAAGTTTAGAAAGAAAATCAACAGTGGAATAAAAAGTTAGGATGAAAACCGCGTAATTGCCTTTTCTCTTAATTAGAATTGAGCAAATGCTAAGACAGTAATAGCGGCACTACTAATTGTTGGAATTTTTGGGGTATTTCAAAACACAAAATCATTTTACTTACAAAAAATTATGGTTGTTAATATTATCAATTTGGGGTCTCTCTAGGGTTCTCTAGGGGAGATTTATTTTCAGCGGCGTTGGGCGATGAGTCAAGTTTGGATTACTGAGTACGAATTGCAAACTACAGTTCTGATTAGCTGGTTTGAAGAAGCAGAGTGTGGAGACTTTGAATGTATAATAGGATTCGATTTATCGGCATTTGACGAAGCTCAGCCCTGCCGCTCGTAATGAGTTGTATCAGTTGGAACTGCCGGGGGCTTAGGAACCCCGAGCAGTTCATGTGCTCAAAAGGTTGATATCTAATAAAGATCCCAACATTGTCTTTCTTTGAGTTTATGACCATACTCCTCGAATCATATAGATATGGATGTGGGTGGCGCGGGAGATGAGTCTTATAGGAGAGTCACTTTCTTTTATGGCTATCCTCGCGTCAACGATAGGGCTAAATCATGGCAGCTACTAGATCATCTTCATGACAACTCCGACGGGCCTTGGGTGTGTATTGGTGATTTCAACGAAATTCTTAAAGCTGATGAACAAGAAGGTGGTAATCTGCATCGAGATAGGCAAATGGAGGGGTTCCGGAATGCAATTGAGAGATGTCAACTTATTGACCTGGGCTATGGTGGTAATAAGAGAAAGAGCTAGGTAGTTCCTGGTATTGATATACGAAGGAATAATATGGCTGAAATATTTCATATATTGAACAGAGGGTAAGTGGCCCATATATATACAAATACAAATAGAAAAGTCAAACCCTGATTCTAATCCTATAAAGCCATGATCCACAATTCATGGAATAGCCTTCTCTAGTTTAGACTAATACAATATTATACATTAATTACAATACATTCTTAATACTCCCCCTCAAGTTGGAGAGTGAAGATTACGAATGCCTAACTTGTCTTGCAGCTTCACAAATTGATCCTTCCCTAAAGCCTTTGTAAAAATATTAGCTAACTGAAGGAGTGTAGGCACATACATAGGACGAATTATACCAGCTTGTAATTTTTCTCGAACAATATGGCAATCTATCTCAATATGCTTGGTACATTCATGAAAAAATAGGATTTGCTGCGATGTACAAGGCTGCCTGATTATGACTAAATAATGAAGCGGGAATTTTCTGGGGAACTCGTAAATCTTGTAATATGTATCGTAGCCAAGTTATTTCTAGGCAAGTATTTGCCATAGCACGGTATTCCGCCTCAGCTAATGACCTAGACACATTATCTTGCTTCTTGGACTTCCAAGAAATAAGTGAATTGCCAAGAAAAATACAATATCCCGTAACTGATCTTCTCGTGGCACGACATCTTCCCCAATCAGAATCACAAAAGGCTTTCAAGTCTAGATTATTGTTGGCTGAAAATAGTAGACCTTGACCTGGAGTGCCTTTGATATATCTAAGGATTCACATAGCTGCATCCCAATGCGGTTTCAGTGGCTCATGTATAAATTGGCTCAAAGTACGAAGGGATAAACGATGTCCGGTCTAGTAACAGTGAGATATATCAATCTCCCAACTAACCTTCTATATTTAGTTGGATCATTCAACAATGCTCCATCTGTGGGTGTAAGTGCTAAGTTTTGTTCCATTGGAAAAGGATATGGCCGTGCACCGAGTAACCTTGAGTCTTGTAGAATATCGAGTGCATATTTTCGTTATGACATAAAAATTCCCTTTTCCGAGCATGCGAACTCAATACCTAGAAAATACTTTAGATCACCAAGGTCTTTGATGCAGAAGTGTTTGAGAAGAAAGGCTTTGAGTTGTTCCATTTCTTGGATATAATTTCCTGTGATAAGTATGTCATCACATAAATAAGAACAACAGTGATTGAAGTACCTCGAACCTTGGTGAACAAGGAATAATCCGCTTTTGATTGATGATATCCGGCTTTTTGAATAGCGTCTGAGAAGGTGGTGAACAAAATTCTAGATGCCTGTTTGAGTCCATAAAGGGACTTTTTGAGCCAACATACAAGATTCTCCCCCTGTTGACGAAGACCTGGAGGGGGTTCCATGTAGACTTCTTCATGAAGAGTTGGTGCGAGAATTTCTTGACACTCAAATTAAACCCTCGTTTGACAATTGTAGTAGAATGGATAAGTGAGGGATCGTTCTAGACCGGGGATTAGGAGGGCTTGCTAAAACCTTCTAAATTGACTTAAAAACATAAAAACACAATATAAAACACTATTTAATGCTCGAAGAAAGCAAAACTAAAAATAAGAAAGATTAAGACTAAGACTTCAACGAAATAGGGGGGGATTGGATTTGGACGAATTTAAACTAAAATGAATACTTGGAAACAAAACAAATTGTAAATATGGATTTGACAGAAATGAATGGATGGGAAGCTAGCTAAGGGTTCTTTCTCTACACATGATATTTATGCATATGAATCAATTTCCAGTTATTCCTTCATTGAATTATGAACGACAATGCCCCAAATTAACCGTGACATCACTAGTTAACCCTCAGATTTTCCTTATATTATTGGATTGGATGGCATCATTCGACAACCCAAAACATTCTCAAAAGTTCCCTACATGTCATCATAATAGAGATACAATCGAAGATCATTAAGAATAATGAAAACCATAAGCATTGACAAAGCATTTGCAACTATGACATCATGTTACTCATGCTAAGAATTAAACTTAACGCGATCGTGACAAGCGACCTTCACTACTTTCAAGTATAAGTTAGTAACGATTATGTGAAACCTTCTTAAACTTTAGCCACATATTCATGCATGCTAATTAAGTGTCGACCCTCAATCAACAAACACAAATAAGTTAATCATCAAATAGTTAAGCCAATTGCATTCACGAATCAAGAGTTCATAACCGGAATTCATCAATTCATATCACATAAATAATCATGGTATTGAAATCACCCCTAGCCAAAAAGGGTTTAGTTCCTCATAACTTTGAAATCAAAGAAACACCTAAACATTCCAACAACTCAAACTTGAATTGTATGAACGTTTAGGCACTCTTCTCTTCCATTCCTCATATTATAAAACAAAGAGAATTGAATTTAAACATTGAAATCAAAGAAACGCGTAAACATTCCAACAACTCAAACGTGAATTGTATGAACGTTTAGGCCCTCTTCTCTTCGTCTTCATTGTAGCACAAGGACTAAAGGTTGTTGGTGTGTTGAATGGATTGGGGGATTATGGAAATGGAAGAAATGGAGGAGAAAGGGAAGGGAATGGTGCAGAAAATGGAGAGACTCACGGCTAGGGAGAAGATGGAAGTGTTTGTGGTGTGTTGTGTATGAAAATGAGATGTCCATGAATGAATGAATGCAAGGGTATTTATAGGAGTAGTGGAGGGAACATATGGCTATGTCATTTGTAGGTGAAGTAGGTGGATGTTGTAGGTGAAGTAGGTGGATGATATGTTAAGTGATAAGTGATAAGTGATATGATATGTGGTTATGATATGATAAGTGGTTAAGTGGTGATGATAAGTGATAAGTGATTAAGTGATATGATATGTGGTGATGATAAGTGATAAGTGCATGTGGGTTAACTAATGAAGGAAATGCATGTGCAATGACAATGTGTTAGAATGGATGTGTGTTATGCATGGCATGATTGGGATTAGGAAAGGTTTAAATGTCCTAAAACTAAAGAGAACAAGGTTCCAACACTTTGGCTCCAATTAGGTCTTCAATTTCGTCCAACACTTTGGCTTCAAGCATAAGCTATCCGTCCTTAGCCCAAAAGTGCTCCAAAAGTCTCCAAAATGCATCTTTTTGCTCCTTTAGCCCTTTGGACCTACAAACACACGAAAATAGCTTAAAGTACTAAAATAACTAAAGAAACATAACGTAAATGTACGAGAACAAGCCATTTAAGTCGCATAAATATGCTCCTATCAAATACCCCCACACTTAGCTTTTGCTAGTCCTCGAGCAAAACAGAAAAACAAAACAAAAAGAACAAAACACAACCTACACCTTCCAACAATCGTATCAGGGACTTCCAATGCACATGACAAGTTAAAAATCATTATTCTCACAGATTTGAGCCATCTTTACACTTAAGTACATTCTTAATCATAGTCACCACATACTAGTTCACAATTAAGCAATTAAAACACATTTCAAATGTAGTAACATGCCTTTAGAGAATTCCCTCAATTTCTTACTAGATGTACTCTCGTTTTTCACACAGATTTTCTGACTACACACCCTACACTAGGTATATGTGAGAAGATTGATGTAAACATGTAGATGAACACTCACATATGTTATAATAAGGAAAGCATTTTCTGGAGTTAATAAGCATGTTTAGATATGATCTCATGAATGGAATGCTACTACTTAGACGCGAGAACCAGTGACACCATAAGCTCATACCAAGTTCAAACTCCACAATTGAAATACATAACACTCAATATAGAAGTCAAAGGGTAGTAACGGGGCTAGGGTATTGGCTAACAATGAAAGGTGAAGGATAAACAAACATTCTTAAAGCAATAGTGAGCAAAGTATTGAATTAGGCACTTAGAATTCCCTTAAGAACGCAGAAGTCAACTTTGAACACCCAAGGGAAAATCACACAAAACTTAGGGCCATATTCAACTTTTTGGACCCTTTCTTCAACCATCAACGCTCGTGAGTTCATTCTTACTTATTTTCACTCCTTTTTTTTTTTTTTTTTTTTTCTTTTCTTCTTTTTCTTTTAAATCTCAAAACATACATATAAACGTAAGAACAAACTTTTACTCCCCCACACTCATTTTCTTGCATAATGTAACTCAAAAGGAATTCATTTAAGTCATGCTCACTAAACTTTAAGAACAAGGGTGGGGATTGTCCTAAACTAGGCTAGGTGAGGAAAATGTGGGTAAACAAAGAATAAAGGCTAAACAAGGCTCAACGGGGTTAAAACTTACAACATATACGAAGTATGGGAAGTAAGGCTATTTGGCTATGGTGGTGGTCACTACACAACTTCTTCTTGAATATGTGTTATGCAAATCAATAACATGCTTTGAATGAAATGGGCATGAGTTCTAGCATTTAGTTCTATCATGATACAATTGCATTCTAAGTAGCAACCAAGCAAGGAATAATGAGATCATGCAACAACTTTAGAAAATAAAGAATCACAGAAAATAACTCTCCAAAGAAAGTAATGGCTCGAGTCTCACAGGGATGTAGCGTTTGTTTGAGTTTCTTCCTTCAAGCATGTTACAAAAACGAATTTTTCTTTTATGATTGCATGTGAAGTCATACATTATAACCATAACCAAGCATATACCAAGAGTAAATCAAACTTTTCTCTATGTTTATAACTCTTTCTAACCGTCATGCAATTATAAACCAAATCCTTATCATTGTGTTGGAAGGTACCCTAAGACACAAACACACAAAAACGACTTTTAAAACAACTCTTTTTGGGTTTTTCAAAACAATTTTTCAAATTTTTATGGGATTTTCGAATTATAAAACAAAACACACTAAAACACTCTAAAACAACTTAAAAACACCTTAAAACAGCAAGGAACAACATTAGAAGTTATGGTGGATAAAACCCTACGAATTTGCATCAAAACACTTTAGTTACCCCCCCCACACTTAAATCAAACATTGTCCTCAATGTTTTAAGCATAGATTCACACAAAACATAAGTAAACACATAAAAAGCAACTAAAACATATTAAACATGGCATAATGTAATTAACAAAGAGAAGAGTTTAGGGACGCAAATCTGGTTATGGAGTGTAAATTCCCTCTTCTCCTTGGTGATTGCATTGAGGCTTTGATTTTTGTGATTCCACAGGCTTACTCTTGAACTGGTTTCTGCCCATCGTTGATTTTCCTTTGTGCTACTTCTTGAACTGGGCAGCAGGATGGTTCTTTTGGTTTCCCCCGAAGGTCTGAGCTTCCTCCTGTTATCTGTTTCTTTGTTCAATCTTTGCAGGAGTGGTCCCTTCTCTGGAAGTGTAACAACCGTTGAAGATAACTACTCGAGAGCAACGCTAGGTAAGCAATCAGGAATAGATTCCAGGCAGTTGGCTCCAGATCGGAAGACTGACTCCAAGTGCCGGCTGATTGCTTCTTTTACTTTGCCATGCAAGTAAGAACAAGGACAAAGAAAAAGACAGGGAAAGAGCATGATATGAGATACTTTTGCTTTTGACCTTGATGATATGAGATACCTTTGCTTTGAAGAAGCGGTGAATGAATCAGCACATGCTTCAATCCGCCGTTTCCTCCTGGGTCATATGTACTCCAGGCATCTGGTATCATCTTTGGGGAAGAAGAAAGAATTGAGTATTTTGAAAGGCTTTGCTGGGAGTGCGCCCTCAGAGCTGAGGGAGAGTTGGGCATTTTCTTCAGGTTTGCCCTGCCATAAAAGACGAAGGTCGACATATATAGAGATAATATCAAGTGGTGGTACTTTTTACCCTTGTCGACAAACGTTTTGATCCCGCAAATCCGGCTCTTTGAAATAGTGGCGCCTCTTCGATCTTTGAATACGCCTCTTCGATTTCTGAGCAGGCGCCCCTTCGATTTCTGAACGACGCCCCTTCGCTTTCTGAACGACACGTGGTAGTGCAGATGCGGCTCCTTTTGACAAAGATGCACGCGTCTTCTGAAAAGCAGAGAAAGCGTCGCCGAACTTTGCGCTTGTCGGCTAAAGATGTGTAGATGCGATGATGGCCTCCACGTGTTTTCAGCTTTGTCAGAAATCTTTTGACAAAGTTGAACGCGTTTTCTGAAAAGCCGAGGGAGCGTCGCCTAAATTACGCCGGAAAATCCGGCTCTTTGAATCGGTGGACGCGTCGTCTTGGCTTTTTATAGAGCTATCAATCACCCCAACACACACACTCTGAAGATTTCCCATTCCTGAAACTCGACTCCGGCCCTTTGTGAAATTTTAACTCCATCCACCCCTTCTCTTTGAACACTTTTGAAAAAAAATGGCAAACTCATCGAACCTTAGCTTAGATTTGAGCCTTAGCAGTGATACGGGCGCGCCGCGTCAAGGTAACGTATGGCGCCCTTCTTTCTTTTCTTCTAACGGTCCTCTCACAGGTGAAGACTCCGTGATGCAGGACGCCACAACAGCTACAATAGTAGCTAGGAACCTCCTCACTCCAAAAGATAGTAGGCTGCTGTCAGGACGGTCCGATGAGTTGGCCGTTTAAGAGTCCCTCGCACTTAGTGTTCAGTGTGCGAGTTCTGTGTCCAACATGGGCCAACGCCTGCTTGCCCGCTCCCGTCAGGTGGAATCATTGATGGCAGAGGTGGAAAGTCTCAAGCAGGAGATCCAGCAGCTTAAGTATGAGAATAGAAGTTTGCATGTGCTTGCAAATAACTATTCGTCGGGCATGAAGAGGAAGCTTGATGAGCTGCAAGAATCTGAGGGTCGAATTCACAATGACCGTCAAAGGCTTGCGTCTTATCTCCAGAGGCACCTTTTTCCTGGGTCATCCAGCGCTTGGCCAAGTATTGAGGCCTGGAATGCTCTAGCTCCGATGCCTCCCGCTCCGATGGCTTCCGCTCCGATGCCTCCCGCTTCTATGCCTCCCGCTTCTGCGCCTTCCGCTTCTGCGCCTCGTAGTGGGGCTTCACGTAAACAACATTTGTGAAGCTCCACCTTTCTCCATGTTTAGTATCTTTTTTTTTTTTTTTTTTTTTTTTTACATAAATAAAATCAAACGGCATGGAATTTATCTTTGAATGGGCGGTGATACTTGAAATGATCCGGTAATAGTTTAAATTCCAGATTGGGTGCCTGAATCATTAACCACATGTTAGTATAAAAGAAAATTGAAATTCGGGGAGGCGGCTTACCTGTGTGCTCCAAAATGAACTCCAGAATAAACACCCCTTCGAAAGTTATGACTTGTCCCGTGTCATAAAATCCAACTTCCTTGGGAATTGTGGTTTCAAATATGTCCTCTTTGATGCCTTCTACATCTTCTCCAGCCACTACCTTCTCTTGAATCATTCTTCTTGGTGTACAAAGTCCTTTGAAGAATTCAACACCATCTAAAACTTGCTGTGTTGCACCAAGAATTTGAATAGCATTTTGCTCCTTTGGGAAGGCTTCCACGATGTCCTTTTTACTCTCTTCTTGGTTGGGAATCAAAAACCTGCTAGGAAAAGGGACATTGGGTGGAATAACATCAGAATAACATGGAATTGGGACGTCCTTACTGGTGGTGGGTGGTTTAGAGGGCTTAGGGGGCTGCGGCAAGGGTTGTTCTACCCTTGCCGTGTGCATGTTTTCTTCCTCCTCCTCAATTAGCAGCTCTTCATCCACTTCTAGGCTATGTTTGGACATTTTTAGGTCAGCTCCAACCTCCATAGCACTTCCCAAAGTGATAGCATTATGGATTTCAACATCTTCCTTCGAGTTTTCAATAGTTGAGTTGGAAAGTTCACTTTGCTCTTGAATTTGTTTCATGAACTCCATAATCTGCCCAAATTGCTCGTCCAATTTACCCAACTTCTTGTCTTGATTTTGTTCGTCCTGCGTCAAAGAGGTTAGTAATTGAAAATTTTTATCATTATCCATGGACATACTTGAACTTGATTGGAATTGTTGTGGGGGAGGTTGTGGTGGCTGCATAGGTGTTGTATTGAACTCCTCATATGGTTGCCAATATGCTTCTTGTTGAGCCTCCTTGGCTTGATTTTGTGACCCATGCGCCAAAGAATTTATTTCATTAAGAATTTGAATATAATCTATTGGCGAACTTGAATTTAATTGAGCATATTGCATATGAAGTTGTGGTGGCTGCATAGGTCTTGAATAGAACTCCTCATATGGTTGCCAATATGCTTCACGTTGAACTTGTTGATCTTCCCACCATATAGAGTTTGAATGATCCCTCCAATCTCTTTGTGGACATTGATTGGCTTGAAATCCTTGCCTATATGAAGCACCAAATGTAGGGACACTCTGCATTGTGGTCCTTTCGGCATACGGCAACAATTTAGAAGTAAGATTTGCCAATTGAGCTTGAATGCTAGCAAAATCCATATCTTACTTCTCTAGTACCTAAAATCAAAGAAAGAGAACTAAATCAAATATCAAAAGTAACAACAAACAAAGAAAACAACACTAAGTTAGAAACTAAAACGAAAACAACTAAACCAAAAAAAAGAAAAGAACCAAGGGATTAGCAAAGTTGCTAATCCCCGGCAACGGCGCCAAAATTTGGTGCGAGAATTTCTTGACACTCAAATTAAACCCTCGTTTGACAATTGTAGTAGAATGGATAAGTGAGGGATCGTTCTAGACCGGGGATTAGGAGGGCTTGCTAAAACCTTCTAAATTGACTTAAAAACATAAAAACACAATATAAAACACTATTTAATGCTCGAAGAAAGCAAAACTAAAAATAAGAAAGATTAAGACTAAGACTTCAACGAAATAGGGGGGGATTGGATTTGGACGAATTTAAACTAAAATGAATACTTGGAAACAAAACAAATTGTAAATATGGATTTGACAGAAATGAATGGATGGGAAGCTAGCTAAGGGTTCTTTCTCTACACATGATATTTATGCATATGAATCAATTTCCAGTTATTCCTTCATTGAATTATGAACGACAATGCCCCAAATTAACCGTGACATCACTAGTTAACCCTCAGATTTTCCTTATATTATTGGATTGGATGGCATCATTCGACAACCCAAAACATTCTCAAAAGTTCCCTACATGTCATCATAATAGAGATACAATCGAAGATCATTAAGAATAATGAAAACCATAAGCATTGACAAAGCATTTGCAACTATGACATCATGTTACTCATGCTAAGAATTAAACTTAACGCGATCGTGACAAGCGACCTTCACTACTTTCAAGTATAAGTTAGTAACGATTATGTGAAACCTTCTTAAACTTTAGCCACATATTCATGCATGCTAATTAAGTGTCGACCCTCAATCAACAAACACAAATAAGTTAATCATCAAATAGTTAAGCCAATTGCATTCACGAATCAAGAGTTCATAACCGGAATTCATCAATTCATATCACATAAATAATCATGGTATTGAAATCACCCCTAGCCAAAAAGGGTTTAGTTCCTCATAACTTTGAAATCAAAGAAACACCTAAACATTCCAACAACTCAAACTTGAATTGTATGAACGTTTAGGCACTCTTCTCTTCCATTCCTCATATTATAAAACAAAGAGAATTGAATTTAAACATTGAAATCAAAGAAACGCGTAAACATTCCAACAACTCAAACGTGAATTGTATGAACGTTTAGGCCCTCTTCTCTTCGTCTTCGTTGTAGCACAAGGACTAAAGGATGTTGTTGGTGTGTTGAATGGATTGGGGGATTATGGAAATGGAAGAAATGGAGGAGAAAGGGAAGGGAATGGTGCAGAAAATGGAGAGACTCACGGCTAGGGAGAAGATGGAAGTGTTTGTGGTGTGTTGTGTATGAAAATGAGATGTCCATGAATGAATGAATGCAAGGGTATTTATAGGAGTAGTGGAGGGAACATATGGCTATGTCATTTGTAGGTGAAGTAGGTGGATGTTGTAGGTGAAGTAGGTGGATGATATGTTAAGTGATAAGTGATAAGTGATATGATATGTGGTTATGATATGATAAGTGGTTAAGTGGTGATGATAAGTGATAAGTGATTAAGTGATATGATATGTGGTGATGATAAGTGATAAGTGCATGTGGGTTAACTAATGAAGGAAATGCATGTGCAATGACAATGTGTTAGAATGGATGTGTGTTATGCATGGCATGATTGGGATTAGGAAAGGTTTAAATGTCCTAAAACTAAAGAGAACAAGGTTCCAACACTTTGGCTCCAATTAGGTCTTCAATTTCGTCCAACACTTTGGCTTCAAGCATAAGCTATCCGTCCTTAGCCCAAAAGTGCTCCAAAAGTCTCCAAAATGCATCTTTTTGCTCCTTTAGCCCTTTGGACCTACAAACACACGAAAATAGCTTAAAGTACTAAAATAACTAAAGAAACATAACGTAAATGTACGAGAACAAGCCATTTAAGTCGCATAAATATGCTCCTATCAAGAGTGCCATGAAGAAAGGCCTTCTGAACGTCTAACTGGTGAATGAACCAAGTACGGGCAGCAGCAACGGTAAGGAGACAGCGCAGAATGGTGAGTTTGGCAGTGGGTGAAAAGGTTTCCTGGTAATCAACTCCCTCAACCTGTGTGTATCATTTTGCAACAACACGAGCCTTGTAACGATCAAGAGAACTGTCAGACTTGTACTTTTTTTTTTTGTAGACCCATTTGGAGCCAATAGGCTTATGACCAGCTGGAAGAAGAACCAAGTCCCAAGTGTGATTACGTTATAACGCATCTAATTCTGTGTGCATAGCTTGTTGCCAGTTTGGATCAAGGATAACGTCAGCATATGTGGTAGGCTCAGATGAACTTGTAATGTTAGCTAAAAATGAATAATGGGCAGAAGAGAAACAAGAGTTAGAAAGAAAATGAGATATGGGATAACGGGTACCTTGTGCAGAACGTGGTGCCAAAGAAGAATGATTGACGTGGTGAGACATATGGTAGTCTTTAGTCCATGCTGGTGGCTGTTTGGGACGAATGGAATACTTGAGAGAAGGTAGAATGGGTGGTGAAGAGATGGGAATATCAAGGTCAGGGAGAGGCATTGAGAGGGGTAGGAAAATATGTAGGGGGTGCAGGATGGGTGGGAAGGTGTAGTGAGGGAGAAGAGGTGGGCACAAGTTGTGGAGGAATGTCGGTGAGGGAGAGAGCATATGGGATATTGGGAGTGGGAGTGTCGTCATGTGGAGCAGCAGTAGATGGGTCAGCGCCAGGTGGGATTAAGGTAGGAGGTTAATCAATGTGATTGGAAGGTGCATGAAGCGGTGGAGGGAAATAGGAAATAGGAGAAAAAGGGGTGGGGTCCTGATTTATGGGGTTAAGGGTAGTGGTATGAGAATCAGGAGATGAAAGATTGGAAAATGGGAATGAAGTCTCATGAAATATTACATCACGGCTGATCAAAAATTTTTTAGTGTCCAAGTTGTAAAGTTTATACCTTTTGTGACCTGTGGGATAGCCAACGAAAACATACTGGTGAGCTCTAGGTTCAAATTTATGGGTAGGGTGGACAACGGTAGCATAACTAAGACATCCAAAAACACGTAGATGCTCAAGGGATGGTGGACGTTTGTATAATAGTTCAAAGGGTGATTTGTTGGAAAGTAATGGAGAAGGTAAACGGTTGATGAGGTAGACGGCAGTGAGTACGAATTCACCCCAAAATATGAGTAGTATGTTAGACTGAATGCGTAAAGCACATGCCACTGTAAGAATATGGCGATGTTTGCGTTCCACGACCCCATTTTGTTGGAGGGTGTAAACACAAGTGCGTTGGAGTTTAATCCCATTTGATTGAAAATAATCCCTCATGGATAGGAATTCAGACCCAATGTCTACTCTGATGGTTTTAACTATGGCATGGAATTGAGTGTGAGCAAAGGTGATAAACGATCTTAAAAGATGTTGTGTCTCAGATTTGTGAGACATTAAAAACACCCAAGTGCATCGACTAAAATCGTCCACAATTGTAAGAAAGAAACGAGCCCCAGAGTGAGTAGGAATTTTGTAAGGACCTCATATGTCACAATGTAATAAAACAAACAGTGCATGAGTTGATATTGAACTTAAAGAAAACAGAAGTCGTGTCTGTTTGGCCAAAGGACAGACACTACAATTATTGTCAAAAGAAATAGCATGAGAAAATAACAAAGAAGAAGCTAATTTGAGACGAGAAGGGGATAGATGTCCCAGTCATTGGTGCCATAAATAGGAAGGATGAGAAACTTGATGAGAGGCAGGTGTCCGGTGTATATGCAACATGAAGTAAAGACCATCACACATCTTACCCGAACCAATCATCTTCCCTGAAGCCAAGTCTTGCAAAACACAAAAGGTGGGAAACAAAATGGCACCACAATTAAGAGAGTCAGTGACTTTGCTAGCGGACATGAGATTGAGATTAAAGGACGGAACACACAAGACATCGGCTAAAGTGATATCAAAATTAAATGGTATTGTGCCAGTGCAAGTGATTAGGATTGAAGAACCAGTGGGCAAGTTAACAACGGGTATAGATGGAGGTTTGGTGGTAGTAAATAAAGTGGAATCAGAAACGATATGGTCGGTAGCTCAGCTATCCAAGATCCATGGCTTAGTAAACACAGAATTAATGGTAGTAATAGAAAGAGAATTCGGACCTGCGGCATTTGCATAAGTGTTTCCATTACCAGAAGAAAGCAAAGAGAGAACATGAGTTAGTTGTTAAATTTGATCAGCATAGAGGGTACTCAACGGATTGGTACTGGTGGATGCAGAAGGGTATGTTGGTTGCAGCATAGATGGCCCTTGAAGACTTGACATGGTTTTCGCTGCACAGGCGGCATGCAAAGGACGTGAAGAAGAGCCCCGTTGCTTTCGGCCATTTTTATTGCCATTTCCTCCATTGGGATTAAGCACCCATGTGCCATTCTTGATTTTGCACCTGTCCTCTGTATGGCCTCTTTTGTCACAAAAATTGCAATGGTATTTTAAAGTGCGGCAATTATCGACGGTGTGTCCCTCTCGGTTGCAATGATCACAGCCCTGGTCAGAACGAGTTTGTGCTGCAGCAGCAAGGGAAAAATTATCAGAATTTATTGTGCAAAGGTTGTGAAAAATGACCTTGCGCAACGAATAAGTGCAAATTCGTCACGCATCTAAACAATTGTGCGACGCTTTAGTACTCGTTGCGCGAAAGTTATACAGACAAAGGCTTTCGTCGTACGATATAAAAGGGTACAAGTGTGCTTTGTGACGACAAATTTCTGGGGACGTCAACAATTTGTCTTGAAAAAAAATTGTGAAACGAAATATTTAAGCGGTGCGTGGTTTTGAGTGACAAAGACGCACATGGTAATAAGCAACGAAGCAAGTAAGATGGGCATTGTTTGGAGTGACGAAATATATAAGACACGCGTAATTTTGCGCGATGACCAGTCGGTGTCGTGCAAGTGTAAGTTTTAATGAAAAATAATAAATAGAATAAAAGGAAAATTATAATAAAAAAAAATTTCATACAAATGAAAAAAAAAAAAAAAAGCAAATTAATGAATAAAAAACAATTTTTATTTATAATATAAATAAAAATGTACGTACAAATACAAAGTTTTAAAAGAAAGCAGGAACAAAACTACGAAAAAAAATAGCAGAATAATCTATAGGCAAGTCATTTGGAGGTGCTTGGTAATCTTGCTGCTGGTAGGGGGTAGGGTTGGGGATGGGGTCGAAGGTCGACGAGCTTGATTGTTGTGCATGCTCGGGGTGTAAGGGCTCTGAGGGTGGTGGTGCAGAAAAATCGAGGAGACGTATTTAGGAGGAACTGAGGGCTTGTACAAGCATTGACATTTGAGAATTGTAAGATGCCAACTCACTTCCAGGCCAACGACTTCTTGTGTCAAAGCCATAACCTGGCCTTTTGATTACGAGGATGACGAGGCTTCACTCTCCCGCCGCCTGGCATTTCCCATCCCCCGACAATATATCCTTGGCCTCCAACTAAAAGTCTGGTCCAACGTCTCTATTAGGATGTGATACCCTACATCCTCAAGGGGATCCACAAACTCAATCGGCATGTCTGAGGGAAGCTGGGAGGTGAACTCTTGAAGCACCGACTGACCTTTCTCCACCATAGTCACCTGTGAAAAAAAAACATGGATTTTTAATAGAAAACAATTTGAAATGATTAGTATAAATCTTTAATGCATAAGAAATTACTTACATTTTGGGGCTCAGTCAACTCATCCCTAGGTTGAACATAAACGTCAGCAAAGACGTTGATCTCCGAAAATTTTGAACCCTCCTGAAATAGAAAAAGATAAGGAAAATGTTAGTAAAAAAAAAAAAAATAGCGACATTTTAAAATTGGAAATGAAAGCTGTAATATATACCTTCCGCCATGCCTCCATCCTATTGGAGAAAGGCCTCGACCCCGAATGGTGGAGAAGAGCCTTGTTCTCCTGATTGATCTTGTTCACTTTCGCCTTTTTCTGTTATACAAAAAATAAACGTATTAGTTGTAATACTTAAAGAAAATTAAAAAATAATAATAAACATTAGTAAAAATTAAAAAAAGTAAAATGAAAGAAGTCGTAATTAAAACCACACCATGTAGCCTGGCTCCTGAAAATGACTGCAAAGCCAAACCCAACTATTTTGTCGGTCCTCGAACTCTTTCGGGCAACCCTCCTTGAAATATTGGTGCAGGTCGCTCTTCCACTGGTTGTAGCATTCAGAGAATAAATGATTAAGGTACGCCAACATGTCCTCGTTCATGTCCTCCAAATTGTAGTTTGTCTGTAATGTAACAAATATTATGATAGTATTAGTAATAAAAGATAGTAATAAATATAAATATATAAATTTGACATTAAAATCATTAAAAATGCGACGCTACTTACCGACTAATGATTGCGCACCGTGTTCTTCATCATTTTCGGCATCGCCTTTCAACGTCGTGGGCCAATGCACTATTCTGCTCTGCCATTGGTGTTGTCCGATGTCGCTCACCATATCCGATTATGATACGATCGTTTGTCACCTGGGTGACCTTCGCAGTCTTCAATTGCCGACAAGGTCCCTGGGTGTTTTTCTTCACTGCAAAGAAATGAAAAAAATAAAACATATTAACCCAAAACTAATAACAAATCCTACTAAAATTTCGGCATAACCTCCCCTATCATTAAAACATTTTCCAAAACCCTGAAAATAACATAAACAATATACGTATCCAACACAATGATCATAACAGTTTAATGAAAGGTTCGGAACGATGATAACTTTTTAATCCTTACATGACATAACTTAACAAATTGAACCTACAATAACAAAACTTAGTTAACATGGGAATGGGGGAGTAAATTAGGATCGTAACCCGAGGCATCAGTTGCTATAACTGGTTGTGTACCCGAGGCATCAGTTGTGGATCCCGATGGCGACATCTGGTCCGAAGTGTGGAGGCCTGGTGAGCACGTCGGGTGCTAACAAGTAGCGCCACCAAAGAAGTCAATGATGCTAGCACCTGTGGGGCTCAAGGACCAACTGGGTCAACTGGATTCATCGGCCTATGGTCCATCTCTGCCAGAGCAGTGATGGCAATAGTAAGTTTAGTCGTTGGCCTAGGTGTAGAAGTCATTGGCCTCTGGGTTCTAATGAGTCGTGACATCTACAAAATTGGAAATAAATTTGTTTCGTACACAAAGATTTAACTTACCGTACACATGCATAATAATTTCAACTTAAATTTTAAAAAAAATTTAAAAACCCTAATTCTAAACTCAATTTAGGTTTGGCAGAAACAAAACTTAAAACTGATCTACTATACACAAACTAATCAATTCAGATAGGATATGGACCCAACAATTATAACTTATAAGAAGAAATAGCATAAAGGAGTAGTTGGAGGCAAAATCATAGTCTATGAGTGTATGCGTCTATATGTATGTACATGTTATATGTGTGTATGTACTCTGCCTGTATGTGTGTCCATGTATGCTAATTTAACACTTTCTATCTATTTAGGAGTCAAGACCTTCGAGAGAGAAGCATTAGTAGGCTAATTAAGCTGTTTCTGCTCTTCAAATTAAAAAACCCCATGGCCTTAATTCTATAACTATCTCTATCTGATTGTATGACTAACTAATTAAGCTACAACAATATTTATGTCTTCATGTGTTTGATTGCTTTTTTGATTTCCATTAAGAAGAGAATGCTTTGAAGTTATTTTCATTCATCTCAAGGTGGGGTATAATATACAACCTTAATCCTAACCAAATAGGGAAGAATAATTACAAGAGATTACAAAGAGATTTCTCCCAGATTCACGGGATCCATCATAAACTAGGAAATCCTAAATTATAGGAAACTATACAAGTCAACACTCCCCCTCAAGTTGGTGCATATATGTTACACATGCCCAACTTGTCTAGAAACTTAGAGAACTTTTCACTAGAAACTGCTTTGGTGAAAATGTCAACTATTTGATCTTTAGTTCTAATTGGAGGCATTTCAATTATTTTACCTTCTAGCTTTTCTTTAATAAAGAACCTGTCAACCTCCACATGTTTAGTTATATCATGTTGCGCTGGATTATGAGCAATATTGCGGGCAGCCTTATTATCACAAAACAACTTCATCGGTTGACCATGTTTGACACCCAAATCTTGTAGTAGTAGTTTAAGCCATATAATCTCACAAATACCAAGGGCCATAGTTTTGTACTCCGCTTCTGCACTTGACCTTGCTACTACTCCCTGCTTCTTGCTTCTCCAAGTAACCAAATTTCCACCAACAAAAGTGAAGTAACCTGATGTTGAGCGTCTATCATCATTTGAACTGGTCCAATCAGCATCCATATAACCTTTAATACTAAAATGACCATTCTTTTTAAATAAAATCCCTTTCCCTAGACTTCCTTTCAAATAACTCAATATTCTCATAACTGCATTCATGTGTTGTTCTCCTAGACCATGTATGTATTAACTAATGAGGTCTGGTTTAGTATGTACCAAATACATTAATCTTCCCACTAACCATTGATACCTCCGTTTATCTACCAGTACTTGGTTTAGATCAATGCTCAGCTTCATTCCTTCTGCCAACAGAGTAGTCACAGGTTTGCATGTTGACATGCCAGTTTCTTTTAACAGGTTAAGAATATACTTTCTTTGTGACAGGAAGATTCCTGACTTGCTCCTTCATACCTCAATCCTAAGAAAATATTTCATAGACCTAAGATCCTTCATCTTGAATTTTGTACTTAAAATATTTTTGCAAGGCTACACGTTCATTCGGATCACAGTTACTTTTCATATATCCAAATGTTCTCATAGACTTGGTAAATCTACCAAACCATGCTCTTGGGGACTGCTTTAACCTATACAATGATTTTCAAAGCCTGCACACCTTTTGTCTATGCATATCTGGAACGTTACTCCTTGGTGAAAGTTCCATGTAAATCTCTTCTATCAAATCCCCATGCAAGAAGACATTCGTCACATCGAACTGCTATAATGGCCAATTAAGATTTGCAGCCAAGGACAACAAAAAACAGACTGTATTGATCTTGGCCACAGGGGCAAATGTATCTGTATAGTCAATTCCATATTTTTGAGTGTATCCTTTTGTTACTAGTCTTGCCATGAAGCGATCCACCGTCCCATTAGCTTTATACTTCACTGTATAAACCCATTTACATCCCACAGGTTTCTTGCCAGCTAGTAAGTCTGTGATTTCCAAGGTAGCATTCTTCTTCAAAGACTTCAACTCTTCATTCATTGCTGCTTTCCAACGTGGATCAAGTAAAGCTTCCTGCACACTGTTAGAAATAGATACAGTAGATACTTGATGCACAAATGACTTATTTGATTCTGATAGGTGATTGGTAGACACATAATTACTTAACGGTTATAACACATTAGACTCAACGTTGGGCTTACTCATTGGATACCTAGTTTTGCATTTAGGGTTGACTTCATAAGTAAGTTTAGGAATACCTCGGTTAATGCGATTAGGGAGACGACTTGGTGGTGGTGCATCCAGGATTGAAGACGATTGATTATGGTTATTAGGACTCAAGATCGACTGTAAGGTAGCTAGCAACACAAGACTGTCCAGTGGTGAGGAAACTGGCAGTGAGCTATTAGGCAGTGAGTTATTTGGCGATGTCGAGTCATCCCTTTCAAAGTTTTGAACATTGTTTCAATGTGAATGATCACCACTTGTCTCCATGACATTACCACTAAGTTCCAATTCATTCACATCATTGTTTTCGTGTGAATGACCACCACTTATTTCCAAGACATCACCACTTAAATCCAAATCATTCACACTATTTATATCTGGAATAATATAATCCAGAGTTTGAACTTCTGTCTGATTCTCCCCTTGAAGTGAAGACTCGGAATTGGCAAAGTACATATCATTCTCATGAAACACAATATCCACAGTGACAAACAATTTTTTCGTCAAATGGTGATAACAATGATACCTTTTTTTATTTGAGGCATACCCCAAAAACACACACCATAAGGCTTGAGGTTCAAGCTTACTTCTCTGCTGTTTATGAAGATGAACAAAGGCCACACAGCCAAACACGTGAGGTGGAAGATTAGGAACTATAAGAGCATCAACAGATGAAGAGAGAGAGTCTGGAGCGGTGTCTGAAAGTCAACTGATCAGGATGGAGCACAATTCATGAGATACGCAGCTGAGGTGAGAGCTTCTCCTTAAAAGGATAATGGGAGACGCGCCTCGAGCAAAGAAGCATGAACAACCTCTAAAAGCTAACGATTGTTGCGTTCTGTAACACCATTTTGTTGTGGAGTATCTGGACATGTAGTTTGATGAACAATACCATGATGATCAAGAAAGGCACGAAGTTCAGAGTTCACATATTCGCTGTTATTGTCACTACTGAGAACCTGTATTTATGACTTATATTATACTTGAATCATTTTGAAAAACTGCTGAAACAAAGAAGTAACTTCACTTTTGGACTTCATCAAACAAACCCAAGTCATACGTGTGCAGTCATCAATAAAAGTAACAAACCAATGAGCACCACCAAGTGTAGCAGCTTTAGATGGTCCCCAAACATTAGAATAAATGATCATAAATGGGATTGAACTTTTATTCAAACTATACAGAAATGAAGTATGATGACTTTACAAACACCACATTTAAAGGTAGAAATATCATGGTTAACAAATAGGCTAGGAAATAACCTCCGTAGATAGCCGAATGAAGCATGTCCAAGTTGACGATGCCACAACCAAAGCTCTGAAGCTTTATTTTGATCCCCTTGATTTCCTTCCACTGCAAGAGCTTGAGTCAACATTCGGGAACTGTTCGATGTCAACTCCAAGTAGTAGAGTTTCCCCTTGCTAATACCATAACCAATTTTCTTACGAGTCCAAATGTCCTTAAACATAAAAAGAAGGCCAAAAAATCACAAGACAATGTAGGGCGACAATTATTTGGGCAACAGATAATAAATTATAGTCAAGAGAAGCAACAACGAGTACATAATCAAGATTCAGGGTATCAGAAAGTAAAACATCGCCTTCTCCGATAATGGGGGTAACATTACCATTGGCAACACTCACGATAGTTTTGGGTGATGGTTTTAGGGTTTGTACCTGTCTAGAAACACAAGTCATATGTTTAGTAGCACCTGGATTAATTATCCATGTATTATTCGTAGCAAATGCAGAAACCTTTAAAGCCTTACCATCATTACGTGTATCACTAAGAAAGGTCGACACTTTCTCAGCTATATGTTCAGAATCTACCGTCACTTTAGCAATGGAGGTACAACAAGGAAAAATTGGAAAACAATTGAACCGATCATGATTGATCCCAGTAGAAGTGTTTCGAGGTTTATTGTCATCACTGGCCACAATACTCAAGGCTGATGCCTTGTCATTTATACGATCTAATTTACTTTTGGATTCGACAACAGATTCGTATGCTCCAACTTCTATAATGGTGGGCTCGGTTATGTCAGGGTCACCCTTTATGGGCAAATAAAATAAAAAATAAATATGTTGACAATTCTGGGCAACAAGTCTAAGCAACAACAACACAGTAAGATGTTAATCAGTACATTGTAGTAACAACACAAACGTTGCTTGTTGATCATGAATCAGGACGGTGCACCGAAACCCTTGGCGGTGGTGCTGATCAAGGGAACATGGGGCTGCACAGAATTCTGAGCTGCAGGAATGTTTGCACAGGTTCCTTAACAGCAACGATGGCCTAATCGCTCTCTGTGATTCCGAGGACAGCAACGACAATTCCTCGCTTGCTGTGGTTTTCTTTCGAGGGATAACAACGGTACGAAGCACCGCTCGCTGATCAAAGACCATGCTACTGTCGGGCACGGTGTTGGGTTCGGACGGTGCACTGATTACTCAGCACTGCTAGGTTTCTTCTTAATTTTTTTTCCTTTTTCAACCTAACTCTGATACCAAGAAGAAAATGCTTTGAAGTTATTTTCATTCATCTCAAGGTGAGGTATAATATACAGCCTTAATCCTAACCAAATAGGGAAGAATAACTATAAGAAATTACAAGGAGATTTCTCCCAAATTACACGAGATCCATCATAAATTAGGAAATCCTAAATTATAGGAAATTATACAAGTCAACACATTATTTCTCAACACACTAAATCACTTTGCATACATTGTTGGAAGGAAGGAAAGTATGTGACAAACAAGTGCATCTGGCCATGCACTAATCCTACAATTATCTTTTGCTTAATGCTTTGACATCGAAGCCATCTGCACCCTGACGATTTGAAAACACAGTTAACACGCAATTCTCAAAATTTCACAAATAATTTCATCTGTATTCTGGTCTAGTTACACAGAAACAGTAGCAGTCAAAATTACATGATGATTGCAGTGAAAATTACACAGAAACAACACTTGCAGCGAAAATTTCGATCGAAACAAGTTGTAAGTTAAAGCTTTGCTTCGTTCCTGAGAAACGATGGGAATATCAAACAAGGAAAATGAGAACTGCAAGTGTGAAATTATGAACCTGGTTATCAATATTCTTTACAGATAATCTAGCTATATCTCCATGGAAACAAAAATATTACCAATATAGATTTTACTGCCAGAATAATCAGTAAAAGCATATTACCCTATTTTCTATTCACATTCAATCAAGAGCGAGACAAGGCCCTAAATGTAACCCCACGACCTTAATTTGAACCCTTTACTTGAAATTAAAAAACCCCTAATTTAAGAACCCTAATCTAACCCCCAATTTAAGAAAACCTAATCTAACCTCGCTGCCCAAAATCGTTCTCCTAATTTAAGACCTAAATCTAAGCCCAATTAAGAACCCTAAAAACTCTAATTTAAGAACCTAAATGTAACCCCCAATTTACGAACCCTAAATCTAACCCCACCGCCCCCAATTTGAAAAAAAAATAAATAAATAAATAAATAAATAAATAGAACCCTAATTCTAACCCCCAGTCAATAAACAAAATTGAAAATAAAAAATAAAGAGGAAATTACTTCTTGGAGATGAAGAGGGGACAACCAGAGAGAGGGATGGAGAGACGAGGTGAGTGAAGGAGAGACGGATGGAGATACAAAGGAAGGAAATAGAGGGTATCGCGCAAGGAAAAAGGAAAAAGAAGGAAGTGAGGGAGGGAGGAACGAGACACACGAGGTCAAAAATATAGAATCTTGCACGATGGAGGCTTTGTATCGCAAGGTTCTAAAAATCATCGCGCAAGTTTTTTAAAATTTACAAAAAAAAAAAAAAAAAAAAAAAAAAAAAAAAAAAAAGCTCCTTAATTGAATTTTCAGACACTTGTGCGACTAATACATGTATTTCATCGTGCAAATACCCTTTGGGCGATGAAATATATTTATTTATCGTGCAAGTGTCTGAGAATTCGATCTTCCCGTGTAAAATTAAAATGCTTGCTCGACCAAAAGTTGTTGTGCATGCGCAATTATGTTTTAAAATGGTTTTTTTTACTTTTTTTTTTTATATATATTTTGATTACAATTTATTATAATATAAAAATTGAACGAATTTATTTACAAAGTAATTCACATATAAAATGTTACAAATAAATTCCCTCAATCTTCATCTGAATTATAACATCAACCATTTCATGTGTTTTAAAAAAAAAGTTACAAATAAATTCCCTCAATTTTCATCTGAATTATAATAACTTTTACTTTTGTCGCTATCATCATTTTCAATGTCCCATTCTTCATCATCGATCGGGACGTCATCATCGTCGTTTGTGCGCACTGGACCATAGTATCGTGGAAGATTACCGAGGTCAATTGTGATCAACTGAATCAGTATTTCGATTGAAGATACTCTTTCTATCTGAAATGGTTATTGGATAAGATTAGTATTACAGAGTGTTTCTACAACACTTTCCCTCGAAGATTCTAGACGTTGGTCAGCAACATTGTCGATGTCATCGCCAGTAGGGTCTTGTTTTGGTATAGCATACACATTCCTATGATCCATCTTCTGAACAACTTTCCAACCCCTCCCTGCTTTAGGGTCATCTATATACACAATTTGCTTTGCCTGGTTGCTAAGATGTAAGGGTCGTCATCGTACCAAGTTTTGGTAGTGTTCACTAATAATAATCCATGATCTCTTTTCACACTTCCCTGCCTATTTGAGTTTGTATCAAACCATTGACACTTAAATAGGATCACTTAGCACTGGTCTTTGTAAAGTAATTATGCGACACTTGTTAGTTTGCCATAGAATTCAATATATGTACTTTTGCCTCCCCTTAAGACATGAACACCGTTGTTTTGTGTACACAACTTGTCATCTCGTGCACCCGTTAAGAACTTGATGATGTTGACATGGTAACTCGAGTACAATTCAATGTGAATCGATCTGAACACCAAGTTATATAACTCTTCACTGTACACCGGGGAATTCAATGCTTTCAATTGATTCACCTAATATTAGATAAATATTTAAATTTGTTAGTTTGAGCAAATTAATGGGTACAATATACATGTCCAACACAAAAAACTTCAAACTTACATATTCGAGAAACCACTGCAAAAACAATTCATGGTGTTTGTTGGCATACAAATGTGAAAAATGTGCCTGCTTCATCGTATTTTCATCCTCATCTAAGTATGACAGTGTCTCGTCACATTTGTTGTGTACAAACCAATGTGCTACCTCCATATCCTTCTTGGAAAATGACTCGTCTCGTATCAGATCTCTGAATGGTTGAGCGATTTGGGCAAAAAATGAAAGTTTCTCCTTTCTCACACCCCCGTCATTATTGCGAGGAGGACGATTGAAAGTTGTCTCAACATCCTTTAAATACATTCCACAAAATGTAAGCGCCTCATATCCCACCCAAGCTTGTATAATGGATCCTTCGGGCTTTGCTTTGTTTCGTACACTTTTCTTCAAGTCTTCGAGAAGCCTGCCAAAATAAAACAATACGATACAAATTTTACTAATCGTAAGATATTTAATATTGATTAATAACAATGACAAGGAATATATACCTTTCTATTGGATACATCCATCAAAAGTTGACTAGTCCAACAAGCAATGCCTCCTCTGGTAAGTGAACCATCAGGTGGATCATACTTGTGAAGAAAGCTGGAGGAAATATCATCTCAAACTTGCATAAAACTTGCATAGAACTTGCACAATGTCATGGCACAACTGACTAACATCCATTTTTCGCAATGTTCTTGAAGTCAATTGCAAAAAAAAATTGGACAACAACATGATTGGTTTCACTACATCGGCTGGCAAGAGATGTTGAATACCCACATGAAGTAGGTGTTGCAAAACCACATGGCATTCATGACTCTTTAGGCTAGCTAATTTACCCCCATCAACATTCACGCAATGCACGATATTTGAAGAATACCCATCGGGAAACTTTACAAACAATACAAACTTTAAAAATTCTTTTTTGTCATTCGGTTACATTGAAAAAAACGCAATATCCCTTATGGCTTTATCATTGTCCCTATTCATCCATAAACCCCGTTATATTCCCATTTGTTCCAAATCAAGATAAGGTTTGATCGTGTCCTTTATCTTGCCATTAATATCTAGAATTGTGCCGACCAATGTATCAAATACATTTTTCTCAACATGCATAACATCAAGGTTGTGTCTCAATTTTAGTTTTGACCAATATAGGAGCTCAAAAAACATAGACTTGTGCGTTTAGTTCTTATGTGTAGAAGGTCTCGTCCTATTGACATTGGTCCTAAACGGAACAAAATCCAAATGGTTAAGCTGTTCTAAAATTTAATCATCGAACCATTCTTTGGGTCTGAGGCGATGCTCCTTCTCCCCGTTAAACTCTTTATTCTTTTCTCACCACTCATGGTCCCAAGGCAACCATCTCCAATGACCAAGGTAACAAACTTTTCCTACGTGCCAACTAGATGTTACATCTTCCTTGCATACAGGGCATGCCATATAACCCCTAGTGCTCCACCTGGAAACCATTGCATATGCGGGGAAATCATTCAAAATCCACATCATTGCAACCCACAAAGTGAACATCTTACCAGTACACTTATCGTATGTGCGCACTCTGTATGTCCATAAATCTTTTAGCTCATCCATCAACGGCCATAAGTATACATCGATTGACTTACAAGGATCCTTAGTGATCAATAAAGTCATCATCATGTATTTTTTTTCATATATTTCCATGGCGGCAAATTATACGGAAATATGAAAATCGACAAAGTACTTGGTGTTGGTTTAAAACCCCAAACGGATTAAATCCATCAATGGTAAGTCCCAATCTAACATTCTGAGAATCAGCAGCACAATCAGGGAACGTTTGATCGAACTCTTTCCATGCCTCTCCACCTGTAAGATGCCTTAGGACATCGTCATCAACCCACTTTTCCTTATGCCATCTCATGTATGTGGCAGTATGCGTTAAGATATACATTTGCTGCAACCTAGGCTTCAAAGGCAAATAACGCATGACTTTTTGTGGGATCTTCGTCGATCTATTCTAAGATGCCATTTTGAACCTTGACTCATTGCATACAAGACATTTATCTAACGCTTCATTCTCCTTATAGAACATTACACAATTGTTTTTGCAAGCGCGAATTTTTCATGACCCAATTCGAGACCATTCGACACCTTTTGAGCATTTCTATGGTCTTTTGGCAAACAATTGTCCTTTAGTAGCATTCTTTTGAAAACCTCCAAAAAATAATCAAAACACTGGTTCGACATACGATACTTTATTTTACCGTGCATCAATTCCATAATAGTTGTGAGAAAGGAAAATCCATCACACCCCGAGTATAATTCTTGGTTGGTATTTTTTAATAATTTTACATATTCTTCAAATTCTCCCCTATCCATTGGTGTTGGTACATCATCTTCCACTTCCTGATTGGTATTTGTCAACACAAATGGAAAAATGTCATTCAAGATTTCCATGACTCGTTCATTAGGATCCATATTTGGTTCAACATTGCTCATTGTTGTCACATTTGAAGACGAAACATTGTGTGATTGTTCCTCATGATGGTTCCAAATATTATAGGTCTCTACCATTCCATTCCTTACTAAATGAAATCAAACATTTTCAAAAGTTTCCCTTAATGTGTTGTTACACCTCCTACAAGGACATCAGATTCTAGTTGCACCCGGGTTGTGTGTACGTGCAAAGTCAATAAAATCCTTGATTCCGTTCAAGTATTCGTTGGTGCATTTGTTCGGGTTATGCATCCATGTTCTGTCCATCATTTCTGTAACCACAATAATAGTACAACAATCACAACAACTTCTACATGATCTTCTCACCTTATGCCTCTGGTAAGGGCCCTATCCCATTCAGGAATGCAAAATTATGTCACATAATTTACGGCTACTTCGGATTAGATTTTGACGTGGAGAAATTTAGGTAGCATCTCTGTACAATGCTTCAAGTGCACAACATAGATATGAAATACTTATGTGCCACCCGAAGAATGTACATAGATGACATCGAAATTCCCACGACCAAAACCTAATCCTTTAACTATAAACTACGCGACATAACTTTGCATTCCCAAACTGTCCAAATAATGGGACAATTCAAGAATCAATTGGACCATAGTCATGCTTTCGCATCCATGCACTGAAGAGGAGGTCCAAGATGTTTTCCACATCACGGTTCAAGAAGGTAAAGAAGACGAAATCCCCGAGGAATATGTCACTGCTGCACCACCACAGCTCGAAGATGGGGGGCAAGCCACGGTCGATGATTTCAAGGAACTCAACTTAGGTACAAGCAAGGAACCAAAGCCTATCTTCGTAAGTGCATTATTAAGTACAGATGAGATAGAGGAGTATTATCAGTTGTTGTTAGAGTACAAAGACGTCTTTGCTTGGACCTATAAAGAAATGCCCGGCCTGGACCCTATCATCGCTGTTCATCATCTTGCGGTCAGGCCCGGAACACGACCGATAAAGCAAACTCAAAGACTCTATCGATCTGAGCTTATCCCACAAATCAAGGTCGAGATCGACAAGCTAATCGAAGCAGGCTTTATTCGAGAAGTGCAATACCCCAAGTGGATCTCCAACATCGTCATTGTCCTTAAGAAATCAGGACAAATACATGTTTGCGTAGACTTCCGGGACCTCAACGATGCTTGCCCAAATGATGACTTCCCCTTGCCAATCATTGAAATCATGGTGGATGCAACCACTGGCCATGAGGCATTATCATTCATGGATGGCTCTTCTGGGTACAATCAAATTCGCATGGCCCTCGAAGACGAGGAACTAACAGCCTTTCGTACTCCAAAAGGTGTCTACTGCTACAAGGTGATGCCCTTTGGTCTAAAGAACGCTGGAGCTACGTATCAACGCGCAATGCAGAAAATCTTCAATGACATGCTACACAAAAACGTAGAATGTTACGTAGATGATGTGGTGGTTAAGACGAAGAAAAGATCAGACCACTTGAAGGATCTACGAATAGTGTTCGAAAGGCTATGAAAATACAACCTTAAGATGAACCCGTTAAAGTGTGCGTTTGGCATTACCTCTGGAAAATTCCTTGGCTTCATCGGCAAGCACCGTGGTATTGAAGTAGACCAATCAAAGATCAAGGCCATTCAAAGCATGCCTGAGCCAAGAAACCTGCACGAGCTGAAAAGTCTACAAGGACGGCTAGCCTTCATCAGACGCTTCATCTCCAACCTCGCAGGGCGTTGTCAACCGTTTAGTCGCCTTATGAAGAAAGATGTTCCATTCGTATGGGACAAAGCATGCCATAATGCTTTTGAAAGCATAAAGAAATATTTGTCAAGTCCACTTGTCCTGGGGGCACCTGTGCCTGGGAAACCACTCATATTGTATATTGCTGCTCAAGAAAGTTCAATCGGAGCACTCTTGGCGCAAGAGAATGAATCCCAAAAAGAAGGAGCACTTTATTACCTCAGTCGAACTCTCACCGGCGCTGAGTTGAACTATTCCCCAATAGAAAAGATGTGCCTCGCTTTGGTGTTTGCCATTCAGAAACTCAGACATTACATGCATGCTTACACCATCCACTTGGTTGCTAAAGCCGACTCTGTCAAATATGTTATGTCTAAGCCAGTCTTGACAGAGTGACTCGCTAAATGGGCTTTGCTTCTTAATCAATATGAGATCATCTACGTCCCAGCTAAAGCCGTTAAGGGACAAGCGCTAGCAGACTTTCTTGCCGATCATCCAATCCCGGCTGATTGGAAAATCTCAGACGACTTGCCTGACGATGAGGTGTTCTACATCGACATCTTCCTGACATGGACGATGTTCTTCGACGGATCCGCACGAGCAGACGGAGCGGGGGTAGGAGTAGTATTCATGTCGCCACAAAGGCAAATACTACCTTACTCCTTCCAGCTAAGTGAGCTATGCTCCAACAATGTTGCTGAGTACCAAGCATTGATCATCGGGCTCCAAATGGCGATCAACATGGAAATCACAACTCTTGAGGTATATGGTGATTCCAAGCTCATAATCAATCAACTCTTAACTGAATATGAGGTGAGGAAAGATGATCTCGTCCCATACTTCCGGCTAGCGACTCAACTGCTACAAAAGTTCGAGGCCGTGACACTAGAACATGTGCCAAGAAAGGAAAATCAAATGGCAGACGCTTTCGCCAATCTAGCCTCGAGTATGACACTAGGAAAAGATGAAGCTGCAGACGTGCCAGTTTGCCAAAGATGGGTGCTTCCGCTCGTTAATGAAATGTCACTAGATGATACAAATGTCATCTCAGTACTTCCAGTCGATGCTGAAGAGTGGAAACAGCCGCTGATCGACTACTTAGAGCACAAAAAGTTTCCAGATGATCTTAGACACCGTTCCGAAATACGTGGACAAGCACCTCGCTTCCTTTACTACAAAGGAACACTCTACCGACGCTCTTTTGAAGGAGTGCTCCTGAGATGCCTAGGTGAGGAAGAAGCTAATCAAGCCATGGAAGAAGCACATTCAGGTGTGTGTGGGGCACATCAGTCTGGACCAAAGCTACATTTCCAGCTTAAAAGAATAGGTTACTACTGGCCGAGCATGGTGAAGGACTGCCTGGAACACGCCAAAAGGTGCCAAGCCTGCCAATTCCACGCCAACTTCATACATCAACCGCCTGAACCATTACACCCTATAATTGCTTCATGGCCGTTCGACGCATGGGGATTGGACGTTGTAGGACCGATTACACCAAAGTCATCTGCAGGAGAAGCTTACATCCTAGCTGCAACAGATTACTTCTCCAAATGGGCTGAAGCCATACCTTTAAGGGAAGTCAAAAAGGAAACTGTTGTTCGTTTCATCAAGGAGCATATCATCCACCGATATGGGGTGCCTCGCTACATTATCACTGACAACGGAAAGCAGTTCTCCAACCGACTCGTGGACGAGCTTTGCGACAAATACAAGTTCAAGCAGCACAAGTTTTCCATGTATCATGCTCCGGCCAACGGCCTCGTGGAAGCATTCAAGAAGACGTTGTGCAACCTCCTCAAAAAGGTAATCGGCCGAACAAAGAGAGACTGGCATGAAAGAATAAGTGAAGCACTTTGGGCATATAGGGCTACACATAGGACTCCTACCCAAGCTACGCCTTATTCTCTCGTATATGGCGTGGAAGCTGTTCTACCGCTCGAAAGTCAAATCCCATCACTAAGGATGGTTATACAAGAAGGCTTGATTGATGAAGAAAATGCAAAGTTGCGCCTTCAAGAGTTGGAAGCGCTGGATGAAAGAAGGCTCGAAGCTCAACAACACTTGGAATGCTACCAAGCACGGTTATCCAAGGCATTCAACAAGAAAGTCCGCCCAAGGTCTTTCCAAGCCGGAGATCTCGTGCTGGCATCGCGTAGGCCTATCATTACAACTCACAAGACAAAAAGTAAGTTCACATCAAAGTGGGATGGACCCTACGTAATACAAGAGCTCTACACCAATGGTGCCTACTTAATCATGGCAGAAGACGGATTGAAGATCGGCCCCATCAACGGCAGATTTTTGAAGCGCTACTACCCCTAAAGCAAACGCACCACGCTCCTGGCCCGCAAGAGCATAAACTGTGTACGGCAAAATCATCACCAAAATCACCATTAAAATCCAAAAAAAAAAAAAAACCATCACTCATTTGAACTACGTCATGACTTGGTCCCTCCTCAACCAAGGGTACATAGGCAACTTGAAACTTCAAAACTTCAAGTACAGTCACATCATTAACAAAAACACAAACACTTTGGAGAATAAAAAGCAAATTCAAGAATGCAAACACTTTATTTCTTTGAAGGAAAAAGCCTGATTACAAAATAGAAGGCAGAAGACACTACTCGAAAACTATGTCCCTAAAACTGCGGAGGCGATCTTCAAGCAAGCCTTCCAAAGTCTTCAAAGTCTCTACCTCGGTGAGAGACAAGATGGGCAACTCCATAGCCATGTCTTTCTCTTGTTCTAGGCGTGAAATCTCCTCTTGGCATTGAGAAAGTGTAGCTGCCCGCTCCCCGAGAACACTTTCAAGTCGTGATGCTTCGATGCCCAACTGTTCTTGCTCTCGTATCAACGTATCTAGACGTACTTGGATGGAAGCTAAAGAAGTTTATGTGGCTTGATAATTTCCCGAAGCAGCTTGCTGAGAAGACCGGACTTGGGTTAGTGACAAGTCTATTGCTGCAAGCTGGTGAGCTCTAACATCTGGACTCAACTTCTTCGAGGAAATAGCACGCAAGGAAAAATACTCAGTTGAAGCGGCTATAAGTTCGGCGATCTTGATCTTCAAAGATGAAGAATCAACGTTAAGATTGGCAATTGCAGAAATAAGCTTCGATAAATCCTCTTCAAGCAACGCAAGGTCCTCCAACGGGCATTTTGAAATCCTCTCCTCGATATGGCTCTTGATATCCATTCCTGCACGAAGATTGATGCGATGAATAAGCTGCTCAGTACCATTAAGGTTTGGCCCTCTTAGAGAAATCTCAGAGCTAGCTGGCAAAGGTATAGAACGCATGACGGGATCTTGCATACCTTCACCTACACACGGCAAACTTGGGAAACTTGACGGATTTGGGACAAGCTCTGTACCAGGTGGATCCCCGATCTCCCCGCCTGTAGGTAGGTCGCATCCAAATAGCATCTCCGTATAAGAGTGAATAGCTATGGTCGCCAAGTCAAAAGAACAAGAAAGCCCAACCTAAAGAGAACAAGGAAAGCTGTTAGAAAAAAAGCTAGAACAATGAAAGCAAAAGAAGTCATAAGAGAGAAGAAAATGCATACATCTTTCTCACACACTGCCATCGAGTTGAGGGAGCCTAAACACTTCTTTCTTCTTATGACGAAAATTGACATCGCTATCGACCTGAGCGCCTTCAAGTCGTCGTTTGTTTAAAACTTGTTGACGCTGCCACAAAACAAGTCCATCTTCATGCGAATCAACTTCATCACCGGCCTCTTCAGATACATCCAGATGTTGAGAAGACAAGCGTGGGCATTGAGGGACTAAAACCACTGGTCTGTCTTGCAAAGTGGCAGCACTCGCGCAATCAAAAGATATCAGTTGCGTAGAAACCACAGAACAACCCTTCCTCGATACATCAAGGCGTGAATGAGAAGAATTGGTACCACTTGCCATCCCCAAGTTCTCGTAATGTACCTTTGACCACCAACTTACGTAAGCACGGGTCATTGGACTACTCTTGAACTCGTCTTTGGTCGGCAGGATGATAGAAGCATTTGTACATGCACGGGTACAAGACTCCCAATGCATATACACGGCTTGCAATGAGTCTAATTGGTTTTTTCCTTCAGCTTGCCTGGCACATTTTGAACAAACCAAATTGCCTGCTGAAACGGTGGGGACTATACGGCTGAACAATGCATCGGTTTTCTTGCCGCAAAGAAACATACCCCGAGCGAAGACTTATAAGGTAAGATAAGTCCGAGAAGCGAAGATGCGAATCATCCATGATGCCTCGCCGCACCGAGCCAACTCTCGCCAGATGGTCCATCTTCAAGCCTTCACAGCTTCTAAACAGTGCTTGCGCTTGGGAATCATTGAGGCTCTTCGAAGAAAGCACACTAGAATACTTCGTCATCAAAGGCCCCGACTTGTCTAGAGTTGAAGAAAAAAGATGAGTGCCGAAGTACTCACCTAACCAACCATACACATAGTAGTAGGGAAGAACCGCAGCACGATCTTCAGTGTTTGCTGAGTTCGAAACAACACCCAAGCTGTGATAAATGTTGGCCAAGACCGGGATAGCAACACTAAAAGATTCACCTGCAGCCATCTTGCTAGCAACTTTGAAAACCCCAGGACGAACAAAGTTGACGTCGCCGGTTGGAAAAACAAACTTACAAAGCCAACAAGCTAAGAAAGCAGCTAGGTAAGATTCTTCCACATGCTCTGATGCTATGCCAAGGTCCTCAAACGCTCTCAACTCGGCAGAGGAACGACGCCTAGCTGAACCAATAGCACCAGACGGATATGGGTCTCCCTTTGGCTTAGTGGTTTTGTTGCAACCTCTTTTCTTCAAGGACTTCTTGTACCTTGTGTCCTCCCAATACTAGAAGCGGATCCATGAAGAAATCTTCACGCTTGATTTACCTCGAGCATCTTGGGAAAGCTTGTGATATGCCCAAAATAAACAGCGACAACTCGCAGGCAATCATCGGCTATTGCAGAGAGAAAGTTCCTCCACACTAGGAACGACCTCGTCATAAAACTTACCTTGGATTGGCAAGCCCCCTATCTTGTGGAGATCCCAAAGTGAAATTGACATCTCTCCTTGAGCTGTATGAAGCGTGTTAGTCGCTGAACACCAATGCTCGAGGAACGCATGAAGGACGGAATGATGGAGATCATAACTGAACAAAGATGCGTACACGGCATGGTAAAGGCCCACGCTAGTAAGCACATGTTTAGATCGGCCCAAGACATCTTCAAGCCAGTCCCAATAAGACTCAACAAAAACAGCTTCTCCAGTAGTCGACAAGACATCATTCCAAGCCATAGCTCCGCTGTGGATGTGACCACCAAGAAGCTTAAACGAAGCCGGATGATTGTCACGAGCATGGTGCGAAAGGTTCAAGATAAGAATCCTCAGTGTGCATGCCTTCTTCTCCGTATTTGATCGAACAAAGTCTGCCACCTCCCAAGATACTTCAGAAGACCACGATTTAATATGCATGGAGTTGTCTTTTGTAGGAAGAGCAAGCGCCTTAGGGCCAGTCAGTGGGGCGTAAATCTTCAGCGTTGTTCCCCTATCTTGCAAATCACTTTCCTTCGCAAGAATGGTGATGGTGTTGCTCTTAAAACACTTGAAAAATACCATAACCGCAACAAAGCAAAATCAGCCACAAAACTTGGGCAGCACAGCAAAAAGGGCAGCCACAAAACGGTCCTTCAAGACACGCTACAGTGGCAAAGAAAACCAAAATGTCACGCAATCGCACTACGCAACCCCGCAGCGATTACGCAAGCAGCTTCTTCCACCACATGGCGACGTAACCACCAAAGGAAAACTGTGACCAAAAGGCATTACACAGCGAAGCCCCGCTGCAGTCTCTTGCACAGCACCACACGGCAGCGCACCACCGAGGGAAAACTGTGATCAAAAGGCACTACACAGCGGAACCCCGTTGCAGTCTCTTGCACAAACACTAACTCACACACACTCACACAAACATACACACACTCACACGCACGTACATGCATATATCCCATTAAAAAAATAAAAATAAAAAGCAACACATCTTAATATGTTTTGCTTGTACTTAACACAATACGCTGAATGAAATAAAGTATGTTCATTGATCCCCGAGAAATTACAAATGCGTACAAAAAAAAAAAGATGGAGCACAAAGGTTGCTCACGTGAAGCCCCACTACTTGGCAAAACTCCAGGAGCGGGAGGCATCGAAGATAGATCATTTGAGGCCTCAATACTTGGTTGAACGCTAGATGACGAAGGCAAAAGGTGCCTCTGGAAGAAAGCCACAAGCCTTTGACGGTCGCTTTGAATTCGACCTTCAGATTTTTGCAGCTGATCAAGCTTCATCTTCATGCTCGTTGAATAATTATTTGCAAGCATGTGCAAATCTCTATTCTCGCGCTTAAGCTGTTTGATCTCTTGTTTAAGATTTTCCACCTCCGCCGTCAATGATTCAACTTGACGGGTTCAAGCAAGTAGGCGTTGGCCCATGTTGGACACAGAGCCCGCACATTGAACACTGAGAGCTAGGGACTCTTGAACGACCAACTCATCGGACCGTCTTGAAAGCAGCCTATTATCTCTAAGAGTGAGGAGGTTCCTAGCTACTACCATAGCCGTTGTTGCATCCATCATCACGGAGTCTTCACCTGTAAGAGTGCCATTAGAAGATAAGAAGGATGGGCACCATATATTACCTTGACACGGCACACCTGTATCACTGCTGAGACTCAAATCTACGCAAATGTTAGATGGGTTAGCCATTTTCAAAGATGTTAAGGGAAAACGGTGGGATGAAGTAAAATCTTAAAAAAAAATAAAAAATATACGCCGGAGACGATTTTCATGAGCAGGCAATCTTCAAAGTGTGCATGTTGGATGTGATCGATACCTTTATAAAGGGAGAGGCAACACAACCACCAATTCAAAAAAAAAAATCGAAGAGACACCACTCTTCAAATCTTAAAAGCCGGATTTTCCAGCGCAAAGTTCGTCAACGCTCTTCAGACGCAATCTCGGCTTTTCAGATAACGCGTGCAACTTTGTCAAAGATCTCTGACAAAGTTGAAAACGCGTGGAGATCATTATCCCAACTACCACACTTTTGCCGACAAGCGTGGGTGACAAAGCCGCACCCGCACTACTACTTGCCATTAAAATTCCTATATATGTCAACATTCATGGCAAGGCATACATCCAAAAACGCATGACTCTTCTTCTCGGCCGAGAATGTAGCTGCAACCAAACCTCTCAACATGCTCAGATTTCTTCTTCCCTTGAGAACACCTATTCAACCAAGTCTTCGAGAACAAACGTATCCCATATCATTAGGGTCGAAACTAAGAGTATCTCATAGCATGCCTTTCCCTCGTCTTTTCCTTTGTTCTTGTTCTTCCCTGAAAGACAAAGAGAAAGAGAGAGATCAGTCGGCACTTGGAATCAAGCTTCTCGTTTGGAGCCGACTGCCTAGAGTCCCTTCCCTGATTGCTTATCCAACCCTGCTCTCAAGTACTCATCTTCAACTATTGATGTACCCCCAAAGAAGATACCAGATGCCTGGAGTACCGATGAGGCAGGAGGAAACGGTAGATCGAAGCATGTGGAGACAAGCACAACAAATATATGTGTTGATTCATTCGCTGCTTCTTCAAAAGCAAAAGTATCTCATATCATCAAGGGCGAAAGCAAAGGTATCTCATATCATGCTTTTTCCCTGTCTTTTCCTTTGCCCTTACTCTTGCCTCCAAGACAAGGAGAAAGAAAGCAATCAGTCGGAACCCGAAATTAAACTTCCAATCTGGAACTGATTGCCCAGAACCTTTGCTTGGTTGCTTACCTAGCGTTGCTCTCGAGTGCTCATCTTCAACTATTGGTGAGTCTTGAATTCCCTCAGCGTATACTTCAGGACAGGTGACAGAGTGTCGGCTCTTTACACTGAAGCTGCCAAGCATAGATGAATTGCTAGGAAGTGATGCCCTGAAAGACCATTTAAAGGCAAAGGGTTGCGCACCACCTCGGCTATGTAAAAGAAACAAGCAGAGAATAATGCGGTACAAGGAGCTGGAACAAACTGCTGGAGCACGACACCTTCCCATGCAAAACCATCCAGACAGAGGAGTTTAAGTCAAATCCAAGCTCGACATCATTGTTCTAATCAGAGAGCTCGAAAGGCCTCAACAACCCTCCGCTGGCGCCGTCGCCAAAGAGCAAAGCCTTGCCATGCGACGCCGTTAAATCGTCAATACTTCTTCAAAAGCAAAAGTATCTCATATCATGCTTTCTCCATGTCTTTTCCTTTGTCCTTGTTCTTACCCGTTGGGCAAAGAGAAAGGGAGCAATCAGCCGGCATTTGGAATCAGTTTTCCGATCTGGAACCGACTGCCTAGAATCTATTCCCTGGTTGCTTACCTAGCGTTGCTCTCGAGTAGTCATTTTCAACGGTTGATACACTTCCAGAGAAGATACCACATTCGCTTGGAGAACAGCTAGGACAAGTGACAATGAAACATCAATCTTGTGGATCATCGGCAAACGCAACAACTGCACACGCTGATTCATCCCCTAACCCTCTTCAATATGAATTGGAAAGATTGAACAAAGAAACAGGTCATACCTCCACCTCGTGCTTGCCTGCCATGTGTCTGAATCCTGAAACCGCTCATGGTCCTATTTTCACTCAAGATCAAGCCTCGATGGCCCTTGAAGAAATCACAAGTTCGATTCAAAATCAAGTGTTCACCACCCTTGAATCAAATTCAACTCCAGATAAGAAGAGTAAGTTTAGACCTTCGGAGGAGACACAAAAAAAAAAACCCTCCAGCCCAGTTCAAGATTAAGCCTGTGGAAAATCAACGATTGGAGGAAACCAGAAAATCTTCCAGTCGAATTCAAGTTCAAGCCCCGACGACCCTTGAAGAAATTTCTAGCCCAATTCAAGATCAAGCCTCGACGGCCCTTGGGTTGACATCTACATTAAGGGACTTCAAAACGCATCTTCTACACATGACAAGCACATGAATACGACGCGCCTTGAAGTGGGGGCATTTGTAGACACCAAAATTTCAGTGAAATAAATACCAATGTATTAAAATTACAACATTTATTCATTTCACTTATATCACACATTCATTTCACGTACATCACACATTCATTTCACCTACATTACACATTTACTTCACCTACCAATTCCACTCACTTCACCAAAAAAATGGATGGTGGTGATTCACTTTCTTGGCCTATAAATAGCCTTCTCCATCAAGAGGAAAGGGGGAATTTTAGAAACCTACACCAAAGCCTTGAAACTCTAAAGCTCTCAAGAAAATCCCGAAGGATCAAGAAAGCACTCTTCGTTCTTCGTCAAATCCTCCTTCAAGATCAAGCCCCAACGGCCCTTGAAGAATTTCCACCGACTCAAGATCAAGCCCCGACGGCCCCTTGAAGAAAGTGTTCATCATTCATCATCCGTTCATCCTAAGATCAAGCCCCAACGGCCCTTTAGATCAACAATCTCAACAAACCTATACACCCATTCTTCAAGATCAAGCCCAACGCCCCTTGAAGATCCATTCATCAACTGTTCATCCCTAGATCAAGCCCCGACGGCCCTTTGGATCAACAGCTCATCCACAAACCTACACCCTACGAAGATAGAATCAGAGGATCAAATTCCAAAGAGATTGTAACCCCAAAAAATCATTAATACAAAAAATATATTTTGTACACGTATTCTTGTTTCTTGTTTCAGGAATTTTTCGTGTTTACAGCTATACTACGACAACCTTGTACTCTTGCAAGTATTTTTAAGTGTTTTTATCCTTACTTTTGCAAGTGGTAAAATCTCTATTAGTGAACATCACGTGAAGGACTAGCCTTGGCCCGGGGCGAGAGCACTAACACTGGGTGTAGCAATGATGAGCCACTATATGAAAATGAGCATGCCGTAACTCAAACATTCCAAACAACACAATAAACTCACCTGAACTTACCTGCGCGTCCCATAGAATTACTTAGCATTTCATAATAACATAGTATTTATGAGCAAGTAAAATGCATATGATTATGCCATGATCAAATGTAAATCTCAACCACTACGGCATGATTATAAAAGTAAGTAAAACGTGGCATAACATTCATAAATCAACTTAAAAGCATTTGTGGAAACTAAACAATATATATATATATATATAAACAAAATGCCCACTCATTGGAAAGACTCCCCTATATGCGAAACAACTAATAAAAATTACTTAACTAATACATATACAGAAAAGCTCGAAAAGACTCCCCATAATTTGCTTAAACGGAAGGTTTGATTATACATAAATGTTCTACTCGAAGTCACGGACCTACATGTGTCAACCACTCGCCGGCCAGAGGCTAGATGCGACCTCACGCGCCTTCCAACCCACAGCCACAAGGGCGGCCACGCGCAGGCACATGCACAGCAGAACCCTAATGGAATCCAAGAATACTTCGTCAGGCTTGACGGAATATTCCGTTAAACAGTTAATGGATGTTAACGGCGTTACCCGATGCCGTTAGAATATTCTGTCAACTCTGATGAAATATTCCTTGTCTTCTCCAATCAGCTTCTGGGGGAAAATTTCAAACCTTAATATCTTGCTCATTTCTTAACCATTTTTCACGAAATTTATATGGAAATGAAGCTCATGACGAGGGGAACAAATCTATACCTTTTGGAGGTCCAAAAACAGACGGGAAATTGCCTGAAAAAGCTTCGCAAGGTTCGATCAAAACTCTAACTTCTCAAAACTGGGTTGTTTCACGTCAAAGCTTCCTCAAACCTTCACTAAAGGCCTTAGGGAGTTGAGTAGAAACTTCCCCACATCCCAAAATCTTGTAACTCAGTCAGGATCATGATGATACCAACTCGACCAAGTCGGAGCTTCCGAGTTGCTCTGCGTTGACCACTCAAAACTCACGATGGTGGTATTTTGAGTCTCGATCTGTGAGTGTTTGATGTCGTTCTTGAGTGTTGCAGAGGAAAGATAGATCGGGTTAGAGAGAAAGAATGAAGAAGAAAAGAGAGAGAGTAAGGTGAATTCTGATTGGGTGACAGGAAATGGGAGTGGATTTCTGATTAGTTGCGTGAGAGAGGAACATATGTTGATTGGTGAAAAAGCAAATGGCACGGGTCCAATTTCAAAGAAAAAAAGAGATAGGGTTTTCAGACTTAAACAATAAAAAGTGCTCAGAAAATCTATCCAAAACAGTGTTTCTAATACTGATAAATTAGCACACATGTGTGTACAATCTTACTTGTCGTTTACGTATTTTAACGAGACATAACTTTTTCATTACGAATCCGATTCGGGTCAAACTCGTGCTCACACCATCGTATCAACGAATACTATTTAATTACGATAGCGAGAAAAATAATTTAAGAACAATAATCACATCCACGTCACTTGCCAACAAGGGCATAAATGTCAATTCACATACTCGGGGAGAAATTACATAGAAAATTAGGGACGGGTCATCACAACATGCTCTCCACTCTCAGTAATATTTTTCTCACTAAGTTAGCCTTTAGGTATCACCTTGGCCCTAGGATTAGGAAGCTACTACGAACTATGGCAGTTTGATCCATGTGCATTGGCACAAGGCACGTAGGCAATCTAACGAGACTAGATGCAACAGAATCCTCCTTGGATAACGCTCTCCTTCGTGGTTCGTGCAACGGTTCGTAGGAACGAGATGGCGATTTAGAATTTGTTAATTCCACAAGGTATATCTTATATCGAATTTCTTATGTTATTTGTACTAATTCCCAACAATGGTATCAGAGCCATAGGGATCGTTCCTCACCTTACAATTCAATGTAAATTGCGAGAACCACGATATCTATGGTTGCATAAACCTAAAAAAATCACTAAAGGCAAACAAGTCTTCTGGAGAAATAGACAAGGTCTCGAAGTCTTTCCCAGCAAACTCAAAGTCAGATGGCCTACCAAAAAGATGATCTACATAACCCAGCTTGTAGAAATCGACCTAACTCTAAACAAGCGAAGCCTCGAGCCCAGCCTTCTTCCCCTTCAGCTGCTCGTTCTCCTCGAGCAGACCAACACGGACGCATTGCAGTTCATCCACTTCCTTGTTCAGATTTTCGTTGATCTTCAGTGCACCTTGAAGTTCCAACACTTGAGGTTCAGCCTATCAACGCTCTTCTTAAAGTGGATCACTTGATTATAAGTAGCAATCAACTCTTCATCCTTTGCGTAAACAGTAGAACGAAGCACAGAAACAGCATGCTCAAGATCTTGAATCTGAGGTATGTAACAACCAATCTCTTTCTCTACACTTTCATACTTAACTTGGATCACGTTAAGCATAGTCTTCAAGTCAACAATCCCCTGTCAAACGGTCTCAAGCTGCAGAGATATTGGACCCATTCAAAGTGACGAGCTCAGACTCTAACTTCTTGATCTTCTCGGCATAAGAATAAGCCTTAGCTGCCATAGTCATTGTTATCTCCTTAGCAACCTTGGTATCCTCTTGGTCAAGAAGCATAGACTCAGCTACCAAAATTGCCATTTTCTGCATCATGGCAAGCAGAGCACTCCTCATATATTGAGTTGTGTGCTTCGCAAATGAACCTAGGCAAACAACCCCTCTAAGGCCATCAACAAGATTGGTACACGCGTCCATATCTTCAAGCATATTTGGCTTCAAAAGTGCACAGATCTCAACAACCTCTCCAGAAACAAGCTTGGTGGATTTCTCACAACTGCCTACGTGAGCAGTCTCCTCTTTCTCAGCAGGCGAACTAGTCTCAATAGTAAGAGAAGTACGTTGTGGCGCCACTTTATTAGTAGGGTCTACCTTATCGCTCTTCATAATAGCAAGCCTCTCCAAATGTGAGCCTAACTTAGCTCCCAACGGACGTCTTGGCACAGACTTCGGCACTAGGGGTAAGATGAAACCTCTATGCTAAGCAATCCTATCAGCAATTGTACTAGTTATCTTTGGCATGATAGAAGTCGCCGGCTCAGATCTAGCAACCTCATCCTTCTTCCTCTTGGAAGAAGTCAAGTTGATCACAAGCCTCTTGGTAGCGCGTGGACCCTCACGAGCAGCGGAAAAAGCCTTTGGTTTTTGCTCAACTAACATCTCTTGAGCAGGCAGGGAAGATCTCTTCTCTCGGGGGCAGCCCACATTTCTCTCGGCGAAGAGGACTAAGCAACCAGCACCATTCACGGTACTCAACGGGGATACCTAAAGCAGCGTACACCTTCTTTATATCTGGAGAAGTTTTGGGAGTTAAGCCAAATTCTAAATCTACATAGATAGATGAGGATAATCAACAAATTAGTGGGCAACTCAGCAAAAGCACAAAGTAGCCTAAAGACCAAGCAATCTACTTACCAGTGACAAAAATCGTCAGAACACGCAGCTTAGGGGAAGAATCAGACTCCCACTTTCCACTTGTCTCCAAAGTCTCATTGCTCCACTTGTCTTTTGCTCGAATGACTGAAGAGACTATGGCGGGATTGCAGCTGCTCAACTCCATCAATATGACCTATGTCAAATAAGTACCAGAATTCATTGACGGTCAGATCCAAGTCAAAGAATTAGCTTAGATTGAGGAATCTCACCATCACACGGATCGCATTTGGAAAACATTGAACGGGGGCACACTTCATGGAGCAAAGCAGTTCTTGGAAAAAACACAGCATAAGAAAAGTAAATTCCAACACGAAGTAGTAGGGGTGAAACTTGATAGCTTTTCGAGCCCCATTACATGGCTCACAGCTGCTACCCTCCTTGACAAGCTTCACACGCATCCCAGATGGAATGGCATGCCTATATGCTTCAAGGAAATCTCTAAACGAGTCATCAGAATAAATTTTGAAGTAAGCAGCCTTGAAGTAGCCTAGTTTACTCAAAGAACCGCCTTGACGATACAACGGCGATACACCATCATCACTCTTGTGGCTTGAAGAATACATGCTCGAAGAAATTCTACAAAGATGCAATGAAGAATTGTTAAATGGATGCACCAAAAAAAAAAAAAGTGCAGCAAGCTTCACAGCCTAAGAGCAGCAACCAAGGGAGCCCAGACCCCACTAGCTCCCGTTTCTCTTTCTCTCGGCCCAGCAGGCCTCACAACTCAACTTAATTGGAGAGGGGCTGACGGCCGTGCGCCTCCCTATCCCTCTTTCATCTCTCATGTGGGCCAACCCAATGGCCTAATTACACGGGCCCGAGTCCAAACCTCACGCCCCAACGCCTACCAGCCTTGGCCCAAGCCAAATGGCCCCTGATGCATGCCAGCCGAATCCAAGCTGATCCTCAGCCTGTCTCCGTGACCCACGTCACTGCACCCAGACCTCGGTCAGCGCCAAGCCGCCGCCGCATCAAACCGATAGCAGCCATGACCATGTCATCCCCAGCCAATTTTTTCACACATCCTCGATGACTTTGGAAGTGATTTATTTCCCTTTCCTAGAAGGATTTAATTTTCAATTAATGTCGGAATCTACACCTAAATAGGAAACAATCTTATGTTTCCTAAAGCAAGGGAAGATATCTACACCTGCTGCCTTTTCCTACGAGCAGCCCAACAAGTGTGAGGGCATCTGTGGAGCAAAAAATAATCAAGAAAATTATGGAGGTGACACGTGGACTTTTGGATTGAAAGGACAAAATTACCCTCGAGGCACAACGGGATTCCCACGCACATGCAACGAACAATAACGGCTCAATCAAGGAAAAGTCAAAGGTGATCAAAATGGTATTTATTCAAATCCCTCTCATCACTCCTCATCAAATCCTTATTCAAAAGGTAACTCTCAAATTTCTTATTTAATTTAGGATTAATTACCATGTTAATTGCAAGATATTATTTCACATAATATCTTGCAATTACTCACACAATTTCTCCATATATGGCAGGCCACTATTCTCCAAATATGGTCGGCCACTCCCCTATAAATATCCCTATTATCCCACTAAAAAGCTAAGTTATTAGCTATCCACAAACTCCTAAACACATTCTTTTCAGAGTTCTAACTTTGGCATCAAAGATTCTTCAGCCAAAGCCCCACCCATTCATCGTGGGCGCGTGGGGCATTTTCGTTAAAGGAGAAGACGGCAGAAATTTGCATCCACAAAAGCTACTCTTGAAACATGTATGTTTCTTTTGTTGGCAAGAAATTTGGTTTTTGTATTTTTTTTATTGAGTCTCACTTTCATCCAATATTATTAATTTTGATAATGTCTTTAATAAAAAAAAAATTAAAATAGAACAATAATTTAGTCCTAGTCCGAGCAAACATCAAACTAGTGACAGTACTATTTTCATTATCCCGTTTCTTAGTCTAACATTGCACCAAATGTTTCACTAAGTCAGTCCAGTTTAATCCTTAAAACTAGTCCAGTCCAAAATAGTATGCAACACTTGTGCAGCCCAAATGTTGCTAACCTTGGCCCAATAAACTCAGAACTCGTCTTTAAGCCCATTAATGACAGAAGAAATGAGAAACGCAGCTGCCATGGTCGTATGGCAATTGCTTCGCACCGTCTTATCTGGAAGCTCCTCCTCGTCATCCAGTGTTACAGCCATTTCCTCCCCTCCAAAACCAAAAACCCCAATTTCAAATCAGCACTCTTCCCCCAACCTCCACCTTCCGAAACGCTGTCGTTTACTGTATAATGTGTATGCTACGAAACCAATGGCGAGATTAATACCAATGGCCATGGCAGCCTCTCTACTCCCCCACATCACCTCCCACACTCTTCCTCTCAAACCCTATCTCTGGCCTTTTCCTCGCTCTCCAACCCCGACAACTCTCCTCTTCCTCAGACCCTTCTCTCTCTCCGCCCGCTCCGTCAACTGCTTCTCCGTCCCCCAAACTCCGCGCTCTCCAAACAGCTTCAATGGAGATGTTGGCCCTTACTTGTCCTGTTCTATGCCCCATCAGAGCCTTAAAGTCGCCGTCTTGCTTAGCGGTGGCGTCGATAGCAGTGTCGCCCTCCGCCTCCTCCATGCCGCCGGTCACTCCTGCACCGCCTTCTACCTCAAAATTTGGTTCCAAGTATGTTTGAATGAATCCCATTTTGACAGTTTTAGAAGAATTGGGAAATATTTTCTATTGGGTAGTGTAGAAACAGATAAAAATGTGGACTTGTTGGGTTATTGATTGGATTCGTTTCGTATTTCGGGTGTTCTGATTCAGCTGCCTCTGCTACTTTGTTAAAATTTTGATTATTTTGAGAATATAAATTAAAAAATAAAAATAAAAAAATAAAAAAAATAAAAAAAAAGCTGAGCTGCTTCTGATGTGTGGTTTTGTGTAGGAAGACTTTGAGAACTTTTGGTCAGAATGCCCATGGGAAGAAGACTTGAAGTATGCAAAAGCTGTCTGCAATCAGGTCACTTTATTTCACTTGCAATCTTCTTTAATTTCTAAACTATCAACATAAAGTGGGGTGAAAGTGATTTGATCTTTAATCTTATGTTTCCAAATGAGGCTTCACTCTGAGTGTTCACATTTTGTGGGGTGCTATGAGTTATAAACACAGACATGAGTGTTCACATTTGATCTTTAAATTTCTCTATCCTCATTTTTCATCCATCTGCCTTACATTTATGAGTAAAGAATCCCATATGTACACGTTTTTGGCAGAAACCTCTTGCTATTGTTTGTGATACAAGAAGTTTATCATGGTTTTCTTGGTATAGGCTATGCAAGCGGTGGCTCTTAACAACTGAAACTAATGACGTCTGTCTACAGGTTGAGGTCCCACTACAAGTTGTGCATTTGACGGATGAATATTGGAAGAATGTGGTATTCATTACTTTCCCTGTGCTTCAATCGTAGGTTATGTTCCAATTGTAGTCACTTCTGTACGTAGCCTTTTAGTAGTTATATCCTTGATGATTATATCTCACAACTGTTTAATATTCTATTATTTATTTCAGTTTTAAAACTTTATAATAGCATATGTGGGTTAGGCCAGTTGGTCAGCAGAGTGTTCTCAACCCTTGCACCCAAGTTTGATTTACCCTCCTGTAGTTTAGATTATTGCCATGTCACAAAAACAACAAAAAATCTTTAAATGGATAATTATTTTTTTGGCCAGTCTTCATTATCAGCTGCCTTCTCATTGGGTAACCGGAAGAAACTTTTGAAGTTTTTCTTCCCATCATGTTTCAGGTTTCCTACATTATTGAAGAGTATCAATGTGGCAGAACTCCTAACCCCGATGTTCTTTGCAATACAAGAATAAAATTTGGTATGCAATGAGTTGAATTTAAGATTTAGTTCTGACTCTTGTGATGCAGAATCCGACTTTTAGTTTTTTGTTTCTTCAAGTTTATGTTACTTTTCAGGTGCATTCATGGATTCCATCAACAGCATGAAGTTTGACTATGTGGCATCTGGGCATTACGCAAATGTTGTCCACCCATCTGCAAGTCAAACGGACAAAGATTCTGTTCTAGAACTCTCACAAGATATGGTACCTATATATGATACACCATTGACAACTTATATTTTCATCTTTTTGTCATTTTGGATTATCAATATTGGCTTGTTAAACTTGTTAAGTTTGAGATTATTTCATTTGATTCAAATAGGGTTTTTTGCTATGTAGACCTATATGTAAGTTTTGCTGTCATCATACATCATCATTTATATGTCTCTCTGTTATGATAAGCCTTGAAACATCATGGGATTGCATCTCATTTCCTGCTATATTTTTTTTTTTTTGTGCTGATTTTTCCTTCTGAATTTGTAGGTGAAGGATCAAACATACTTCCTTTCAAATCTTTCTCAGGCCCAGCTTAGGAGATTAATATTCCCACTTGGTTGTCTGTCAAAGGTCAGTGGTGGGTGCTATAGTTTGAATGCTATGCAATACTTCATTGGATACTTCCCTTAGCTAATTCTAAAATGTGCACATAATATTTCTTGAATCACAAATTTCAGCTGGGGAGTAAATTGTCTACAAAAATTTGAAAAGGCTCACTGTTGCTGTATTAAATTCTCCAATAATCTTATATAATACACGTTGAAATGAAGTGAATTGTTAACTTGTCAATAACAAACATTTCCACGGTTTCTCATTGCTACAAAAATAGCATTATTGTTGTGAATTTGTGAAAATATGTAATCTTTTATTTTGTAATTTGTAGTCTTTCCTTCGTTGTATTCTTTCTTTATGTTTGTAATCCTTTTAATTCATTTTTTGTTACTTTTCTTTCCACTCTGTAGACTCTTCAGTCTTCACTCTTGCATGTAATTCTTTATGCCGATTCCTTTTCTATGAATATTTCTGTAGGATGAAGTTCGCAAACTTGCAACAAAGTTTGATCTGCCTAACAAAGACAGAAAGGATTCACAAGGAATATGCTTTCTAGGGAAGGTATGTTTTGTGGAGCTCCCAACATTCCTACCCGTTTGCAGAAAATAATTTCATCCTTTGAATGGCACAACTACCTATATAGATGCCAAAATTTTGTATGGTAGCACGTGGAGTGGACATTTAAAATTCCTAACATCATTCACTCAGCCTTTTTTTTTTTTTTCTTTCTTTCTTTTTTTTTTTTTTAATAGATTAAGTTCAGTGAATTTATAGCGAGACACATAGGGGAGAAGGAAGGTGTCATATTGGAAGCTGAGTCAGGAGATTTCCTAGGAAATCATCGGGGGTTTTGGTTCTACACAATTGGTCAACGACAAGGTCTACGCCTCCCTGGAGGACCCTGGTACGCTGTCTTATTGTAATTGTTGGACCACTTCTAAGGTTTTCTGGTGGTACCTGTGTTGTTGTCGTTTTAATCCTAAAACTGGTCATTTGGGAATCAATAATTGGAATATTACAGTGTTTAACAGACTTAACTTTGTTATATTACCCAATAGTTTTAAATTGCTATATGGTTCTAAATTGAACATCAGTATTCCACTGTATATGATATATAGGATGATAATGACTTCTATATCATTATTTCCCTTTGACGTAGCTAGTAGCTACTAAAATCCTGTCAAATATTCCTACAAAATGTGATTGTGCCTTTGTAGCACGAATACTTTTGAAAGGTAAAATTCATTGCAAGCAAAGGTTTGCAATTTTTGGTTGAAAACATGAGACTACATTATGATATTGAAGCATGTTTGTATGATACCAAATATTTTTCCTTACATTTTTCAACTGTAGAAACTCAACCATGTAGGAAAGGTTGAGACATATGTGCACATTATCGGTATCCCTGTTTATTGAGAATCAGTGTATGAGCTTATGTTTGGGTCTACTTGTACCACTTCAAACAGGGTTTCAGCTTTACTGTCTGCTGTATCTTCTTTTGCAGGTATGTTGTTGAGAAGGATATAAAAAACAATGTCGTTTTTGTGTCAAGAAATTACTTTTCAGTTGACAAAAGAAGGCGCCTGTTTCGTGTAGGCTCCTTGAAATGGCTAAATGGTTTGTCCCCAAACCAGATCAATCAGCTAGAGTGCAAGGTACAAGGACGTTATAGGTTTTTCCTTATATTAGTTTTCAGAATGCAATACTATTGTTTTCCCGATGACTGTTTGTTGAGTAAATATTGGTCTAACTCTAAAATGACTTTTATAAATAATTTCCTTATTAATCTTGAACTCATACTTTCAATATTATCAATTAATGCACAACATGCATAGTGGCCACATTGTGGGTCCACTGCTACTACAATAAGAAATTATGTGTACAAATGAATGTAAACATTAACTACAGACCATACAGCATGATTCAAAACAAAAGGGGAAAAAAATTATCCGTACAAATGAATGTATCAAGTACATGTTTCTAGCCTAAAATTTTTACACGATTTTGTTACGTTTCGTTTGGTTTTTATTCTTTGCTTTTTAGTTGATCTTGTCTTTTCTTTTGAGTTTTGAAAACAAGACAGTTTTATGTTAGTGGCAGTCTCATAAGTAATGACTTTTGACTGTGGCATAGAAAACTTACCACTAGTTTTAGTTGTTTTCTCTGTCTTGTACTCCGTATCAAAGTCAGAACTTGCACCTGGAAGCGCTTACAACTTATTGTATCACCATCCATCAAATAAAGTCTTAAATCAAGTTGTGTTAGTTAGATGTAGACCAATTGTTATGTGTGTTTTTGGATGTCCACAAGTCTCACAAGGATGGGTTGTACAAGGAAAGCTTTGAATCGTGTTGTATGGTTTGTAGTTAATGTTTACTGTTTAGAATCCAAGTCGGAAGAAGCTGAAATGTTTTAAACCTTTCAGGTTAGGCATGGGCCTGCCTTTTGTAAGTGCAGCTTTATAATGGAACCTGGTGAAGATGGTCATGAAGATGTTGCAGTTGTCCACTTGTCTCAAGATGATCAAGGCCTGGCAGCTGGGCAGTTTGCGGCCTTTTACCAAGGAAGAACCTGCTTGGGCTCCGGTGTAATTTTGGAGTCTTGGGATGATCAAGGTTTTCCCGTGTGTGCAAGAGCCCATGAAATTGCAAGAATGGAAGATAAATCACTTCTCGGTAAACCAGTTAAGATAAAAGTAGAGCCAGAGAATCTTTTAAGAGAGTCTGGTGAGGTAGATGGCGTGGAACTTTGCGGAGGACTGAAAAATCCTGGAATTGCTGCTACTAAACAACCAATGCAGGTATCTCAATGAGAAGCAAAAACCCGATTCCTTGTAAATTGGCTGCGGAACTTATAGAGAAGTAGTTGCACATATTCTAGCGTTTTTACAAATGACTGTTCAATGTAGTGCTTCGGTCTTGCGATGATCCTCTGTTCATATGTTAGGAGTAGTAGTAGTAAAATTTGTTCAGCAGAGTTTGCATCGGTCATAAGGAGTTTTGGCCCTTGGTGCAGCAATTATTTTCAAGCAGTCTCTAATGTGAGTCCTTTGCCAAGGGCGGCATCGTAGTTTTCTTTCGTGTTTATGTATTGAATCCTGATTACTTGATCAAAGCTTCTTGAATTTTCTGAATTGAAACTTGTAATCTTTAAATCGTAATCCCATTCCGTCAGCCAATTCCGTTGGCAATTTGTTTTGGTTTTGTTAATGACATTGAAGGGCAACAAGAGAGCAGCAGAAGCACACCAACTTTCAAACCCAAGACCAAGAGGTGTCATGCAGGAGCTGGGCAGTTTCAGATGAAGCGTATGGAATGGAAATAAAGGAAATTTCGAATCTGTTTCGATTTCATGCTCTCATCCTATTCGGAGGAAAGTAAAATAAAGGGTATGAAAATTGGGACTAGAAGATCTCAGATGAGGATGAAAGTAAACTACATGGAATGGAAATTGGGACCCTCTGCAGGATCGATGGCAGGAGTGAAGGATTTGAGTTTGCAGTATGTTATGGATCTCCCGCAATCAAGCTCTCCGTTCTCACCGACGTGCGCGCAGACATTCCCGCTTCCGCTTGAAACAAAGGCAGGCCGCTTTGCCGAGTGTGTACGCGATGCAACCGTGCAGCGGGTCCTGTCTGTTCTCAGACTCACCTAGAGAGAGGGGAGAGAGAGGAGGTTAGGTGCTTTGACAGGGAATGGTAAGCAATCCTAGTTGATTGTTGGTGTGGCGCTCTAGCTCGATATATTTTTTGTGAATTAGTGCGACATGACAAATGCACACTTGTAACAGAAAATAACGTATTTGTCAAGGTTATATGGAGAGGAAAATGGTTTGGTTTTCTCTATTTTAATTGGAAATTTGCGGTTTTATTTCTGACTTTTAGATTGAATAAATTTAAGAAGAATGAAAGTATAGAATGCTAGAAAAAAAAAACTTTAATTTTTAGATTGAATAAAGTAAAAGAGAATGAAATTAACGGATGCCGAAGAAGAAAAAAGACATGCAAATATCACAAATGCTTTAATCTAGTTAGCTAAACACAAGTACTAAACTATTTCTGGAACTAACTATTTATGAAACTCAACACGAGTACACTATTTACGAAACTGACAACACGGGTACACTATTTATGAAATCGAAAACAGGTACACTATTTATGAAACTCAACATGAGTACACTATGTATGAAACTGAAAATGGGTACACTATTTATGAAATTGACTATTTATGAAACTCAACATGAGTACACTATTTATGAAATTGAAAATGGGTATGCTATTTCTGAAACTAACTATTTATGAAACTGAAAACAGGTAGGCTATTGGGTCTAGTGTAAGATCAAAGTCGTTAGCTCTTAGGTCTAGAGTCTTCGCTCCTTTCTTCTTCCTCCCCGGTCTGTCTAGGGAATGGTAACATCCAAGCATATCACTATCATGATGTTGTTGATGAACATGTTGGAGTCGAATAGCCTGAAATATGCATTTGACAACTTCGCAGTCGATTTCAACTTCAATGGACTAAAACTTGAGCTAAAAACTCACACCTCACCGAAATTTGTAAAAAGAAACGTAGATAGTATTGTATTTTTTTATTTATTGTTTTTGAAAATCATCCCTCAAGTTTTGATTGGATTTGGTAGACCCATCAAGCCTTCACACCATAAAAAAAAAAAAAATCATCGTAAGAAGAAAAGAGAAATCATGCACTCCCAATTCATAAAAAAAAATAAAAAAAAAAATACAATCCCCCATTTATCCAAAAATAAAATAAAATAAAAATACATGGATGCACAAATACACAAAGACCACAAACAATTCATTAGAAGCATGGATGAATTTACATCAATGAAGCACTGATAATTTTGCATTTATTCTCTCAGCCACAAACATTACAGAGATTACATGACAAAGTCAAAAGTGAATCCAAAGCTACAGCACTGACAAAAGAAGGAAGGGATGAAGTTTTTCTGTTTACCTTATCATTCATGAATTTGCAAACCTCGAGATCATCGCTGTTTGTTTGTTCATCCAATCTGAAGCCATGGCCTAAAATCAAGGTCCTGTTGGAATATGTGGCCAAGTGGCCAACTCACATTCACTTTCGGCTCATAAAATAATAAGGTGGATAAAATCATTGTTGTTTTCCTTGTTTTGAGGAGAAAAGGAAAATGCTAGCTAGTAGCCTTATTATTTTATTTGTATTTGGTTGTTTTTAAAAGGGAATGAAGGGTGCAGCCGAGTGGAGAGGAAAAGAAGGAAGGGCACCATTTGTTTTTCAGCATTCCTTTTGTGAGAGCACCGAGAGTAGAGAAAAGTGAGGGAGCTCATTTGAGTTTTGGGAGCAAGAGAGAGTTGCAGAGAGAAATCTAGAGAGCTAGAGTTAAAGGTCTCTTGTGAAAGAACTCTTGGGGGTAGAGTGAGGTTCTTGGGAAAAATTCTGTGAGTGGGTGTATAAGGGATATGAGATTGAGTTATGTCGATTTAACTCATGTGTAACTTGTACTGTTTTTTCTCATAGTGAAGAGCAATATCTCTCCGAGGACGTAGGCAGGTTTTTGCCGAACCTCGTAAATTTCTCGGTGTCTTTATTTCTTATATTTTAAACTATTCAACTGTGGGTTTGTATGTTGGTGAAGATAATCAGCCAAGGCACAACAGGTCCTACACAGCAACAACATGCATGAGTAATATATTGAGCTTTTCATTCCAATTCTTTGAACAAAGATGAAGGATGGCAAATGCTTACCTTTGCGATATCGGAGAAAGGGATGGAGATGGTCCAGCTTAAGTTTTGGGGTTGCAAATTTGGTGAAGGATTGTTTGCAGTTTGAGCATCTTGAGGTGGCTCTGGTTGGTTGAAGGATGATTGAGGTAGGATTTGGTATTTGGACGGAGAAGAAGACAATTTTCCCCCAATTTCAGAGTTTGACGGAGAAGAAGATATAAAGGAAATAGACCAAATAAACGGGCCAAGACTTGACGTTAGGGGTAAATTCAGAAGCTCAATAAATTTTTTTTGCTTGGGCAAATTTTATTGGGCTGATTTGGTATTGAGTTTTGTTCTAAGCATTAAATAAAGTTAGTACATGGCTTTTGGTTAAAATTCAAAGTTTTGAAGCCATTTTCATTAGTTTTCTTTAAGATGATAAAAGCAAATATCAAAGGTGAAAGAAAACAATAAAAATAAAATTTTACCTATTTGGTTTGTTTATTCCATCAGGGAAATTTTTTCATAAGATAATTGAGTAGGTAATTTGTCACGTCAACTATTACTGTACAAGGTTGTCGATATTACACCATTGAAGATGTTTTATTGTTACTTTACCCGCTCTGGAACTATATTTGTAAAAGCGTCGGATTCGATCGGGTCATCCTTGATCTATATCTGAATTCATTTATAATCAATTTAACGGATTCAGTACCTATCAGATAATTGAATCTAGCTTGTCAAAATACCATTAGAAATCTCACTTTTTATTATATTTTTCAATTTTAAATTAAAAGTTTCACATGTTAAATAATAAGAAAATAAACTTAAATTACCATTAAACAAAAGTATAAATAATATTTTATATTAAATCGGATTAGATTATTATCTGAACGAATTAGCCTCAATCCATATTCGGATCTATTTACAATTGATTATCGAATTCAGATCCCTTTCGGAAAATTGGATTAGAAGTCAAGATCCATATCCTATTAATTTGAATTAGATCTAGGTCAAAATATGATCCATTAACAAGTCTTTTTCCATGTAAAATCATTATACATTGTATATTAGATGATTAGTACAAGGAGTATCAGATTCCTCGTACAGTCATACTACATGCAAATTGATCACAAGTCAGCAAGGTCGTGCTTATTCAAGGAGAGGTTTTTGTGTGAGGCACCAAATGTGGTGGGTCATGAGTATGGTATGAGAGGGAGTGGGACACAAAATAGGGTCGAGTGAACCTAGCAAAATCAGTGAGGGTAGGTAAATGGTGTTGGTTGCTAGGGTTTTTGCTTTGTGCTTTTTTGTTTTGAGCTCCAAACCTTGTGTTAGGCCGTTTGTTTGTGCTGCCTTGGAGATCCATATTTTTGTTGTGTGTTTCACCTGTAATTAGGGCTCTGTTTATGTTTTTGTTTTTTGTGCTAGCAATAAATTTCAGAGTAATTCCCAATTTAACTATCCTTAAGTTTTGTCAAAATTGCACTTTATTACATTTTATTTTTTTCTTCTCACTTTCATACCTAGAGTTTAATTTTCTTGTCACTTTCATACTTCTGTTAGGTCATTTATAATGAATCGGGTCGTAGAGCCATAGCACCATAGGGTCACCGGGGCATAGACCATGTTTTGGCCCAAAATGAGACAAAATCCAACTCTAATAGAGGGATGGGCCACAAAAAAGGGGACAACTAGGCCATTTCTCAACCCTTGGCCATTAGGTTGGGCAAAAGCGATAGCCCATGTTTTGGCCTGAAATGGTGGTCACCCACGTTTGATCTTAATCCAATGACGGTTGGTTATTCAACTTTTGTTGTTGTATTTTTTCCTTCATTGTTAGACCACCAACTGTAGGAGAAGGGGATGTGATTTGTAGGTATGATGGAAGAGAACAAGAGGACGAAAACGAGGCAATGAGCCATTTGTATATAATTAGATTGCTCACAGGTACCCGTTCATAAATTATAATGGAGCAAAGTTACTTGAGTATGTTGAATGACAAAGAAGACCGAACATCTTCTACAAGACCTGAGGAATTGGAACACGAACCACACGATACAAATTTTCCGAGGTCCGTTCGACATGAGGAAGAGAGATTTCGATGGGTTACGTTACGAACGGATAAAACATGTACATAGACCCTGCAAACTATTCATTTTGTTACTAAAAGAAATGCTAATAGAAGGTGGGAACTTCAACCTAACAAGAAAGTTAGCCGAGAGAACAACAGTGGTGCTCACCTAAGGTCCTCTTTTTTTTTACACCCTTCGATTAATCTGAAGGTGAATTAATCAATTCTATCACTCTAACAAACATTGGGGACGTGAATCAGCCATAGTTTAGTACTAAAGTGATTCTGAAAAAAATGGTTATAAAAAAAAACTAAGAGTTTTTTTATGTTTGGTAAACATTCGGCTTCAGCTTTTTTTCACAATTTTGGATGAAAAAAAACCAAAAACACAAAGCTGCAAAACCCAACTTTGAAAAATCAGTTTTTTTTATAAAAGTTTATCAAACACTATAATACTGTTTTTTTTTTTTTCAAAAACACTTTTACAAAAAAATTTACCAAACACTCTACTACTTTATTTCACAGCTGCTTATTCTCATAGCACAGCAGAAACAATTTTTTTTTCAATGGGAGTTTTAATGAAAAGCCGACGGTACTATTCACTTTAACGAAAAACCACATTTTTACACTAAAAAATCAATCATGTACTATTCACTTTAACGAAAAATCATATTTTTACACTAAAAAGTCAATTCTAGTACTATTCACTTTACGTTTTATTTTTTCCTTATCATTAAAACTCCAAGTTTTCATACCTAACAAACCAGCCCTCAGCCTCTTTCAATTCTATCACCAGCATTCCCATATTGAATCCCAATCAAAAGTCCCAACATCGTCGCCGCCAAATCTTCGTCCTCAGACAGTACATACCAAAAAACCCAACTTTTAAACCCATTACCCTCCATTGATTTCTTTGTGATGCTGCAATCAACTATCTCGTTTGCCCTTGAAGACCCATCTCGGTTTGTTCCTTCCCAATCACTCTCATAAGGCATATGGGCTGCTCTGCGAGGTTGGGCTTGAGCACGTCGACAGTGTTTAAATCGACGGAGGTGGTTTGTGTCTTCTTCTTGGGCACGGTGGCGGCAGTTGCAGAGAGTTGGGAACTCAACGAAGGGCGGCGTCGTCGGCTTGTAGCGCCCAGGTGCTGGGCTTGGCTGAAGGAGACACTCGCTGCCCTGAGGTAGGAGATAGAGGGGATGAAGGGGATAGAGGCATTCACTCCCTTTTTTTTAAAAAAATTATTATTTTGTTACGATGTAACAAGGATAATATCATATTATTGATTATTTCATTAATTTAAGTGTTTAAATGAAATAGGACCTCACAAGGTGAGCATTCCTGAGGAGAGCAATTTGGCAAAATTTGGAGAAAGGAATACGTGAATAGTGTGGAGAAACATAATAAGATAAAAGCAAATAGCGAAGGTGAGAGAAAATAATAAAATAGAATTATACCTACTTAGTTGGTCTATTCCTTCGGTGTAACTTTTTGACAAGAAAATTAAAAGGTAATTTGTCACGTTAATTATTATAGTACAATTTTTTTATTTTATTTGCTTACATCTTTGAAGATGTTTTATTGGTACTTTATAAGCTTTGGAACTAGACCTCTAAACGAGTTTGGATTCGGACTGGATCATCCTTAATCTATCCAGATTCATTTATAATCAGATTAACAAGTTCGGTACCTGTTCCCGATTATCGAATCTGATTTGTCGAAATATCATTAGTAGTCTCATTTTTAATTATATTTTTCTACTTTGAATTAAAAGTTTCACATGTTAAATAATAAGAAAACAAACTTAAATTATCATTAAACAAAAGTATAAATAATATGTTATACAAATTCGGGTCAAATAATTATTGGATCAAATTATCCTCAATCCATATTCAGATCCATTTACAATTGGACTATCGAATTCAGATCTTTTTCGGATAATCGGATTGGAAGTCACGATCCACATCCTATTAATTTTTTTGGATCAGATATGAGTCAAAATTTGATCCATTAACAGTTTTTTTTCATATCAAATCACTGTACAATGTATATTAGATTATCAGTACAAGGAGTATCAGATTCGTCGTATTGAGTGCAAATTGATCACAAATCAGCAAGGTCATCCCCATTCAAGAAGAGTTTTTTGTGTGAGACCACCATATATGATGGACCATAGGTGCGGTGTGAGAGGGAGACACAAAATAAGGTTGGGTGAACTTGGAAAAATCAATTGTGGTGGAGGGATCAAGATCCTCTCCTGATCTAAGGATGAGGATCCTCATGATCAAGAAGTGTGGACCGTTAGATATAAACGTGATTTTATCTCTCTCTTGACACATAGACACGTGGTCCAGCCTGGATACGAAAGAACTTTTCCCATTCATATCAAATCCCTCAACAGCCTCAATAAGAGGAATGCTAGCGAAGTGTGGGTTTAGAAAGGTAGATGGTGCCCCGACGGCCGCAAAAACAGTTAGATGCTAGGGGCTTTTTGCTTTGTGTTTTATTGTTTTGGGCTCCAAAACTCGTGTTGGGCTCTTTGTTTGTACTACTTTGGAGGTCCATAGTTTTGTTATGTGGTTCACTTGTAATTGGGCTTCTGTTTACATATATATTTTGTGTTCGTATTTAATTTTAGGGTAATTCTCATATTACTATCCTTAAATTTCGTCAAAATCGCACTTTTATTACGTTACATTTTTTTCATCTTACTTTCATACCTATAATTTGATTTTCTTGCCACTTTCATACTTTTGTTAGTCTTTTAGTTAACTCCTTCGTTAACTGATGAAGTGTCATAGTTTTTACCCTATCCAATATGTTATGTGTAGTGGTAAAATAAATAAATATTACAAATCAATTATTTACTTTCAAGAAGTCTAACCACCATTCTTCTCTCTTCTCTTTTTGAATTTTCTTGACACTTACTCACCTTCCAAGCACCTTTTCTTCTTTTAATTTTCTTCAATTTTCATCAACTTTTTTTGTTTTCCTTGAATATCTTCAATTTCTTAGTTTTCTACACTAATTACTTAATTTTTTTCCATTATCCGCACATCTACGGTTTCCTTTCCTCCTCCACCTACAATCTCACCTTCTCCATCTGCAAAATAAAAAAATAATGCAAATTGAATACAAAAATATCCATCAAAAGTCCAAAAGTCCTCCCATTTGGTTTGTGGTATTGTTATTAATGAAGAGCACTCCAAAGTCCTCTCAACCTGCCAACAAATCAGAGAAGGCAAATATCCAATTTCCCATATGAAAAAAAAAAAAAAAAAACAAAACAAAAAACAAAAGAACAAAACTAAGCAGCAGCGTGGAAGAAGTCTTCCTGGCCCGAAGTTCCTTGCACGCGCCTTTAGTTAGGTGTTTTTTTGTTTTTTTTTTCTTTTGTTTTTATTATTATATAAAGTTATTAGATGATTTTTTTCTTCTTAAATTTAAAATTTTGAAATCCTTTTTAGTAGTTTTCTTTTATTAAATTTTTGGCCTTATGTGGCATGAATTAGTGAGTTAAGATTTTACCACATCATTAGTTAATAGAAAAGATAACGGTTAGACTGACGAAAATGTCAAAGTAACAAAAAATTAAATACAAATTTAGGTGTGAAAGTAAACGAAAAACAATAAGCGTAGTAAAGTCTGATTTATGGGAAATTTGAGGGCAGTAAAGTGTATATTACTCTTAGTTCAAATGATTTTGATTAACCATTTTTTAAAAGACGCATAAACCCCCGAACAAGATGGAACTGGATAAACCCCTCACCCGCCAAACCCCGAAAACTCACACACAAAAAATGGCAGCTCCACTGGAGCTCTTGTGCTACAGAGGAACCACCAGTTCTTCTCCCTCTCTCTCCAAAACTCTCTCCCGCCTCTCTTCCCCTTTCGCAATCCCCAAATCTCTCTCTCCGATTCTCCGCACTCATTGCCTTTCGCTCCACGCTTCTCTTCACTCCCTTCCTCGCTTCGTTTCCCGCCACTCCGCCAATGAATTCAATATATCCTCCGTAGCAGATGACCAACTACAAGAAGAAGACGACGGAGAAGAAGAGGGGGAGCTCGTGGATGAGTCCGACGGCGGCGGCGATTTATTGACGGTCGACGTCGATGACCTCGAAGAAGACGCTCGTTATGTAGTTGAAGAGTTCTCTTCCTCTTTGTCCACCCAACTCAGAATCGGTGTGTTCCTTCTTGTCAATGGGAAACCCAGTTCATAATTTGATTGTAATTGCAAAACCCAATTCGTAATTTGATCAAATTATTCTAAAAGCTGCTGAATTTTCCGAAAGGTAAAAAAATTCAGGGAAAAATGAGGCTGCATTAACTTTCTCTTTCTTTTCAATGGGTGTCAAAAAATTTATTGAAAAGATTTTCCTTCAGGTTTTTACTCCTTTAAATGTTTGCTAAAATAATTAACTTTGTGTTTGGTGGAATTTTCCCATTTTGTTTTGGGATTATTGATGGCTAAGTTTCTACTGTGTCTTGCATCAACGAAGATGACAATGATGACCAAGAAAAAGTTAGTCGAAAGCAAAGGAGGCTGACAAGTACCGTTAAAACTGTGAGTATCTTATCATGGCATATTATCTATTTATATGAAACTACTGAAAGTTCATGTTTGGTCCCAAGGTCTCCGGTGCATATCCAAGCTAACGTAAATGAGTTCAACGTCTTCTCATTACAGTGGTTATCGTCATCTTTTCCACTTAGGACCTTAGGCTATCTTAGGAATTGAAAATGGATACGCTGTAGTTAAAAGATTATAACTAGGACCGTGGATTGGTGGGTCTTCTCAAAATTACTGCAGCCATAGTTTTGATTAAATCGGTTTCCGCAACTAGGTGTCATGAACACTTTTTTGGAGTGTGTCGACTTTGCATTTGCATATGCCCCCATTTTTGTGTATCTTATGCTTCTGGAAAACTTTTATTATATTTTCTTTCCTTTTTATTTTCTAAGTGCACGTTGATTTCTATGATGCAATCAGACTATTATGTCCAATGATGTAAGTTGGGGATTCTTTGTGTTGGAATGAAGAAAATTCAGTCTCTAAACCATTCAAATTTCAATTGCAGATCCCTGACCATCTTCTACCAAGGGTTGCAATTGTTGGAAGGCCGAATGTTGGTAAATCAGCATTATTTAATCGTCTTGTCTCGGTATGTAACAAGAATGTGGCCTTTTGTTTTCTATTTACCATCAATACTTCTAACACTGAGGAGTACATTTTCAAGCTTCCAGATGTAAAATGTATGAGTTTTTACTTCGTAAATTAACTTCCTTTTTGCTTTCCTTTTCCTGGTTCTATATATGTTATGTATTTCAGGGGAACAAGGCAATTGTAGTGGATGAGCCTGGGGTTACTAGGGATCGCCTGTATGGTAGATCCTTTTGGGGTGACCATGAGTTTATGGTGGTGGATACCGGTGGTGTTCTTACAGTTTCAAAGTCCCAGGCAAATGTCATGGAAGAATTAGCTATTTCAACGACCATTGGTATGGATGGAATCCCACTTGCCTCTAGGGAGGCAGCTGTTGCTAGGATGCCCTCAATGATAGAGAAACAAGCTACTGCAGCTGTTGAAGAATCATCTGTCATTATATTCCTCGTTGATGGCCAGGTACAGCTTTTGGTAAATGGATGCAGGACCACTGCAATGTGCCTTTGTTTTCCAGCTTTCGGCTTCATTGTGTTATAGAAGAGTATGAGGTTAAACTCTTTTATTCTTCTAACGATAGTCATATTCAAGCAGTGGGATATGATGCTGGTATTCAGGAAACTTTCGAAGTCAACAACTATGATTTATATTGGAAATACTAAACAAAATTGATCATAGAAATTGTAAAATAGTATAAATATAAACATACAGGTTTACAATAATAAGGTGGAGGAAGTGAATTTGCTTTTGGAAATCATTAAATTTACAGCTTGGTTTTAGGGATCTTTGTCAAAGACTTTCAAAAATATTCTTTTAAAGCAATTTTGATTGGTGGGACTTTTGATTTGAATGCAATGTGTTTTTGCTAGAGTGATGTCAATCTGATTGTGATAGATTTTCCCATACATGCTACTTATACTGTTATTCAAATTTTTGATGAAAAAAAAAAAAAAAAAATTAAAGTTTGTGTTTCTTACAAAATAAATATTGAATATTCCCAGTAATACTTGAACTTGTCAAAAAAAGTCCATGAGGTTGAGTAATATGATTCCAAAAGTTATAAAAACTCTGTTTTCAATTGATAACCAATTTTTTACAAATGATTGAGTTTGTACAATTATGTATTTGAATTGAACTTTTGAAGGTTTTTAAACTAAAACATAGTTTGGCCAAGACTGTGAACTTGAATAGAGCCTGGGTTTATAACTTTACATAGTAATGATATTAGTATATAGTATTGACAGTGCTAAACAGGCAGGTCTAACTGCAGCAGATGAGGAAATTTCAGATTGGCTACGTAAAAACTTCTCAGATAAGTACATCATTCTTGCAGTTAACAAGTGTGAATCTCCACGTAAAGGGATCATGCAAGCATCAGAATTTTGGTCATTGGGGTGAGCTAAACTCTTGTCCATTTTGTTCACGTATGTTACCTTACTAAATTTTGAGAAAAGGGTTCTGGTAAATGTTTTTATTTTCTTGTAAAAACTGATAAATAGTAATGTGTATCTGTTAGCCTAATGAATTTATACATTCAGGGTACCTTGGTTTTTTCAGATACATAATATTCCTAGTATTGGATGGTAAATATCTCTATTTCTCTCTTATAGTCTTGTTACACCTGTTGTGAGGATTATAGGTGTAGGGTTGTGCTAAGGTGATGCATGATAGCATTATCCTAGGGGTAAATACACTCTTTTTGTTATGTTGATACACTTTTCACCATTGTAGTCTGGTAAATATTTCAATTTAGCTCTGCTTTATTACCAACTTGGACAAGACACTAAAGACACAAGCAATAGGGTAAATAATCTGATAATCAAAAAAAAATTTCAACATATGTCACGAATTTCAAGCTGTACTAGTATGTTTATTTTTCTAACTAGGCTTGCGAATATTGAACTGTCTTGATAAGAAAAAACAAGAACTAGTGCTAGGTAAATTTTATTGTTCTGATAAAGAAAACTCAGATGCATTTCAAGTTTCTGGTGGATACAGAATGGTATACTAATATTAATTTCTGAAAGGTACGATTTTTGTTTGGTTGACCAGGTTTTCACCACTTCCTATATCTGCTATATCTGGAACTGGAACCGGAGAGCTTCTTGATCTTTTGTGTTCAGGGCTGAAAAAGAATGAGGTTTGTAATCACAGAAATTTTATTGTTGGTATATCAGTATTCAAGTTTGACTGTCTTTTGTTGAATATTGAATTTCAATTGGCAATGGCAATTGGCTTTAGCTTAACTTTACCTTATATTACTCAATTTTCAAAGCTGCTTATTTTGAGCCTGTTAGTGAACTTTTCAGTTTCAATAGTAGAATTTTTTTGGTGCTTTTTGTCATTTACTAAGCCCAAAAAGTCATGTTCTTACCATGTTTTATGAATATTTTCATTTCTTTATGATTTGGTTTATTATGCTTTTATATAGGACCCGGAGGAATTTGCTGAACAGGAAGACTATGTTCCTGCAATTGCAATTGTGGGCCGACCAAATGTTGGTAAGAGTAGCATTTTGAATGCATTGGTTGGAGAGGACAGGACAATTGTTAGCCCAGTCAGTGGAACGACCCGTGATGCTATTGATATGGAGTTTACTGGACCAGATGGACAGGTTTGATTGGTTCACGGTTATACATCCTACTTGGATACATATAATTGCAACATTTGTTTTTGGTTTGTTTTATCTTGCAGAAGTTCCGGCTAATTGATACTGCTGGAATCAGAAGAAGAGCAGTTGTCGCTTCATCAGGTAGCATGACGGAGGCTTTATCAGTAAATCGAGCATTTCGTGCCATTCGTCGTTCCGATGTTGTGGCACTTGTCATTGAGGCCCTGGCTTGTATCACAGAACAGGTACTTTGTCCATTCTTTTTGAGTTATCATTTAAAGATCCGAAGAACATGCCGACAGTTTTATGTCTTTATATGTAAGACATTTATGTTTCCTATACATTGATCACATTTACTTTACACAAGTAGATTTCTCTTAACTATGTTTCCTTCTATATTGTCTTCTAGGATTGCAAGATTGCTGAAAGGATAGAAAGAGAAGGCAAAGGTTGCCTGATTGTTGTAAACAAATGGGATACCATACCGAATAAAAACCAGCAAACTGCAACATATTATGAGGAGGATGTTAGGGAGAAGCTTCGTATTCTTGGTTGGGCACCTATTGTATATTCAACTGCAATAGCTGGTCAGAGTGTCGATAAGTATGTTCTGTGTTTAACATCATCTCTTTTATAACTTCACTTGCATCATAGTTGCATTCTTTAGCTAACTTCATGTATGTCAAGAAACCCATATTCTCCATTGACACCATAATATATACATACATACATATATATATATTTATTTATTTATAAAATGCACACCTCTAACTGGAAGAAGTTTTAATTGTTTGTCGTTATATTGATTGAGATGTGGGTCTATTTTTAAGTAGCTTGATGTGCTGCATCTTCTAATAAATGTGTCTCGAGCTTTAGATTCTTGTTAAGATGATGTATGCTGTACAGTTGTGTATATAAGCTATTCTTGCCCCTATAGAAAGAAGTTGCATGATGCAAAATGCAGATGGTTCTTATAAGGTTTCAGCGTATTTTAGGCTTAAACCATTTTGTAATATGGGTTTTAGTTTATGAGTTATATGCGTTTGACTTTTTATATAGGTACCGATGAAAACTATGCAGGTTATGGATGGAGTTTCCCAATAATCCTATGCATAATTTTCTACATTCACTATCAGAATAGTTCGAAGTGTTATAGGAACTTCATAATGCACCCTTGACAACTACTTTGCTTTTTAGGAAGCCGAAGGTCCATTACAACTTAAAAAATGTGCCAGAGGATTCCAATTATATCGATATGATTATATATATGACAAAATGCATTACTTTGATGTGCAAGCAATTTGAAATGACAAGTCATGGTCTAAAACCTCTTGTACATTAAGGGAAATACTGTCTTGTTTGGTTTTAGGATTATCGATGCTGCTAGCACAGTTGAGAAAGAAAGATCAAGAAGGCTTAGTACTTCTGTAGTAAACCAAGTGGTCCAGGAAGCACTAGCTTTTAAATCACCACCGAGGACACGAGGTGGCAAAAGGGGCCGCATTTATTACTGCACTCAGGTACTTGTTTTATGCAAGACTCATTTTTCTCCCTTTTTGGTGATTATGTCTCTTTAATTCCTTTTGATTATAAATCTTTGCAAGTGACATCCTTGTCTATGCGAAATTTGGATGCTAGCGTCCACAAAATTACGAGAAATTCTTGTAATAAACATAAATTATTATCTGTTAATGCCTGAAAGCATACAGCCGTAACTACTATAAGATTTTAGATGATTCAGTGCTACATACCCACTCGACGGACTATTTTCCATGCATGCCTATCTGTAGGGTAGTATCTGTTCTTTTGAACTTGCATGTAAACTGCGCATCCAGTATTTTCTTATGAACATGGCAAATCATTGGTATTTACTTTGGATAATTTACAGGCAGCTATAAGGCCACCAACATTTGTCTTCTTTGTCAATGATGCAAAACTTTTCCCTGAGACATACCGGCGTTATATGGAGAAGCAACTGCGTTCAGATGCTGGGTTTTTGGGCACTCCAATTCGGCTTCTATGGTCTAACAGGAGGAAAACAGAAAAAGAGGAAGGTCAGTTTACTCTAGCCTGTTATAATGCTCACACATACATTTTTCATGCATGCATGCCTACATAAATTTCACACGTTTGCAGGCAGAGCTGCAACGAGAGCACAAGCAAATCTTGTGCCACGTGAGAGAAAATTGGAGTTGGCTACATAAAGCATATGGAATATATACAGTATCATCACATAACCAGCAAGGCATTTGTTTTCGGAAAGCTTTGTGCACGGGTGAAACTAGTTAATATCAGATGCTGAAGGTAAACTTGCAATGTGGTTGATTTAAAACTTTCTCCAATTCGTGCTTGAGACTTACGGAAAAGGACTGTAATTTCATGTATGTAACCAAATTTTGATGGCTTAGAACTTGTTAGGCCTTTGAATTGTAATTTGAAATCAATGTAAATAAAAAATCTTGTCTCCTCCTGATCCCGCCTTCTAAAGTATCTAAACATTTAAACATCAATGTAATTTATGGCTTCCAAGGGTTGCTATAACCCGATCCAAATAACTGCTTTCCTTCACTTTAACAAGTGCCGATGCATCTTGGAAGTTGGAATTGTAACAAGAGCCTCTGCTTGTTTCTTGTCTATATGAGCAAGGGAGCTTTTCGCTTGCTCGTCAAGCTTTCAAGCGCTCTCGAGTCTCAACAACTGCTGCCTAATCTCTGAACCCACGGGTCTTAAGGTGAAAGGAAATAGAGCATTTCTACTTCCAGGCTGTAAAATTATGACCATCAGATTCCGTCTCAAGCCTAATACAAGCATGCGATAAGCCGGAGTATTGTTGCTTCTCCGGTCCTGTCCTGTCCTGTCCTGTTAATTCAATGGAAAGGTGAAACTTAACGAACGGTTGTCCTTGAGTGCAAACGCCACATTGTCGCTGAAACGCAGCCATTTCAAAATCATATCAGCAGCTCACACAACAGAATGCTCGTTGAAACGGTTATCGGATGTTAAGTAATGCATTTACATGAAAATTCAACTTGCAACTTTGGGTTAAGGAGCCAGCTAATACACACAATTCATCGGAAAGCTGCTGCTATTTTAGGAGAGGGATGATAATATAACTACAAAGATCACGGACAACCAGAGTCTGATCGGTTGTTGCAATGCAATGACTGGATAGACAAGTACTGACCTTGGGAAATTGGGCTGCAACTTCTGCAACCTGTGCTTTGCTCCTGATTCACATAGAATAATTCTGCATTCGCTGAGCTTACAACTGCCAAACAATACTAATGAGATATATCACATAATCCATGTGTAAAAACTTCAGTTGGTATCTACTCCAGAAAGTATCCTCTAATCGTTCCATCTCAATGCTACTCTTTCAAATCACACTTGCAGATGCAAATTATATGCTTTGCAAATATCAGTAAAAAATAAAGGGCCTCATCGTGTGAAAGTAAAGTCTTTTAAACATGCAATACGATGTCTGTCATAAAATACGTCCAAAATACACATAGAAATGAAAACACTTGTCATAACTGCCACCAAACGGATTATATTTTGACCATTCTTTCAAATGAAATGCATACGACTACAAATAAGCTTGGGACTGGACTAAAAGGTTCCTTGAACTCTCAATGCTTTCGGAGTCAAAAGCCAAAACTGGTGCAGTTGGACACACACTCCCACTTGACAAGACAATAAGGAATGGAGGAGATCAATAGACAATTATGTCCCTACGTACGCATGTATGTAGAGAAAAATTAACATCATAACAAGTCTTACCCTATTTTTAGTAGTGTGTCATGTCCAGGAAATGCTTCTCTATTGCTGGTACAGAGACATGAAACTGTCAATGCCAACTGCAACGCAAAACATAATTACAATGAAAACACTATGACATACAAATCAATCCTAAACCACCGCTGCTAAAGTCTACCGTGAAGACATCAATGAGACTGGTAAACCAAAACAAAACAGTGTCTACTTGAGCTGCAATACAGCAGTCAGGCAGAAATATTTTACTCAGTTTGGAAAAAAAATTTCATCACCTGCAAGGAGAAAAACAAAAATTTCTCTCACAAAAGTAAAGAAAATTATTTTCCTTTTACAAGTTAAAACATAAGTAAAGAAAACTTCCTGTCAACCCAGTAATAGTATACAGCAGCTAAACTAGTACCAAGTTAATTGTTACTGTTGCAGAAATTCACAAAAAAATAAATAAACGTAAAAAAATCTTAAATCCCACACTTGATATTTTGTGGTCGTATAAGCCATTTTTTCCCATGCTGCATTCCTTATAAGAATGGCACTAATAAGATTTAGCAAACTCCAAATGCAACAGTTTCAAAATGCAGGAAGATCAATTCTTAACTGCCTCCATTTTCATTTTTTTATCTACCTGAAAATTTTCCAGCTATCTAGGCCTCATTCATCAAGTATTAGGAAAAGCACATTAATGTAGTCATCATTGTATCATCTACATCACTCAAGAGCATTGATACCCTGTCTAAGAAGTAATGTACCAGCTATACAGATTAAGTTTCAACAGTACAAATCATTGTTTATCAACAATGTGACATAATGTGACTCACTTGAATATGAGGTGCCTGGAACATTTCTTGGATGGCTGCTTCAACCTCTGCCATACCAACAAGGGTTTTTCCTGCAAAGTGGAAACATATAAATCCGTAAGTGACAATAAAAAGCTTCATAAGAAAAGTTAATAACTTCAATTCCTTGGTTGAATTACCTCAAGGTTACTGGTTAAAAGGCTGCTTATTCAATATCCAGAATAATGCATTAGGAATATTTAAGTTCATTTATGTATTATTTGTATTGACTGTCTCCTGGTTACTTGTTCAACATCACAATATTCTGAGGAAGTCCCAATCTGGGGCCATGTTGGAGGGGAGAGGCAAATAAAAATTCCCTTGAGAAAGAGCTTGTATATCTCTAGAACCAAATTATCCACTTCAATGCATCAACATCAAATGTTTCATGTCCTTGAGCTAAAGATGGTGCAAATCAAAACATTCATACCAAGTTTCAAATCAAATTTACAACTCTTGTGCATGAATATTCGATATACTTCCTGGTTCTCATTTTCTAGTAATCAAGAAGTCCTGAAATAGAAATACTATACTTATATTTCAAGGCAAATTTACAACTCTATGTTCCATTGATGTGATCAGTGGAGGAAACTAAAAGCCGAGATTAATTATAGTTTGAACTAAATGATAGCAATAACTTGAGAGTTCAAAAGTGTGGAATATGATTGAGAGAGAACATTTTTCCAAGATTTGCATGACCATTGACAGATACAACTAAGTTAAGATATTTCTGTCTACTAGATGATTTCAGGAATTGAAGCTAATCAAACATGGTGATAGAAGTTGATGGTAGTGCAGAGAGTATAGGACATATTACCATAACAATACCAAAGCAAGGATCTTTCAGTTCAAGTTTCCTACTTTAAAGGGGCTGTCCCTCATTGTTTTCCTTGCACCATCAATTTATGAAAAAGCCAGTCTGGTAAATCAATTATTAAAGTTCGATAAGCATCATTAGGAGTTGAGGTTAGTTTCTTCAGTCTATAGTCTGATTTCTGCAGCACGCCTGCATATCTCCAGTGCACGACGTGCATACCCTGAAATAGCTGCCACCTGAATGTATTTTTCAAATAATATCAGAGACTGAGTGTCCAGTGGAGAATCCTCTAATGAATTTATAAATTTTATGACGAAACACAGAGCAAAAAACTGGCCTTTCTTGAAGCAAACTCTATAGCTTGTTGTTTGAATGCATTAATTCCTTTAAGGCGGCTCAAAACTATTTCTTGAAGTTGTTGGTAATTATAGGGGCCAAAGCAAAGCCTTTGGATTCCCATACAACTTGAAATACGAGGAAGCAACTTCTCAGGAAGATCCATGGTATTTGCTATGCCTGAACAGGTATTTTATTACAGGTTAATGCTGCAGTCATAAAAAATCTCATAGTCATCGTCATTATTTTCACTAGAACTGTTTTTTTTTTTTTTTTTCTTTCTTTCTCCTACTTTCCTTTTTGTATTTGAGAATCCATTAATCCCAGAAAAGAAAGATCACTGTGAGATAAGAATGCAATCATCTTTCAACAAGGATGTGTACCGGAGATAAAGTATACCTATAGAACCTGAAACCAAAAAAGGACATGTATATTTCAAGAATACTCATAGTAAAAACAATCTATATCATATATAATGCATGACTGGAATACTATTAACAAATATTCTCATCACAAAATACAAAAGTTGCCAACTGAAAGGAGAAAAAATGGTTACCGACTGGTTTCTGGTCAGAAGGAGATCGAGTTCATCAATGAGAAGAATACAAGGCTTGTCATCCTCTTTACCAATTTTCTTTCCTTCAGAGAACCGCTCATTTAGCAAGTGGAGAGCCTTTTTCCAACCAACTCTGTGCCCACTTAAGGCTTCATATATAACCTGTGAAAACACAACAGGTGTTACAAGGCAACAATGGCATGCCAGCATGATAAGGTATAGCATCAAATCTAAATGTAATTTACCCTGTAGATATTCTCTGGTGACACCAATTTTAGACCATTTATCTCCACAAAACAGTGGGTTCTTATACTTCCTGCATTCAGATTCTTCATTACTGCAAGTACACTCATTGTCTGCAGTTATAGAAAGATACAAAAAAGAAGTGAAACCCATTTCATGCATCAATAGTACATAAAAGAAATGTATAGGCTGTCTGAAATAAAAGCTATCTCTTTATAAATAGTTCAACAGATCGTACCTTTCCAGTTCCAGGAACACCATGAATGTACAGGCAACGTCCCAAACACTTATCATCTTGAATCTTTGATAAATGCAGTTATTTCCAACATTTCTCTGCATGCAAGCAGGTCTCCATTATTACAAACAATACAGTAACAAATAAAAGAAGATAAAAAACCTGTAATGAATGATTCTCACGTACTTATCCCTGCAATGCAAAGATTTAGGCAATGATGACAGCAGAAGTGCTGCCTTTGCTATTTCAAGATCAGTCTACTTATGGCATCTTACATGCTCAGGGATTTTCTTCATTCCTCTCTTTTGAAGTCCAAAGAACCACCTCTTCTGTGAATTCTGTAGATACACAATTGAATAGTTTAATTTGGGGGAGAAAACATACTGAATCCACAAGTATGAGATAGAAGGTAGTGTCCATACTGCAGCCAACTCATGAGCTCGAAATGGTTTAGCTATTATACTTTTTATGCTTTCCTCGTCATAGTCCATGTCTTCTTCTGAATCAAAGTCTGAGTCTTTGCCAACTTTCCAATCTTCATCACTTCCAGCTTCATCATCATCCTACCAAATTGTTAAAACCCAAAAATTCCAACTCACATTCAATCTGTTTGGGATTTATGTAGTATGTTCAATTTTGGTTCTCGTTGCCTGAAACACTTACCCCTTCACCGTCATCAATTTCTGAAAGACGCTTGAAGCTGTGCCAATGAATATCATATTCATATTCACATAAAAAAACGTCATCCCCTTCATTGCTTGCTTTGGCATATTCTTTAGGACTCATGACAAAACAATGTCGAAGAATAGATTCCATCTGTTAAATTATGAATTCATCATACAAATGTCCTAAGTTGATGAAGTAGCTACCAAAAAATGTCGAAGAATAGATTCCATGTTAGACAGTTAAAAACGAATGCAAATGAGAAGACTCAAAGACAGTTAAAGCCGCATGCAAATGAGAAGACTCGAAGACTTCCAGAAATGAAAGAGACACTTCACCAAAAAGTTACCAGTTAAAGATATACGTTTCATTCTCATATCGAGTTGTTAAATTGCAATAGTTCGGTAAATTTTAAGACCTCTGCTAAAAGTTGCACCTTTTTCCTAACCTTACAATTTTCCAATGTCTTTCTAAGCTCCCAATACAAGAATAAAAATGACTATATACTAGCCTTTCCTCTTAGAAAAGCCTAAAATAATTTTAGAGTTGATATCTGGTAAGAACCCCACCTTTAGCATGTTCTGCCAGCTTTCAACATCTTTAGCAGCTACCTAAAGGAAAGAAAACTGGTGGTATAAAGCCTATCAACTTCCCAAAAAAAAAAAAAAAAAAAAAAAACACACTAAATTTTACCAAGACCGCACAGTCAATCCTTTCCCTGAGACCCTAGTAATGTCAAGATCTCTCCTTACTCAAAATTAAAAGTTACCACCTAAACAAGAGAAGTTATTACTAATGCCATATGATACTCGTCTTCTCCTTCACAAGTTTTTTCAACTTATTTAGCATGATCCTATAAACTTAATCAGCACAATTCTATGAACTTAATCAGCATAATTCTATAAACTTATTGTTGAGAATGAATCCCACATTGATGAAAGGAGGGACCTTGCATGGGCTTATTAGTAAATTGGGCTACTCTCCGTATTACCAATTGGTTTTATGGTGAAACCTCAACTCTTTCGTGGTATCTGAGTAGGTAGTCTCACCTGTGAAGCCTAATGGCCACACGGACTCCACGTCACCTGAATTGTGTTGTCCACGTGTTAGGCTTGAAAATTCGCCACACGTGAGAGGGCTTGTTGAGAATGAATCACACATTGATGAGAGGAAGGACCTTGAATGTGCCTTTAAGTAGTTGGGCTACTCCACATATTGTCAATTGATTTTATGGTGGAACCTCAACTTTCTTCACTCATTAATCACAACATTATAAATTGAGTCCGCATGTTAAAACTTTACACTGGATTAACTTTCTCCATAAGGAAAAATGAAGGTATACTCAATTTTACACTATTTTGAAAATGTTCAACTAAAAAGATACTAATAGAACACGCCTGCCAATGAAAGTAGTCAAAACAGCACAACCTGCCCCAATTTTCAAATGCAAGTCTTTTTCATAGTCACAAGGGAAAATAAATTACTGGAAACTAATGTTAAAATCTGTGTGCATATCACTCAATTTATAAACTCCTTGCAATCAACTCCTGATCTAAGAATTAATCCTAGTTTATGTTTATTGGTGTTGGCTTAATATGCTTTTGCTAATTTATTTTGGCTTTTTTTTTCTCTCTCGAGTTAAACATATGCCATGAAATCTTTCTGGCTTAGTTAGTTTCCTATAATAATTGTTCTTACTAAAAAGAATAATCAAGGTTAGATAGTATCTTTCACCTCAATGTCAGCAAAATCATTTGTGCGATAAATTTCTCTCCGCAAATTATGAGATTGTCTTCCAGCAGCAGTCTCTTCTGGGATTAAATACCAACGTACCCGACACCAATAGCTGCCATCTACTTCTTTCCATATGCTGCAAAATTTAAAAAACACAAAGTACCAAAGTCCAAAAACATTACAACCAAACCAACAGCAAACATCTCACCATTCACAAAATTAAATCAAATTACACATCTACCTTTCAAAGTGGGCAGCCCACAAATTACTGGAGAGAAGCTTCTCCCTCAATGTTCTAAGCAGCTTCTTCCCCTCTGGAGGTGTTGGAAGCTGGACCACTTTACCCAACTTGCGAGCCTCACAAAACCCACAAATCCAATCCCCTTCAGGAACATCCTTCGGTGGAGGTTTCAAGCTTTTCAAATGAAACCCACCTAAGCAATCATCACACTCAATCATCACAGCCTTCCCAGACTTAAAACAAACCCTACATTCCTCCACTTCAACCAATACCTCATCTGAACTCGCATCCTCTCTCCTCCTCACAAACACATTATCGCCCACCTCAAACTCACCCCCATCATACACAACCTTCTTGTAATAAGCCCGTCTTTTTGGCACTGACTTAACGCTCTTTTCTCCTCGAAAGTGACATTTTTCGAGGCCCTAGATCGCGTAACCACCGTGCTTTTCTGCTCCCTTTTTCTTCTTAGTCTCCGACTGCCCTGGAGTCACCGGAGAGATTGCATTTTTAATCTCAATCAAATCTCCCTCGTCTTTAGCGTTCAACTTCTTGCCCTTTCAGCAGATTTTGGGGTTTTAGCAATTCCCACATTTCCCCCCTTTGTTCGTGTTTTTCCAGAATCATTTCGCAATTCGTGTTGAGTTGTCGCGTCTTTCATCGGCGAACCTTCAAAAAGTTTCTGGGGAGTTGCGGAACCGGCGAGCTGACCGGCGGGGAGTCGGGGTTAGAGGAGTTGCGGGAGTGAGAGACGGCGGTGGCTTGGAGTTAGAACGCTTGGATTTCTTGGGGGACTGCAGGACCCTCTTCGGAGTCTCTGCCATTGCAGCTCCGACTCCGAGCGTGCAGAAACGATGGAAAGTAATTAGCGAAGAAAACATTCCAGACGGACAGAGAAAGAGAATTTAGGGGGGAAAATGGCGGGAAAATTGCTGTGGAGGGAAATCTGATACGGTAATAGGACTGCTCACAGATGGCCCAACTACCTCTACTTGGCCCATTTCCTCCGTCATAGAGTTTTTTTTAGTTCTTATTTTCAAGTGAAGATGAATATTACTAGACCGTCGTACTGAATGGCTCATCCGTGATCAGAAATTAAATATAAATGCTATATATCAACTAAAATGATCATAAATCAAATCTCAATTGTTTAGCCGGTCATGATCTCAACGATATAACGGTTTATCAAAAATCAGAATTATTTAACGGATCATAATTAAATATCAACAATATATTGGCCAACTATCGACGATATATTAATTAAGTGTCGCCATATAGCAATCAAATATTAACAACAACATCAACCAAATATCCAAAAACATTTTTTTAATAGTGTTGACAATGGTTTTTCTTTCAAATTTTGAAAGGTCTTTTATTTGATAATGAGTAAACTGCTGATTTTCCCCTTTGATTTTCACTTAGCTTTTGATTTCCCTCTAAACTTTTTAATTGGAAAATCAAGCACTTAAACTAATTTATTTGGCCAATTTCCCCCCACTGTTAATTTTTCATAGATTTCATCCAAATTAACGTTAACTTTTATCACATGTATACCACGTGACCCTTCTTTGAGGACAAAAGTGTCACTTCGTTAGACTTCAGACACAAAAAAAAAACTACAGAATCACATAGATTGCCATAGGTTGACAATCTAGAAATCTAGGGTTTTCAATTATTTTAAAGAACAAAGGGACCAAACTACCCTCAGATGTTGTACACATGCTTCCATTTAACAAAAATTTGGATGAAATAAATGAAAAACTAATAGCAGGGGAAATTGGCCAAAAAAATTAGTTCAAGTCCTTAATTTTCCAATAAAAAAGTTAAAGGGAAAATCGGAAGTTAAATGAAAGTTCAGAGGGGAAAATCGACAGTTTACTCTTTAATAATTGATACAAAAGGTTCATTATTTTCACATGGAAGTAGTTACGTTGACTAGAGCGGCTGTGTCAGCCCTTTGCATCCGAGTTCAAACCACCCTCCACCCCCATTTAACCCACCCCGTATTATTATTTTGGGGATCAAATTTTCCATACTTGTATAAAAAAGTAACCACTCAAAACTAATCCCTTTTTCCTCAAACTACACCAAAAAAAAAAAACCAAAAAAAAAAAAAAAACAAACAAACAACAACAACATAAAAACCTGTCTTAATACTGTTTTAAACTTAGCAATCATCCTAGCTCATGAGGATGGATGTTTGATAACTCAAAAATCTTAATGCGAAAAATAAGGGTCCCAAACTTAACTCAAAAAGGGGTCCCGTATCGACATAGCCACCGGGTCTCAAACTTTAACACAATTTCATATCGACAGCCTATGATTAGATCCTACGGAATACTAGATCAAAGTGCAGTGTACCGCTGTACTCTTCCCGGCCTCAGTTTCACTCCGGTGTTTATAAGGGCGGTCTGTATAAACACTATGCGAACCATGACTAAGCTTGCTGCGTAAACGATGATGTTCTCAACCACAAGGGCCGGCACAAAATGGCCCTTTCGTGGCACGCGAGGTAAGCTGCATTTAACCTAGCAATCAACCAAGAGAAGCAAACAAGTCAATACACAGTTATGTATATTACATAGTATGATGGTTTCCTCTGTACACCAATGGTGTCGAGAGAATCTAATATTACAATTCACAACAACGATCTTTGAAAGTAGGGAGTATTTGTTCTGTTCTTTCTTGCCTTGGAAGAACCATTAATGCGGGTAACGTAATAGAAAATAAAAATGTCAATGCTTCAACCAAAACTATGTTTGTATGTCATGTGAGGCCATTTTTTAACAGTTCATGAATAATTCCGCAATGGTTGATAGTTGATACGCTGACCTTATCGCATGGTTAAAAGATACAAACCGACAACATATAATTTTATTTATTAACTCGTTCAACTTTAATTTTACTAAATATAATTCAGTTAAAAGATGTTACATTAACAAAAAAGGTGAGAAGATGTACTTATCAACATCTGGTGTTGCCAAGGGATCATCCAACTCTTCTCTCTGTTCAACAGACAGGATAGTACCTCCCACAGTTGCAACATCTTGAACTCCTTCAACCTGAAAACAGAAAAATCCAAAAATACACTCAAAGAAAAGCAAAGAAGTTGCAATCGTTAAACTCCCACGTCAATTCCTTGTCAAGTTGTAGATGAAGTACTCTAGTACCAGCTAGCTAACTGAACAATATGGAAGACTACAAGTTGAAAGTTCTTTGAACCAACAATAGCAACAATCAGGATACATGCGAAACTGAATTTATAGACTTGCCTGTTGAGGATACTGACCATAGCCAGCATATGCACCGTATGCATATAATGATGGATCAGGAGTAGCCCCATAAGCATAGGCATCGTAGCCTTGTCCATAACCATAATATGCAGCCCATTGGTTTGGATCTACTTGCTGACCCCAGCTACCAGGTACATCCTACGATATGACAGTTTTTCAGGTTATACTTGACTATAAATTGTTTTTTATGCATCCGTGAGAAGATGTAACAAACTCGAGTTCTCTTTCATGCATCGTACATCAAGGAAAGAAGAAATATATGGAGAACAACACTCTCATCCAAAAAAGTAATCACCTGTTTCGCTGTTGGGCTCCTGCCCCAAGAAATACGGACTACTTGTTGACCAATCATCTTTCCCTGCATCCTTTGGATAGCTTCTTCAGCAGATGCCCTGTATGGACAGAAGTGAAACCAATAAACAACAAAAAGTAACATTTTGTCTTTCTTGGGGAAGTTGAAAGGCCTGAGAAAAACATTGCAAACATTTTCTTGCCTCTTTCCTTCATGCAATGCCCCTTGTTCAAGCAAAGGAGACACGTGACAGGGGCTAACATAAATAAGCCAACATTCTAACTCTAATCAGCTATGTATTTGGAACCAAGATGGATGGCGAACCATTTTTTTGATAAAAATAAAATAAAGAAAATGGAACAATCAAATGAAGGCTAAAATGCTAAACGAACCTTGTCCCAAACTGTACAAAACCACATCCTTTGCCCACAGGAATCTTGACATAGAAAATCTCTCCAAACTGCATAAAAGTTTGCTTGAGTTCATCCTCCATCACGTTAGGATCCAAGTTACCAACAAAAATCTGCATTGAACATAACCATGTAGATCATAAGAATAATAAATTAGACACAAAAACGAAATAAAGTAATACAGTTAAGCACATCAGACATACTGTAGTGTTGTTTACGTCATAATCTGCTGTTGGAAGCACTGGAACTGCTGGTGTAGTGTATGCTGGAACAGGATATACTGCTGCCAGAAAAATCCACAGGTAAGTGCATAGGATCAGGTTAACTTGACTTTTTTCAAGAGAGCATTGTGGAGACAATAGAAATAATACTACATAAACTTAATACGTGAAACCAAGTAGGAGCACGCCCTTCTGTCCACAACTTGAATTTATTTCTATATCGATATATGAAATGCCCTTACCTTTTGCAGTAGCATATTGTTGCTGAAAACCGGTGGTTTTCTTCGGTGTTGCTGCACTGATACGCATTGGTCTACTTGAGCAATACTGACCATTCATTTCTGACATAGCTCGGTTCCTTTCAGTCTCATCAGCAAACTTGACAAACCCATATCCCTTTGAGCGTCCAGTGTTAGGATCAGTCACAACCTTGGCACCTCTAACTGATGGATAATTAGTTCGAAAGGTTTCTTGCAAGGTATAATCTGTAACATCAGGGGCTAAATCGCCTACAAAAATAGAGTGCTCAGGCGCAGCATCAGGACGTCTTTCCCCAATACCAAAGGAAGCCCAGTTTAACCTAAAAGTTTGTTCAGTTCCAGGCATTTGTGTCCCATTGTAAGCATGAAGAACCCTTTCCGCTGCGGCATGAGAAACAAATTCTACAAACCCATAGCCCTCCGGCTGGCCAGTAATTTTATTACGTATTATCTTTATTGAAATCACCTGCATAAAGTAATCATATAAAAGTACGTAATAGCATCTCCTTTCAGCAGACTGCTATAGAATTGCATAATTAGTTTAATTAAGCCACCTATCAAGCTTGCTTTTTCTTTTTTGTGGATGGGAGTCAGGGACACAAAAACTTAAATTAAACCATATAAATAAGAAATACAACCAAAGATGGATGAGATGTATAAGCTGCAAAACTTAATTCTTTCAAAAACAATATCCACTGCCAGCACCTTATCATCAAAGACTATTATTTCATCCAAACAAATTTAAGCAGAATCCAAAACGAAACACCGCCAAAGGGTATCACCCTCTTATTTGTCCCAACTCCCAAATAAACCTCAACCAGGAAAAAAATAGTCTTGCCCAAACCCACTTCATTCAAGTACTTTCAGTAACCTAATCCAGACTTGGTAGTAAGCCAAAAAAATATGATCAGCACTCTCTACATTACTTCGCATAGGATACACCAACTTGCAAATTAAAGAAGTACAATGTCGTCTATTTGGTGACTACAAACCACACAACAATATGTACTTTAGTTGGTACATCAGTATTTCAAAATCAATTTATATGCTCTGGAATGGGATTAACTGGAACAAAGAATGAAAAGGGTGCAAGGAAAGACTTAATGAATAAGCTAAAATTTTCAGTCCATCCCGGGATCAATCAAATATTAACTAAGCCATGAGTAGACCTGACAATTTTGAAACTCTCTATGTCAAGTTCCTCCTAAATGAATGTTCCAAGAAATGCATGAGAAGGTGAAAGGAAGCAAGAACAGTAATCAGTAATTATGTCAAATCGCAAAGCTTAGCTACACAATAGAGATGCATAGGAGCAGACGAACATAAAAAAACTAGTGTACAGCACTGAAAATAACTATCTGTAGATTATGAACACTCAGGACTGCTGGTCGAGGGGAAGCCCAACAACGAAGTCTATCCCATGAAGATCCAGCCTTCTCCTCCCTTGCTCAATCAAACATCCTTCTACTCCTCTCCATCCCCACCACACAAAAGAGTACCGTGACCCCACATCTCCTAACACTAGAGAGATTATACCTCTCACAGTACAAGAAGCAGCTCGAATGGGCTTCTGGCTTCCCTAAACATCCACAAGATCAAAGGATCAAAGCAATAGGACAAAAAATCAAGAAGTGATCAGAGCTCTCAGCAGCACTTTTGCACATCACACACCAGTGTGGTAAGAGATACTAGTAAGGCTGATTCCTCTTAACCAGATCACAAGTGAACAGCCATACCTTGGGAGGTACCTTGGCCTTCCAAATTGCTTGAAAGGGCTCAATAAAGGGTGTAGATGAGTTGCCTATTCATTTTTACTCATTTTTATTATAAAATTCATACATAACTGATATAAGTAAAGGACCACAGATTGGAAAGATGAATCAACATTTGAAATATCTTCCCAACTGAAGTTTAGTGCAAGTAAACATAAATGAAGTCTATGAATTTGAATATTGGCATTTCTCCCACTCGCTGGTCCAAGTCATATTTCACACAGTATTTCAAATCAAAGTTCCTTATATCATCAAGTCCAAACACAGAGCAAAGATTGATCTAGGTTCCAGAAAGTAAACAATAAAGAAGATGTCAGCTAGCATAGATGGCAATTTCTCTTGATATCATGAATTAGGAATATAATTTCACATTCACCAGGGATTATGGAATGGCAGAAGACGCCCTTCCATTTCATATCCCAAAGAGTTAATAAACCACCAACGGGCCAACAAGTTAAATATCAGAAGAGCGGCCTTGCTTTCTTAACTCTTCTAGAAATAACCACAAATATAATCTAGTAAACTGAATAGAACAGTGGAAATCATACTCGCAAATTCAATTGGTCTTTACAAAAAAAATGGACTATTAATCATCTAGTGGTCACAGGACTCCAATTACAAAGTCACAACATCCAACATATCGTCATCCTCACTAAAAAATTGTCCAGTTACACAGTAGTTTCTTTTCCCCTTGTTTGAGTTACAACGGAAGGGAATCAAACCCTTCACCCAAGCCTAATCCAAACCCATTTCCCACCCACCCTCATCACTTGCGCTAACAAAACAACAATATTCAGCTCTAAAGGCGATAAATTTCCATTTCTTGTAGGCTGCTCAATGCCCTACCCACCATATACCTATAAATTAGCCCAAAATATGTATTCACAAAATTCATGCTTTATCAATAACCAAAGCAAACAATAATATATCAATCAAAGACTTGTCCTACATCAGTTCAGTCTGTCATTGACTCATTGTAACACATATATATTCATCCCTAGAAGAAAGCAATTCCAGGCAACCCAAAACGACACGATGCAGTAAGCAAAACGCAAAATCAAGAGGGAAATACGTTTTTTATTCCAAGTGGATTATGGTCACTAAACTCAAAATTTCCCGTAAAACCCTAACGGATAGTATACAAATGAAGAGAGAGAGAGAGAGACAGACCTCTCCGGTGTGAGCAAAGCAGGTATTGAGGTAGTTTTCGTCGACCCAATACTGTAAATCGCCAATCCAGAGGGTTCTGACCTCCTCCACTGAAGTTGGCTGATTATGATGCTGGTACCCCTGAGACGCCATCGTAGGAGCCGCCGCCATCATACTACTCAGCGGCTGAAGCTGAGCGCTCATCATTTTTCTTAGTTTCTGAAACTATGCTAACTTGGAACCACTGCTTTTCTGCCGGCAACCAGAACAAAGACGGACCCAGCAGCACTCAGGGATAACAACTGTTACGACAGCGTTCTGTTACCCCGACTAAATACACACTCCGTTTTTGCACTTTGCTCAACCGTGGGTGGTGGTCATTGATTTCCGTTGAATTAGTTTGGTTTAATTTATCTAAGATACAAATTTTAAAATTTAAATTCTTATTAAAAGGGATGAGCATCACTCTCATTCCAAAATTAGATCGAAAAATGCCCGAACTGAAAATCTCGAAACCTTAAGTACGCGGAGCTGAACCGATCCCGAAAGTTTCGATTTAGGATTCAAACTCATCTATGTAATTTTTTAGTAATCTCAAACCGAACCGAAAATTTTATATATATATATATATATATTTTTACTTTATAATTACAAATTACTTGGATTGTTGATGGTTAAGATTCAATCTCAATCGTCCATTGTAAACCTATTCCCTCAGACCTCTCTAACTCTCGAATCCATCTTCCATTCAAACTTAAACCTAAGTACCTAACCCTCTCATCTCTCTCGAATCTCGGCTCCGCTCCTCCGTCCACCTTCTTCGATGCGAATCCGGCCAGCCACAAGCAAGCACACCTTCTCCGACACACATAGAGAAGTAAGCACAGATTCTCCGACACACACAAAGAAGCAAGCACACCTTCTATGACGTGAATCCAACACAAATTGAGTCCCAAATTCCAAGTAAGGGTTTCTGATTTTGGGTGGGTTTTTGTTGTTTTCATTTGCAGTCCAATTGCATGTTGATTTATGGATTTGTGATTTGATAGGGTTTCGGGTTGGGTGGATTTTGAATTAGGTTTAGGGTTGCAAGTTGGGTTTAAGGTTGCAGATCTTTGGGAGGGTTTCAGGGTTTAGGTTGCAAGTCAAGCCCAATCCTAAAGTGACTCGAAATCTTAAATTTTTTTCGAGCATCTTGTTTTGGGAATCCCAAGTGTTTGGCTCAGTTTCAAGATATAAAATCGCAACCTGAAATATTTTGGTTTGGGACTCGAGTTGGAGGTTTTGATTTGGGATCCCAACCCGAACCACCTTTAGCGATAATGCTCAGTGACAAGTGAGATAAATTATTAAGTAAGTCACTTAGCATTTCTAATGGAAACGTCAACAGATAAATTTTAAATGTTAATTTGACGACTGACGTGGCAATGTCGAATTTTTTCTTCCTCCAACCCATATGTTTTTTTTTTTTTAAATCATATTTGTAGGACTTATTTAAAAAAAATAAATAAATGGAATAAATTTTCAAAATTAGTCAGACCCACATAATAAAATAAGGTTAATCTTAGTTTACTATCTTGAAGTTTTTTTATTTTCAACATTTCATATGTCAAGTTTTTTTCGTCTTAATTTAGTACCTAAAGTCATACATTCGTTAAGTTATCTGTTAAAACAACCGTTAACCTATAACGAGACGCCCATGTGGATAATGACTGGATGACACGTGTTAATATGGACCAACGTGAATATTAAACAATTAAAAAAATTCTTTTGTCTTCTCCCTCCCTCTTTCCCAGCACATCCTCCTCTTCCTCCTCGTAAATCTCATCTCACTTGCTCAAGATCCACAAGAACACCACTTCCCTTTGTAAAATCCCCCAAAACCATGTTCATACCAAAACCCACCTCCAGATTCGTCTTCTCTACCCTCACCCTCCTACTCCTACTCCATTTCACAACCCCATCAAATCCTCTAAACCCCAAAACCCCATCACAAACGAAACCGAAGACGGAATGACAGCACCGTCGGGAGCGGTTCCGGCTCTAACATCAAGAGGAGCAGTGACAAAGAATAGAAAAGCGAGAATGGGAGGATATGGCGTCATGGCGGGACTAGGTGTTCGATCTGGACCTCCTGATCGACGACCCATACACATTTTGTTTAGATCCAATGGCGTTGACGCCGCCGTTGTGGGTTTGTACTGTTTTTCCCAAATTACTCCACCATTTTGGGGAAGCTAGGGTTTTACATTGAGGATTTGTGAGGGAGTGCCATAAGAGGAAGGGCTAAGACCTAGGTGCTTCAATCCGATCCAAATTTTGTGACATTTTCATAATCTCTGTCATTTGGTTGTGTGGAGGAAAAGAATACAAGGAGGGAGATAGTTGTGTGGAGGAAACTGGCATTTGGTTGGTGGAAGGTTAATTATGCTGGTGCATAGAGAGAAGAGACGGCGATTGGTGGTACGGGTTGGGTGATTAAAAACAGCAGTGGTTGGTTCCAATTGGGAGGAGGTCATGGTGGAGTGAGGGCAGCCTCCAGTTTAACCATCGAATCTATGGCGGTGAGGGAGGCCTTATGGGCCTACGTTGAGAAGGGAACATGTAATTGTGGAGTCCGACTCCCTTAACCTCATCTGCTGACTCCTTAACCTCATCTTTGTGCTAAATGGTAAAGAAATATATGATGCTGCCATTGAAATTTATTAGCACTATAATCAGGCCTATAAATATATGTGCATCCACCATAAAATACCATATCAAAATCGTGTTGAAATGCTTATTGAAATAATAGAATCAAAGTAAGATTAATATAAATTTTTTATTTACAAAGAGCCAGATTGAGATTGTTGTGGGTTTTAAAAAGTTACTACCGGTCATTAATTCTTAAACGGAACACTAATTATTTCTGAAAATGAAAACGGGTATTACATTATTTCTGAAACTAAAACAGTACTACACTATTTATGAAACTGAACACGAGTACTACACTATTTCTAAATTGAACACGTGTAGTACACTCTTTCTGAAACTGAACACGAATATTACACTATTTTTGAAACTGAACACGAGTATTACATTATTTCTAAAACTGAACACAAGTATCACACTATTTATGAAATTGAAAACATGTACCACACTATTTATGAAACTGATTGCGAGTATTACACTATTTCTGAAACTAAATAGGGGTATTATACTATTTATGAAACTGAACTCAAGTAATATACTATTTTTGAAACTGAATATTGGTACTATCAATATAAAATGTATGCACATAAAAATCAAAGTTTATAATAACATGAACCTCCTCTCTTGGCAACTTCAACCAAAACTTCAAATAACCAGAAACAAAAATTTCACAACCAAAATATTATAAGAGGCGAGAAAACTATCTTGTAATCGGTGACACCACCTGATAAGTACATAATGGGCAAATTGTACTATATAAACACATGATAATTTTATCTATTGCACCATTGAGACCTTTAAAATAATATACTTGTTGCCCGTAATTTTCACTTACAAATAAACATGAATACTACTAAACACAATGACATTAGCAAGACAAACCAAAGTTAGCTGAAGGTCTAAACTCAAAATAATAAGAAATATCCAAACCAAAGCTTAAAGAATAATATTTATTTGGTTAAAGTTTCACTCAAGCTTGACAGAATATATAAAATCAAGTACAAGCTCTGTCACCCTAATGCATGTAAACTCAAAACTTCGATTTCGATAACTCGAAAGGCCGCAAATAGAGAGAAAAAAAACAAAAAACAAAATGTAGAGCCGTGCCGCACACAAATAGCTCTTGGCAATTTTGAGATAACAATTCACAACCAAAGGTAAAGCTGATAAGGTTGTAAACACGAAAAATTCCTGAAACAAGAACACGTGTACAAAATATATTTTGTATTAATTAATGATTTTGGGGTTACAATCTCTTTGTAATTTGATCCTCTGATTCGATCTCTGTAAGGTGTTGATTTGTGGATGTGCGATTGATCCAAGGGCCGTCGAGGCTTGATCTTGGATGAACAGTTTGAAGTTTCTTCAAGGGCCGTTGGGGCTTGATCCTGAAGGTTGAGGGAAGTTTCTTCAAGGGGCCTTCAGGGCTTGATCTTTGAAGGTTGATGAACAGGTCTTCAAGGAGGCTTTTGGGCTTGATCTTGAAGGTTGATGGATGAGCGGATCTTCAAGGGCTTTTGGGCTTAATCTTGAAGAATGATTGGATACGTGGATTTGTTGAGGTTGTTGATCCAAAGGGCTGTTGGGGCTTGATCTTAGGATGAACGGATGATGAACGATGAACACTTTCTTCAAGGGCCGTCGGGGCTTGATCTTGAGTTGGTGAAAGTTCTTCAAGGGCCGTTGGGGCTTGATCTTGAATGAGGATTTGACGAAGAACGAAGAGTGCTTTCTTGATCCTTCGGGATTTGCTTGAGAGCTTTAGAGTTTCAAGGCTTCAAGGTTTTGGTGTGATGTAAATTCCTCTCCTTTTTCTCTTGATGGAGAAGCCTATTTATAGGCTTTGAGAGTGAATCACCACCATCCATTTTTTTGGTGAAGTGAGTAGATGTTGTAGGTGAAATAAATAGAGTTGGTAGGTGAAGTAAGTATGTGAGGTTGGTGAAGTAAGTGGAAGTTGTAGGTGAAATGAGTGTGTGATGTAGGTGAAATAAATGGAAGTTGTAGGTGAAATTAATGTGTGATGTAGGTGAAATGAATAAATGTTGTAATTTTAATACATTGGTTAACATTTATTTCACTGAAATTTCGGTGTCTACAAAAGTTTTCTGAATTTTCAATTAATTTTGGTGGCCATAGGAAAGATTGATGAACTTTAGATATTGATGGTGGACTGACATATATAAGAGAAATAATAATAATAATCACAAAAACAAGTTGTGCTCTCAAACCTAACGAGGTCTTCTCGAAACGTGGTTCTAGTTCAACCATGGATCTGTCCACCCGTCCATATAGTAATATAGCATCCTGCGGGATCTGAAATACAACGCCATCATCGACAAGTGAAAGCCTGTGGATATCAGGAAATTGAATTTGATCTTGAGGTTGCCGGAGATTGTGGATGCGAGCGCTTTGGAAGACGTGGATGGCTTTTGTGGTTGCAGAGACGGTGGGTTTATGAGGTACTGAGATGACGTCGTGGCGGACATGGAAGAAGAGGAGGAGTGCAGGCAGGGAGAGAGCAGACGATCTCCAGATGAGAAGAACACCCGTGATGGAAACGGAGAACATAAACGGCCAATACTGACGGTAGGGTAAAATTGGAAGCTCAATAAATTATTTATTTGGGCCAGTCTTTATTGGGCTGGTTTGATATTGTGTTTTGTCCTAACCATTAAATAAAGTTATTCTATGGTATTTTTAATAAAATTCAAAATATTGAAGCCTTTTTCATTTGTTTTCTTTTTTTTTTTTTTAAAAAAAAGGCTTATTAGTCGAAATGTCCCCTGAAACTGCTATTGAGCCTCATTTGATCCCCTGAAACTGACATTTTCATTTTTTTTTTGTCTGACTTTACCTACTTCCAATACTGGACCCTTAAATTTAAGGGTATTTTAGATATTTTAGTTTTTACTCATTTATTTACCTCTAGCCTACACATTAAACAAGTCACAATTTTATTTTTGACAACTCTAAATCAAACGCATAAATTTTGGGTTTTTTTTTAAAAAAAATAAATTATTCAATCAATAGAAAATTTTCGAGCAACAAATCATTGTATCAACCAAAATAAGGGTTACATTTGTTTGTAAAGTCGAAACTTTGCAATTAAGCTATCCTATCCAAAATACTTCTCAAACCTAAAAAATCATTTACAGCAAATGTGCACAGTTTGAAACAAAAAATTTCACATTGTTGAGCACTGATTCCACTAGGCATGAGCTTGTTCAAATTATGCACATTTGCTTTAAATATTTTTTTGGTTTGGAAAGTATTTTGGTAGGATAGTTTCATGGTATAATGATTTTATTGTATGAATATTTATCAATTGCAAAGTTTCGAGCTAATACATGGATGTCTTGCAAGTGAAATAACTTTACGAACAAATGTAACCATTATTTTGATTGATACAATGATTTTGTTGCTCGAAAATTTTCTATTGATTGAATAAATTATTAAAAATGCCCAAAATTTATGCATTTGAAGTAGAGTTGTCAAAAATAAAACTGAGACTTGTTTAGTGTGTAGGCTAGAGGTAAATAAATGTGTAAAAACTAAAATATCTAAAATACCCTTTAAATTTACAGTCCATTAACAGAAGTGGGTAAAGTGAGACAAAAGAGTTGAAAATGTCAATTTTAGGGGGCAAATTAGACAAAACCAGTTTCAAGAGGTAAACTGAGACTCAATGGTAATTTCAAGGAGCATTTCGACTAATAAGCCTAAAAAAAATAAACTAAAAACATTTTATTCTAAACCTTGCGTGACAATGTACTTCGTTGCATAATATTAAAAGCAACAAATTACTTCGTCGTGCAGATTTCTAAACAAAAACAATTTCATAATTAAATAACATTAAAATTACTTGACTTTTGTTTGAGGTTTACTCGACGAAGGCCTTTGTCACCATAAAATCTATGCAATGACATGTTTTCGTTCCCTTGTAGTTTATGCGACGAAGCTATTCTTCGTCGTGCAAATGCTTTTTTCATGAGCTTTGCGTGACAACACTTTTGTGACAAAGCCTTCGTTGCTTAAATTATTAATGGACGAAAATTGTCCTTTTGCGACAAAAACTTTGCTTTGTCGCAAAACGTGTTAATTGTAGTAGTGAGTTTTGACTACGAAATTTGTATAGTCAAGATACATTATTTGTAATCTCATCCCCGCACAAAAAAATGCAAGTATTATCATGTAGTTAATACCAAATGTGTTTAAAATATAATATATAGAAAACTAGATTACCGTCTTTGAAAAATATTTAATTTTCATTATAACCTAATGTTAAATTAAATTTTGAATGATAAAAAAAAAAAAAAAAAAAATCCAATCTGACCACGATTGATAAAATAAATAAGTGATTAGATTCCTTTTTTGTGATTATATAATCTATGTTAGAGAGAGAACAATCTACATGAAACGAATTCATTGTCATGTGATATCCTGATCTAATCCTACAAAGCCAAATGTTGAGGAATTTACATATATTAATGCTTTATTAGACCGGAACACCGTGTGACGGTAAATCTGTTCTATGTAAGTTAATCTCTTATTAGAAACGTGATTATATTTCTCTTTTCGTTTGGAAAAAGAATAGTGACCATTAGAAAATGTCAAAACGCATGCACGTCATGTAATGATGAGTTCCCTTTGTAATAGCACCACATGGAGCGTTTGAAGCGGCTTCCTGTTCGCTTCTCAGACTCTCACGCTGTGTTCTCGTTTCGTTGTGACCCCAAAACGGTCTCCTCTCTGCCTCCCGTTGCATCTGTGTCTCGTCTCCATACTCAAAGCCAAACAGCATTAGCAGCTGCTGCTGCCGCCGCAGCGCCTCACAATCCATGGCCATCCCAGCTATAGTTGCGATTGTCCCCATCGGCGTTCTCTTGGTACTCTCGGGCCTCATTGTTAATCTCTTGCAGGTACGTATCTGATGACATTAATTAAATAACTAAAACTTGCTTCACAAGGAAAATAAATTTGCCATCATTTCTTATTGTTGCATGGATATTGAATGACCCAATTGCATGTTAAGGAGAACGTTGAGATTTTTGAAGCCTAACATATGCCACAACGCATGATGTGAAATAAGAATTTGTGGTTATTCAATGGCTTTATTTCATCACGTAACAAAGAAATTCGAGGTTTCAACCCGTCACATAATTTTGATAAAATGGGTGAATAGTAATACTGATGTTAGTGCTGGGATCTCAAGAACCGACTATAATTTGCATTCATTAATCAATTTGCTCTAAAGCACTATGGAAAGTTTTCTAATTTAACTGGAAAAAGTTGCAAGGATGAATTATCAGAACACTTATTTATATCTAAATTAGAAAATTTTCCATAGTGCTTTAGACCTTCTATCTATTCATCACCATCAGAAAAGAATGACTTTTGGCTCAACATATGGCATCCTTGCTGCATAATTAAGGTCCTCCACTTCCATGCCAAACTTACACGCACACATAGACGCATACAAGAATGTTCAAATATGTAGCTTTGTGTAATTTTACGGAAGTGTACTGTTCTAAGTTGCTGGGTAAAAATCCAGTGGTTAGTTACAAACATATCATTGACTGCAGATGACACTATACCGCAATGATAAAAAGCAATCAAGTCTATGCATTTTGGTGTGGGTTCGATTGTCACTGATCCCCCTCCCTTTTGCAACTAATATGTAATAACAATTTAACCCACTACAACTATAGTTTGTAAAAAAAAAAAAAAAAAAAAAGAAAAAAAAAACAGAAAAAGAAAAAAAAAACTCGTCATTGACTTACATGCTCTATAGATCGTCCCATTTATCCAGTGGCTTATAACATTGTTTTTACCTCACTAAACTAATTAACGGTGTTTTCCATTGATTATTCAATATGCGCTTTCAGATAGTGTTTTCCATCCTTGTTCGTCCTGTATCAAAGAGTATGTATAGAAAGATCAACAAAGTAGTAGCAGAATTGCTGTGGTTGGAACTCATATGGCTCATTGATTGGTGGGCAGGCATCAAGGTGTGCTTCTTTCTTCTAGTTGTTTATGTTCATGCCCTTTATGTCTCATTTTCTCAACCATATAACGGATGTATCTTTTAGTCAATTGTAACCTTGTCGAAATCAATACATACACATCTTTGGAAATTTTCATCTTTGGAAATTTTTTTAGTATGCTTATAATTTGTGGGGTTGACCCTATTGACCCTGCGAGCATTAAGCATTCCCGTGTTTAATGGGTGTACTTGGGTTTTAGATTTTAATCAAGGTCTAACTACAGTTGGAACTTCTGCTACAGGTTGAGTTGTATGTAGATTCAGAAACTTTTCAATTAATGGGTGAGGTGACAATTATTAATATTTTGATGGCATTTACATTTACAAATCTCTCACGTCGACTGACTGTTGCCTTGTTTGAGGAATTTCCAGGTAAAGAACACGCACTTCTCATTTCCAATCACAAAAGTGACATTGATTGGCTTGTCGGATGGCTTGTAGCTCAGGTGCTTATCTTTCCAAATATATCACTAGCAGTCACTTTTATGATGTTAAACAAGCATACTAACTGTTGACAGTATTGATTTAATTTTTTTAACAAACAATATTATCTACTCTAAGAGAAAGGAGGGTGGACGAAACTTCACAATGGATTAGTAATAATCTGATTCAGCTGTTGACAGTATTTTTAAAGCATATAATTTTCTGGCTTCATAAAAAGCAAGATACCATCATAGGGTCTGCGATCTTCCTGCCTCCCTTTGTTGTACTTCATCTGTTAACCTCAAAATACTTTTCCACAAAACCATCTACTCACGCTGTCTCTTGTGTGTTTTTTGTTCTTTTTCCTTATTCAAAACACCTCAGACCTCACCCTTATCATGAAAATGGATTTCAAGTAAATTAAGTTGGCAGAGTTAGAAATTTATTAACCTCTTGCGTCTTTTTATTTCTAGTTCATTTATCTGTATTAATATGTTGTAAACAGCGCTCAGGTTGCCTTGGTAGCACACTAGCCATCATGAAGAAAGAGATAATGTTCATCCCAGTGAGTTTTTACTCAGTATGTATCTTTCCGTTCCTATGAAGTTAGTGAAGGATTTATGTTGTATGTATTTAGTTATGCTTTTTGTAATTGGGATTTAAGAAAACCAGAATAAGGGCTGAAGTATCAATTAGGCCAGAGTAAGTTATTTTCATTGCAAACTATGATTTATAAACTTTTTTTTTTTTTTTGGATAGAACGAATTCGGTTATTTAGTTGAATTCTTGTCACTCTCCTCAATCCAATTGCTATCAACTTGTTGCAATTCCCCTTCTTTTACTCATTAATGTAATTTTGCAAAGTTAGTAAGGGTTGATAAATGGTACATGCACACAGGTCATAGGTTGGTCAATGTGGTTTTCTGAATATGTCTTCTTGGAAAGGCGATGGACGAAAGATGAAAACACGTTGAAGGTATATTTAAATTTGTTTATATGCATATATTTGACACAGTCTTCTTCTTTCTCATGGTATAACTCACGGGTTCTTCATTACAGTCAGGTTTCCGAAGACTAGAGGACTTCCCCGTCCCATTTTGGTTGGCTCTCTTTGTAGAAGGAACGCGATTTACACAGGCAAAGCTAATGGTAGCTCAAGAGTTTGCAGCTTCCAGGGGGTTGCCAATTCCTAGGAACGTCTTGCTTCCACGGACGAAGGTAACTATAATGTGTTTAAAAGTGAAGTTTGGCAGAACTGCTATTTTCCAGATACTTTTAACGGAGCGTTAAAATAAATCAAAGAGCAATAATGCAAAGATGATGCCTTGCCATGCAGAACTGTTGAGATGTATGTTTTTAGCTTCATTATCTTTTCTTTTTCTGAATTTTAATTTTCGTACTTGCAGGGGTTTGTTTCATCAGTAAGTAACATGCGCTCATTTGTTCCGGCAATTTATGATTGTACAGTGGCCGTCCCCAACAATCAGCCACCACCTACATTGTTGAAAATATTAAGACGGCAATCTTCTGTGGTAGGGCAACATAACTCTTTCTGCATATGCTACTTGTTATGAACTTGTGATTAGTTGTTATTATTAACCATTTGTTGCTACTGCAACATTAATCTCGTGTGGAGAACATCACACTTTCGGTAATCAATCTACCTTCCGATGTCATTTTATCTGTTTTAAGATTCTTTTCAAACTACTCCTTCAGTATACGACCACATTAGTTGAATCGGGTCATGTAGGACGTACTTGTGAGCTGTAACCACAACATGTAATTGGACGAATGAATTGAAATTATATGAATTTTATGCATACATGACGTGAAATGGTTATTAGTATATAACCACAATAAACACTTAAGGATGCAACAAAACTAGGAAAAGAAAGGAAGATACAAAGTACTCATGGATATACAAAAACTAAGCAGTACAGACATGAAAAATGGCCTGAACATGTCGATGTATCCTTCTGCATGGTCCTGCTTATGGTGTTTATGCTTATGTTAAAAAAACTGTATCCATTTTGCATGTAGAGCTAAGGCCAACAGTTGTGGGAAAAGGTTCCAAAATAATGTTACTAACTATAAGGAGTTCCGATTGTTGCAGGTAAAATTACAAATCAGGAGACACTCAATGCGGGAGTTGCCAGAAACTGCTGATGGAATTGGACAGTGGTGTAAAGATGTGTTTGTTACCAAGGTATAGTATGGTCATTGATACAACCTTTCTTTTCTTTTCTCTTCTTATCTGGAATTTTCTTATGCTTGAAAACTTCTCATACAAGCAATATTTGGTGAAAGGGGTGTTAGAATATGAGTATGAAACTGAATATTATAGCTGGTTGTAGTGTTTCAATTGATATAGAAAAGTCTTGCTAGAAAGCTTAAAACTATCCTAATTCTTGTAGGATTGTAATTCAGATATGATTTGGATTCATAGTTGGTATCCTATGATGTTTCTAATAGGAGAATTATTAGGATTAATCTATAATAAAAAGTGGCCACTGCTCTCACAAAATATACGCTCAATATTGAACTAAGACCTATTGTTAGTTTGAGTACTTTTGGTTTTGCAAGAGAGAAGGTGCACTGTTTAGAAGTCTGATTTGGCTTCTTCTTCTATTGCTTTCACGGGTTAGTTTGTTATTGTGTTTATTGTATTGTGATTTTAATGCTTGTATAAATTTGTGGTTCATGAGCTTAATCTTTTAACTTATGTTTTCGATAAGTTTAGTCTTACAAGGGGAACTGAACAACGAACCTCAAGTGCAGATCGTAACCACTTGAGCCACAATGCCCTTCCTCGTGACTATATATTTGATGTTTTTTTCTTCTTTTTCAACTTTCCAACTACCAGGATGCCTTATTAGAGAAGAACTTTGCCAAAGGCTCATTCAGTGATCAGCAACTTCAAAACATTGGCAGACCTATCAAGTCCTTAATTGTAAGATTCTTCAACTGACTAAATTACCATTTTTCTCTTTATTACTCTCTTTCAATCATGGAGGAGGAGGTTTCAAACTCAGTGTGCAAGGGGGTGGATGTGATACACTGCCTTGACTAACTAGCCTAAGTCACGATTACTTCCTCTTTCTCGCTCTACTTCCATATTTTTTTGTTACAACTATATAGGTCGTCGTATTCTGGTCGATCCTCCAGGCCTATGGAATTTACAAATTTGTGCAGTGGTCTGCCCTCCTAACCTCATGGCAAGGCATTGCATTTTCAGCAACATTCTTGGTTCTTATTGGAATTATCATGCAAGTTCTCATCCAGTCATCCGAGTCGGAGCGTTATACACCTCTAACAGTACCCCCAAAAGACCCAGCACAGCAGCGACTCATTCAGAAATGATCTTCAAGGATATATATACATATATGAAAAATTAGTAACCGGTCCTTAGTTACTAAGATTCATTAACTGAGGCCTTATTAGTTTTCAGATTTTGATCGAAGTCTCTAGCATTAATTTATTTGATTAATGAATTAATTTACATGAAAGTTGCATAATTTTTTAAATTGATATTAATTGATTTAGGGTTTTAATACTTAGACCTTTATTAAACTCTTAATTAATTTTCAATTCAAAACATTTCCAAAATAAAAAAATTAGAATAAGTTTGTGCCCACTTTTTTTTTTTTAAAAAAAAAAAAACCGGGGACAACTTATCCATCCATTCTGGGAGCCGGGAAGACACAGAGGCATTTCAGCCTCCCTTGGCCACAAGTTTGGCTTTCGCACCAGCAGCGGGTTTCAAACCCAAGACCTCCAATTTTTAATTTGAAGAAAGCCTCGCAATCCGTCATTTACTACTGGGTCACTAGCTCGTGGTTTGTGCCCATTAATTTTTTATAAAAATATTTTCAATTTTTCAATTTTTTTAATCTTAAATGTAACCATTCTTATATTTCAATTTATTATATGTAAAATGTAACATTTTATTAATATAAAATGTGCACATTCTTTTTTTGTCTAAAATCCATTCAATTTTTTTTTTTTTTCTAATCCATTTTATAAGTTGATATGATTACATTCATTTACATTGATTTGAGAATGTATTCATATGAAGTTTAATCAAGGAAATTTACTAATGTTATTAAGCCTAATGACTATTTTTGTTGGTGTGGTGGTACATGTTTTGGTACAATAATTTTTTGATTAATTTTAATGAATGTACCCATATATAATATATTTGGAGAGTATAATTATCCTTTAATATTTTCTCATAAATTATAGCTTTTATTTAAAATCTCATTAATATAAACAACTACAAATTTCAAATTTTAATTTAAAAAAATATAATAACCTACATAAAAAACATTATTACATTAATGTTAGGGACTTCGATAAAAAACTGAATACCAACAAGGTTTTAGTTAAAGAACATTGACAATCAGGGATCGCATCCAAAGTCTTCCATATACATATATACAAGGGTTAATAAACTGGACCCACATAAGTGATGGTCGCAGTTTTTAATTGGAATCCGGTCCTCCCTGGATCCTCTTTGTGAGGATTCCAGGGATCCATGAACCATGTCCATTCATCGTACATTGTGCGGTCAGAAATCATTTTAAATATTTTTATTTAAAATTAAACACAAACAGTACCTGACAAAAATTGATCACACAATGTACGATGAATTGATATGATTTACGGATCCCCAAGATCCTCACCAAAAGGATTCCGAGAGGGTCCTGGTTTTAATTGGCACCATTATGTGAGTGAGGCTAGAGGGACTACATTTTAATTCTAAAAAAAAAAAAAGAGAATTGTTATTTGCACTCCAAAAATCTCATTTGGCATTCCAAACTTTCCATAATTTGAAATAAAAATACACTTGGGAGGAGTGTAAAATGAGATTTTTAGAGTGCTAATAACAGTTCAAAAAAAATAAAAAATAAAGCTATAGAAATCATATTACGTAAACCATATCTAAATCATCTTTCAAATAAATGTATAATTCACAATACATGCAAGTATCACCTATATATTAAAGAGATGGTTCAAATGGATTACAACATGTTCTTGACTTCACAGATAAAAGATCTTGCAAAACTCAATAATTATTTTGTCATATTCACACAATTGGCAACCTAATTTGGTATCGAATTCGTCATCCATGAGATTCGAACCTAAGACCTCTCACTTCCAAATGATGAGGAATATCACCAGACTGTAATACCGATTCATCTATTTTGTTTATAGTTTTTAACTTTTATTTTTTATGAATAAGTAAAGTATATGGAGAAAAATAGGACGGAGAAGAGCGATGCACAGTTCCTTAAAAAAAAAAAAAAAAAAACTAGCCTTTTGCCAATTGGCCTTTTAATTTATTATTCAAATAACTCATTTATAATTTTATTAAAAATTATTCAAAAAAGAAATGAAGCAAACCAAGAAATCATCCGCTACCGTGGGAGTTTTTTGTTTTTGTTATTTCATTTTCCCAAAATTTTGAATTTTAAATTCATTTTAAAATTAAAATGTAATGAATTACTTTAACTCTTTTTGGTTCAATTGTAATTTTTGAAATTCTTGAAGGGCAACTTATGGTATTTCAAGTGTTTCCCCATTTTGAAAATATATAAATATAAACTATCCTTTCCATATCATTTACGCTCATGCAAGAGACCTCTTTTTAATCACGGGCACTACTAAAAGACGATTGTTTACCATCCATTTGGTTGTCTGAGCAAATTATTATGTTCACAATCACCGCCCATTTCTCCACCATCTTAACTTCTTGTATGTTTAGAATGACTATGTTTTTTGGATTCTTTTGTAGTACATAGCTCCCCGAGCTCATTGAAAGAAACAACTTTGTATGTACTGTCTACAAAAAAGGGACGTCGATTTCTCCACCTTTAATTATGTCAGATCCTAAGCATATTTAATCCGGACATAAAACAATAAAAACAAAAACATACAGCATAATTCAAAAAAATAAGAGTCCGTTTGACAACCTAAATTTTTAGTTTTTAATTTTGAGAAATGAAATCATTTAGTAATGCGGTTTAGTGATATTTCTATTTAATTGTAAATAAGAGATTTTAGATTCAAATTTCGTGAATGACGAATTCGATACCAATTTATTCCACAGCCCTTTTGGGAAATAATAACCACACACTTGTCTCTCCTACTACACACACGTCATTCTTATATAACCAGTGCATGAACAAATGAAACAAAAACCATGACCAAGATTAAATAGATGTGTACTGGAGTGTTGACATCATTTCTCTTTGAATTTTTGGTTTTCAATTTTCAAATTTATTTTGAAGGATTGAATAAAGGAAATTTAATTGGTAATTGTTTTCAGTTTTCAATAGTGAACTTGTAATTATTAGAAACTATCTATCCGCTGATTATCTAATGTGGACTTTGTGGTTCCTTGTTTATTGATTTTCCCTTCACGTTTTGGTGTTCCAAATGTCACCATGTTTGTAGAGGATTCTTAGGATTAGGGCGTGACACTAATTCTTTCATTTTTTGAGCGGAATGATTGAAATGGATAAGTTTCTTTAATGAGTAATTTATATTCTACCTTCAAGAGTTTCATGTTCTAATTCGATCCCAGACAACAAGACCTTAGTGAAAAATAAAGAAAAAGAAGTGCAAAATGATATTTTTAAGACGTTTATAACAATTTTCAAAAGTTAGTGTTCAGATCAAATGTTAGAAACTAAATTTGCCGAATTTTTAATACCCTTGTCCTTAATCGCTTGACTTCAAATGAGTTTGCCTAATAAATACGCAAAGCTTCCCTATAGTAGCTAGGCTAGCTAGAGCTGTTACATCCAAACGTCTTACTCTAAGCCAAAACAAACGTTTCCTGGCCGCAAGGTAAAGAAGAAGAATCTTAAAAAATAATTCATGACTTCCAAGTCTTCAATCGATCGACATATCAATCCATCACTCATCGATCGACTCATATTTTTTTTTTATTTTTTTATTTATGCTTTGCATGAGTTGTGTCTATAAAATGAGTTTACTTCTCCACTCTTAATTATCCGAGAGCTATAAAACAATATTTCCTACAACCAGAAAAACACTGTGACATGAAAATGGAATCTTGGTTGTCCAAGTTTACCTGTTTACATCATCTTCTTTTGCTATTACTCAGTGCTACTCACTGTTTTTCATTTGTGTAGACGTAGATACAGACACTTTGCCACGCTGACGAGCACTCGTTCTTGTTATCCAAAAGTTGCATCTTGGACTCGAGAAGGAGATCAAAATAAGAATAAGAGTAACTGTTTTTCGTGGGATGGTGTTGAGTGCCGTGCGGAGTCTGGCCGTGTGTAAAACCCCATCCCCGTTTTTAAAAATAGTTTTGGTTTTTTATTTAAGAAGGATCTTGGTGAGCCTAAGGGGCCCACCCCCTGATTTGTCCCCTCGGTTCCTTTCCCTTTTCTTTCTTTTCTGATTTTTGTAACACTCTCTCTATCTGTCTCACTACAGCTTTCCCTTTTTTCTCTGAAAACACACACACACACATAGAGCAACCATCACCACCAGCACCTGGGCTTGAGACCTCAAGAACCTTAGGCCAAGCACGGCCCTCCACCGTGACAGCCATGGTGCAAACTTCCTCAACGAACTCCGGTGACTTTCGGGGATTTTCCGACGTAGGTAAGTTTCGAGACTCCTTTGATCTTCCTTCTTGTAGTCTGCATTACTTGGTTAGTGATTAAAATAGCTTTGGTGAAGGTTTTAGCACGAAAAACAACACGAGGGGCATTTTCCAAAAATCTGGAAACTTCAAAATCATGGTCATTTGGCCATCTTTCAGGCCATTTTCCGGCCAAATCCGGCCATCACTCAGTCCCCACTTTCTCTTCTCCACATTCCTAACTACATTTTGGCTTTTGAATCACTCAATTTGGTTAAACAACGAAGAAGTTACTAAGCTTTGAAAATTGTCCAAACATTTGTTGAGAAGTATGATTTTCGTTTTGAATCACTCGATTTTGTTGAGTATTGAAGAGGTTATGAACGTTTAAAGTTTACCCAGTTTCCGGCGAGTTTTCTAGTTTTCTTGTGGACCAGTCACCTTTCAGCCTATTTTCCAGCCACTCGAGCAATCATTGGGCTTCCAAATAGGTATAATCTTATTCTACACTTTCTTATTTTCATTTTGATATATTATGGGTCAAATTTGGTTAAAAATCGATTGAGTTACGAATCTTTGAAAATTGCCCAAAGAGTTTTTAACGGAATGACCAAAATCATGGATGGTAGACAATCTCATGGACCATTTCTATTGATTTTTAATGTCAGGGATTATTTCTATTGATCATGCAAATCTTAGGGCCCATTTTGTATAATAACCCTTCTTTGGAATATTCATGGAATATTCTTTGGAATATTCTTTGCGTTGACTTTTATGAAATTTACCCGGAACCCTACTTAGGGTAATTTGACATCCTGAATCAGTTTCTGACGTCCGTTTTCTCAAATTCAATTGTTATAATAGAGTTTTATTAATTGGATCCTCTATGTGCTTAGGTGCATATATTGTGACGATTCCGTGTTCGTTAGTTTGCATGGCTCTTCGGCGGCTAAGTATCTGTGAGTGAATCCCTTCTAAAATGCATGTTTTAATAGTAGAAATGCATACATGAAAAGCGTGATTTAATGATTACATTTTATGAGATAACATGCTTATTAAGACTAGTTTGAATTATTAATATTTTTCCTATAACCCGTGTTCTTTATAGAATATCTGATGGATGACGATATAATATTTCGAACATGTTTCGAACACCTCTTTATAGTATAGATGATGGATGACTTTATACTATGAAGTTGCTTTTCAATTATATGTATGTTCAATGGTTTTGTATTTACCTAGTGGTCCCTATTCCGTTACGGGGTGAGGGATGGATTCCGTCATGGGCGAGGTTTCAGTGTTGGCATAGGGCCTGAAGAAATAATCTCTAGCTATGGGCTGAGAGACACTGGAAGCTGGCACAGGGCTTGATGGTGATTTTCCTCTGGCAATTGGCACAGGGACAGGGAGTTGGCACGAGGCCTGGAGTGAGATTGGATATTCACTAGCGATTACTATATATAAGAGATGTATTTTGAGACATTACACGACATGCTAGGTTTCGGAAAACCTATTTTTATTTATCATGGTGTATGTGTTTTCATAAAATCTGGGGATTAGTATGTTGATAACTGTTTTATTATATATATATATATATATATATATAATATATCAACTTAGTCCACTCATGTTTGTTTTGCGCCCCTTTCAGGACTTAGAATCTAGGCATACAATCCCGGCGTCAATGCACTTCTGCATCGGCATCTTCGAGTCCTCTCGGTGTAGGACCCATCTATTTGTTCGTTCAATTTTATATTGTCTCCTTTAATGTTCTAGTTAGTTGTATGCTCTAAACACATTCCTTAAATGCATATTAATTATATTTAAATTTCTATTATCTTATTCATATTTAATTCTCAGCATTTGCATTCAATAAATGGCTTTCGTCACCCTCGGGTGTCGGCCAGCACGTGCCTATCCTGGTGTTTGGGGAATATCGGGATTGGGGCATGTCACCGTGTCATTGGCCTTGACCTGAAGAGGCTGTCTCTAGGGTTCTATCGATTCCAACAGCACTCTCTTTTGACTTGTTCACTTGCAAATGCTTGAGCTCTTAGATAACAACTTCAATTCCTCTGAAATACCATCGAGATTGGACCATGACCTTTCCAGTCTATCCTATCTCAGCTTTTCATTGTCTGCATTTTCTAGCCAAATTCCATCTGAAATTTCAAAGCTATCCACACTGTCTACCCTTTATCTGTCTCATAATACCGGTTTGGAGCTTAGGAAGTCCAACATGAGAATCCTAGCCCAAGTTATATTGTAATTGGGAGATTAATCTGTTAATTTGTGTTTATGTAGAAATTGGAAGAAGCAAAGAACATGTATGCTTTTAGCACCACCACCTACACTGGATTCCAATGAACTGTATCTAAAGAAACATCTGAAAATTCAAAGGTATGCATGGTAATCAGGTGCATTTGTGTTTTGCAGCTCATGGAATGCTTTTTGCAAGCTTAGATTCAGTTCATGAAAGTTCTTATTGCTGTGGTTGCAGCTTATGGAATGATTTTTAACAAATCAGGCCATAATCAATTTGTGCAGGAATACCAAGAAATCATGGAAATCAGGGATTAGGGTTAATCTCCCTGTTAACATGTTGTCAGTAACATGTCCAGGGCAAGCTTTGAATGCACTTGATGACTTGCCTAAAAATGTCACATGGACTTAGAATCAGGGCTCAATTCCCATGAGCATGGATTTTCATCCTTCACAGCAGACTCTGCTTCTTGGTTTGTATTTTTTTAAGTAGCTCCTTATATTTATAGGAAAACTAATGAAATGGCTTGAAAACTTTGAGTTTTAATAATAAGGACAAAATAAAGGGTAAAGTGAATAGTACCAAGATTGACTTTTTAGTATAAAAATATGGTTTTTCGTAAAAGTGAACAGTGTCGGGAGCTTTTCGTTAAAATTCCCTATATTTATTTGTATACCTTCGGCTCTACAGCTGTGTTTGCTAATTAGGTTTTTTCCCTAGATGCTTGCTGCTCATAATTGACTGTTGATTGTTCTCTATATATGCTTCAATTGGTATCAATATGGGGGACATAGGGTTGTGGGAAGTTGGATCTAGGGAGACCCTATGCATGGTAGTTGATAGATACTTTTCTATTTGAAAGTTCTTATTGTTATGGTTGCTGTGTATTTACTTAGATTAATTATAAATTAGAGGTGGTTAAAAATTCGAAATTGTATTGATGCATGTTTTCTTCTTTCTTCCCAGCTATCAATTTGTTGTCTGAGGAGAATAGCTGAATAGATCAGATACTACATGAAGAAAATCATTTTGGTAATGAAGAAGAAAGAAGAGTGAAGTAATGAGATATGAAGAGAACTTTGTCGCCAAGATTAAAATAGAGATTGTAGTGAGCAAAGTCCTGGTATGAAGAGTCTGAGTTATGTAATTGTTAATGGCTTTGTACCTTTCTATTTGTCAGCTATAGATGTTCTAAAAGATACACATACCCCTCCACGGAGAATCAAGTTCATTAGTTTACATTATATATCATTTTTGTGATGTAAGAAACCACATCCATCTAAAAGTATTAGTGAAGTTGTTTTTTAAAGTCAGGTTGGTAGGACAAGTTGCCATATATATTTTTAAGAAGTTTTCAACTTCGAATTTTGTGATGTGTGATTGCAGAGCAGGGAGAATGTGACCCCAATTAGCTCCAAGCTTGCGGTAAACTTTTCTTTTTGTTCAGGGTTATGAGAATTCTTACAAAAAGAACTCGAACAACTCAGATTTTAGTTTTCAGTTTAAAGCTGTTTTTAATTTGGTCTGCCATGTTATGTTTGTTAATAGGAACCCAGAAGCGTCTTGAATTCAGTTTCCAAACTCTGATTGAAAGTGGAACTTGGTGCTATTAAGCTATCGTCCTTAGCCCTCAGAATTCAGGTAGCCCTATAACTTTTACATTGCTGCTTTCGTTTTATGTACTATTTATTGTTCTAAGAATTGTATTCTTCAGTTAAATAATGATTCATCCTCATTTTCCCATCTCCTTGGTTTTTTTCGTTTAGATTTTTCTGTTTGCGTATTATAATTTTTTAGGGTTTTGGTTACTGTGCACTTATCACGTAAGTCAATTCTCATCTGATTTGTACATCCACAATCCTTACAATTTCCATCTCAGTATACTGATCAATTCAATTCTCATCTTGAAGCTCTTCCTTCCAATTATGCAATCTTTTGCCCTCTTTGCATCTCAGTATACGCGTCCATTGATTTCAATTATAAAGACCTTTTCTTTCTCCAATTATGCCTTTGTCAACTCTTTTTAATTTAAATGTACGCATTTAGCACTCACATTTATATGATAGAGCAGATGAAAAAGGAGGGAAACATGGATTATACATGCACCTTCACTTTGTTTTCTTATACGTCCTACTGTTACAATATATGTTGAGAGAACTTGCCCTACTAACCTGGACAGAAGGAATACTGCACGTGCGTACAATATTCCTTGTCAGCAGACTACCACATGGTTTCAGCTCATGTGCTCTGATGTGTTACAGCATGGGCAGCAAGCACGCCACCTTTACAACATTTGTTTATTGCATGCGTGTGTGTAAGATGTATATAAAACAACCAACTGCCATTACAACAGATATATGAATAACACAACCAAATATTAAACTTAATATGGTATCAGAGCATAGGCAATCCTTTGCTCTGCTCTGCCTTCACTCTTCCGCTGCTATACTGTGAACAGCGACATCTGTTACTGCAGCAACCAGTGCACTGCAAGCTGCACACTCGCTGCCTTGCCGTCGCAAAGCTGCTACACAGCCATCGTCGCTGCTCTACTTGTCACAGCCATTAAGCACAGCCGCAGAGCACAGCCAAGCACAGCCACTGCACACTGCCTGCCGACATGGCAACTGACTCTTCCAGCAAACACACCAAATACGAAGATCCCAGCGATCCTCTTTATCTTCATCACTCTGATCAGCCTGGAGCGATCCTCGTCACACACCTTTTGAATGACGAAAATTACTCCACTTGGAGCCGAGCCATGGCTATGACCCTCAATGCCAAGAACAAGGAAGGATTCATCAATGGATCCATTAAAAGGCCCGAGTCTGCATCCACAAGTGAATTCCAACAGTGGACTCGTTGCAACAACCTCGTGAAATCCTGGCTGCTCAACTCTGTCTCGAAAGATATCGAAGCAAGTGTCATCTACAACAATGTTGCAGCTGATATTTGGAATGAGTTGAAGGAACGTTTCTCTCACACAAACAGTGTACATCTCTTCCATATTGAACAAGAGATACATGGAAGTGTTCAAGGAAATTTGAACATTGGTGCATATTATACCAAACTGAAAAGTTTTTGGGATGAACGTGATGCCATGTGCACTCTCCCAACCTGTACATGTGGAGCTGCAAAAGAATTAATGCAGTTTCAGTAAAGTCAGAAAACCATGAAGTTCCTCATGGGCCTCAATGAATCCTACGCTGCGGTTCGTGGGCAACTTTTACTTATGGATCCCCTCCCTGTTGTCAACAAAGCTTTCTCACTTATTATTCAAGATGAGAAGCAAAGAACAATTTCAATGCATGCTCCTGAAAGGTCCTCAGTCACCGATACCGCAGCTTTCGCCGTGAGGGATAACATGCGAAACTCTGGTAGGAATTTTTCTCCAAGAAATTCCCATCTAAAATGTGGTCGTTGTGATGCAACTGGACACACTTCAGATACCTGTCGTGCACACCTCAAGTGCGACTACTGTAATTGGAGAGGTCACACCATTGATCAATGCCGCAAACTGAAAAAGGGAAAAGACAACAGCAATAGGGGAGATTATCAAGATCGCAGGGGTTCCAATTACAAGGTTAATCATGTTGATACCCAGCCAACGCCTCCAGCAACATCTCCTTCGTCCTACAGCCTCACTTCCGAGCAATATCACAATCTGCTTGCACTCCTTGATAAGAGTCAATCCAACTCCACATCTAATCATGTCGGTACCACCTCTACTATGAATAACTTGTCAGGTAGAGTTTTTTGTGCTTCTGCTCTCAATAAGGGAAGAGACTGGATTTTCGATACAGGCGCCACAGACCACATGGTCTGCTCACCAAGCTTAATGACCACAAGTGTTCCGGTATACAATCGACAAGTGCACTTACCCAATCATGCACTTGCCGATGTCACACATATTGGCACAGTTCATCTCTCGAATGATCTCACCCTTCACAACGTGCTTTGTGTTCCATCATTTAAACTGAATTTAATTTCTGTCAGCAAACTCACTAATACCTCATCTTGCTTTGTCATCTTCACTGATAAAATGTGTCTACTTCAGGGCCAACGATCGGGGAAGATGATTGGGATGGGAACTGAACGAGAAGGACTCTACTACCTAGATAATGTGATGAAAACCAGGTGCAATTCAGCGTCAATTGTTGCCTCTTCTTTTTCTCAGCTTTGGCATCAACGCCTTGGCCATCTTTCCAACAAGACCTTACGGCATCTCTCTACTTGCATTAAAAATTTGAATTTTTGTAGCATTGATGATTGTTTGATCTGTCCATTAACCAAACAAACACGTGCTCCTTTTCCTTTGAGTTCTATCACCACAAAGGCTCCTTTTGAGTTAATTCATGTTGACATTTGGGGAGGTTACCATGTTCCCACTATCACAGGGGCACAATATTTCTTAACTATTGTGGATGATTTCTCAAGATGCACATGGGTTTATTTAATGAATCATAAATCAGATGCACGATCTTATCTCATCACTTTCATCCACCTTGTTGAAACACAATTTTCCAGACGAGTCAAGGTTCTTCGTAGTGATAACGGTCCAGAATTTTCTATGACCCAATTTTTTTCAGATAAGGGGATTCTCCATCAAACAAGTTGTGCCTCTACTCCCCAACAAAACGGGGTAGCAGAGCGCAAACACCGCCACTTACTCAATGTTGCTAGAGCCTTACTTTTTCAATCTCATCTTCCTAAGAAATTTTGGGGTGATGCAATCCTCACTGCCACTTATCTCATAAATCGGACTCCCACTCCTCTTCTTCAAGGCAAATCACCCTATGAAATACTTCACCACAAACAGCCAGCGTATGCACATTTGCGAGTGTTTGGTTGCTTATGTTTTTCTTCCACCCACCACCATCGTCCCACAAAATTTGATGCAAGAGCCACACGGTGTTTTTTTCTTGGGTATCCATATGGCACAAAGGGATATCGAGTTTACGACCTTCACACGGGTAAAATATTTATCACCCGTGATGTTATTTTCCATGAACATGTGTTCCCTTTTTCATCTTCTGCTGCAGTTTCACCACTTGTGTTTCCACATACTCAAGATATTGCCTATGATGATCCCATCATTCATCCGTCCATTCTACTGGAGCAGGATTCCGTCGATCCATCCTCTTCTTCGCCGGTGAGTCCTGTTTCGGTTTCATCTCCTTTTCTTTCCACCTCACCACCTCGTCTTAAACGACCCACTCATGCACCTAGTTATCTTCAACAATATCACATCGACATCAACCTCCCTTCTCGGTCCGTCCCTTCATCTCACTCGGCGTTGACCAAGGTACTAGGTACTCCTTACCCTTTGTTTGATGTCCTCACATACGATCGTTTATCTGCTCGACATCGTGCTTTCACCACTTCCATTTCAGCTGCCATAGAACCCAGCTCATTCTCACAGGCTATACGCGACCCTTACTGGCGTTTCGCTATGGAAGAAGAACTGGCAGCCCTTGCTGCGAATAGGACATGGTCTCTGCAACCATTGCCCCCTGGCAAGAAGCCGGTTGGATGTAAATGGGTTTACAAAATCAAAATTCGATCCGATGGATCCATTGAGAGATATAAAGCACGCTTGGTTGCCAAAGGTTATAGCCAAATTGAAGGCTTAGACTATCGAGAGACCTTTGCTCCGGTTGCAAAATTGACTACAGTTCGTCTACTCCTTGCTGTTGCCTCGGTCCAACAATGGCACCTCCACCAGCTTGATGTTAATAACGCTTTCCTCCATGGTGATCTTGAAGAAGATGTCTACATGTCCTTGCCTCCTGGTTTCGGGCGAAAGGGGGAGACACGAGTTTGTAAACTTCATAAATCTTTGTATGGGCTTAAGCAAGCCTCTCGTCAATGGTTTATCAAACTCTCTTGTGCTCTTAGAAAGGCCGGTTATCAACAATCCAAGGCAGATTATTCATTGTTCGTCCGAAACCATGATGGTAAATTCACTGCCCTCCTTGTCTATGTTGATGATATTATCTTGGCAGGAAATAACATACAAGCAATTGAAGATACCAAGTCTTTTCTTGTGAAGCAATTCAAGTTGAAAGACCTTGGCCAATTAAGATATTTCTTGGGCATTGAAATTGCTCGTTCTAGCAAGGGGATCACCCTCTCACAGCGAAAATATGCCTTTGAAATACTTGAGGATGCAGGTCATCTTGGCGCAAAACCAGCCACCTCTCCTATGGAGCAAAACTTATCACTCAGAAAGGACGAAGGACAATGGGTTACTGATCCTTCCTCTTATCGACGACTTGTTGGGAGACTAATCTACCTGACAATCACGCGCCCTGATTTGATGTATGCTGTCCATATTCTTAGTCAATTTATGGAGAAGCCTCGAACTCCACACTTAGAGGCAGCCCAACGAGTCTTACGATACGTTAAGCACACACTAGGGCAAGGTATTTTTCTTTATGCAAGAAGTCCAATTCAATTGAATGCTTTTTGTGATGCGGATTGGGCCAGATGTCGAGACACACGACGTTCTACCACCGGATACTGTGTATTTCTTGGAGAATCCTCGATCTCCTGGAAAAGCAAGAAACAAAATACTGTGTCACGTTCTAGTGCAGAGGCGGAGTATCGTTCAATGGCAGCAACTTGTTGTGAAGTCACTTGGTTGAAATCTGTTCTACAAGACTTGGGTATCAAACATAAACGTCCAGTCAAGTTATATTGTGATAATCAAGCGGCACTTCACATCGCTTCGAATCCGGTCTTTCACGAAAGAACCAAACACATAGAAATTGACTGCCATCTTGTACGAGAAAGGGTTCAAAGTGGAATGATCGAGACATCTCACATCTCAACCATGAAACAACCAGCCGACATATTCACAAAGCCATTGAGCTTATACCAGTTTACGACTTTGCTTTGCAAGTTAGGAATAATCAACATTCATTCCAAACTTGAGGGGGAGTGTTGAGAGAACTTGCCCCACTAACCTGGACAGAAGGAATACTGCACGTGGGTACAATATTCCTTGTCAGCAGACTACCACATGGTTTCAGCTCATGTGCTCTGATGTGTTACAGCATGGGCAGCAAGCACGCCACCTTTACAACATTTGTTTATTGCATGCATGTGTGTAAGATGTATATAAAACAACCAACTGCCATTACAACAGATATATGAATAACACAACCAAATATTAAACTTAATAATATATGTATGACACGCATCTTGTTTTATGGTGAAGTGGCGAAGCCCTAACTGCCTTCTGTCATCCATGCATGAGCAACTACATCCTCATGCATGTACCAGCACACCTCCATAGTAGTCCATATCCACCTGACTTCGTACTTTACTCGAAATCAAGCTCTCTCACTCTCTAACTAATTTTTCTGGAGAAAAATTTGTATAAAATGATTTACAGTGTCACAGTTATATAATCCAGTACAAATAATGAAATTATGTGTTAAACTTCTTTACTTATCTTTGTGCTATTCGCACAAAGCAGTACCATATACATATAAATTACTCTTGATTTTGGACTATCACTTCGAAATGATCTAGTGTTGTGGTACTGCACATGCGTTTTATATGTGTTCATTACTTCAACCTGATTTAGTGTTGTGCTACTACGCGTGCGTTTTATATATATTCATTAAGTTGTCCCACTTGATACTTGTTTTTTCCTCACCTCTACCATTTGATTATTTGTTTTTGCTCATCTTTTGTTCCCCAAAATAATTTTTCAAGAAAAGTTGGACACTCACTGATTAGTTTAGACTGCACAATGATATTCTTATTGGTGGTAATGGTATATGTATCATTCTTCTCAATTAATTTGTGCCACTTTTTGCTTTTGCTTATCTTTTATTCCCCCAATAATATAATAGATATAGTTATATACCTTGAAAAGTTGTTCACTAATCATAATAGATTGCAGAATGATAATAGTGGTAGTCCTGCATATATATTATATGTCCGCCGCACATAATGCAAACAACTAATACGGCTAAAATTTGTCCCTTGTGTATTTTCCTCATCCGAATTGGGGTTTTTAAAGTTTATCAAGAAATCTGATCTGGGATTCTGAATTTTTATTTTACAACTCAGTAATTTGTGGAGTTTTTCTTAGGTTTTATCAAGAAGTTTGATCTAGGTTTCATATATTTTGTGACTCACATTGTTTTTTAGCATTTTTTTCTGTGCAATGAAAGATTTCTGCATTCTTTTGATTTCTGGGCCTGCATCAAGCTTCTGCCTTTCTATTTTGATGAAATATTGATGGAAATGAATTTCTTGCCAAGGCTCACAAGGCACTGAAATGCCCCTGCAGAGCCGACTTACGAAGTGGGCCCTGTGGACTTCAGTTTTCAGAGGCTTTTCTCTGTTATCTTAAAAGCACAGCGGAAGAAAAGGGATCAGGCTGTGTGCATCCATTTGTAGTTTTGCAGAATTGTATTAAAGCTAATCCTTCTAAAGACAATTTAGAAGGAGATGCGATTAACAAAGATAACGACTACAAAATCTTCGCCCCAACATGGTCCAGAGAATCTCAAAGATTAACAAAGATGACGACTACACCTCTGTTTCTCTTTTCCTTTTCTTATAACAAACAATGACCATTGAGTTTTTTTCTTTCTTTTTTTGAAAAATAAAGTTGGCCTTTCAATGAACAAAAAAAAAAAAAAAAAAGAAGACCGGATTGTTAGTCATTTATATATTTTCTTTTCACCACTAAGAACAACAAAAAAGTGATCCTTATTGTTTTGTTAGTATGAAATGGTATCTTTAGATTTTCATGAAGTGTGTTTTGCTTCCAGGACTCAGAGGGTGGATATAGCGGTGGACAGGGACAGGCAAGTAATGTAATCTCCAACTGAAGGCTGGTAAGAGGGCTCGTTTTAGCCCTCTGGCTCTCCAAGATATTAATATTTTAATGAACAGTACAAGATCATTTTTGCCTCCATTTCCAACCGAGGGCCAAAGGGACATAGGGCTCATTTTAGCCTTGTCACAAAAAACTGTCTCCAACCGAGGGTCAAAGGGCTATAGGGTCAAACATAATTTATTATTTAAAAACTACAACTTAAATTCAAATCCAACAGCTAAGTGTTGTTTAAGTTTCATGTTGTTAAATGTTTTTTTTTTATGTTGTTGAATGTTATTTAATGTTGTTTAATATTGTTTAATGTTGTTGAAAAAATTGAAGGAAAGATTATTGGAAGAGGTAAGAAATATAATGTGAAAAGTTGAAATAGAATGAAGTGAGATAGTATAGAATGGTGAAAATTATGTGAGAAATGATGTAGGAATGACTTAAGGTATTGCTTGAAAAAATAAAGGGGATTTTTAAATTTCATAAACCAAGGCATAATTTAAAATTTTAAATGATGTAGGAATGGCTTAGGAAAAAAAAAAAAAAAAGGGAATTTTTAAATTTCATAAACAAAAATTTGGCCCAATAAAAAAACATTTGAATCCAATGGTAACAAGCCGTTGAATTTCAAATTTGGCAACCAATCATTTCAGTTATATTCGACAGGAATAAGTACTATTACTGTCAGTTATATCCGACAGGAAATTTGACAAGAAATCCGACAGGATTAATCAAAATTTTGGCTCAGCCCAGGGCTGGCTAGCTGGCTAGATTGGGCTAGCCGATTGGCCATTTGGCCCTTGCAGATTTCGTGGGGCCCACGAGCCCTCTAGCCTAACTCTCGGTTGGAAATGGTTTTCAGGCAATTTTCGGTCCTCTGGACCCTTCGGTTGGAGATAGCCTTAATATTTTAATGAACAATATATGACCATATTTACCTCCATCTCGAGCGGAAGGCCAAAGGGCCATAGGGCTCGTTTTAGCCCTGTCACAAAAAACTATCTCCAACCGAGGACCATAGGGTCAAACATAATTTATTATTTAAATTTAAAAACTACAACAACTTAAATTTAAAAACAACAACTAATATTTAAAAACTACAACTTAAATTTAAAAACTACATTAACTTAAATTTGAAAACTACAACTTAAATTTAATATCCATAATCAACATTATCTTCATCATCCGCCATTGTAGGAGTATAGTCAGAGGTAAACAACTGCCGTCGGGTCATAATATTTATTTTTTTCCTATTAAAATAGGCTTTACTCATTGGAGTGTAATTCGAAGTGTTCCTTTCCATATTATTATCATCCATCTCTTCTTGTATTTGTTTGGCTCGTTCTTCATGCCTACGGTTCCTTTCTTCCACATCAATGGCATTTTGCTCCACCATTAATCGCAATGAGGCCGCTACATCTTGTTGAGCGGCGCAATCATCATTTGCCTTGCCTTTTTCCTTTAGCCTTCGGGCCTTGTTTCGTCTCATAGCCCTAGGTATGAAACCTTCAGCCGAAGACATATTTTCTACTCTTGTTTGTTGAATGGTAGGAGATCCATCTTCATCCATATCTACAGTTGAGGATACAATTAGGGGTGGGCATAAAAACCGCAAAACTGCATCGAACCGAAGAAAAAAAACCGAAAAAAACCGTGTTGACCGGAAAAGTCAACTTTGAGTGAAAAACCAAACCGAACCGTTCAAACCGGTTCCGGTTCTGGTTTCGAATGACCAAGAACCGGCCGAACCGAACCGAGCCGTTTTATTAATAATAAATAAATAAATTATATATACACACACATGTCATGGTATAATAGGTTGAAAAATAGGTTGAAAAATTGTGTACACGAGCTGCTGCTTCTTGCTTGCTCTCTGAAGTCTGAAAACTTGCAATTTGTTTCATCATTATTTTGTTTGTTGACTGATTGACCAGTGCATATGTATTTTAGTTGTCTCTTTTTGTTGACTTGGTGCCACTACCAAAGACATTTGCATTAAAAAAGATGTGTTGTATGCAACTTTATGTAATCAGTTTTAGAAGATGTATTTGAATGCATAATGATTTGGTGTTCAAATAATTTATTATTAGGAACCGTAAACCGGCAAGAACCGAATCGGAACCGGTGTAGACCGAACCGTAATGTTCTAGTCATAAATTTAAGTGGAACCGCACCGAATCGAACCGTTAATATATTTCGGTTCCGGTTCCAATTTAGGGGTGGAACCGCACCGAACCGCACCGTGCCCACCCCTAGATACAATTCCGAACACCGGCGTAGGACCTACTCTATGTTGAGGTGGATCTTCAAATAACACCCACCCTTTACAAATTTCCCAACAACAGTAAAACTGAAAGGGTTTCGAGCTACCCTTCATATACAATTCCTCCGCTTGGCGTACCTAGAAAATATAATTACAAAAATTAATGGAAATTAATTTATGAAATTAAATGTAATATAATTAAATATTTAAAATAAATTGTGACAACACTTACTTTGTCGTAGTAGTTAACGCCACTTTCATGTATACTTGCGGCTGCTAACAGTGCTTGATACCATTTGTTCAAACTTAGTTGAAGATGTTTCTTCCATCTTGAAGAACAACTCTCATGGTTTCGGATATTTGGTGGAGTGGTGCATTCGTAGAACTCTAAATATTTTGTAGACACACGAGTCCAAACACCTTCACTTGTTTGAGAACTCCCCCTCACACTATCTTCCGACATCCATCTATAAGCCCTACAAAGAGCCTCATCTTCTTTCCGAGTCCAAGCTCTACGTTTCATTGCAGATGAGGCCATTTGAAAATTATTGAAAAAATTGAAGGAAAGATTATTGGAAGATGTAAGAAAATATAATGTGAAGAATTGAAATAGAATGAAGTGAGATAGTATGGAATGGTGAAAATTATGTGAGAAATGGTGTAGTAATGGTTTAGGTATTTATAGGAAAAAAAAGGGAATTTTTTAAATTCATAATATTTTTTTTTTTTCTTCTGAATCCAACGGTAACTAACGTCAGCTGGCCATTGTATTTCAAAATTTGGCCTACAATTCCTGTCAGATATAACCAACAGGAATAACTACAATGTTGTCGGATATAACCGACAAGAGTAATGAATTTGCCCGGGGGCTGGCTGGATTCGGTAAGCTGGTTGGCCCTTTTTTCCCATGAGGCCCATGAACCCTTTGGCCTAACCCTTAGTTGGAGACGGTTTTCGAGGCTGTTTTCGGCCCTCTGTGTCTAACTTAAAGAAAGAGTCAATTTCCACAAAGGCACAGCCTATACTGCCACTTTATGTAAGCCCGGGCCTCTGATCCTCTGGACTTTTCGGTTGGAGATGACCTAAATTGGTCTCACTAGCTGCCGTTTTGGCTTAGCCAGTGTCGATATATCTTTGTTTAACTAAGGTAATGTTAGTTGTGATAGCTTGACTAGGCTTATACAACATTACTTATCTACTCTATTAGATAGTGCTTTGCATTCTTTTCCTTACAATTGATAGTGTGTTCTTTGATTTACAATTGATAGCGTGTTCTTTGATTTCCCAGATACCACATCTTGCAACGACTTATGCTGCAGTTAATGCACTTATAACTCTCGGTGGTGATGAGGCGCTTTCATAAATTAATAGGTGGTCTGTTTATGCTCCATTTGAGAAAAATTCTTTTTCACGACAATGCATTATGTAACATTTTGAAGTGATTTGACATGATTTCTTTTTCTTTTCAGAGGCGAACTCTACAAATTTTTGCAGCAAATGAAACTTCCAAGCGGCGGCTTCAGGTTAGATATCACATTGATTTGTGTGGTTCTGTAGTTTGAGGACATATATGTACAATCATCATATCATTACCTTTGATATACTTTTACCATGACTAATTACTTCTTGAATGCATGATGGTGGAGAAATTGATGTCTGGCCTTGCTACACTGCGGTTTCTGTTAGTCTTTCTCTGTTCTGTTAGTTTCTGTTAGCCTCTCTCTGTCTATCACACTAGTGGAGAAATGTACTTTTGTTATTCATCTATTTTGACGAAAATTGACGACACAATCATTTTATCTATTTTGATGGGCCCATTTTAGCAGATAAAAATGGGATTGCTGAAGCTAAGAAAGCTGTGTCATCTAGCAGTGATGATTCTTCAGATGAGGAATCTGATGAGAAGGAAATAAGTAATGTCTTGTTTCCTAATAAGACTACTAATGCACATATACTATCGGCTAATTTTTTGTGTTTGATTTGTGATTTTGAAAATAGTGGTTATTTCTAAGTGTGTGTTACTGTTTGGTTTAAGGCTCCTAAATCTAAGGTAGCTGCTAAGAATGACCCAACTGCTGCTACAAAGAAGAAAGAAGTCTCACCTGAAAGCTCAGATGAGAGTAGCGAGATTTGGAAGATGATGATGTGAGTTTTTGGTTTTCCAACCTGGTGCCATAATTTTTTTTGCCGTAGGGGTTATTGCATGGGACGTTCACCTGAACATTGAGTCACTCATATTTGTATATTTGGGATACATTGTGTTGTGTATTTATTCTTTGTTAGAATGGGAAAGATACCTTTTGGTCGATAGTGATCCTCAACTTTTGTGTTCACAGGAAACCCCTGCAAAGGTTACTGCCCAAAAAGCCTGCTCAGTTGTAAAGAAAGGCTCATCAGTGGCTGTTAAGAAGGCAGACACTAGCAGCTCTGGATCTAAAAAGAGCTCTGAATCTGAAGATGAGGTGTTTGCTTATGCTTAAATATTTGTATCATCTGAAGAACTTGCAATATAGGATGAACCATTTTAATATGAGAGTTTAGTAATTAGTTTGAATCCTAATCTTTCTAAGCATGGTTAGGAAGCTATGAAAAAAGTAGAAAGGATGCTTTAAGCTCATTTGATGATTGTTCATAGAAGAATTCTGGTGATAGTTCAGAGGAAGCGAAGGTTTACGTTTTTTTTTTTTTTTTAAATTCCAATTGGAATGTGTTGCAATAATATCAGTCTTTGTGAGATCAAATGAATTACACTTGCCTCTTTACCTCTTTCTACATGTTTTATACAATTTCAAAACCTGCAGCACAACATGGGCACGCTTGCTAGTTATATCTAAAATGCTTGATTTAGTAGTTTATTTATAGGCATTGACATGCCTCTTTTCCAAAGGTTGCGTCTGCTTCCAAAAGACAAAGGATGCAACCTTTTGTTCAACAATCATATCCCAACCTTGTGAAAAAGTTGCAGGAAACCTTTCAGGTATTCTAGTGGTTTGAACAAATGAGGCATCTGATACAACACATGTATAAGTGCCTTTTGTTTAACTGATGTGTCTTCCAAATGGGCAGTTATACTCTTGTTTAAATTCAAACAATATTAACTGGTGAAGACCATCCCGTGACCACCTTCATGACAAAATAAATTAAAAGGAATAGTTACACATACTAACAATATAGGCAGTTCAAGACTAACCCACTTTTCCACTTTAATTTTCATTTATTTGAATATTTAATATTTAAATATTAATAATACTAATATTCAAATATTAAATTTCTAACAATCCCCACATGAATGAAAATTAATAAAAATTAATGCAGATGAAGATACAGACACTTAGAGAGACTTTAATTGGACAAATACCTTATGGGGATAGGTAGCTTTTGGCTTTGAATCTTCCTTAGTGAAATATTATTGGATTTACTAGCTAATCAAAGAACGTGATGTCTTGAACTGCTCAGCCGTTGATGTAAACCAAGACAATAATATTCACACGGTATTCATCCAAACACATATGATTCTACGGTTGTGGTTGTCTTTAGTCAACGAGTGAACTATTAAATCTCGCTAAATTTAAGGCCTAAGGGCAATAATTGCTAGAAGTGTTTTTTCCATAATGGCTAGTGAGGCATGAAGGCCTAAGAAGATAGATATATAAGGTCTATCTTAGTTGTCTCCTTCTTCTTAAAGTAAAAAAACGTGATCGATTTAACAATGACGTTAAATTAACCACAATTATCAAAAAATTGTGAGGGTAGCTTATCTATTTTTGAGATATTATATTTATTTAAGAAGAATGAAAATATAATTTGTTAATTGAATGAGACAGTCAAAATGTCATCTCTTGTAATGAGTAATTGTTTAAGGTATGGCAAGGTTGGAGACCTTCTTATAAATACCTTAAATGTGGGGGAGTTTACTCAAGTGTTAACAAATTACTTATCAAGTCTGAACGCATGTTTGGAGGAATTACGTTGCAAAATAACTAGTCTCGAATGTAATATAATTTCATAAATGGAAGTGCGCACCATAAGTGATAGTTACCAACATAGTGGATCCAATTAATTAAAGGTTTGACTAGAGAGTAAATTGTATCATCGAGGGGAATGGGTTAAAAGCCTACGTCTTAAGAATCGCCATAATAGCAACCTAACCTAGTTGATTGGAGATCCCAACATCTATGTTCAAAGGGACAACCGAATTGTGGATGATTCAATGTGAGCATTGCGGAGATAATACTCATGTCCTTTGATGAAACAGTGCTATTTGCAACATGTTTAGAATAAGCTTTGCTTTTAATCATTCTATACTTGGAAATAACAAGTGGGGTATTGCAGGATACTCTTAATGGGAAGTCACCTATCTTGAGTGAGGAATGAGGTAGTTCCTGTGAGAATTTTTTGAAGGGCTTAATTCTCTAAAAGCACTCAGGAGAAACGGAGAATTGTTCAGGGCCAAAATGAATACAACCGAGCGACCACGGAGTGTCTTAAAGGGTATTGTGTGATTACTATTTTCTTGGTTTACATAAACGGCTGAGTAGTTCAAGACATCGCATTCACTAATTAGCCAAGTAAATCCGATAGAAATTCTCTACAGAAGGTTCAAGGCCAAAAGCTACCTATCCTGATGCGGTACTTTTCCTACTAAATTCTCTCTCTTGTGTCCGCATTGTCATTTGTTCTTAACTGGGGATTAGGAGGGATTGCAAAATCACTTGGAAACTGACTCAAAAACGTAAAATAAAGTTTAAAACACTAAACTAGACTCAAAGAATGCAAAACTAAACACTTAAAACACTAAAACAAACCAAAAGATTCAAACAGCACCCAAAACACTCAAAACTGCCTTAAAAACATAATCTGGGCAGTTTTGAGCACTTTGACTACTTTGGACGAATTTGGGAAATAAATTGATTCAAAACACTTAGAAACACAAACTACGACACTTTCTAACTAAATTGGACAATAAAGTAAAGGGGGATTGAGTTTTGGATGAAATTAAACTAAATGCACAGATTGCAAATTAAAGCAGAATGTAAATATGAATTTGATGGAATTGAATGGATGGGAAGCTTAGCTAAGGGGTTCATCTCCATACATGTTATACTTGCATATAAAACGATTTCCAATTGTTTTTCAATAAACCATGAATTCTCAACGCCCCAGATTAACCGTGAATTGCACTAATTAACCCTCAGATTTTCCTAACGTTATTGAATTCACAAGTTCCCTACATGAATTGCATAATAGAGATACAAGCAAGAATCATTAAGTTCTTTGAAAACCATAAGCATTGACGAAGCACTCGTTACTATGAATTGCATGAAACTTATGCCAAGAATTTACTTAACGCAATTGAGATCATCAACTTTTACTACTTGTGAATATAAGTTTGTAACGATTAGGTGAAACTTCCTTATATCCTAGCATTAGATTTACGCATGATAATTAAGCGTGCACTCTCAACCAACACACACAAATCAATGTAATTCACATAGATAAGTAAATTGAATTCACAACTTACGAAACGCAATTAGAAGTAATCAAATCATATTGCAAGCATAAACATGTATTTCGAATCCCCCCTAGCCAAGGGGGGGTTTAGTTCCTCATACAAGACAAAGATAAGTAAATTTAACCATTGAAATCAAGGAAAAGGAAACACCTAAAAATTCCAACAACTCAAACTTGAATTGTATGAACGTTTAGGCCCTCTTCTCCTCCTTTTTGTTGCAGCACAAGGTCTAAGGACAGGTTTAGGGCCTTAGGTGTATGGAGAGGTTTGGACGAATTTATGGAATGAATGAATGTGTATGAGAGGTGGTGATTTGATCTAGGGGTTAATATGAGTATATATAGGCACTTAAAACCCTAGGGTAATCAGATATGGACTTGAATTAATTAATGGGAGAGCATGGGAGTGACAGCTAGGGTGAATGATTAAAGGGTGCTGCTAGGTTGGAAAGGTGTGTGGATTGGCTGGAATGAAGGGAGTAATGCACGGCAAAGGGTGAATGGGTGATGGGATGCATGGTTTTGGGAGAGAATGGGAATGCATGTGGCTGCAATGGATTAAAGGATGGGAGTGCATGTGGCTGCAATGGATTAAAGAATGGGAGTGCATGTGGCTGAATTATGAAGAGTGAATGCATGTAGGGGTGCGGCTATGGTGGGAAATTTTGGGCATAAAATATCCTAAGGTTTATTACATAATTTAGGAAAGGATTGGACCCCCAAATCCCTAAGGAAAAGGAGATATGAAATCAGAAATCAAAGGAAAAAGGGAAAGTAACTTGCGGCATTGAATTGTAAGAAAGGGAATGTGTTTTAAGGCTGAAATTAGGGAAGGATTTAGGATAGAAAAAGTATGTAAAGTGTGGCTGAGATTAAGGTAAAAAGGAATGTAGTTTAATGACATAGAATAGGCAACAAAGACCTCTCTTGCACGGCAAGGAAGGGAACCACTTATGGAAGGCCACGGCAAGGCAATTAGGTTGCAAGGAAAACTTGATTTGTGTTCTAAAATGCATAGGAGTCTTCAATGTTGCTCAAACATAAGATCTTTAGGTCTTCAATTTCGTCCATTCCTTTTGCTCCAAACATAAGCTATCCATTCCAAGTCCAATTTTGCTCCAAAATGCTCCAAAATGCATCTTTTTGCTTCCTTAGCCATATGAAAAAAACACACGAAAATGGCTTAAACGACTAAAACAACTATGAATTAACAATATAAATGCACGAAAACAAGCTAAGTAAGTCACCTAAATATGCTCCTATCAAATTCCCCCACACTTAGCTTTTGCTAGTCCTCGAGCAAAACAAAACGAAAGAAACTAAAAACAAACCAAAACACATTCTAAACCTTCCAACATGTATCTCAGGGATTTCAAACGAACATGACACAATATAGAACATCATTCCCATGACATTTAGCTTACTTTACACTTCAACAAACACTTAATCATAGTTACCACTTATTATTTCACATTTAATCAATTAAAACAACATTTTGAATGTAGTAACATGCCTTAGAGAATTCCCTCAATTCCTTACTAGAATGCACTCAATTTTCACACAGATTTTCTAACTCCACACCCTACACTAGGTATATGTGAGGAGATTGATGTAAATATGAATTCTAACACTCACATATGTTATATCAAAGAAAGCATTTTCTGGATTTACGACAATGACATGAATATGATCTCATGAATGGAATGCTACTACTTAGAATGAGAACCAGTGATTCCATATGCTCATACCAAATTCAAACTCCACAAATTGAACACATAACATCAAGATAGAAGTTGAGGGTTGTAACGGGGATAAGGGTAATGGTTTAACAAAGAAAGGTAAAGTAAAACAAAGGTTCTTAAAGTAATAGGAAGCGAAGTAATGAAATTGACACTTAAACTCACTTTTAATGGCAAAAATCAACTTTTAAACACAAGGGAAGATTCATGCAACAACTAGGGTCAAATTCACTCTTTTGGACCCTTCCTTCAATAACCAATACTTGTGAGATCATTCTCACTTATTTTTCAACTCTTTTTCTTTCTTTTCAACACTTTTCTAATTTCTTTTTATTTTTCCACGAATTTTTTTCTTTTTTTTTCTTTATTTCATTCTTTGGCCGTGCCCTATTATCTTCCCCCACACTTATTTTTTGCAATATATTGATCAAAAGGAGTTCATTCTAAGTCATGCTTCACTATCCTTTAAGAACAAGGGTATGGAAAGTCCTAATCTAGGCTAGGTGAGGATAATGTGGTTAACAAAGAAACTAAGCTTGAAAAGGCTCAAAAGGGGTAATCCTACAATACATGTGAAAAGGGATAGGCTTTTTGGCTTTGGCTTGACTAACAACTTCATCTTATTGTATGTTATGCAATCAATATCATGCTTTGAATGAATTGGGCATGAGTTCTAGTATTTGGAACTACAATGAAATGCATTCCAAGTAGCAACCAAGCAAAGAATGATGAGATCATGTAACGACTTTAGAAAACAAGAAGTCATAGATTTATACTCTCCAAAGAACGTTATAGGCTCAAGTCTCACAAGGATGTAGCTTTAGTTTAAGTTCCTTCGTTCAAGCATGTTACAAAAACAGATTTTCTCTTTGTAATTACATGTGAATTCATAAGCTATAACCATAACCAAGCATAAACCAAAGCATAAATCAACTTCCAGCCATGTTTACAACATTCTTTAATAGTCATGTAATTTAAAACCAAATCCTCATCATTGTGTTGGAAGGTGACCTAAGACCCAAACAAACACACAAAAACAACTTGAAAACAACTCTTTTTGGGGTTTTTCAAAACTTTTTTGCAATTTTTTTTTGTAAATTTTCGGATTTTCTGATCCAAACACATAAAAACACTTCAAAACACACTAAAAACACTTAAAAACAGTGAGAAACAACATTATAAGTGATAGGTGATAAAATCCCACGAAAATCATGTAAAATCATACAAAAACACTTGTTTACCCCCCCCCCCCCCCACACTTAAATCAAACATTGTCCTCAATGTTTCAAGCATAGACTCACACAAATAACAAACAAACAAACAAAACAACATCTAACAACCTAACATGGCAGAAACAAAATCAACAACAAAGAGAAGAGTTTAGGAACGCAAATCTGGAATTGGAGTGCTTTCTTGGTCTTCCTTTGTTGAATGCATGGGTTGCCTCCCAAGTAGCGCTTGCTTTAACGTCGTACAGCCAGACGAATACGCCATGCTAGGCTTCACTAGTAGTACCCGCGGCATGGAGGGGTACATCATCCACCACATGCTCCTCGAAGTTCTCGTAGTAAGGCTTTAAACGGTGTCCATTCACTTTAAATTCATGTCCCGTCTTCAAGCTTTGAATTTGGACTGCACCATGAGGAAAGACATTAGTAATAACAAAAGGACCTATCCATTTAGAACGTAACTTACCTGGGAACAAGCGAAGGCGAGAATTGAAAAGTAACACTTTCTGCCCTATTGAGAATGTCTTGCTCCGAATCATCCTGTCATGGTAAGCCTTTGTTTTCTCTTTGTAAATGCATGCGTTCTCATAAGCCTCATTCCTTATCTCCTCCAGCTCATTCAATTGAAGCTTCCTATGAACTCCAACAGCATCAATGTCCATATTGAATGTCTTTACGGCCCAATGTGCTTTATGCTCCAATTCAACGGGAAGATGGCATGGTTTCCCATAAATGAGCCGAAATGGAGACATTCCAATTGGTGTTTTGTAGGCGGTACGATATGCCCACAACGCGTCATTCAAACGCAAGCTCCAATCCTTCCGAGTTGGCCCAACAGTCTTTTCTAAAATCTGCTTGATTTCTCGATTAGAAACCTCGGCTTGCCCAATTGTTTGAGGATGATAAGGTGTTGCCACCTTATGTGTGACATTGTACTTCTTGAGCAACGCCTCTATGGTCCGATTACAAAAGTGAGAGCCTCCATCACTTATAAGAACCCTTGGCATTCCAAATCTTGCAAATATGTTAGTTTTCACAAATTCTGCAACCACTTTGGAATCATTAGTACGGGTGGCTTTAGCTTCCACCCATTTCGAAACATAATCAACCGCAAGTAAAATATAAACACAACCATAGGATGAAGGAAAAGGACCCATAAAATCAATGCCCCAAACATCAAAGATTTCGACAGAAAAGATGGGATGTTGCGGCATTTGGTCTTTGGCACCTATATTGCCCGTCCTTTGACAACGATCACAAGTCACACAAAAAGTTCTAGCATCCTTAAATATAGTAGGCCAATAAAATCCACATTCTAAAACTTTATGTGCTGTTCTTTGAGTGCCGAAATGACCCCCACATGCATAAGTGTGACAGAAAGTTAAAATTGAATTAAACTCCGTTTCATGAACACACCTACGTAAAATCTGATCAGGGCAATATTTCCACAAATATGGGTCATCCCACACATAAAAACGTGCATCCTTTTTAAGTTTATCACTTTGTTGCTTGTTTAGGGAGCTTGGAACTTGTTTAGACACTAAATAGTTCACTAAATCGGCATACCATGGTGCACTTACCTCGATGGACAGCAACTGCTCATCTGGGAATGTCTCTGGGATAGGCACGGCATCCTCCTCATGCACCAAACGGCTTAAGTGGTCAGCCACCACGTTTTCACTTCCTTTCTTGTCCCGGATTTCGATGTCGAACTCTTGAAGTAGGAGCATCCAACGAATAAGTCTTGGTTTGGCCTCCTTCTTCGTAAGTAAGTACTTCAATGCTGCATGATCAGAATAGATTATCACTTTAGTACCAAGTAAATAAGAACGAAACTTATCTAAAGCAAAAACAACAGCAAGAAGTTCTTTTTCCGTTGTGGAGTAGTTCAATTGAGCATCATTTAGGGTCCGAGATGCATAGTATATGACATGCGGCTGCTTGTTCTTCCGTTGGCCTAAAACAGCTCCTAATGCATAATCTGAGGCATCACACATAAGCTCAAAAGGAAGGCTCCAATCTGGTGGAACTATGATAGGGGCCGAAGTAAGCATCTCCTTTAGGTGTTTGAAGGCCTTCTCACATTCCTCGTCGAACTTGAATGGCACCTCTTTTTGGAGAAGTCGGCATAGGGGTTGGGAAATCTTAGAAAAGTCTTTGATGAATCGCCTATAAAATCCTGCATGTCCAAGAAAAGAACGAACCTCTCTAACCGAAGTAGGAGAAGGTAAGTAGCGTACAAGATCTATTTTGGATTTATCCACTTCAATACCCTTGGCCGAAATAATATGTCCTAGAACTATTCCTTGTTTTACCATAAAATGACATTTTTCCCAATTTAAAACAAGGTTAGTTTCAATGCATCGTTTTAAGATTAATGTGAGATTATCTAAACAATCATCAAACGAATCACCAAACACGCTAAAATCATCCATGAAAATTTCAATAATCTTTTCTACAAAATCTGAAAAGATACTTACCATGCATCTTTGGAAGGTGGCTGGTGCATTACATAAACCAAATGGCATTCGACGATAAGCAAAAGTACCAAATGGACAAGTAAAAGTAGTCTTTTCTTGATCATCTGGAGCTATAACAATTTGATTATATCCCGAATAACCATCAAGAAAACAATAAAAAGAATGACCGGCTAACCTTTCAAGCATTTGATCAATGAATGGCAAAGGGAAATGATCTTTCCTTGTGGTGGCGTTAAGCTTCCTATAGTCAATGCACACTCTCCAACCTGTTTGGATACGAGTTGGCACAAGCTCATTCTCGGCATTCTTCACCACAGTCACTCCGGATTTCTTGGGCACAACTTGAACCGGTGAAACCCAACGGCTATCCGAGATAGGATAGATCACCCCACAATCTAGAAGCTTGATAATCTCCTTTTTCACAACTTCCATCATTGGAGGGTTGAGCCGGCGTTGAGCCTCTCTAGTTGGTTTAGCCCCCTTCTCTAGAAGTATGCGATGCATGCAAGTTGTAGGACTAATACCCTTGATGTCGGCCAAGGTCCATCCTATGGCCGTTTTGTGCTCTTTCAACACCCGAATCAATTTTTCCTCCTCCATTGACGTGAGGGATGAGGAAACTATGACGGGCAACGTCTCATTATCTCCCAAATAGACATACTTCAAATGATCCGGCAATGGTTTAAGCTCAAGAATGGGTGCCTGAATCACTGAAGGTAACAACTTGTTAGTAGAAACAGGAATTGGAATTGGGTTTGGAGGCTTACCAAAGTGGTGTGGCAACGACTCAAGGGCAGCAACCATCTCGGCCTCATCTTCACATGTAGGCACGGCATGGAATTCCACATGCATGCCGTGGGTTTTATCCTCCCCTACCCCTTCGGTTTTAAGTCTCATTCCTTTGGTAATGGTCGTTTCAAGGGGGTCTCTCTCCAAGGAGTCAAGATAATCCTGCGCCAATGAATCAAATATATCAATAGAAAAACAAGAATGATCATCTTTAGGGTATTTTATAGTTTCAGAAAGATTGAAATCAATAACTTCCCCATCAAATTCCATTGATAATGTCCCCTTGAACACGTCTATCTTGGTGCGGGCCGTTTTCATGAAAGGTCTCCCAAGGAGGATCGGCAATGGGGTAGAATGGGCCGAATCTTCCATGTCAAGCACATAGAAGTCCGCTGGGAAAATTAAATTGTTAACCTGCACCAAAACATCTTCCAAAACTCCTTTTGGATATGCATTAGAACGATCGGCTAATTGAATAATCACACCATCATTTTTAAGCTCTCCTAAGTTCATAGATGCATAAATTGAATAAGGCATGACATTAATTGACGCTCCTAAGTCTAACATAGCATGTTCAAACTTAGTATTTCCAATAACACAAGGAATTGTAAAACTACCCGGATCTTTGCATTTAGGTGGTAGTTTCCTTTGTAGCACTGCAGACACATTCTCACTTACCTGGACTACCTCCTTGTTTGAAATCCTCTTCCTCGTTGTGCAAAGCTCTTTTAAGAACTTGGCATACTTAGGGACTTGCTTGATTGCATCAAGGAGCGGAATGTTGACTTGAACTTTCCTAAAGGTTTCCAGAATGTCCTTTTCACTCTCCTCCTTCTTTGATTGCCTAAACCTGCTAGGAAAGGGCACGTTTAGTAGAATAGAACTTGTCAAAGTCGAATTTGGACTTACCTTAGGCGTGTTGGACGGTTTTGGCATAATAGGGGGCTGCGGCAAAGTTTCTTTCACCCTTGTCGTGGCCTTCTTTGCTTGTTCCTCCTCTTCTTGCAGTAACACGTCCTCTTCTTGACTTGTTTTGGACGGGCTTGGGGTGGTTCCGACCTCCTTACCACTTCTCAACATGATTGCCTTGGCAGATTCGAATCCTCCCTTTGGATTGACAATGGTTGAGCTAGGGAGCTTGCCTTGGTCTCGGAATTGTCCTACAAACTCCGCAATCTGCCCAATTTGTTTCTCCAAGTGATCCACCCTTTTGTCTTGGTTTTGCATGGCTTTGGTTTGATTCTCTTGCCCCTGAGACAAATTGGTAAGTAACTTAAGAAGTGTTTCATTGTCCAACGACGTACCTTGATTGTTTTGGGCAGGTTGTGCTTGGTTTGGATTGGGGCCGAATGGCTTGGTGTAGAACCCCGGGGGTTGTTGTCTAAAGCCTCCTTGTTGTTGAGGTTGTTGAGGCTCTTTCCATTTGAAGTTTGGATGGTCTCTCCAACCCGGATTGTATGTGTTGGAATATGGATCATTCTTTGGTTGATTGTGGCTTGGAAATCCAATGGCATTTGCACTCTCCCATCCCCCATTCTCAACCAATTGAGGGCACCTTTCCGAAGGGTGTCCTTGGATAGAACATACACCACATACAATCGGTCCTTGTATCTTCATTCCTTCGGCCATCTGAGACACAATAGAAGTAAGATTAGCTAACTGAGATTGAATATCGGATTGAGAACTTACCTCATTCAAGTGTTGCCGTGGGGGGTCCCTTTGCCCAAGTCCTTCATATTGTTGTGCATTTAGAGCACGGTTTGCAATTAGGGTCTTGGCTGCCATAGGAGTTTTGTCCACCAATGCACCTCCCGCCGAAGCATCGAGCATTTGCCTTTCAATGGGAAGAAGGCCCTCATAGAAGTATTGAAGGAGAAGCTCCTCCTTCATTTGATGTTGAGGACATGATGCAACAAGGGCTTTAAAACGCTCGTAGTATGCCGGAAAAGATTCTCCTTGACTTTGTTGGATTCCGCTAATTTTCTTCCTCAAGAGAATGACTCTTGAAGTAGGGAAGAACTTCTCCAAGAACGCTCTTTTCATGCTCTCCCAAGAAGTAACGGTCCCAGGTGCCAATTCATAAAGCCAATCCTTAGCCTTTTCTACAAGAGAGAATGGAAAAGCTTTCATCTTCAAAATATTCCCATCAACGTTAATGGGTGTCATGCTTGAGCATACAACTTCAAACTCCTTCAAATGCTTGTTTGGATCTTCCATGGACAGCCCATGGTACTTGGGAATATGATGCAGCAAGCTTGACTTCAATTCGAACTCATCGGTCTTGCCTTGGGCCGCCCTAGGATATTGAATGCATAATGGCATGGCATTATCTAATCCCGAGGCAGAAAGCTCCTTGATTGTTCGATTCTCTATCGCCATGACCTGTTCTTCTTCCTCCACTTCTTCTTCTTCAGATTCGGCCTCAGAACTAGAACTAGGTGGATTAGGTTCTGGTTGCTTCCTCTTTCTTCTCAAAGTTCGTTCAAAATCGTCGTCAAACTCCAAGATATTCTCACGAACGGGATGAGAACTACGAGTCATACACTTGTACCTAGAACAATGAAGCAAAAGAATTTAGCAACTCTCTTAGAAGCACGGCAAACACACCCAAAACAAGGAATATGTCACGGCACACAAACAAAAGCAAACAGATTATGCACGGCAAACACAAAAAAAAAATAAAAAGAAAGAACAAATACACACACTCGACTCTTGACCTTAAGACACACTTTGACCCGACACAAACACAAGGGATTAGCTTCAAGGCCAAAATGAATACAACCGAGCGACCACGGAGTGTCTTAAAGGGTATTGTGTGATTACTATTTTCTTGGTTTACATAAATGGCTGAGTAGTTCAAGACATCGCATTCACTAATTAGCCAAGTAAATCTGATAGAAATTCTCTATAGAAGGTTCAAGGCCAAAAGCTACCTATCCTGATGCGGTACTTTTCCTACTAAATTCTCTCTCTAGTGTCCGCATTGTCATTTGCATAGTATTGAGTCAATTTCCATTCATGCGGAGGATTTTAATATTGTTATATATTAAATTTATTAATTGAATGAAAATTAGAAGTAGAGCTTTTTGGTAGAAAGATGTCTCTATTCAAATGAAAATTTGCAACTTTTGACTCTTCATTAATAGTCACATACTTTCTAAAGATGTATCTCAAATTCTATAAATAGGGAAGTCCCCTATAAACATAAAATAGCATTTAATTATACATATATTCATGCGTATAGTGCACTAAATATTAGAGAGTCGTTGTATCATACCCCGATCCGGAATGTCAACCTGAACACCCGAATCGTGATCTGATGGCCATCACCTGAAGGGTGACAAAGCCAAAAAGTAAAAATGAAAAATAAAAACTTCTCTTATACAAGTAATTATTACAAAATCCTTACAGAGTAAAAATAATAAAAACTCTTAAATCCCTTGTCTAACCAAATCTCTGCTCGTCAAACACATGTCTTGTTAAATAACTTATCTGTAAAATAAAAGGATAAGGGGTGAGCAACAACCATCATCGTCGCTCAATGAGTAGAATATGTAATATGCCAGTTAAGCGATGTCATTTTAGTCACTATAAAAACTACAATAATAATATCAAATCATTATGCACGTAGTGCCATATCACATCATCCCTTTACACGTTCATTATATCCTTCATAATTAGTAACTCACCACGTGACTTCTATTGACCATTCTGCCCTAATGTTCTCATGTGCAGTTTACATTTATCTCTCGGATTAATGCAACACTAAAGTTCTCATGCTCCATGAACAATTCCAAATATTCACATATCACTATATTAATAATTCCGAAAGCATTTCCACAAATCCAACATGCTTGACTAGAAATAGAGATATTTGAAAATAGTATAATTTGCAACACATTACATAAACCACTCACCTTAATAATCCGATATTTGGCAAGACAACCCAACTAATAATCTCCACACACCAAACCCCTAATTTTAACGAATGTTCCTGAATGCTCCGTCTTGTTTTTGGGGCTCTCGGCAGCTCTCTGCAACTCTGCTCTCTGTGCGTGCAGATGAAATGAAAGAGTTTGAGGGAAAGAGAGATGTAAAATAGAGAGTGAGCGACAGAGTGGGTGGGAGACACGGAAGAGTGGAAGAGAGTAAAAATATAATAAGATTTGTAAGTGGGAATGAGATGGCAGAAAGTGAGGGAAAAGGGCGGGGAGGGGGAGAAGGTGTGATGATTGTGTTGTAGTGTTTTGATAAAATAATAAAATATAGGATGATTGATGATAAAATAATAAAATGGAAATGATGGTTTGTGTAGTGTGGTAGGTAGTGTGGGTGGGAAGGATCTCACTACACCTAATTTAAAATTTCACAGAAGCCTAACCAAAAACGGGTTCTCACACGTTGAGTTTATATGTGAGGGTTTTAATACAATCGTGGTTTATAGAGTCATATAGTTTGAAATGTTGCTATTACAAACACGTGATTATTATATTTTGGGAGACAAGTGCTGATGAATCATGAGCATTGTAGTGGAACGTAAATTTATCTTAAGAACAAAATGTTCAACATTTGCCTCGATCGTATTTTCAGATTTTTCTAATCCATTATATCATGTTCATTTAATTATTATTTTTTTTTATTGAACATGTTCATTTAATTTTGGTTACTCATTTGTATGCATTAATTTTGATATATAATTTGCATGAATTATTTCTTAATTTTCTATGTGATTTAATATAACTATTGGACCTTATTTTTCTAACAAAGTATACACTATAATTTATGGAGAAAATTTTCATTATGACCGGAACATGTGTTTTTATATAAGAGGTGAAAAATTTTATTTTTTAAGTTATTAACTTTTTAATACACATATTTTACCATTTGTATAATACCACGTAGTGTACCATCCTGAACTCTGATCACACTTAAAAATCTCTCATAATTTATAATGTTGAGCAAAAATGTTTCCTTCCATATCTGATTGATGCTACCGTTGCAATTTGTTTTTGTGCAATATCCTACTTTTTGGTTTTTTTTTTTTTTTTTTTTTGTCAAACATACTTTTTCATCTTTCAATTTGCTTTCATTCAATTTGATTTTTTATTCTATATATATTCCCTCCCTCCCCCCCCCCCCCCCCCCCCCCCCCCGCGCGCTTCAACACACGTTCTACCACTTTGGGGCCAAATATTTGTATTAGTATTTAATTAATGTGAACTTTTATTATAAATTATTTCTCTATGCAAAATTTAAAATATAAATAGAAATTATTAAAAAAAGACATAAAGTAATAATTTAATTTGACATATCTAGTGGAAAACAAAACTTTAAAAAGAAAATATAAAATTCAATTTAAAGTTTATCTTTAAAATTTGACATCTTATTTGGAGATACTCCAATACATTTGTTCTGATTTTTTTAATAACAAGTAAAATACTTGGATTAGATCATCTCCAAAGTAGAGGTGTCAAACTTTGAACATAAAATTTAAATTTGACAATTTATGTGACATTCTTCTTTGGAGATACTCCAATACATTTGTACTGATTTTTTTATTAACAAGTAAAATACTTGGATTAGAGCATCTCCAAAGTAGAAGTGTCAAACTTTGAACATAAAATTTAAATTTGACAGTTTATGTGACATTTTGACATCTTTTAAAGTTTTACTCTCTACTAGATATGTCAAATTAAATTATTATTTTATTATATTATAAAAGCATCTCCAAAAGAGACGTTAAATTCATATGGCTAACTTGGCAATTTGATATATTGTCAATATTTTCCTTTTATTCGATATGTCAAAATTTATTGCTTAATTTATTGTTTTTTTTTTTAACAAAAATAATAAAAGTTGGGTTGTTGTTGGTTTAAAAAATATACAATAATACTTAAATATGCTAGAATTTAAGATAAGGCAAGTGAAATGCCTTTGGAAATAGCAAAAACATATTTGAAAGCAATTTCAAATTTGACATCTTTTTATCTATGTTAGTTTATGTCAAATTTGACATCTCGATTGTAGAAAATAGTATACCATTCGTTATTGTTATATGTTTATGTGATATTTTTGATATCTCATTTAGAAATGGTCTTATACAACTAAACCCTACGAAATCATGTTTCCATCTTCGTTTCCCATGTCTTCAAACCCTTCTTTTTTGACTGGCAATGGTGGGAAAAAAATTAACATATCGGTAAGAAAGAAAAAAGTTGTCACATCATTCTAGCTTTTTTATATCACTAGGTGGACTTGAAGTCGTGCTTCACTTTGCCGTGGTGATGAATGAAACGCCAAATATCCCCTGCTAATCTATCTACCTATTGCTTTTTTTTTTTTTTTTTAGGAGAAACCATCTACCTATCGTTTGTCCCACTTTTAAGGCTTAAAGTCTTGAACCAAATTACACGGCTTTCACTATCACCACAAACATTCTCGTCAAGGGATTAGTGTTTATCCTACTAATTCATTAAGGTTTAGTCTTGAACCAAATTATACGCCTTTGACTATCACCATAAAGTGTTTGGAGGTGTTTGTTAAAAGAGAAATGAGGAGACTTTTAAAAGCCAAACTCATCATGGACTTGTTGCCACCTCATTCTTTGACTAATATTTTATAATATCAGGACGAAAATTAACGTTAAATTATAAGGTAATAGAGTATCCATAGAGAATCCTACTTTGAAAGAGTTAGTCTCCTTAGCATTTCTCTTATTATAGTCACATTCTTGGACAATTGAGAAACAAGTTGGAGGAAGCTTCAACCAAAGATATTTTTGTTGGATATGGCAAAACTGAAAAAGGCTATGCTGTGTAGAATCTTGAAACCAAGTAGATTCTATTGTCAAGGTGTGTTATATTTGATGTGAATGCTAATTGGAATCGGGAAACTGAAAAAGAGCTGCCAAAGACCATTTGTGCAAATTTGAAGCTGGATGAAAAATTAAAGGGAGTTGAAATAGATGAAGGTGAGTCTGGTATACCTCTTACTTAGAAGGGAGAAATACACATACAAATTTGCTTCAAACTTAGTAATGCCCTTGTGCATTTCTTATGGATTCCTCGCACCTCTACATCATGGCGTCACATGACCATCTTGGATGTATCTCTAGATTGGAGCGTGTACGTACAAATGAAGAACAATGAATGACATTGAAGAAAAACAAAATAATACAAGGTACAAAAAAAAGGTTAAACTGCGAAGATCCCATGGTTTTTTTTTTGGGGTGATTAAAAATGTTTTTCGCTCCGATGTAAAGGACAAGAACTGAACTCCTTTTAGAAATGCAACTCCTCATTGCTTTCTTTCGATAAGCTGAAAGCTAGGTGAGTGGTTACAAATAATGTTGATTATGTGTATGATAAGTATACATCATAATTTATGATGGCGAGCAAAAATATTCTCTTTCATATCTGATTGATGTTATATATATATATATCCCTGTGCTTCAACGCACGTCCTTCCACTTTGTGGTCAAATATTTGTATTTGTACATAATTAATGTGAACATTTATTATGAAATATTTTTCTATGACAAATGACTTTCTACCATAATGGTAGAGAGCAGTGTTGCCCCTACACCATGCGGTATGGGTTTGAACTCATGTTTCCTAATCTAACATTTAATCTAATAAATCTATCAAATGACAAAAATAAATAAATAAATAAATAAAAATCTCCATGTAAAATTTAAAATATAAAGTAGAAATTATAAAAAGGAAATAACGTAGTAAAATAATAATTTAATTTAACATATCCAGTAGAGAGCAAAACTTAAAAGATGACAAATTCAAATTTAAAATTTATGTTTAAAATTTGACATCTCTTTTGAAAATGCTCCAACACGTTTGTCATGCTCGAAACTTTTTTAATTGGCAATGGTGGAAAAAAAATTAACAAATTGGTAAGAAAAAAAAAGTTGTCACTTTTCATCATACTAGCAATTTTTTATGGGATATGATATCCACACACCCCATTTTACTTCTCACACACCTTTTTAATTTTCGGCCGTCGGATCAAATGAATTGAAGAAAATCAATAGACAAAAATTATCAAGGGGTGTGTGAGAAGTAAAATAAGGTGTGTGGATAGCACACCCCTTTTTATATCTGCAGGTTGAGACTTGAAGTCGTGTTTCACTTTGTCGTGGTGGTGAATGAAACGCCAAAGATCCCCTGCTTAAATCTGGCACACATATCATGTTTTTTGTGTTCGTGTCGTTTTTGTGACATACTCGATATCTTAACGGGTCGTGTTGTGTAACATTCGTTAAAGTAAAGAGGTAATATGACCCGACCCGAAATCGATCTGTTAATATTATCAGTTAATACCCGACCCGTTACCTGTTAAAGAAAATATATTTTAAATCAATAAATAATGAAAATGAAAAACATAATTTGATTCAAAAAATAGAAAACAAAATACTAAATTTGTATGCATACCACATTGTTACATAAATATTACTTCCAAAAAAAAAAAAAAAAAAAAAAAAAAAAAAACTATGCTCTCTGTAAATGATGATGTTTTCAAGAGTTTCTTGGTAGTCTAAATTTATAGTTCCATTTTTTCCACTGATATCCAATATGATAATGTGTCTTACTGCTCGATTTATTTCTTACTCATGATCATAGAGTTGTTAGAGCAAGGGTTGTCAATAGTGGGTTCTGTGTGGTGGTTGAGGGTGGTTTGGCTTGCGACGAACTCAAATGCAATGGTTGTTCAGTCAAAGATTTCTCTGGAGAAGGCTTCTCGGACCTCAACACAGCTCCCCAAGGGATTGGCACTTTGTTGTGTAGTCAGGCTCTTGCTTGTTGATTGTGCTACATGAAGAGAACAAAGTTAGTTCTGAAAGGTGCCTTTGTGGGGCTTTAGGTGTAGGCCTTGAGGCTCGCAATCAAAACTAACTAAGTGCTAGGCGTGCCACTGCTATCTTAGTATAGCAGATGTAGAAAAAGTGTGTTTTAAGTCAATTACTTGCGCCCCAAATTACTCAAGCTTCTTGTTATCAAAGGATTGTCTTGGATGAGTTAAGTCCACATTAAGTTCTTTTTCTTGCCTTGTAAACAAGGACTTTTAGTTCATGGTCTTGTATGTTCGAATGGAGGGAGTCCAGAGCCCCTTAAGTCATTTGTTTGGTTCCAAGTTACTTTTGATGACAATATATCCATTAACCTAACCAGATCAAGATACAAATGAGACTCTTAAATAGAAAAACAGGTGGAAATAACTTGAATATATGTTGGAAAATGCATTAAGTAATAGATCTACTAATTTAGAAAACAAACAAAGAGTTTCGGACAAGATTTCACCTTGTTTGGCAAGGTTGAACTTCTTGCAGTCACTTCTCTTTGAATTTACAAGGGTTATTTGCTAAAGAGGGATGGATGGTAAACCAGTTTACACGAAGGAATCGATACTACACCACCAAGGGAGGTAGCAGAGCTTTTGTACTAGACAAGAGATAGCTTTTTCAGAGAACTATTTCTAAAAAGGACTGAATCTGGGTTAATTTCAGCTTTTAGATGCAAATCTGGCTTGAGGGCAGAGTTTGTATATTTGTTTGTTTGATTCGTTGAGTGTCCTTGTCCCCGTTGTCTCTTCTTCCTTTTATAGGTAGTGAAGCCCGACTGATGTAACTTTTGTTCTTGCTCGAAAGTACTTAGAGGGTAGTGAGCCATCAGCTTTTTACTTATAATGCCACTGGAAAGTGTTCTTTGGCTTGTAGTATGTTAGTCTCCATCACTTGTCATTTCAATGGTAAGCACGTGACTTGTATCTTGGTTGAGAAGGCTTCAATTTGCCTCTAGGCTCGATGTTGGGCTTCGGGCAAGTCCCTTTTTAATTGGCATCCTTGGGCTTTCCTTCATTTAAGCTCAATGTTCAAATATTAACCCAAACAATGGTATTAGGAATTATTTATTTCATTATTTGTATGAATCGGTCGTTTGTAGAATTAAATCGTAAAAACTTGTTTTAGCCCTACCCATAGTTTAATTGGTGTCTTGGATGTAAAACCAAGTTGAAAAATTTCTTACCAATGGTATTACTATTTGATAATTTTGTAATCCTTGAATTTATGTTTTTTTTTTTTTTTTAATATTTAACTTATTGGGCACAATAATGAAAACAGTGCTAACATTGAATGGAAAAGTACTGACAACTTTGTCAGAACAGAGGCACAAAAAATCTTTTAATTGTGCTTACATCTTTGAGCACAAAATATGGTATGGTGCCCCTTGACCAAAGGGAACGCTCGTAGAGGGTACACATAAGATTTTAGTTGTTGCACTGTTGCTATTGGTGTAAGGGTACATATGTCAGTGCCCTTAGGCCTAGTAGGGCACAAATAACTTTTTGTGTGCTTTGGCCATATTTTTTCTGGAGTGACCATTTGGATCTCTTTAACCAAATAGGCGATCTGTATTAAACAAAATTTGTTAAAAAATTAATTTTGATTTCCAAAAAAAGAAAGAAAAGAAAGTGAATTAAGAGACCAAAAATCCAAGCAAGATTTTTATTTTTTATTTTTATAGAAACCCTCAGCAGTACGAGAAAAATTTTGTTGATAACAAAAAAAGAAAGTTACATATAGTCAGGGGAGGACATAAACCTTACCCCTCTAGAAATGAAAACACAAAAGATACAAATAAAAAAAGAGGGGACATTAAACCTAACCCCTCCAAAGCCAAACCTAAAAGGTCTAAACCAACCAAGTCAAACAAACTTATACTAACCCACATATTATAAGATACCACCATAAACCAGACCACACAAAATAGTACAACAGACACAACAGCTGCAACATGAACATGAATTAAATAGGACTAAGTCCTTTGCCCTCTACTCCCCTTTTTGGCTCTTGGCTGCCTCGTCCTCTTGCTAAATGTCTCTACAAACCATTCATGCTTCTTCTCCGCAAAAGCGTTCCCGGCAACGAATCCAACAATTAGACCACAAAAAACTCCAGGAAGAACCACGTACCAATCAAACTTAAATGGAATTTCAGGGTCTTCATCTTCTTCAAAAACTGAAGGTGGCGACGGTGTTAAGCTCTTCGAATCCTTGCATTTCTTTGACAGAGGTTTTCCGCACAAACCTGAGTTTCCTTGGTACGAATCCTCCTGAAATGTATTAAATTGCTGGCCAAGTGGTATAGGCCCCCAAAGATGGTTATGGGATACGTTGAAATACTCAAGGAAATTGAGTTGCACTAAAGTACTGGGGATACTTCCTGAGAACTGGTTTCCAGAGAGATCCAATGATTCAAGAGCTGTCAAGTTCCCAAGAGATGCGGGAATGAGACCATTGAAAGTGTTATTGGAGAGGTTTAGCAAATGAAGGCCTCTTAGTTTCCCAATGATACCTGTTGGAATCTCACCTTCAAATTTATTACTTGACAGATCTACGAGTCTAAGAAGATATGGAGTCCTCAAATATTTCAACTCGACCCCTTTTGCAAGAATTGTAATCTTGTATGGATAATTATAAGTGACATCATCTGGGCTAGCGGAAGAGACTACTTCAAAATAAGTTTGATTGGTTTCATTAACAAACTTCATGAAATTCCAGTTCTCCAAGTAGTTAGAGGGCAACATACCGGAAAAACCATTGTGAGATAGATCAATGATGCACAAGTTTGGGAACTCATGGTTGGTTGCAGGCTTCCCAATTATTCCATGAAATTCATTATGACACAAAATGAGAGCCTTTAACACCGGAAGTCCTCCTAACAAAGACGGGAAGATGTCTCTGATGTAATTGTTTCCGAGGTTAAGAAACTCCAACTGAGTGCAATGGGCCATGGATCTTGGTACCTTTCCGTGCAAATGATTGTAACTTAAATCTACCATTCTCAAACTATTTTTGTTTGGACATAGTTGAGGAATATCTCCATCAAAAGAATTGTTTGGCAAGTTGAGTACTTCCAAGGCACTGGAGTTCCCCAAACACTGTGGAAGCATACCACTTAGGTTGTTGTTGGCCAAATCCAGAACTTGTAGATTCTTGTTGCAGAACAATGGCGAAATCTCTCCATTATAATCATTGTTTGAAACAACATAAAGAATTATTGATTGGGGTGGAATTGGCAGTGAACCTTGTAACAAGTTTGACTCCATCGCAAAATACAACAGATTTTTCCATGGAAGAATTAGTGGATTTTGGTCAAATGACTCGAGACCAGTTAAGAAGTTAAATGACAGATCCAGATTCCACAGCGTTTCTCTAGATGCATTCCAGAACCATTTTGGTATTTGGCCATGAATATTATTGTCAGAGAGATGTAGATCATACAACTCGTCCTGATTTTTCAAAAACTCGGGAAATTCTGTTAAGTTGCATGAATCCAACCACAGAAGTTGAAACTTTGGAAGAGTAGCGTTCAAATTGGGTTTAATTTGCAGAGAAAATTGGTTGGACGACAACCGAAGATTGTTTAAATTTTTGAGGTTGGAAAACTGATCAAATTCAACTAATCCGCTCAACTTATTAAAGGAAAGGTCTAGATAAATTAGTTGGGCCAAATTCCTTGTAACCCAAGATGGGATTTTACCAGTTAGTTCATTAGACCCCAAGTCTAGTTGGGTAAGTTGTGTCAAGTTAGCAAGAAAACATGGGAATTGTCCCGTTAAGTTGGTATACGCAAGTCCCAAATGATCAAGTTTGGTTAGCTTTCCAACCCAAGACCAGGAATAATTAGATACTAAAGATTGATCATAAAATGAAGAAATGTCAAGGTAAACGAGCTGAGTAAGGTTTCTGAGTGAAGATGGAACATGGGGGTCAAACAGACAAAAAGAGATGCTAAATAGAATTAAAGAACGAAGATTTCCAATTGACGTAGGGAGTGGACCGGAGAAACTTGTTTCCCCAACGGCCAATTTCTTGAAGCAATTGGTAAAGTTAAAGTTAGGAAAATGACCTGTTAGTTGTAAGTTATATTGAAGATTAAGAACCTTTAAGTTTGGTAGGTGGAAAACACTGACAGGGAACTCCCCATAGAACCCACAATCGTTAAGTTTGAGAGATGTGAGGGATGATGCATTTACAAAGTTATCAGGAAAAGTGGAGAATATTTCTACCCAACCAAGATGAAGTTGTTTTAAGTTGGTCATGTTTTGGACTAGGCTTCTTAGATTGGCTTTTGTTAGTGTTAATTTACCATTGTCTGACAAATCAAGGGAAGATAGCTTTGATAGCTTTGAAATTTCAGCTGGAACTTGGCCAGAAAATAAGGACTGTGAAAGGTCGAGATAGGTTAGACTCGTAAGGTCACGGCCTAATCTTGATGGTATTTGAGAGAAATTGAAGTGGTTATCTGAGAGATCAAGCCTCTGCAAGTGTACAAGTCGGAAGAGGCTGCTGTTGGAGTTGATAGAACCATAGAGACAGCTGCTGCCAAGTTCAAGGCCAATGACATGGCCGGACTCTTCATCGCACTCAACACCATCCCACGAACAACAGTTAGTCTGATTCTGATGTCCTCCTTTTGGCGTCCAAGATGTAACCTTTGGATAAGCATAAGACTCCTCAGAAGCGAACCTTTTAACCTGAAAGCTATTCTTGAATTGTAACAATGCAGAGCACTCAGCGAAATGTGCAAGTGTCTGCACAAATGAAAAACAGTGAGTGACATTGAGTAAAAGCAAAACAACACAACGTACGGAAAACAAGTTAAACCATGAAGATATCATTCCCATTCCCGTTCCCTCTCCCATAACTGTTTCTTTCTTTTTTTTTTTTTTTTTTTTTTCCTTTTGCCAATGACTAAATGTTTTTTCGTTCTGTTGTAAACAAGGAGAGCAACTAAGGTCCTTTTATAGACACAACTTCTCAATGCTTTCTTTCCAGAAGCTGAAGCATGAAAGGTGTGTGGTATTAGTTGAAGTTGAGTGGATTAGTAAAAAAAACCAAGGGTGAAAGGAAGACGATCTCGAAGATGAATAGGTGATTTTATTTATTTATTTATTTTTTAATGAAACCCTACGAAATCACGTTTTCCATCTTCTGCTCCCATATCTTCAAACGCTTCCTTTTTTTGAGACGACTTTGCTAGTGGTTGACTAGCAATGGTGTAAAAAATATTAACATATTTCCACCTTGCTAGTGGTTGACTAGTAATGGTGTAAAAAATATTAACATATTTCCACCTTCAACTCACATATTTGTGGCGGAGGAGACTTGGAGTTGTGTTTCACTTTGCCATGGTGGCGAATGAAACGCCAAAGATCCCCTTCTAATTAACTTATAATTGAGGGGGTGGGTTGGGACGGTTTTTAACCTTCCTTTATTCTCAGCGAGTTTTGATGAATTAATTATGCATAGATACTACAAAAGTAATGTTTATCAAGATCGGATTATCGATACTATTATTAAATAGAATTCTTTTTGTCAAATTAGTGATGTCAAATTACTCCGTTTCCAAATTATTATAATTGTTTTAAACCATGAAGAAAAATGAAGTTTTAACGAAAATCACTGTTCATTTTAATGAAAAATCACATTTTTACATTAAAAAGTCAATCCTGATGTTATTCACTTTACCTTTTATTTTGTTCTTATCGTTAAAACTCAAAGTTTTCAAACTATTTTTATTAATTTTCATTAAAGAAAAAAATTGTAAAAAAATTTATAACCTCTCACCGGGAGTCGGTGGCTCCCAACTACCTCCTGTCCCCGCCTCTTCCATCTCCTCTTCCATCAATTTCTTTCATGTTTATCACGCTGGCTGAAGTCATGTTCCATAGTGGAACTGGAACTTCCACTTATACTTTTCCATTAATTCATAATTGCTAAAATGCTAATCAGCTAGTTTTGGTTTGTCCCACTTTTAAGGGAGTATTATTGCTCACTACCATTAACCTAGGTGTGTGCTCATCATAAATCTGTTGAATATTTATTGACAATCAATGACAAATTTTTCTATAGAAATAAATTCGAATATACTAGTAAATAATAAATGCAACTTAATAATTTGGTAGAGTATGAACAAAACGAAATTAATATAGTAAAAAAAAAGTGACCAAGACTTGCGTAGAGCAATATCTGAAATAGAATTTCGTCCCTATTCAGTGCTTGTAGTTTGATGGACATTTGCTTCACCAGGATTCAACGATCAAACCAGGATTCTAGCACTGGAAAACTTGGCTTCTGGTGAATATCATTGTGGTTCTCTTAGTAAAAAAGTTTTGGGATTTTAGAAGAAGAATTTGTTTTTTTTGTTTTTTAAATGCCATGCAAATGGATGTATATATAATGCAGATACGTCTGTTCGCAATTTGTTCAAAAAAAAAAAAAAAACAAAAAAGCCTGTTCACAATATGAATATGTGATGTATCCTTTGCGTGGCACCTTCGCAAAGAGATGTGTTGCTTTTTGGTGTTCTTTCTTCGTCTTTGCCTTTAGTGATTTTTATTTTAGGCTGAGAAAGATCATATGACGAAAGAGTGAAAATTATATCAGCATAAACATAAGATGGGAAATTGTAACATTAATCTGCATGCCATTTCTTGAATTGTTGCATTGTGACTTTCGAGTTTGTTTGAATATTAAAATTTTAACGGATCTACAAGTAAAGCACAAACTGAAACCAAAATCTTGTGAAACCAAACTGAACCCAAACCAAATTGTTTGGTTCTATTTCGGTTCTTACCCCAAAACTACATCGAACAGGACCGAAATAAATTTCGTTTTCAGGTTTACCCTAAAACTACATCAAACCAAAAATTGTCCACCCCTATAATTGAATGGTATCCTTGTTTGAAATTGTAAACATTTAAGGATTGTGTAAGGTCAATTGCATCCAAATTTGAGGGTGCAAATTGTAATTTATTCTAATATATGTTGGATATGATTACGATGATGTTGGCTTTATTATGTGTGTACGCAATATAAGATTGATGTATAGATATACACTTAATCAAAGGGTGTGATAAGATGTATGGCTTATCATAAGGGTTATACACTTTTACAAGCGATGTGATCCATACTAGGTGAGTGCATAAATTGACTTACCACACTTACAGCATAGGAAATATTCGGATGAGTGTGAGACAAATAAATCAACCTCCCCATTAGTCTTTGATATCTACCTCTATCAACCGGTTCCTGATTTGGATGAATCCCCAAATAATGTTTCTCCACGATGGGAGTGTCCGCAGGTTTGCATCCCAGCATGCCTGTTTCTTTTAATAAATCCAGAACATATTTATGTTCAGACAAGAAAATACCTCTAGATGACCAAGCTACTTCCACGCCAAGAAAATATTTCAAATCTCCCAAATTCTTCATCTCAAACTCAGCTATAAGGTTTTGTTCTAACTTCATCATCTATTCAGAATCATCACCCGTTATTATCATGTCATCCACATAAATAATTAAGGTTATCACTTTACCACTTCTCCGCTTCACAAATAATGTATGATCCGAGTGACTTTGATATACCATTCCTCCTCATAACTTGAGTAAATCTACCAAACCATGCACGAGGTGATTGCTTAGGTCCATAAAGTGACTTTCACAACCTACATACTCCAGTTTTTCCTCCAGCATTGTACCCTGGAGGGAAATCCATATATACCTCTTCTTCCAAGTGCCTATGAAGAAAAGCATTTTTCACATCAAACTGTTTCAGTGGCCAATTTAAATTTGCAGCTAAAGAAATCAGAACTCGTACTATATTCATCTTTGCTACTGGAGAAAAAGTTTCCTAATAATTAACACCATAAGTTTGAGTATAACCCTTTGCTAATAACCTTGCTTTATACCTGCCTACCGATTTGTCTGCCTTGTACTTGATTGTAAAGACCCATCTACACCCAACCGGTTTCTTGCCTTTAGGTAGCTCTGTTACCTCCCATGTATCATTCTTGTGTAGTGCCATCATTTCTTCATCCATTGCAACTGCCCATTTAGAATCCTTTAAGGCCTCCTCAACTCGTGTTGGTGCTTGGATTGCTTCCACATTATTTACCCAAGCTTGCTGTTCCGATGCAAGGTTTTTGCATGACACAAAATTTGCTATTGGATACTTTACTTTTCCTTTAGAAGAGAACCTGTCAGGAGGAACACCATGATTTTACCTTGGCGGCAACTTGTACGTACTTACATCATTATTTGGATTGGTTATATGAGCATCTGTAGTACTTACCTTAGGGATATTCAGAGTAGACACATTGGGTGGCACTATCGAGCTAGAGAGAGGGTGATGTGGGTTCTACAGGTGGCACTTCTTCCCTTGAAGTACTTGGTTCGGCAATAGGCTGCTGGACTGTTATAGCTTCCTCGGCAAGACCCTGTTGAAAGTCTACACTCATATAGGCATGCAGCAGTTGAAGGCCCATATCATTCTCGGTAGTTTCTTGCCGACAGACTGGTGTCCCATTTTCATCCTTGTCGTCAACACATGCTCCCCCTGAACTACATATCATATCCTCTGGTACCTCTAACAACCCAAGATCAATCACCACTAGTGTTCTCCCCCTAGTGATTTGAAGGTGGTGGGATCGAAGAATAAAAATACTTTGATTCAGAAAAAGTAACATCCACAGTCACATACATATGTCGAGTTTCAGGATGATAACACTTATACCCTTTCTGTTGGGAGGCAAACCTAACAAAAACGCACCAAAGGGCACATGGATCCAATTTGCTACGATGAATCCTGTGAATATGAACATATGCTACACATCCAAACACACGAAGAGTAAGGGTATTAGTGGATACTACAGGAACATGTTCCGTCAATACTTGAAGAAGTGTACAGAATTCTACAACCTGAGATGGCATACGGTTAATCACATACACAACATAGGTAACGACTTCAGGCCAAAAACGCTTAGGCATGGACGCACCAATAAGCAAGGCACGAGCAGTTTCCAAGATATGACGATTGTTTCTCTCAGCAATCCCATTCTATTGCAGAGTATGTGGACATGTAGTTTGATGAATAATTCCACAATCTTGTAGAAACTGGGATAGCTCAGAATTTATGTACTCTTCACCATTGTCAGAACGCAAAACTTTAATATCAATGGAATACTGAGTCTTAACCATCTGTTGAAACATACGAAACACATCATAAACCTCACTTTTATTTTTCAACATATACAACCACGTCATACAAGTGCAATCATCCACGAAAGTAACAAACCACCTAATTCCGAAGTAGTACTAACAAGGGAAGGCCCCCACACATCAGAGTGTACTAGTGCAAATGGAGAAGATCTTCTATTCATACTTGGAGGGAATGAAACACGATGACCTTTGGCTAAAATACATACTTCACATTTCAATTATGAGCCTTCAATACCACTGAACAAATCAGGTAATATATGTTTCAAATAACCAAACGATGCATACCCCAAACGACGATGCAATAACAATACATTCTGTAGATTACTATTACGTGACGAACGAACCAAATTAGCTCTTCCAGGAACCACATTATCCACATAATATAGCCCCTCTTTCTTAGTGCCATGCCCAATGATCTCCTTTGTCTAAATATCTTGAAGTAAGAAAATGAAGGATACATTACTACAACACAATCCAATTGTTCAGTAACTTGAGGTACAGACAATAAGTGATGGGACAATGACGGAACCAATAAACAATCATGTAACGGAAGAGAGGGTGAAATAGACACTGTTCCTGCTCCAACAACAGCAGCAGTAGTACCATTGGTAGTTGCCACAGACTTTCTATGAGAATCTTTCATGGACTGAAACAAAGTTCTATCATACGTCATATGATCCATTGCATCGGATCTAAAATCCAACCTGTATTGATCATTGTAATCACACACACGATAATAATACACGGCAATTATAGCACCAAACAAACAGAACCACACTGCAATCCAAGGCAGTAGCAGAAAACAGAAACACACTTACGGGGTCAATTGCAAAACCACAGCAATTGTACACCACTTTCCATGCTGCAAAAACACAAGCAGCAACACTAAAAGACAAAAAAATAATGGATTGTACGCTGCAATTCCAGCAACAGCCAATCCCTATTTTTTTCCTTTTTTGTTTTGGCAAACAACACGGCAAAACCATACACGGGCCGCAGCAAAGCACAGAACACGATACTACTCACGGAAAAGCTTGTAGCAACACGTTTACAGTGCTGGACTTGATTACAGTCGCAGCAGCACACAATTTTTGTTTAGGGTTCTGGATCGAAACCTAGCTCTTGATACCAAATAGAATTTTACGGATTAATTTTTCTGTATTTCACAATTCTGAATAAAAGGTACATACAATCCTTGTTACAAAAAAAAAAACAAAAATAAAGGACACATTATCCTTCCTAAAACATAACTCTAATAATTACAAAATATTTACATTCATTTTTTTCCTAAATATTGACTTATTCCAATATAACTGACACCATTGATTAAAGCGGATGTGTCAGTTTTTAGAGTTGATGTAAGTTGTATACGACAGGAATATCAAAATATCTATTTCAAAACCCTCGCACATCTCTTTCTCCTTCACTCTTCCTGCACCGCTGCACTCCCTTTCCCCCGCTGCACTCCTCTTCCCCTTCCCTACTGCACTTCTCCTTCACTCTCCATGGATGATCAATTCAAGGAGAAACTTGAGCATCCTAAACAAACCCCATAGCCTCCATTGCTTCAGCTTTTTTCTATTCCTGGTAAGAATCTCCCAAAAAATAAATTCAATTTTTGTTTTTGGGATAATTTTGGTTAATGGGTCTGACCCAATTAGTCTCGATTGTTCTGGGTGAAAGAAGTGTGTGTGGAATCAATGAGTTTCATATCCAGTTATCCTAATGGTGAAATCATGGAGTTTCTTTTATGTACCATCTCAAATTCCTAGTCAAAGACAAGATTCGTTTGTGAAATTTTCTTATACTCTACATAATTAAGTGCAATCTAGGTTGCCTGCCCACATATAACTGCAATCGGAAATTGAATGTCATCCATTTTTACAACTAGATATTGATTTCGAGTTCAATATATTTGAACAACTAGCTATTGATTTCTTCAATCTCGGTTTTATTTACACTTTCCTTCTCTAAAAGTGTCTTGAGTATTTTTCTTCTCGATGGGCTAGTACTAACAGAGTTAGTAAGTTACAATGGTGAAAGAAGGAGCTAATTGTTCAGTACCTGTAAATTTTGAATCATTTTGGATCATGTCCTGTGCGTTTTCATAAATATGTGTAAACGTTATTCTCTCTAATTTCACCTACCAGACAATTTAAGGAATGCCTTTGAACTTTATTTTTATTCTTTTTTTAATTATTAATTGATTTAGTGGCGGTTACGAACGACATCAGTATATATTTATCCGACATAATTACTCAACAATTAATGTCGCCTGACTCGCCTCTATCCAATGGGAGCATTAATGTCGCCTATATTTGACACCATTGACCTTTTTATAATTTAAAAGCTTTCTTTTTTCTTGGCAGTTTAAGGAAGCTAGCCGACAGCAAAAGCATTTTTGTGACGCAAGCAATGATGTCGGTTCTTTTATCCGCCAGTACATAAATTTTTGTTAGATTTTCATTAATATCCGACATAAATGGATTTTTCTTGTCGTTTTTTAAAGTGAAATTATTGGGTACTTTTATAGTAGTGCCGTTGCAAATACTTATTTTCTACGGGAAAAAGTCCTCGCTGTGCGTTGGAAATTGCTCCATTGGAAATATTTCTTACAACCAAAACGTTGTGTGGAAAAATATTTTTCCAATAATAAAATGTTATTTACAAAAGCACATAGTCGTTGCAATTACCATTACCGACAATTAACAATTATCGTAAATACGCACAAAAATATATTTTTGATGGTCAAGAGTGTCGTTAGAATTATACTTGTGAGTCCTACTTCGTCAGCAAAAATAGAATGATGCAACAATTTTTTTAAGGTTTATTATATTAACCTCCTACAAATTGTTGAATAAACCTCACATATATAATGCACCCTATATTTGCTTTTTCAATAAAAAATTATCTTAATACACCCCACATATTTCCCCATAATACCCTCACACCTCACATTCTCAATATACACCTTCCATTTTCTACATGCACCCCATATTTTCTGTACACCTCATATTTCTCAAATCTTATAAAGCTTTTAATTTGGACAAAAAATGCCGACTGGAATTTTGACAAAAGATGTCGTTTGAGATTTAAAGCATATGTGGGTTATTTTCAATTCCACCATTAAAACTCATGTCGTTTGTTTTTAATATTTGGTGGTAATTTTAGGTGCGTAATTCTTCATGTAATCCATGTGATCCCTAAAAGATGAATACGAACATAAAAGCTTGAATAACGTAGCAAAAGCAAGATTAAATAATTATCGATGTCGTCAAATTCACTAAAACAATAAAAATATGAAGTCTTCCTCATGTGAAGCTTCTGAAACAACATTTCGTGTTTCATTCGTCAAAAATAATTTTTCTCAATCAACATGCTTGTAGTTTTATTTGTTAGGATTTTGTTCAACAATGGAGGGTCGGAGGGATTTTGATAGTTGAAGAAGATAAATAATACGTTAAAAGTGATTTTGGGTGTATTTAGAAATTTTTTATTTTTTATTTTTAAACCTAATAAGGTCAAAATTGCCATTGCATAGTAGGGTAAATAAATCATTTAATATTAAATTTTAATATGGAATGCATTCAATATTTTGTGGGGTGCTAATATAAAAAGCCTTTTTTTTAAAGAACTTTAATAATATTTTCAATGGCAATTTTTGTTGAAAGAATTGTTTTATATTAATGAAATCATATATTAAACTACATATACAAAATCAACGTAAAAAATTTAAAGTACTTGTTACAATCCTATGATATGTCTTATAACGTTAGTCTTCCATGTCAACTTTAATCAACCGTCGACGAGTTCAAATTAGTGCTACGAACATTGATCCATAAGTATAATCTTTGTTTTGCCAAAAAGAAAAGACAACTTATATTAAGCACAATATAATCGTCAATTGATAAGAAACCCAAACAATAAAAATTAGAAAACAAACCATTATCTATCCTAGGTAAAAATAAAAAATGGATTCAGGCTCACCCGCAATTGATTCAAGCAAAACGTGCATTTCTCCCTTAGAAATATCCATTCTTAAGCACAAATGAGCCACTAGACTTTGCTCTTATAAGTTCTTACTTCAAAACATACATTTCATAAACCTCACATTTCTATCACCTTCAGCCTTTATGGCAGAATTCCTGATAGAACAACAAAGAACTTAGTACCCTTAACTAGCGAATTTGATCACTCGGATCATTAACATCATCATCTGCTATTTCATCTATTACTGGTTCATTCCTAACAGATTCTCGTTCTCCAAACCAACAAAAAACAGACTTTTGGACCTTGATAGTAAATAGAAAATTGCACGTATATAGCCCACCTTAAGCAGAATTTGTGTCACATCCTCATAGCTAGTCACATATTCCTAAATCAGATTCTCAACATAAAATCCATTCTTGGGGGTCATCCTTGATCTAAAAAAGATTAAAATAAAACCCATGAGTATCTTAACTAATGAAGATGAACTAAAAAAGAAAAAAGAAAAAAAAAAGCATCAGTGAAAGAACTTAATAATAAAGAAAACCTCCACCTCAAGGTTCTGCGGGGTTGGATCAAGTAATTCTCCAATTTGTTCGTTATGTATCTGTGGTAGAGAAAAATGTACAAAACACATTACTAAATAAGGATCCTTGATAATATATAGAAAGAATTTTAAAGAGTAACAACAAGTGGATACTACAGGTACGCCACAAAATACAAAATTGTCCTAGTTGAAATGACTGTTCATCGAAGGATATGAATTAGTGCCTATCCATATGACAAGTGTTTGGGTTAATATTTAAACATCGGGTTGCAGATGTGTGAAAGTCCAGAAACACCAATTCAAGGAAGACTTGCCCGAAGCCCAGAGAAAAATTGGCGCTTTCCCATTAATGCATAGGTCATGTGCCTATGATTTAAATGTCAAGTGATGGGGACTAACTCACAATCAGCCAAAAAACACTTTTCAGTGGCAGTACAAGTAAAAAGCTGATGACTCACTACCCTTCAATTGCTTTCGGGCAAGAGTAAAGCTACTGCAGTCAGGCTAATCTGCCTATAAAAGGAGGAAGAGGCCCCAGAGACAAGGACACTCAACCAATCAAACAAACAAACAAACAAACAAACTCTGCTCTCAAGCCAGATTTGCATCTAAAAGCTGTAATTAGCCCAAATCTTAGTCCTTTTCAGGATCATTCCCTACAAAAGCCATCTTTTGTCTAGTTTAGAAGCTCTGCTATCACCCCTAGTGGCATAGTATCGATTCCTTTGTGTAAACTTGTTTACCATCCATCCATTTTTAGCGTATAAACCCTGTAAACTCAAAAGAGAAGTGATTGCAAGAAGTTCAACCTTGCCCGACAAGGTGAAATCTTGCTCAAAGCTCTTTGTTTGTTTTATAAGTTAATAGATCTACTGCTTAATGTATTCTCCAACATGTTTTCAAGTCATGTCCATGTGTTTTCCTATTTCAAGAGTCTTATTTATGCCTGGATCTGGTCACTTTAATGGATACGCCTTCATTTAAAACCAACCAAGAACCGAGTAGATGACTTATGGGGATCTAGACTCCCCTTATTTGATCATACATGACTATGAACTGAAAGTCCTTGGTCACAAGGCAAGAAAAAGAACTTAATGTGGACTTAACCCATCCATGACAATCCTTTGATAACAAGAAGTCCAAGTAACTTGGGGTGCAAGTAATCAACTAAACACACTTGTTCTACATCTGCTATACTGAGATAGCAGTGGCACGCCTAACACTTGGTTAGTTTTGATTGCGAGCCTTAAGGCCTACATCTAAGGCCCTACAAAAGGCACCTTTCAAAACTAACTATCCTTTTCTTGCAGTACATCAGCAAGCAAGAGCTCGACTACACATCCAAAGTACCAATCCTTTGGGAAGCTATGTTGAGAGCCGAGGAGCCCGCTCCGGAGAGATCTTCGCCTGAACAACAAGATTGAAGTATTGTAAGCGGCTAAGGCATTTCTAACCACAGGTACGCCAACCATCCTAAAAACAGCTTCCTAGTACGAACTAAAAAGTAAACATGAATCAAAATCTGCCTGAATTTAGTTTTCGAAGCTAAGAAGATTAACAAAAATCCAATTCCTCACTCCTCATATTGTTCAGGTTTCGCCAAATCAGAGTTCAAAATTGTAATTCCATACAAATGTAGATTAATCAAAGAATCATACATGTCCGGATTTCAAACCAAAACCGAATCAAATGAAAATGTAAGGTCCCCAACAGATAAACTGCGCCACGAGACCTTCTTAACAGTCATCTCCCCAATTCGCACCATCTTTAGTAGGCCTAGTTCTCACAACCTATACAAATATCAAAAACCAAAAGTAATGATACAATTAAGGAATAAATAAATGACAACTCACATCTCAATTACCTCACTGATGGGTCCAGATGTGGCAGGAGTTTACCTCCGTCGATCGATCAATCTCACCCTGAAAATTAAGCAATTTCAAAATTAAGCTTCTAAAGTTTAAATTTTAAATTATTTAAAATTCTCAAGTCTCAGATTCTGAAATTAGACAAAAAACGCCTTCACCACCGGCAACATTTGTTTCTGGTCGCCCGATTCTGTGATCTTAGATTTGGATGAGAAGCTGGAGATGAGAAACACTTGTAAGTGGGGGAAGGACTTCAAGTTTTGACGTCGGCTGGCAGAGTAGCACCAAGTCGGACCGATTCTATACGAATTTCGATCAAAAGAGAAAGAGAAATCTCAGCACAAGTTATGTGCAATATAAGAAGGAACACATACATGAGCATATTGGAACGAAGTCTTGGGATTTTTACCTTAGAGCAGTTCCACCGTGAGAAAGACCCCCTCAGGCTATTTACTATTTAATCCATTCAATGAATAGTAACTGTCTTTAATAAACAGTAATTGCCTTTTGCATCTTCACCTCTACACTAAATAACCCTGGCAATAGGTAATAAAATATTAGTATTTTTTTATTTATAAAATAATACAAAATAACAATTAACGCATTCACGCTTATATGCCTGTCGGTGTCGTGTATCAATGTGGGTGACCGCTATATATATCCCTCCATCACCTTCCCACTAACAGCAGGTGCAGATATTTTAATATCCCAAATCAAATAAAATCTGCACTTGTTTACCTTTCTTCTTTGATCCCTTTCTTTTTGCATATCAAAATCAAAAACCCAAATTTTCAAATCCAATCTAACTGAAAAACGGGTTCCAAATTTTGTTAATTGTGGGTTTTGGAGAAACACAAAAAAAAGACATCAAAGAGGAACCCAAAAGAAAAAATGTATGAAATTTTACAAGATATGTCGTCTGCATGTCCGTCCTTGTCACCGGCACAGCCGGTTTTGTTGGAACCCATGTCTCCTGACCCTTAAAAAGCGCGGAGACGGCGTCGTCGGAATTGACAACTTCAACAGCTACTACGACCCGTCGTTGAAGAAGGCTCGCCGGTCACTCCTCAAGACCCACAGTGTTTTCATCGTTGAGGGCGACATAAACGACAATTGCCTTCTGGACAAGTTGTTCGATACAGTGGCATTCACCCATGTGATGCACTTGGCGGCTCAGGCTGGTGTCCGGTACACCATGGAGAACCCTTGCAGCAACATCACCGGCCTCGTGACACTTCTCGAAGTCTGCAAATCGGCCAATCCTCAGCCATCCATTGTTTGGGCCTCGTCCAGCTCTGTTTACGACATGACACAAAAAAATAAAAAATCCTGACGTCAGCCCATGTCAGACTGTTTTCGGGTGCTCGGGCCGGCACGAATCCACGACCTCTCCCTCGGGCTTGCTTAGACTCACTCGCCAGCCAATGCTAAGCTTCCTTCCTCGGGCAATCAAGCCCTGTTCCGTAGCTTGTCCCTCAAGCACGAGCTCCTGCTGGAGCTGCTCTTATAGAAGAAACTGCGGACTTGGGTGCGCAATTTGACGCGGCTGTGGTGTGTAGTAGAGGAACTCATGGTTTTCCTTTTTAGAGTTAAGTTCAGATTAGTGAATTTTGAGGGGTTTGTTATTGCAGAGGAGGGGAGGACGTGTTCATGACTTGCCGGGTTTTCTTCTGATTTCGAAAAGGTGGTATTGGGCTTGGGTTTGCAAAGGTGAGGCGTGTGGAAATTTTTTGATGAAGGCACAAATAGAGAGAAATGGAGAAGATTTTGATGAATGCAACTCTGAGGTTTTGAGAATGAAATGAAGCATAGAGGTTAGGGTTTTGTTTCTACAGAGGAAAGGCATAGTTGCAAGAGAGATGAAAATGAGGGGAGAGAGCTAAACGGTGCTGAGTTCTCTCTTTGAAAATAGAGAGTTAAGTTTTTGGATGCCATGCCAAAATTTTGGCAGCCCTCCAAAATTTTTGTCACCCGCCTCCAATTTTTTTTAATTATGAATGATTCTATTTTTTTTTTGGGGTCAAAATGTATGATTCTATTTGAATCTATCATTTTAACGGGATATGCATTCTATGAAATAAATTTCAACGATCCAATTGTTAAACTTGTTTGTATATACTTCAAGGTTGCATACGTATAAAATCACAAAAAAATAAATATTTAGAGATTAGGTAACATGACGAAATTTTTCTATGATTATAAAAGAAAAATCACGATTAAACGGTTTATTTAGCTCCGACTTTGATAATTTTTTTTAGTTTATTTATTTATTTTTTTACAGCTACACTTCTCGACCCTATTATAATGCAATGAACGAATTTGATCTTCAATTTAAAATATTTACACTAGCTGATACACAAAATCTTATGTTATACTTAATAGAAATATAAATTAAACTCCAAGAGTTTGTTGAATCTATCATTTTGACGAAATACGCATTCTATGAAACTACTTTCAACTATCCAACCATCAAAATTGTTTGTATATACTCCGAGATCACATGCGTAAAAAGTCACATAAGCCAACATTCAAATTAGGAATGAATTTTTTTTACGGTTGTAAATGACAAATCACGATTTAACGGTGATTTTAGCTTCGATTTTGATATTTTTTTTACAACTTCACTCCTCGACCCTATTAGAATACAATGAACAAATTTGATCTTCAATTTAAAATATTTACACTAGTGGATACAACAAAATCTTATGTTATACTTAATAGGAGTATAAAATAAACTCTTAGTGTTTGTTGAATCTATCGTTTTGACGAGATTCGCATTCTACAAAACTAGTTTCAACGATCCAACCGTCAAACTTATTTGTATATACTAAGAGATCACACGCGTTAAAAATCAATAAAAGAAATATTCAAAGATTAGGTAACGGGACAAAAAAATTCAACGGTAAAAAAGTCACGATTTTACAGTTATTTTAGCTCTGCTTTTGCTTTTTTTTTTACAAGTACATTCCTCAAAATCTTATGTTATACTTAATAAAAGTATAAAATAAACTCTAGTATTGTTGTAAACATTCCTAGTTTAAGTATGATTGTGTAAATCCTAGATTAGATTTGATTATAGTTGTCTTTTCCTATTGTATCTTGTATTCCTTGGGGATGAACGAATATCTTCTCACTCTCTCTTTTCCTTGTAGGAGGGATAACAACACATATTTCTCTACAATTCTACAAACACATCTCTCTCACTCTCTCTTCTCCTTGCCACCGGCCACCATAACCTTGTCAGATAAAATAGATCACAACACGTTATTAGCACACTCCTACCCGCTTAGGAATTTGACGTTGAAGAATTTTTTTTTTGCATCAAACCAGTTCATCCATATCGTCACGCAATCAGGTTCTTCCAAAACAACGGTTTTTATCTCACTATTTTTGCTGCCCTCATAGCATGAACATTCACCATAATGCATGACCCAACTTTATGTTTTTTGAATTTTAGATTCTATATAAATCGTGTATGCATTATATTCATAATTATTGAATTATGTGAATTTGATATTTGCCATGAATTGCATCAAATATATATACATGCATTATATTATTGAATTGCATATGCTTTGAATTGAATTGAATTGAAAAAAAAAAAAAAAAAAAAAAAAAAGCAAAAAGGGGAAACCAAATCAATCGGTGTCGTTAGGGTTCTTCGAACCCCCTAACCTTGCGCCACCAGACCTGCAACTTGCACCGAGCTGTAATCGGAGCTATCAGCTCCTGGCTTGGCCCTCTAATGGCATCTTGCTCCAACCCTTTTGGCTTTGGAGCTTCCCCAGCCCAAACCGTTTCTCCCAGGCCATGTGTGAAAAAAAAAAAAAAAAAAAGGAAAAAAAAATTGTTTTTTATTTTTGGGCTCGCCTGAAGCGGCCTACGTAATTTTATTTTTTTAAGCCACCCATGGGCTTATTTTTCTTTTGGGCCCTAAGTTTTATTTGCCTAATTATTTTAGGCCCAATGGGTTTTATATTTTTTCATCCATAATTTAATTTGGTCCGAAGTCCAAATAATTAATTCTATTATAATTATAGACCTAAAAGTCCTATTTCTTTCATATTTCTATGTATATATTTGTGTTTGCCTGCAGTAATATATGAACCTTAAGTTCATAATTATTTTGAAACCTGAAGTTTCTTATAAACATGTCTTGTTTGAAAACCTGAAGTTTTCATTTAAAAACATCACCCATGAAAACCCGAAGTTTTTTCATGCAAAATTAAACCAATACATGTCTATTAGAACCTGTATGTTCTACTCCCATGTAAATGGATTGATTTTTTCTCCATTACACTAACCACATCTTGTCCATCTATTTTGTGGTAGGAACATGTCGAATTTGAACAAACTTGACTTCACCATTTTGGAGGTCTCTGGAAGGAACTACCTCAAGTGGGTCCAAGATGTGAAGTTCTACCTTATTGCAAAGAACTTGCGTCCCTCTATTGAAGAAGAGATCGACAACCTTGTTGGCGAAGCTGAAAAGGCCACTGCTATGATCTTCATTCGAAGACATATCCATGACGCTCTGCAAACTGAACATCTTGCTGAGGAGGATTCACATGCAATATAGGTCGCTTTGGTTGATCGTTTTGATCACCAAAAGGACATATTCTTCCCTGAAGCAAGACATGACTGGCAGCATTTGGGCTTCTAAGACTTTAAGTCTATGAATGAATATAATTTTGAAGTTTGTCGAATCTGATCACTTCTTAAGTTTTGTAACGAAACTTTGACCGAAAATGATCTCTTGGAAAAGACCTATTCAACCTTCTCTGCTTCTAATATTGTCCTGCAGCAATAATATAGAGCTCAAAAGTTCACTAAGTTCTCAGATTTGATCTCTGTTTTACTTCTCGCTGAAAAGCAGAACCAGCTATTGATGAAGAATCATCAAGCTAGACCTATTGGGGCAACTGTTGTGCCTGAAACACATTATAGCAAAAACCAACGTCCAAAACGCCAAAATAGGCGTGGTAGGGGCGGCCAGAAGCCATCTCACCAAGGTCAACAGAATCAAGGCCCATCCAAGGGAGGAAACAAAGCCCAGAAGCGCCCAAACCTCACTCCCAAGGCCCTGAACTTCAAGAATAAGGGCAAAGCACCTGAAACCATGGATGCGGACATGTGTTATTGCTGTGGTTTAAAGGACCATTGGTCCTGTGTTTGCTAAGCTTCCAAGAAGGTTGTAGATGAATATCATTCTCGTTGTAAGAAGTTTGAATCAAACTTCGTGCAAGTGGACGAACTAGAGACTACAAAGATGGAGGTTTCTGACTTTCAAGAGGATACCATCCCTATGGAAGATTAGAATCTTAGACATAGAATTATTTTTTTCAGTTGAAATAAGACAATGGGGTCGAATTCCACCTAGTGGCCGAACCTCTACTTTGTTTTTGGTTGATTTTTGAACAATTTTCCTTTATGTTTGGATTATTTGTTGGTGATTAGTTTTTTTTTTTGGATATTAAGTCTTAATTTGTAACATCCCACATCGCCCAGGGGAGTGATCCTTAAATGTATATTCTCATCCCTACCTAGCACGAGACCTTTTGGGAGCTCACTGGCTTCGGGTTCCGTAGGAACTCCGAAGTTAAGCGAGAAGGGGGCTAAAGCAATCCCATGATGGGTGACCCACTGGGAAGTTGCTCGTGAGTTCCCAAAAACAAAACCGTGAGGGAATGGTAAGCCCAAAGCGGACAATATCGTGCTACGGTGGTGGAGCGGGCCCGGGAAGTGATCCGCCCCGGGCCGGGATGTGACAATTGGTATCAGAGCCAAACCCTGGTCGCGTGTGTGCCGACGAGGACGTCGGGCCCCTAAGGGGGGTGGATTGTAACATCCCACATCGCCTAGGGGAGTGATCATTAAATGTATATTCTCATCCCTACCTAGCACGAGGCCTTTTGGGAGCTCACTGGCTTCGGGTTCCGTAGGAACTCCGAAGTTAAGCGAGAAGGGGGCTAAAGCAATCCCATGATGGGTGACCCACTGGGAAGTTGCTCGTGAGTTCCCAAAAACAAAACCGTGAAGGAATGGTAAGCCCAAAGCAGACAATATCGTGCTACGGTGGTGGAGCGGGCCCGGGAAGTGATCCGCCCCGGGCGGGGATGTGACATAATTAATTACTATCCTTGAATAAATGAAATTATTTTGAATTGATATTTTTTTTAAAACTTTTATGCATTTGACTGATTAAATTAGTTTTTCATTCTAGGTATGACTAGTGGGGAAGTTAGTTGTTTAGCAGATAGTGCAACCAAGCACACCGTTTTGCATGAACACATATATTTCACAAACTTCATACCTAAGAATGCACCTCTAACAACCCTCTTAGGCCTATCCAACCTGATAGAAGGATACGGTAAGGCACGTATAATGTTGTCCAATGGTATAATCTTGACCATTGCTGAGGCACTCTATTCTCCACGTTCCGAAAGAACGTTGTTAAGTTTCAAGGACATTAGAGATAATAATTACCATGCTGAAACCCACATAGAAAATGGAGTTAAATTTCTATAATTACCACGCTGAAACTCACATAGAAAATCGAGTTGAATTTCTATGCATATCTTCCTACGAATATGGCTAGAAGCGTATTCTAGAGAATATGGAATGTATCCCGAGTGGTCTGTATACTACGACCATACACCCCATAGAATGCCACTATGTGGCCGGCCTTACAACTGGGACCACGCATGAAATTACACTTTGGCATGACCATTTGGGACATCCTGGACGAACAGCGATGCGCCGTATCTTCAAATCTTCACACAGGTATCCTCTAACCTGAAGCTTAGGTTCAATCCAAGGAATCGTATGTCAAACATGTTCGATGGGAAAGCTTATTACTAAGCCTTATTATGACAAGATTTGTTCGAATCCTCCCATTTTTCTACAATGGATTCATAGGGACATTTGTGGACCGATTCACCCTCCCTGTAGACCATTTAGATACTTTATGGTTGTTGTCCATAAAGAACGCTGCATTCTCCAAACTATTGGCTTAGGTTATCAAGCTCAGGGCTCACTACCCTAATTATCCGATCAAATCTATTCGGTTGGATAATGCTGGGGAATTCACATCTAAAACTTTTGATGACTATTGCATGTCGGTTGGGGTTAAAACTGAACATCTTGTACCCTATGTTCACACCTAGAACGGCCTGGCAGAGGCTTTCATTAAGCGCTTACAAATGATTGCTCGATCGTTGGTCATACGTACCAAGTTTTCTATAGCTGCTTGGGGCCATGCAATATTGCACGCAACAAAGTTAGTCTGCCTGAGGTTTGTTGCGACACAACCATTTAGTGCTCTTTAGTTGGTTACCGGATACGAACCCAACATATCACATCTGCGCGTTTTTGGGTATGCAATATATGTGCTGATCTCGCCGCCCTTACATACAAAAATGGGGCCTTAACGAAGGATGGGAATCCATGTCGGATGTGATTGTCCTTCGATTATTTATTACTTAGAACCTTTGACATTCGATCTGTTTACCGCTCATTTCACGGATTGTTACTTCTATGAGATAGTCTTCCAGTCGTTAGAGGAAGATAAGAACGTCCACGTTCCTAAAGAATAACCTGAAATATCGTGGACGACCCCCACTTTGTCTCATTTAGATCCTCACACTGTTTAGTCTGAAACTGAAGTCTAGTGCATATTAGATCTCCAGAGCATAGCTCAGAGCATGCCAGATGCTTTCACCAATCTAGCGTGCGTGACAATATCACATAGTCCAGCTGTGAATACGCCTGCAAAGATAGATGTACCAAATGTACATCGGACTTCCCTCCTGGAGGCCTAGGACGCCAATCTTGGTGATCCACATACATCAGTGGCTAGCCAATCATCTGTCCCTACACAAAAGCATGGCAGACCTCTTGGTTTAAAGGATTCACACCCCCAAAAGAGGAACCCATGGCACAAAGTCCCGAAGAGCCTATCGTGAATCCGACTATCGCTTACTTATTTTATCCAACTCATAAGGAAATTATAGATTATGGAAGCGCCCTCGAAGAGACGAATCATCATCCTGAGAATCATGAGATTTTGGTCTATTATGCTAGCTTGGATGATATGTGGGATAGAAATGAGATGATTGTCGATGATGCATTAGCATATGCAGTAGCTACTGAGATCATGTTAAGCAATGACATTGAACCGCATTCCGTTGATGAATGTCGATGTAGAACTGATTGGTCAAACTGGAATGTCGACGTAGAACTGATTGGTCAAACTGAAACCAAGCAATCCAAGTCAAACTCGATTCGCTTGCAAAACAAAAGGTGCTTGGACCTGTTACTCCTATACCTCCACATGTGAAGCTCGTTGGCTACAAGTGGGTTTTTGTTTAAAAGCGTAATGAGAAGAACGAAATTGTGCGTTACAAAGCTCGTCTTGTTGCACAAGGCTTCTCACAACGCCTCGGTATTGACTATGATGAAACTTATTCACCCGTTATGGATGTGATTATTTTTCGCTACCTTATCAGTTTGGTAGTTTCCAAAAAACTAGATATGCAGCTGATGGCCGTAGTAACCGCGTATCTCTATGGGGATCTTGATACGGAAATTTATATGAAAGTTCCCGGAAGACTTACATTGATTGGTTCAAATATTTCCAAACCCCGGAACACGCTCTCAATTCAGCTGAGGCATTCACTCTAAGGTTTAAAGCAATCCGGAAAATTGTGGTATTACCATGTGAGTGAGTATTTGACTAATTAGGGATATGTGAACAACGAACTATGCCCTTGTGTGTTCATTAAGAAGTCACATTCCAGATTTGTGATTGTTGCAGTATATGTGGATGACATGAACCTTATCGGAATTCCTAAAGAGCTCGCGAGAACTACCGCGCACCTGAAGTCGAAATTTGAGATGAAAGATCTAGGTAAGACTCGATATTGTCTCGGTCTTGAGATAGAGCATTGTTCGGATGGAATCTTAGTACATCAATTGAACTACACCCAAAAGGTGTTGTGCCGCTTTAATGAGGATAAAATGAAGCCTTTGAGTACTCCAATGGTCGTTCGATTGCTAGAAGCAAAATGAGATCCCTTCTATCTGAAGGACGATGATGAAGAGATTTTGGAGCCTCAAGTTCCTTATCTAAGTGCGATAAGCGCTTTATTGTATTTAGCTCAATGCACTAGACCTAACATCTCCTTCACTGTTAATCTTTTGGCAAGATACAGTAATACACCTACACGCAGACAATGGACTGGAGTGAAAGACATCTTTTGTTATCTTAAGGGTACTCCGAATTTGGGTTTGTTCTATCCCTATGGATCCTCGAATGATGCCGCACCCTATGCTTCTTGAGTTGATTCTCGCCCTTGTTGGTTATGCCGATGCATGATACTTATCTGATATGCACAAGGCGCATTCTTAAATGGGTTATGTCTTTACCGTTAGAGGCACCGCAATCTCTTGGAGGTCAACTAAACAGACTTTAGTTGCCACTTCGTCTAACCATGCTGAAGTTCTTGCCTTACATGAAGCAACTCGAGAATGTTTTTGGTTGAGAGCAGTAGTGGGCCATATTCGAAGCTCCTGCGATCTTTATCCCGATGTTGATGTCATGACGACGATTTTTGAAGACAACGAAGCATGCATCAAACAACTCAAGAAGGTTTACATCAAAGAAGACAACACCATTGTGCCGAAGTTTTTCTTTTCACATTAACAACAAGAGCATCAGAAGATTGAAGTCACGCAAATCCGTTCACAAGACAATCTGGCTAGCCTCTTCACCAAATCACTACCGAAGACGACGTTTCAGAAGCTTGTTCATGGAATTGGTATGCGTAAACTTTCTGAGTTGTAACTTTGGTATTTCTCTTTGGAATTGTGTCGAACTTAGGGGGAGTGTCTTAAAGTTACTTGCTTGATCTTAATGTACTTTTTTTTCCCCACGATTAGGAGCATTTTTCCCACTAGGTTTTTGCTACCTAACTAGATTTTAACGAGGCACCCACCTTAAGCTGGTAATATCCTTGATGACGTCCCGTAGACGTTTCTTTTGACTTTGCATTTCTAACGCATTTTTCCTTAGATTATGGATTTTGTCCCTACTCGGGTTTTTACCATATCCTTAGGGTTTTTTAGTGAGACTTATTACTTATGCAAGTTCCTACCTTATTGAGAATAAGCGTTGTTCCTTAGAATTAGTGTCGACGAGTTGACTTCCTCAACTTCTGCATGATGCTGAATCTACCTTGAGTATTTACACACTCAAGTGGGAGTGTTGTAAACATTCCTAGTTTAAATGTGATTTTGTAAATCCTAGATTAGATTTTATTCTAGTTATCCTTTCCTACTGTATCTTGTATTCCTTGGGGATGAAGGAATATCTTCTCTCCTTTTACTACTATAAATAAAGGCACAATGTAGGAGGGATAACAACACACATTCCCCTGCAATTCTAGAAACACATCTCTCTCACTCTCTCTTCTCCTTGCCGCCGGCCACCATAACCTTGTCAAATAAAATAGACCACAACGAGTATTTGTTGAACATATCGTTTTGACGGGATACACATTCTACAAAACTAATTTCAACAATCCAACCGTCAAACTTGTTTATATATACTTCGATATCACTTACGCTAAAAATACAAAAAACAAACATTCAAAGAAAAGGTAACAGGACAAAAAATTTCAACGGTTATAAACGAAAAATCATGATTTAACAGTTATTTTAGCTCTTATTTTGATTTTTTTTACAAGTACACTCCTCAAACCTATAAGAATACAATGAACTAATTCAATCTTCAATTTAAAATATTTACACTACTGAATACCACATAATCAAATATTTACACTAGCCAATATTTTTTCCGACGACAACTACATACCCTCATAAATAAATATTCAATTTTAAGAGCCATTGATTGCCCTCGAAAAGAGATAGTTGTTTTTGAAGGCCTCTAGTTCCTCTCACAAATACACAATCACTTCCAATAATAACTAATCATCCTTGAAAATAGAGTAACCACTACCAACGACCACTTGTTACCCTTGGAAATAAACAATTACTTCCGACAATTTAAACAAGCCCTCAGAAAAAATATAACTATTACCAACGAAAATAAGTTTTGTCTTAAATAAATTTGGTGCCAAAATTTTCCTCCAAAAAATAGCTATTTCCGACGGTGATGGATCTCTTTTATGAAGGCTAGTAAACCTCTTGTCGACATATTTCTGACAGAGTATTTGTAGGTCCTCGGAAAAAGTTGGTTGCTAATGACTATTTTTTTTTTTTAGTGTGACTATTCAGAAAAGTCTCACAACTCTTTGGTACGATGAAGTCTATAAAAAATGAATTCATTCATTCAGACAAATATTATTCAACTCTAAACAGATTATCTTCTTTCCTTTGGCGTGCTACTTTTCCATTGGCACCCCTGCATAGTAATCAATAGCTACTTTTCCATTCTCAACATGCCCCCCCCTCATGTATGACTGAATTTCAACCCTACCACGTGGAAAACACAATGGGGTGACGTGGAGCGCGTGTGGCCGTTCACACGTGGGACAACGTGCTTTGATATCATGAAGAAAGTTGAGGTTCCACTATAAAACCAATTGATAATATGGGAAGTAACCCAACTTACTTATAAACCCATACAAGGTTTATCCTCCCATCAATGTGGGATTCATTACTAACACATAATGAGGACTTACACTTAAAGGAACTTGCAACGATCCTCTATAAGTTTATGCCTTTACTAGTTTGTTTCTATTTATTTTAGAAGATAAAATTAGTGTCGAACTTAATTTTTAAAATATAGTAAATTTTCATTGTATATTGAGTGGTATTATTTGGGTTGTTGATGGTGCATTGTGAATACGGCTAACAAAATTTTGAGTCTATTATAGTGGAGAGACTCAATAATATTAACATTGCATATGGAAATTGATCATTGCACATGGAAAAGAAGTACCACATACCTTCTAAACCATGAGAAAACTTTGTATACAAGTGAGAGACACATTGAAGGATTTCGGAGTTATACAAAGTGGAGATGGAATGGCTTGTGCCTCTATGCTCATGCATATAAAGGTGATTTGATTCTTCTTTATGAGGCGATACAATTCACAGATCGATATCAACTTACTTTAGTGATATATGTGAATCGTGTAAATAGCAATCCAATGAGGCAAAATTTCAATGGAGACCAAGACATGATTGAAACTCATGATATCGTCATGTGGAGAGATATAATTAATGATCATGACAATGATATGGTTAATGATGTGCTAGTAGGTTCTAATAACAATTATTAGAACAGTGGGAGAAAGAGAAAAAGAGATCACTTTAAATATTGAAATGTCATTAAATTTTCATCTTGAAAAGATTGATCAAATTAGTGGGAGACCCAAAGGAAACCTTGTTTCGGATTTTAGTGGGAGACCGAAGGAAACTTTGTTTCGGTTTTTGTTTTCAAACAAAGAAGATGATTACATATTTAATTAGGCAAGTTAACAAGAAGTCAAGACGGTTAGCAAGAACTTAAGGTATGAAATTTATTGAATTAAGTAATAAATTTTTTTTTTCTTACATTGTAGTGCTTTTTTGCAGAAAATTTGGATTAAAAACATAATGGTCACTTCTTGATTAATTAAGAAACAAAATTATGTGATAATATGGACTGGTCAGTACTCCTTAGTATGTATTGTTTAGTGATATATATGGATACTATATTCCTAGAAAGTCTGTCAATGTGTTTTATGATAATATGTCCGTCATCTTTTAGGAATTGTTAGTTCATAAGAACACGTTGATGTAAAGTATCATTATATGGAACTATAGTGGAGAATGATGAAGTGAAAGTCAACCACACACCTTCGGATAAGATGGCAAATGATCTTATGAACAAAGGATTGCTCTGAAAGAAAAATCATCTACATGTTGCAATCAGAGCACAAGGTATGCGCATCAATAGAAGGATTTTGGGGACGCCTGAAATGAACATTTAATGCGAGTCTATCTAATTAATTGGTCGCATAAAAGATTGAGAGGCACTTGGCACATAGATAAGGTATATCGAGGAAAGCCTTAGGATTGGCTTAGGAGGTACTTGATCGAAATTTCAGCACAGGTCAAGTTGGACTTGGTTGAAGTTCGCCATTAATACTAGGTATAGTGGTATTTTCCAAATAAAGAGTAATTGTCCCTTGGTAATTGAAAGATTAGTAAAATGGAGTCGCTAATACAAGTGCATTTAGTAATAGTGGTCAAAGTCTGCACACGTATAAGCCGAATCATGAAGTGGTGATAGTTTACAAATGTTTGTAATCCAATATGGATTTGATACTCAGTAATGATATCCAATATGTGTGTTCGACAAGATTTTACATCATCACAAACAAGTGAGAGGTGTTGGAATATGATCATGATGATGTTAACTTTACAATGTGTGTATTTGATGTATGGAGGTGCACCATAAGATTGGTGTACTGATATACGCTTAACCAAAGGGTATGATAAGAGGTATGACTTGTCATAAGGGTTATACCTTTCTATAAGTGATGTGTCGTTTTATGAATGGATAAGACCATTTAGAGAAGTCTCACAATTCTCTCGAAAAGGTATGACGAAGTCTATAAAAGGATGATTCATTCCTACAGACAAATTATTCAACGTGAAATAGATTCTCTTCTAATTCCCTTAGATGTGCAATTTCGTTATTGGCACTACCGCATAGTAATCAATAATCTTACGGCATTAAAATTAATCATGTTGAATCCTACAATATATAATTAATATTGTGGGCACCCAAAAGTATGTGTAAGTGCTGAATAAGATATTAGCTAGCTTCGAAAGACCTCCATTGATTCGTCGGCCCGTCACTTTGAATGCATGGTTAGCTTGACAAGAACGTTTATGTTGATGATCAGTGGCTTTTAATCTGGTTCACGAGACCTCTTGCCCTTGATTAGTGGACCAAAGCTACTCTGTTTATGAAAGAGATAGGAGCCTCAGTGACAATTTTATTAGTAGGAGTGACAATTAATTGATTGTTATGTGTGCAAAACTCGAGAAAATAAAATCCTAAACTTAAATTAATGACTAGAAATTAATTAATACTCACGTACTATTGAATAAATTGTGTGTATATATAGTAAATCCTACTACATGGACGAACTTCAACTCAAGTAAGTGTTAACTATAAATAAATTGAGTTAAGGAGTATATATCATAGAATTAGAACATGTATTAAAAAGATAAATATGCGTTGAGACGAGTTACATATGCAAATTTCAACTTGACTCGAAGTATTATGTTCACATTCTTTAAGATCAAACCAGAGTGCAGATAAAAGTAAACGATCGAGTATGCAAATTATTATATGCAAACGATGAATTGACTTCAAGTCTTCCAGTCTTCAAGTGATGGTGATTAGCTGATTTTGGGTTGCTTTGGGATTGTGGCGCTTAAAAAAATAAAAAATAAACAGCTTATTAAAAAAATTTGAAACATCAAATGTGTTTAGTAAAACAAAAAAAAAGAGTTTTTTTTTTTAATTGTTGTCAATAACTGGAGGAAAGTATAAAAAAGCAGAAGTAGGGTGTACTATACTTCTAAAAAAATGTTTTTTTTTTCAAAGCATAGTAATTAGCACCATTTAATGAAATTTTCAAATGACAAGTATAGCCCTACATATTTTACAAAATTACAAGTAGTCCCTACATTATTCTATTTGACAATTATCATACTACATTAAATATCATATTTTTTTTTAGTCATTTAACATATTCATAGCAATTTATATAGGGAAATACTCCAAAATGGGACATTTTCTTAATCTTAGGACAGAAGAAGGATTTTTTGACTATGCACAGAGCATGCACACGCCATGCACATTGGTTGCACAAAAATAGGATTTTCCTAACCTTGAAATGACCTAATTGCCCTCATATATAAATGGGTTATTTCCTTCCAGTTTTTTATTTCTCTCTCTACTCTCTTTCTCTGTCAAAGAACTCTAACGATGCACTCACCCTTTAACAACCCACATCACCGGAGACAACCCTTTTTTCTCTCATCGATAACCATCCTTTCACCAGTCCCCTTACTCCTTTGTTTTCGAACTGATGACCCAAGATTCATATCGCATCTAACTTTTGGGTGGCTGTACAATTCCCAACGCACAATCCCAAAAGCTTGGTGTGTAATGGATAATAATTCATCCACGAAAGCTCTCATAAAGGCTGTAAGTGGGATTGGATGAATCAACAGGAGCCAAAGTATGAGTGATGTGGGTTTCTTTACGATATTTGGGAAATAATTTTTTTATAATTTTTTTAAGTTTTGTTTATGGGTTTTGATTTCAAAGTGCAATATTTTTTAGTATTAATTTCTAGGTTCATATGTTTTATGGCTTTTGGGTTTCTTAGCTTTACCCGTATTTTGTGAGTTCACGGGTTCTATGGTTGGGGTCAAATATTTATTGGCTTTGACTTCAATTTTTCCAGAAAACTATACACGAGATGCATAAAGGAGGTCAAATTTGGGTTTGTGCTTAATTATTGTAGTCTAATTTTGACGTAACGCGGTGAACAACGATACAGAATCACTTCCTCCACGATTCGAACCTACGACATCGGGTTTTAGAGACTTAAGTATGCTTTGTGCTGTGCATCTTTTCATTTAAGGAAGCAAACAATGTTAATGATACCAAAAACTTTTCCCTTTTCCATTTACTAACAAAAAGTACATGACAACTAAATTTGAAGAAAAGTAAAGAAAAAGAAACAAATCTAGTCCCTATTAAAACCATTTAACATACCACAAAAAATGTTCATTTCCTAATGCCATCTACACGAATTGCAACTACTGAATTTGTCATGGCACCAGAAATCCCAATGGGGTCGGACTGTGAAGGGACCTTGTGCACTTCCACAGTTGCTGCATGCTTTAACGGCAGCACTGTCCTCGTGAAATTTTATTATTCTACCTCTAACTTCCCTGTCCACCCGAATTGACCAAAAAAACCGCCAAGCTCTTTCTCTACACTCTATTACGCTCACTAATTTCTGATGCTTGACAGAATGTAAAAGGCTGAGGCCTATGTCTTTTTCATCCCCCCTGGTACAACAACATTGCACCATTGACGTGCATTGATGCTTGATGACCCTTGGAGATCGCCGTCATCAGAGACTCAATTCTGAGTTCTGAATTATTGTAATGGAAGTACCATCTCATCATATAGTTGTACAGGGGCTCGAGATTGTTGCACTCTGTGCACCATTCCAAGAACTTGTGCTTTTCTTCATATCTCCTCCATGAAGTTAGTGGGTCGACCTTTTCAAATCTCTAAATGCTGATGTGTTCGAAGAAGCAATCATGTTGGGCGAGTTGGTTGAACTTCTTGCACATCATTTTTGCTAAATATAGGGAACGAAATGAACGGGAAGTAACCTAGGTGAGTATTTCCAGAAGAAGCTTGTCCGGAAGAGATTGTATGAAAGTTAAGGTTGTTGTGCCTTTCTTCATCACTATGTCTTTCATCATAGTAATGCCTTTCTTCATCGTTCTGCAAATGGATGAGGTGGTTTGTGCTTGTACAAACATGAATAAATGCACCACCTCTCATGCAACCCAAAAGTCATTCATGCACAATTTCGTAATTAATTATCACAATTTCCTAATTATACCTACTAAATTAAGCTTCTTGTTTATGTATGCACAATAACCAACTGGATGAGGTGGTTGAGACTTTACTACCCAACCATGCATGCATAATCACCAAACATTATCACTCTTTAATTCAGACAACCCTGGAGAACCCAACCACACACCAAACCTATAAGACTCGTCACTGACTATTATTTATACTTTTTTGGTCTGTTTAGGGGACATGAAGATGGTGTGTGCAAATATTGTGCATTTCATGTGCATGTGCATTTACTTAGCATTTTTTTGTGCTTAGAATGTACATTGTCTTTGCATGCCAATCATTCATGCATAATATCCAAAGAAAATAATAAAAAGATAGACAACCATTGATGAGTGGGAAAAAGTGGTGGCAAGTTGGATCGATGACATGGTAATGATGACACCTTGGGCTAGCTTTTGGTAATTATGCCTAGTTTTTAAAGCTTGTTGTTTGTGTATCTGTACCTATCTCTACTACATAATATATCACAAAATATATTCACTTCTTGATGCCATCTACAGGCATTACAAGTAGTGAATTTTTCATGGTCACATGCATCCCAATACGTTCAAAGTGTGGCCGGACCCTATGGACTTCCATAGTCATTGCAAAGTTTTATGGTGGCGTTGTCATGGTGCAATTTTAGGATTCGAGCCCTTACTACCCTATGCATCAAAAAACTCGACAAACACAGCCAAAACCTCTCTCGGCATTCCATTATACTCTACCGTCCCGAGTTGTTTCGTGCTTGGAACCCCACATGTGGCACACTAAATCGCACCATACACGTGCGTTGCTACTTGATGGCCCTCTGAGATTGCACTCTTAAGCCACTGAATTCCGGCTTCTTCCTTGTTGTCTCTGAAGAAGTATCACATCCCCACCATGTAGAAGGCCTCGAGGTTGCAGCACTGGATGTAGTGATTAATGAAGGTTATAACTTTGTTAGACGCACCCCATTACTTGTGTAATATATTATTTTTAAACATTGACTAAAACCCACTACTTGTAAGTACCTCAAGTAATGGGTTGACATTGGGAAATTTATTTTTCAACATTGGGAAATTTATTAGTTGATATGAGGAAAAAACATATCTTACACATAGTGAATGCAATGCACACCTCAAGTATGTTAGGACAAACATGAGGGTCATGTACACCACATCTTCACCGCATCTACCTTATCTTGTCAATTTGCTAACTAGTTTGCCAACCAATCCATTTAGAAACAAAGCATGGAAGGTAAAATTTGCTATCCAATTTGCACTTTATTGTTTGGGATTTCACTAATACGAGGATGGTGCATTTTCATAGATATGAAACCCTAAACTAATGGGGTAAGTCTCATCCCTTTTGCTGCCTAGTCTTGAAGAGAATCCCAAGGCCAACATGCTAATGCCGACTGGGCTTACAGCAATGTGTGGAAAAAAATTGACTTTTTATGTGGTACAATATTGGGTATGTTCCAATTTTTGTTTCAGTTCAATTGCAGAAATTTCACAAAATTCTCCCGATGTGTGTATACGACGTGCATATGTTGTGCAGTGTGTGCATACAACGTGCATATGTTGTGCAGGTTGTGTAGATAAGGTGTGCATGTCTTGCGCATGGCATTTATACAATATTATAAGGTGATATGCATATTATACGCATTTTGTGTGCATGTTTTGTGCATATAACAAGGGTACATAGTACACATGTCTATTATCATAAAATACTTAGCTAATACATTGCACAACAATAAAATGTCATATAATCCCATTATGGTTGACGCGGTTCCTTTCCTTCACTAGTCGACGAGAATCCTCAAAGCCCTTTTGCATTCCTCCTCTATTTCGGATGCTTAGTTCATCATACAATTTGCATCTCTAAACAACCAATTACACCATCAACCAGTCACAGAAATTCAAAATTCCATGACCATCTAATTCTTTTCATAGATTACAGCAACCTTGATTCACTGGATTACTGATTAAACACATAAACCACATAAAACTGCCACACACTTTAATACATCAGACAAACCAAAATCTGTCAAGACTTTGTTGTGTACAAATATAGTCAAATTAACAAGGGGAGAAATGATATCCTTAAAAATAATTTTTTTTCTAAAAGAATTACCTCTATGTTTTAGAGCAGTAAACAACCTCCACTTTTCTTAGCACCAAAACGTAATCTACTTACACATTCAAACTATCAAAACTAATTCCTGGAAACAGTACAGTATTGATTTCCGCATTTCTACTACAAAATTACCAAAACATAAACAAATTGAGCTTCATATAATCATTGTAAACAAGTACAAATGCAAATTTAGAGTACCTGAGGAGGAAGAGTCGGTGAATTTTGGAATTGAATAGCCTAGGCCGGTCTAGGGAGTCTTGGCATGGGCAAACCGTGAAGGGCAGAAAGTGAGACAAAAAGAGGGACTGCTGTCACTAACCCAGTCTTCCCAGCCACCAAACACTAATAATTAAAGAAAACCCAAAATTGATTTTTAAAATAAAGAATAATAAAAATTAACCCACGTTTTTTTTTCTTTTTGCTTCCCTTTTCTTCACTGACCTCCTCCTCTGCTTCTTTGTCTTCGAGTTTCCGTCTTTCTATCTCATTCTACAAAACTCAAAATTGACTACAATAAACAAAAAACCCACCAAAAATTACCTTCATAAAAAATGGCACCAAAACCAAGGAAAACACAAAAAATCTGAGAGAGAGTATTAGATAAAATGCTTACCAGACCGTAGGTCTGGCAATTCCTGACACGACACGAAATTAACAGGTGTTCGGGTCGACACGATAACGAATCAGGTTGTTATCGGGTAACCCGATAAGCACCTGTTAAGATAACGGGTTGATTCGGGTATACATGTGAGTAACACGATACACAATAAGAAGAATATTATTTTAATAATTTTATAACCCTAAAAAAATACAGTAATAATTATATACATTAATTTAACAATTTTATATCCCTAAAAACTATAATAAATAAATATATATATATATATATATATTAAATTAACTATAAAGTCTATAATAATTATAATAATTATATATACTATAATAATTATACTCCCAAAATATTAACTATCTATAATAATTATATAATTATATATATATATATATATATTAAATTTTGAATTAAATTTTATAAAAACTATATTAATTATTAATTAATATGCGTGATGCATGATGCATCCATTGATTTGATTCCATTCCATTCCTGCTGCCCTTTTTGAAGAAAAATGGAGGGAAAATAAAAATGATAAGAAAAGTTGAAAATGAAACAAAAAAGTGAGGGAATTAGGAAAAGATACTGGAGGGAAAAGTGAAAATTATAAGAAAAATTGAAAAGGAAACAAAAAAGAGAGGGAAAAATGAAAATTAATAGAAGTGGTGAGAATTTTTTTTTATTTTTTTTTATAAGTTATTAACTTTTTGTCACACATATGACATATCTCACTATTTTTATAATGACACACATGATATACTACTCCGTGTACCAGTCAATTATACGTACAAAATAAATAGATTTAAATCTACTTAATAAATATATATACACACACACACACACACACCATTGGAACTTGATGGGATACGAATTCTCCGAAACTAATTTCAACGATCCTAACCGTCAAACTTGTTTGTATATGCTTTGAGATCACATCAGTAAAAAATCGCAAAAAACAAACATTCAGAGATCAAGTAACGTGACAAAGCTTTTCGACGATTATAAAAGAAAAATCACAATTTAACGGTTATTTTAACTTCGATTTTGATGATTTTTTATAGCTACACTCCTTGACCATATATGAATACAATGAATGAATTCGATCTTCAATTTAAAATATTTACACAAGTGGATACTACAAAATCTTATGTTATACTTGATGAAAGTATAAATAAACTCTAAGTGTTAGTTAATCTATTGTTTTTATGGGATACGAATTCTCTTAAACTAATTTCAACGATCCCAACCGTCAAACTTGTTTGTATATGCTTTGAGATCACATTAGCAAAAAATCACAAAAAAAAAACATTCAGAGATCAAGTAACGGGACAAAGCTTTTCGACGGTTATAAACGAAAAATCACGATTTAACGGTTATTTTAACTCCGATTTTGATGATTTTTTACAGGTACACTCCTTGACCCTATATGAATACAATGAATGAATTCGATCTTCAATTTAAAATATTTACACAAGTGGATACCGCAAAATCTTATGTTATACTTAATGAAAGTATAAATAAACTCTAAGTGTTAGTCAATCTATCGTTTCGATGGGATACGAATTCTCCAAAACTAATTTCAACGATCCAAACCATCAAACTTGTTTGTATATGCTTGGAGATCACATCAGCAAAAAATCAAAAAAAACAAACATTCAGAGATCAAGTAACGTGACAAAGCTTTTCGACGGTTATAAACAAAAAATCACGATTTAACGGTTATTTTAACTCTGATTTTGATGATTTTTTTATAGCTACACTCCTTGACCCTATATGAATACAATGAATAAATTCGATCTTCAATTTAAAATATTTACACAAGTGGATACCACAAATCTTATGTTATACTTAATGAAAGTATAAATAAACTCTAAGTGTTAGTCAATCTATCGTTTTGATGGGATACGAATTCTCCAAAACTAATTTCAACGATCTAAACCGTCAAACTTGTTTGTATATGCTTGGAGATCACATCAGCAAAAAATCACAAAAAACAAACATTCAGAGATCAAGTAACGGGACAAAGTTTTTTGACGGTTATAAACGAAAAATCACAATTTAACGGTTATTTAAACTCCGATTTTGATGATTTTTTACAGCTACACTCCTTGACCCTATATGAATACAATGAATGAATTCGATCTTCAATTTAAAATATTTACACAAGTGGATACCACAAAATCTTATGTTATACTTAATGAAAGTATAAATAAACTCTTAAGTGTTAGTCAATCTATCGTTTTGATGGGATACGAATTCTCCAAAACTAATTTCAATGATCCAAACCGTCAAACTTGTTTGTATATGCTTGGAGATCACATCAATAAAAAATCACAAAAAACAAACATTCAGAGATCAAGTAACGGGACAAAGCTTTTCGACGGTTATAAACGAAAAATCATGATTTAACGGTTATTTTAACTTTGATTTTGATGATTTTTTACAGGTACACTCCTTGACCCTATATGAGTACAATAAATGAATTCGATTTTCAATTAAAAATATTTACACAAGTAGATACCACAAAATCTTATGTTATACTTAATGAAAGTATAAATAAACTCTAAGTGTTAGTCAATCTATCATTTTATTGGGATATGAATTCTCCAAAACTAATTTCAACGATTCAAGCCGTCAAACTTGTTTGTATATGCTTGGAGATCACGTCAACAAAAAATCACAAAAAACAAACATTCAGAGATCAAGTAACGGGACAAAGCTTTTCGACGGTTATATACGAAAAATCACGATTTAACGGTTATTTTAATATATTTTTATATGGTATAGTATTATTATTTTATTTCTTTTCATAATTATTTTGGTAAACTTCTCATAATTTGAATGATTTTTAATGTTTGGTTTTTCTATACTTAGTTTATGCGGAAGAGAGTTCTGACGTGGAAAACCTTATTGAAAACATCTTCAACATAACTCTTCAAGGCAATAGATCAAGCCAAAGTTTCAATACAATTTTATAATGATCGATGTAAATTGAAGATTTTGTAGATAGAGGTGTAAACTTTTGAGAAAGACTTACAATCTTGAAAACAAAAACTCTTTCATTTTGCATATCCTTGCACATTTAATATTTGTAATAAATTATAGTGTATGTATTATTTTTTTATTAGGCTCTTATTTTCGAGTGTAAATATAGTACATAAACGAGAAATGTTTTAATGTTTTGAAGTAATATTTATGTGGTAATGTGTGGTATGTGCAAATTTAAAAACAAAAATATTTTTTTCTTAACGGGTCATAACGGGTCGGGTCACTTTACCCGACCTGTTAAGGACCCGTTAAGATAACGGGTATGACACGACACGACCCTTTAAGATAACAGGTGTTACACGAAAACAACACGAACACGACAGATATGACCCGTTTGCCAGGCCTACCAGACCGTCCTTGATGGTTAGGGATTTTTGGGGTTTGTGGGTTTTTAGATCTAAAAACAAACAAAACTTGAATAAAGAGTGGGAAATCCTAACATTTATTTTCTGGATTGCCAATTTTAGATGAAGAGTGGGGAAATCCTCACCAATTTTCTCTTTTGTATGCTATGTCGGGATCGAGAACATGGGATAAAGGGCGGTTCCATCTTCGTTTTGTAAACCGCTGCAACTACTGCTCTAAACCTGCGATAGATGGAGTTCTTGTGATGCACATTATTACATTTTTAACCCTGTTTTTTAGACAATTATTCATTCCTTTTGTCTATAAAGTGAGGGTGTTTTAGGGATTTTAAAATGTTTCACCATTTTGGGGCTCTATCTTTATATTTAGGGATTTTCGAATGTTTCACTATTTTGGGCTCTAGCTTTATATATATAGAAGATGACAACATGTGCTATATTGCTCCTATCATTTCTCTCCATACTTATATGTTGAACTCCATTTGAAAACTTTTTGTATTCCTACATTAAAATATATATATATATATATATTATTTGACCAAAACAATGAGAACATAAGGGAAAAAATTACTGTAACAGTTAACTAACATATGAAAGTGATATTAATCATAAAAATTCAAATGTTTATTCATCAATTTAATCAAACTACAATGAACAGCAAATTAGTCTTTTTTTCTTTCTTTTTTTGTGCGTGCAACAACACTGTGCAATGGTTAGAATATATATGTTGCATAACATAACATGTGTAGAAGTTACATATATGTTTGTGTTTCTTCAATTTTGAGTTCAAAATCAACGTCATAATTTCAAGCACTTCATCTAATAGCTAATAATGACAATTGACATGCCAAAGAGGTGAAATAATTCAAGAGATTAAAGGCATTTGAAATTCACCAATGGGGCTGGAGTCATCTTTGGCATTAGAAAGCAGCAGAATTTGTTCTCTCTGAGAGAAATTTAGTTCTTCTCTTTAAGTAGGATCACTCCCTCAAGGTCCTATGGGTAAATATGAATGTTTTCAAAGCTACCTGCCAATGACAAACACGAAAATAATACAAAGTTTAACAGGAATCAAAACCTATGTATACATATAGATAAGCATATTATCCATAAGACAACGATGATTCATATACAGCCGACGAGAAAATTATCATATAAGCATTGCATCGTCCCATGTAAACTAGGACAACATTGAACCGGACCAGTAGAAGATCACTGATTTCACTTCAGAATAGTTAAAAATACATGAACTTATTTTTCTGAGTAATTATGCAATCAAACTCTTGTATTTACTTTCTTGCTCGTCCGTAGTATCACAAAGTGGAGCACCACTGGCAAACGATTAAACACTGCCCCAAACAACAAACACGGAAGCATGCCTAACCAATGAGGTTGCACGCACAGATCCTCACACATGTGGGGAACTACTCTGTTGTGTAAATCATCAACACATTGTATGCAGTGAGGCAATGAACGGACTACATTGGTTCTTAGATGTTTAAGCTAATAATCAATCAAGACGTCGATATTTCAAAATCCCATGACTTTCAGCAAGTATTTACTAAATCTTAAGTTATATAACAACGCAAAACATTTTGAATTCAATCAAGAGAGAAAGCTAGCAATTATACGTCATCTAACCCAGCAGCAATGACTTTGATCGACGCACAGGTCCGAATATGATCAACGTTAACAAAAAATCCCACTTGCTAAAATCAATCCAATACTTGTTTCACAATTACAAAATGTGTTAAAAACCAAAAATGGATGAAAAAGCAAATAAGAAGCATTCAAAAGATTAAGGTATTTAAATAAAAAGTTGGGGAGGGAAGTGATAATCTCTGCAGTGCCTGCTCGATAATAAACAATGACACTAAAAAAGGACACTGTAAAATTATAAAACCATCTGAAATTTGGATTAAGCCAAGAAGTTTTTTTTTATTGATCTTAGATGGTTTGAAACATAAAAATGAATCAAACCAATATGTACCCATCGTATAACTGGATGACTCCCACGGTCACTCAAATTATCTTAATCACTTCTTCATTTGCCAAGACAGTACCAAGAGCAGGGCACCAATTAACCGGCACTTCAGTGTGAATGTAACAAAGTAGAGTATCAGATATGTGCAATGGCGAAAATGACACAAACTATCACCGCCAATATCTCATTTATACCTGATACGCCAATCCTCTGTTTAATAGCTGAAGAAATATCCATCGGGTCCATGTATAATATTCTGGTTCATATGAAAATGCTATTGACTTAAGCTGCAAGAGGGAACAAATAATTAGACGATAGAGATCAGAAAAAAGTTGGGGAGGGAAGTCATACTCTCTGTAGTGAGGCAGTAAAAATTGAGTCCAACAAATCCAATCTATTCCCTTTTGATTACTGGCTGTTGTGCCACACAATCCCAGTATTGAAATTTTTCCAATTTCATATTTCAGGTAAATGTGTGAATCCCATTTAAATAATTACAATTGAAAGAAAATTCAATGAGAAAAAAACGTAGGAAAAGTAAGCATTGAAACTCTTCAATGGAAAAGGAGAAGGCGCGGATTACCATTTCGTTCCGTTTAGGGTTTTAGAGAGTGAGGGAGGTCTCCATCGCAACAACTTTATTTCCATCAATATAAATCGAAGCATAAACCCTACAAACTTCCATTACAGTATGAGGGATTATAAATGAACCTGTGTCATGAAAATTTTGACATTAATTTTTTTTCTTTCCGTGAAAATTGAAAGGGAAGCGGATTACTGAAATGGAAGAAAGACAAAAGCCCAATCACATTCTCAAAAGGAACACGACATGTAGCTAGAAACATACCTTGTTGACCTTCTATTGAGCTTTAGGAACCGGAATTGCATTTACTGTAAAACCGAACCACAATGAAACCCAATGAGGGGAATTAGTGATCAAAACAACATCCTTCCCTCAACAAGGTAATTCAATTTCAGCTGCAACAATCCTTCACTGAAAGTACAATCCTTCCCCGAAAGTATAGACCGTATGCTAGCAGCCTAAAATCCCAAAAAACGCATAACACATCACGAAAAAAATTCAAACTTTGAAGCAATTTCACAAATTGGGATCAACAATCTGAAAACCCGGTTCGATTCTTCACAATCAGACCTAAAAAGTTTCAATAAACTAGGACAAATTGGTAAAAAAAAAAATAATAACTACACAGAAAACCGTGGTCATACAGGTTTGATTTTTCCCAATTGCAATCTTAATTGTTCATGTTCTGCACTTTCAATATCATACTTGAAATCTTAACTATGTTCACATTTGTCTGCTACGATCGTCTAATATGAAGTTAATATAAATTGCACTCTTATAAAAAGCAACCCTTCATTTTCAAGACTCTAGGACCAATGGATATGTCAACTTTTGATTTATTGGGGTAGCTTAATCTATTATTACTCAATTTGGCTTTGACATTTTTTTTTTTTTTTTTTTTTTGAATAGCATATGTATATGCATCTTCTTTACGTGAACTTAGGAATAGTTTATCGTCCACTATAATTTTAAGTTTGCGTTCAGATTATTGGTGCACAATTACCTAATTTGTTTGTAATTTGACGCCTGACTTGATGCTATTTTGGTTAATAATTTTAGTCAATAGTTACATATATGTATTGGCCGAGGTACCAAGAACAGGCATGACTACTCAGATTTTCTCCCCTTTCAGGGTTCCAAATTGAGGGAGAGTAAGCATATAGAATATTTGCGTTTAGCTTCTTCTCTATACTTTTATATTCCAGTAGTACTAGAAGTATTCTTTAAGTGATATTATTGAAAAGAAGTAGGTTGTAAAATAATGAGTAAAATCATGTGTAGGTTGTGACTAGAGTTTGGGATTAAAAAACTTATATGAATGTGGAAAAAAAAAAAAAATAAGGCAGCTACAGGTGGTAGATCGACAAATGGTGGTGGGCCATACAGTAACTTGGGTTTAAAGTTGGAAAGTTGTGATGATTGGGGCTGCGAGTTTTTAAATATAATTTGGGACTACTGGAAAATATCGGGGTTCTCGGGCTCTGTAGAGAAAACAAAGATATTTTAGTTTTTAAATTTTTTACAATGACCTAGCTCAAAAACATTGTCGGTTTGGTTAGGCCTTTTAAAAATAAAATTAAAAACCTCTTCTTCTTCGTTATAAGCAATGCTACATGCACATCATGGAGGCAACAAGTCTTTCCATAGCACTCAATGGCATACGTAGGATTTTAAGATTGGGTGATCCCAATATAAAAGTTCAAAAAAATATTAGACGAAAATACAAATTACAATGACTATAAATTTGTTCGCGACAAAGTTTCATACACAAAAATGTGTCATTATAGATTTATTGTTAACTGGAGCGAAAATATCCAGAATATAATTGAAATTATCTAAAATTGGAATTGAATATTTAGTTTGTGAAGACTAGGGAGGAGACTAGGGTGCTGGTGGGTGGCCTTCGGTTTGGTGGGAAGGTGATTGGAGAACGAGATTAGCCAATTAGGAGTTAGAAATGGAATTGGAAAAGTTCTGACTCTGTTTGAAAGTTGAATCATATTTTTTCAACAAAAAATTGCAAAAATTATATATATATATATATATATATATTAAAGAATGTTGTATCGAACACACCGTTTTACTTTTGTTTTCAAACCACACATCAAACGCACCGTTTTCCCAAGTCATTTGAATAAAAAGTAGTCGTCATCTTCTTTCTTCCTTCTTGTTTGTAGAATACCAGAAGTTCCAGAACACTTTGCAGCTACGCTCCCATTCTCCTCCACCATATTCCCAGACTTGGGTGATCCTCGGAGGTCTTCACGAAATTATCCCGGCTTCCGGGTGGTTTAGGACCACCCAGGTCCCTTAATAGATCCGCCCATCTGCACCTGCCCAAATTGTTGGAGGGTCCCGAAGGTCGATCACAAGTGTTTCATCTAGCTTCCGGAAGGTCCCAGGATCCCTCAGGTCCCTATATAGATCTGCCTCTGCGTGAACTCTTTATACTCTCACCAATAACTAGGGTGTGGCACCGATAAGGGGAGTGCGATGTCTACTCATTGAACTGCAGCAGTAAGTACAACGTCGTGTTCGCCAGTGATGGCAACACGTCTTTCACAACGCATGATAGTTCATGACGGCGCGTCGCTGGGAGTGCAGTACCTAAGATTTATTTTTGGTTTTTCGGTGTTCTGAATCACGTGGCGCCCTCAGTTTGTGCTAATTCGATATGTAAGTAGTAGTTTTAGTACTGGTTTGGTACTGAGATGCTTTTATAAGAAGTGAGTATTAAAAAAATCTGAGCTCAAAAAGGTGTTTGGTAAACACTTAAAAACAGCTTAGTTTCACAGTTTTGGGTGAAAAAAAAAAGCTGAAAATGTGAAGCAGTAAAAATGAGCTTATTCTCACAGCACAGCAGAATTAGTTTTTTTTTTTTTTTCAAAGCACAGCAATACCAAACCAGCCCTTAGATGATACTTCTTAGATTTCACTTTAAAGCTTATAGTAGCTTTATAACAAATTCACTGGTTACTTTGAGATTAAAAAGGAGTTAGGCAAAGAGCCTGTTGTGGAAGGGTGCTCTACTTACCTATGAGTGGATCCCAAAACTAAATGTTTTTAAATTACTATTATGTGTCTATTCTATAAATAATTATTAGTCTTTGAGGAGACTTATATCTAGTTAAATTAGGTTGATATCTTGAGTCTATTGGTGATTTATTTTCATCACATGGTCATCATACATATTGTATAGCTAGCTATGGCCATAGGTTATTTACAGGTACTTATTTTCTAGTAGAGGCTAGAAACGCTAGTCATCGATCAGGCAAACGCCACTTCACCTGCTTGTTATTCATTTGATTTACTTTGATTTTGTGATTGTTATTACTTTCTTTGATATAACGAGCGATGTGAATTCAGCGTTTTTACTATTATGATAGTATATTATATGTATGTAATGTTGGAGATATGTCCTGAAAGTCAATCTTTGGAAGAAACCTTTCAGGACAATGCCTTTATGCCTTTATGTATAGATAACTCTAATACAGTAAAAGGCAAAGTCACTCATTAGGACTATCTCAATAAATGATATACGTCCAAAATAGTGAATCCATGGACAATGGATCAATGGAAGAAGTAATCTAATGATGTTGGATTGCAGAGACCCTCTTCACATAACCATAATGTCCAAAAGGTTCATGGTCATAGGATTGTCAGAGGGACACTAGTACATACTATGTCCCCTTCAAATGGGAACGATGGAAAGTCTCAAGCCATTCGTATAGTGACATTAAGACAAGTATGTAGGTGCTCATTAAGGGAATGAGTTCACTGAACACAATCAAACGAGAGTACTTGCATGGAGGTCTACTCACATGTCAAGCAAGTAACTCTACTAGTTGGAATAATGTAAGTAATCCTTTGTCTGAGACATCATAGTTGTCTTGGGAATACATTGTTGATTATTTAATAATGAGACGTGATCATATTTCATCTTGGATGTATTCTACGCATTGTTGGGGTCGATGATTTATTCTCAGAGGCATGTGAATGATCAATGAGGGATCTCTAATCCTCGTTACGAGAGGAAGAATACTCTAAGATATGATTCGAGAATCTTCGGCTAAAGTATCAAGTGTAATGATGGAAGACGTTCCTATACGACTCAATTGAATCATATTACATAGTTTAATCACATTAGGGGTTTGACATAAAGTATACATACCCTAGTGATGTGATTGAGAGTATTGATTTAGAGAAGGATCGAATTACATTGTAATTCCAACCAAATAGGTTCTCCGACCAAATTCTACATTAGCTTGGGTAGCCATGATATATGGTTAGATGTCACTCATGGCTTGTGGGTCCTTCTTGATGATTGAATAAGTAGTCATCAAAGAAGAAGGAGAATTAAAAGTAAGTTTTAATTCACTAAGTGATTTGATAAATACTAATAAATTGGATTGGTACCAATCACCACACTGCCTCGCTAATTAGAACCTAAAACGATTGTACACTGATACATTCTTGTGGTGAGACAACTAAAGGATGATGGAATTAATTAATTGGATTAATTAAGTGCTATGACTAATTAGAAAGCCTAAAGAAATCATAGAAGCGATGAAAGATCGTTTTAGGCTTAAAGAAAAGTTCGGGTTCATTCGGGCCCATTGGGTCTTTTTATTCAAGCATAGGATGACTTGAAATGATAAAAACCCAAAGTCCAAACCAACCCTAAGGGGCCAGCTAAAGATGAGGAAAGAAGAGAGAGAAAGAGTTAATTAGTTGACTTACTTCTTTTACCTTTATAAAGGGAGTTTAATGAAAAAGTTTCATTAGGGCTTTTGTGTGTTCTTTTCAACAAGAGAAAAACAAGTCTCTTCTCTCTCTCTACACATACATAGCCGGCCACCAAGGGGACAAAACCACTGATCACCTTTTCTCCTTTTGGTCATCCACTCATCCATCTCACTACACTAGTGGGTGTGGATCTTTAGAGGTCTTCTACCTTGGAGACTAGACGAGAATCAAAGGAGTTCCAAATCTATCAAGGTGGAGGAAGCAAGGAGGGAGGCTAGACTCAAGGAGTTCAAAGAAGAAAGAGCTTGGAGGTGGTCCATCCATAGTCTAAAGTCTAGATCAAGAGGTATAAAACTTGACCTTCACTTTGTTCTTCAATATTTTGTTTGATGCATCATATATGAACCTATGCTTCTTGAAGGGGTTTTCCATGACTATAGCTTTGATAATATGTTATAATATGCTTCCATTGCTTATGTATATGAATTTAGAATTGTATATGCATGCTAGTCACTAGAAATCCCACTTAAATCTCAATATTTCCCTTAAATGTAGTTTTACTATATATGTAGTTTTCAGAATGGGGGCTATTATATTTGAATGATTTTAACTAGATAAACTTGATCTGCTCACGTTTTACTTTTTGATCCCTCAGGACGTAGGGATCCATCCTCAGGACTTTGGGTGATGATTCCTTTATTGCAGTTAATTCTAGTTTGTAATAATCGCATTGTCATACTTTCGATTATGCATAACATTGCACTTTTATGTGTTTACTGTTGTGTAAAACTTCTAGCTAATCTAAAGTGATGTGATAATAATGAGATCTTATCGCTGTACTTGTGTCCTCAAGTAGGGAGGTTGATTAGGAGACTTTGTAGCAACTTTTATTCTATTATTAATGAATGTTTTGGTTCAAATTCTCTCACATATAATTATCTTAATATGGTTTCATTGTCATCTTTTGATGGGGGTCATGTGGTCAGTTTAGTGACGACTAGACCTGGCATTCGTGTCGTGTTTCTCGTGTTCGTGTTGTTTTCGTGTCATACCCGATAGCTTAACGGGTCATGTCGTGTAATACCCGTTAAAGTAAACGGGTAATATGACCCGACCCGAAATCAACCCGTTAATATTTTCAGGTAATATGACCCGACCCGTTACCCGTTAAGAAAAATATATTTTAAATCAATAAAAATGAAAATGAAAAACATAATTTGACCCAAAAAAATGTAAAACATAATACTAAATCAGTATATGCATACTAAATTTTGGAGTTGACCCCTTAATGAAAGTTGTAAAGCTTTTTATTACGAGTGATTACATTTTTCACACTTCTACAATAATTTTTATTAATTTTATTAATTTTTCACTAAAATAAATAACATTGTTCATGAGATTTGGAGGGTTTTAAAAATCTAAACGACCATGTAACCTTGCCAATGGAACTCAAAGCTTACATGTTATTCCTTTTACAAAATCCTCAATTTTCATAGATCATCATGACATAAGATTTTGTGGTATATATCCACTTCTGTAAATATTTTAAATTGACGATCAAATTAGTTCATTGTATTCATATAGGATCAAGGAGTGTAGCTGTAAAAAATCATCAAAATCAGAGTTAAAATAACCGTTAAATCGTGATTTTTTGTTTATAACCGTCGAAACATTTTGTCTCGTTACTTGATCTCTGAATGTTTGTTTTTTGCAATTTCTGGCGTATGCGATCTCGAAGCATATATAAACACGTTTGATGGTTGGATCATTGAAATTAGTTTCATATGATGCGTATCCCATCAAAACGATACATTAACTAACACTTAGAGTTTATTTATATTTTCATTAAGTATAACATAAGATTTTGTGGTATCCACTAATGTAAATATTTTAAATTGAAGATCGAATTCATTCATTGTATTCATATAGGGTCAAGGAGTGTAGCTATAAAAAATCATCAAAATCAGAGTTAAAATAACCGTTAAATCGTGATTTTTCATTTATAACCGTCGAAAAGTTTTGTCTCATTACTTGATCTCTGAATGTTTGTTTTTTGCAATTTTTGGCGTATGCGATCTCGAAGCATATATAAATAAGTTTGACGGTTGGATCGTTGAAATTAGTTTTGTAGGATACGTATCCCATCAAAACGATAAATTCACTAACATTTAAGAGTTTATTTATACTTTCATCAAGTATAACATAAGATTTTGTGGTATCCACTAGTGTAAATATTTCAAATTGAAGATCGAATTCATTCATTGTATACATATAGGGTCAAGAAGTGTAGCTGTAAAAAATCATCAAAATCGAAGTTAAAATAACCGTTAAATCGTGATTTTTCGTTTATAACCGTTGAAAATTTTTGTCTCTTTACTTGATCTCTGAATGCTTGTTTTTTGTAATTTTTGGCATATGCGATCTCGAAGCATATATAAACAAGTTTGACGGTTGGATCGTTGAAATTAGTTTCATAGGATGCGTATCCCATCAAAACAATAGATTCACTAACACTTAAGAGTTTATTTATACTTTCATCAAGTATAACATAAGATTTTGTGGTATCCACTAGTGTAAATATTTTAAATTGAAGATCAAATTCATTCATTGTATTCATATAGGGTCAAGGAGTGTAGCTATAAAAAATCATCAAAATCGGAGTTAAAATAACCGTTAAATCGTGATTTTTCATTTATAACCGTCGAAAAATTTTGTCTCATTACTTGATCTCTGAATGTTTGTTTTTTTCAATTTTTGGTGTATGCGATCTTGAAGCATATATAAACAAGTTTGATGGTTGGATCGTTGACATTAGTTTCGTAGGAAGCGTATCCCATCAAAACGATAGATTCACTAACACTTGAGAGTTTATTTATATTTTCACTAGTGTAAATATTTTAAATTGAAGATCAAATTCATTCATTGTATTCATATAGGGTCAAGGAGTGTAGCTGTAAAAAATCATCAAAATTAGAGTTAAAATAACCGTTAAATCATGATTGTTCGTTTATAACCGTTGAAAAGTTTTGTCTCGTTACTTGATCTCTAAATATTTGTTTTTTGCAATTTTTGGCGTATGCGATCTCGAAGCATATATAAAGAAGTTTGACGGTTAGATCGTTGAAATTAGTTTCGTAGGATGCGTATCCCATCAAAACGATAGATTCACTAACACTTAAGAGTTTATTTATACTTTCATTAAGTATAACATAAGATTTTGTGGTGTCCACTAGTATAAATATTTTAAATTGAAGATCGAATTCATTTATTGCATTCATACAGGGTCAAGGAGTGTAGTTGTAAAAAATCATCAAAATCGGAGTTAAAATAACCGTTAAATCGTGATTTTTCGTTTATAACCGTCAAAATTTTTTGTCTCGTTACTTGATCTCTGAATGTTTGTTTTTTGCAATTTTTGGTGTATGTGATATCGAAGCATATATAAACAAGTTTGACGGTTGGATCGTTGAAATTAGTTTTGTAAGATGCGTATCCCATCAAAATGATAAATTTACTAACACTTGAGAGTTTATTTATACTTTTATCAAGTATAACATAAGATTTTGTGGTATCCACCAATGTAAATATTTTAAATTGAAGATCGAATTCATTCATTATATTCATATAGGGTCAAAGAGTATAGCTGTAAAAAATCATCAAAATCAGAGTTAAAACAACCGTTAAATCGTGATTTTTCGTTTATAACCGTTGAAAAGTTTTGTCTCGTTTCTTGATCTCTGAATATTTTTTTTTTTGCAAATTTTGGCGTATGCGATCTCGAAGCATATATAAACAAGTTTGATGGTTGGATCATTGAAATTTGTTTCATAGGATGCGTATCCCATCAAAACAATACATTAACTAACACTTAGAGTTTCTTTGGGTTAAATATTAGGCGGGAAATGGATGGATATAGGCTGCAAAATTTCCCAAACATTAGGCGGGAAATGGATGAAACTCTTGAAATATTAGGCGGGAAATTAATTATTATAATTTTTTTTATGTATTTGGTATTTTTATATTACTTGATATTTTTATTTTTAATGTGTTTTATGATTTTTAATCTCAATATTTGCCTATAATATACTATAAAAATAAATAAATAAATAAAACTTAAAATTTAAAGTTTATATAGAATAATAATTAATAAACAATATATACATATTCATTATATCTATTGCATTTTATAGTAAGTTTTTTTTAGTAGTTTAAAAAATTAAAATCATCAAAATAGCATTTTTCTTATCGTGTCGAAACATGTTACCTGCGTGTCACTCTCGTGTAAACCTGTTAAGGACCCGTTATTAACGGGTTATTATCGTGTGACCCAATAATGACCCGATTAGTTATCATGTTGACTCGAAACCTGTTATTTTCGTGTCGTTTACGTGTCGTGTTAACGGGTCGTGTAAGAAATTGCCAGGTCTAGTGACGACCATCATATCACAATTATATTTGTGGTTAGGGTGTGTCATAGGTCCGTGCCTAGGCGTTACACCCTAGTTTGCTGCCCAACTAATGTCTTAGCATCTTTGAGAAACTGGTCATTATACAATTACCTAATAAAACAATAATATAAGAAACGATGCTTAAATTCTCCATTAAATAATAGGGTTAGTCTAAATTCTTTTGCGAATATTCCGAGGAGTTCAAACTAAAGTGAGGTCATTGAGTTGGATTAAATATTGGCTAATCTTCTTGCAGAACCAACACTTGGACCTTGAATGGTTGTCTACATTTTCTTGGGATCTTTTACTCTTTTAAATTTCGCCCCTCCTTTGATAATTTCTAACTTCGTCATTGGAGGCAACCGACATTGGTATGTGAGTATCCAAGGAGGAGTATTGTGAAATCTAATTTGAATGTCATACATAGAGATGCATGATGAAGCAAGAAGCATGCAGCCAAGTATGATCAAGAAATGATGGGAGTAAAAAAAGTTACATGGCTAAATAATGTTAGTTTGCTTTTTATAATTTTTATGTGCTAGTTTTTCATAAGATGCCGGATGAAAACCTCTATAAAGATAAAAGAAGAAATCAATTAATCAAGTTTCCCTCACTTCTCTACATCTTTATTTTTTAGAACTCTTGTGGGATAATATATCAAAAGATAAGAAAAGAAAATATGTTATATGTTATAAATAGGAAAAAAATGGGGGGGGGGGTGTAATTAAATTAGGATTTGATAGGATTTTAAAAGATTTTAATAGACTTTAAAATTATGGTGTAGTCAAAGTAGGTTTATGAGAATTTTAAAATACATCCAAATCTATGGGTATTTAATTGAGATTTTAATGGATATTTCAAGAGTGATTATAAATCTAGGTGTATTAAATAAATAAAAAATTTGACAGTATTTCATTAAATTGTGGATTTTGTTAGATTTGTGAGTACAAATATATATAACCAAGAGAAAAACGAATCTCATCTCACCCCTTAAGATTTCAAATCAAGCTTATGTTCTTCTAACCCTCTCTTCTCATTCTTGACTTCTCAACCATCGCTTTTGTTTTCCATCTTCCTCCAGTCCAATTATGCTCGATCAATAGTGATCGCTTGCCATTTGCCCGAAAGAAATAAGAATTTCATTGATTGCTTGGATAGATCAAATGATACAATCTTGATACGATATCCATACCAGTCAACAAAGGAATTAAGGTGATAATTCTTGACAAAAAGATATTTTTTAGGGAACTTTAATGAAAAGCTCCCGTACTGTTCACTTTAATGAAAAACCACATTTTTACACTAAAAAGTCAATCCTGAGACTATTCACTCCCTTTATTTTGTCCTTATCGTTAAAACTTGAAGTTTTCAAGCCATTTTTATTAGTTTTCCCTATTTTTTAATGACTGCTCATAAGGTTTTACAATTCGACTGCGGGTTTCTTTTTTTTTTGGAGCAAAGGTAACATGCATTACTAGCAACAAACATTAAAACACAGAGGCCCAAAAACAGAAAACACAAACAAACAATAGAGGCCCAACCAAAAGTTGAGACCAAACCAAAGAAAACACAAAAACAACTAGAGCTGCTGCGTCTTCCGCCATAACCGCCACTGCACCCACCAAAACAACAACCGTGCATGTCGATCCAGCCAAATTCGCTCCCCAAACAAAGCCTTGCCTTACCAATACCAGTAGCCAATTCCAAGCTTCACTCCTAGCCTAACTACAGATACCAGAGAACCTGTAGCCAAGTGAAAGAAGCTCATGGCAGTCCACAAGCAACGCTACCAACAAGGGCAGACTGCAAAGAGAAGGTGAGGGTGCAAGGAACACCCAACCCAATGCAAGCACTAGATCAAAGCGCACCAACTCGAAACACCGCAGCAAATCGTAGCAAATGGTGACTGAAAGCTTGGAAATTGGATGAATATGGATAAGAGATAGTAGAGGGGAGAAAAGAAGGCAAATCGGCCAATAAAACCAGGGAAGAAAAAATGGATGGAAGAGGAGAAAGAGAGGGAGACAAAAACAAAAGAAAACCCACTGATCCCAGCCACAGCTAGAATCGACGGCACCAGAATTGGACTCGATGGGGAAGCACTCACACAAATCGGTGAGATTAACCGTCACAAAGAGAGAAGGTCTCTCACAGAGAGAGAAAGGAAAGTTTCAATCACTTCGTGTCGCAGGTTCAGTTCGACTACGGTTGGTTGGATTTTTTTTTGCATTATTTGACTTTGGATTTCTTTTTTTTTTTTTTTTGCATTATTTGACTTTTCACTTTAGGTTATTAGCTCCTCGATTTCTCATCATCACGGCACATATTGGGATTCAAATGAGAAAAGAAAAGGCATATTTGAATTTGTATTTTCTTATATATACATATATATGCTGATATGTTCCTTTCAAATTGTGTATTTGGAAAGAAATTTATTTTATAGTTTAGAAGTCAACTAAATTCTAAGAAATTCATGAGAGAAGTCTATACAAATTCATAGAAGTTTATATAAATCTGTCAAAATTCATATAAAATTGTAAAACCTATTAAATTTTTTTGAAATTTGTCATTTAAAAAAAATCTATTAAAATCATTTGAAATCTAAATTGACTACAGGCTAGTTGGGTATTGCTGTGCTTTTTTAAAAAAATTGCTTTTGCTGTGTTGTGAAATAAAGTTGTTGAGTGTTTGGTAATAGTGTTTGGTAAACTTTTATATAAATTGCTGTGAATATATTAAATGATTAAAAATGATATAATAATTGTCAAATATAATAATATAAGGACAATGATTGTAATTTTATAAAATATGTGAAAATATACTTGTTATTTGAAAATTTTATTAAATAAATTAAATGAGCACTAATTATTATACTTTAAACAAACATTTTTTTTTAGAAACATGATAGATCCTACTTACACCTTTTAGTTTCCGTAGTTCTGTTTTTTGTACTTTTCTTTCAAGATTGAGTTACTTACTGTAGTGTGTACTTGTGCATTAATCTTTGTTTTTTTAAGTCAAAATCATACTTTTTGACTAAATGTTATTCTATTTTTATCCCAATGAAAAAGAAAAAGAAAAGGAGGAGTGAGAAAAAAATTGCACAAATAAATGGTCATTTATTATAATAGTGGAAATATGTTAAGTTTGCATGAATTTTAACTTTGTTAATGATTAATCTAACATTTAATTTAATAACAAAATTATCATTTGAAAAAAATAAAAAAATTGCAGAAATTGAAGCACACACCGGCATACTGCTTGCGTGCGGTATAACACTTACCGAATCTGAACACGGATCCTTGATTCCTCTGTCTCTACTGTTTCATTTCATCTTTTTCTCCCCCAGTTCTCTCTCTGTCTCTGTCTCTCACATACAAAGAAACTACATAGATTGAAGTTAATTGGGTTCTGAGGAATTGAAAAAACACATAAAACAATATTATGGGATCGTTGAAGAAGGAAGAGGAGGGGCTGGAACAATCGGGGGAGGACTCAAAGGAGGCCATACTGTATGTCAATGGAGTTCGTAGAGTTTTACCTGACGGGTTGGCCCATTTGACCCTTCTCGAGTATCTCAGAGGTATGGCTTTTTTGATCATTTCTTTTTATCTATTTAATTGTAATTGCAACTTGGTTTTGCTAGTTTTGTTTGTTTGATTGCCAGGAAAAGTGGGAAGAGAAAAAATTCAGATTAGTTTGGTCTTGTAATCTGTTTAGTTTGTTTTGTTGTTGTTACAAGATGCCATAATTCTTGTATTCCTAGTTGTGTTTGTGTCTTTCGTTGTCTTTGGTCCTTTCCTTTGTCTTGAGATTTTGGTTTCTCTTAAGAAACTTCAATCTCTTTGGAATTGGAGAGTTCACTGATGGATGAGTATTCGTGGAAATCACTGGATGGTTCTTCTGGTAGACTAGTCCAGTTCTGTTTTCGCCCCTCTCGCGCAGTTTGGAAGGTCAATGGATGCCGAATATTTAGATTGCTTAATGCTCCGTTGATCCTGATGCCTACTGTTTGTGGATGATTGGGGAGTTGAGTTTGGGCAACCCCGGAATCTTTTAATGCATTACTTTGTGAGAAGCCTAAGTTTTATCCAAGGGAGGAAGGGGGAATGATGCATTGAAGATGGACTATCTTGGAGATATTTTGGGTTGTTTGGATGGAGAGTAATAGGAAATTTTTAGGCCGCTAGGCGGGATGATGCATGCAGACCGTTTGTAGTACATACTTTGTTTCTGGACATTCTTATGGACTTCATTTAATCATGTTTTAAGGTTGTGTATTAGTTTGTTCTTTTGTTTTGTTATCATTTGGTGTCTTCTGCTTTGTCGTTCTTTAGTTTGGAACTCGGGCGTGGTTTAGGGATTGCCTTGTCCCTTGTGTAGTAGTTTCTTTTATATAAGAGCGAAGAGTATTCTTGAACTACAGAGCTGATTGCTGTTAATAAATGTCATAAATGTCATAATGGTCAATATTTTTTGCGCTGCATCTTTTACATTCTTAATTGCTGATTTCTTCCAGATTTTGTTGTCCACTTTGGTTCTTTATGTCAAAAAACACCTAATTAGGTTCGATGGCCTTTTCGACAATACAGATATAGGTTTGACGGGGACAAAGCTTGGCTGTGGTGAAGGTGGTTGTGGTGCTTGCACTGTTATGGTTTCGCATTACGACAAAGAACTGAAGAAAAGTTTGTGAGTCTCCCCTTCTCTTAAATATACATTCGCTCACATACATTCGGATCAAACCAAAAATATTTTGTTTATTTTCTTTTGTAAAATCATTTTGCAGCCACTATGCCGTCAATGCATGCTTGGCTCCTTTGTATTCTGTAGAAGGGATGCATGTAATTACTGTGGAAGGACTAGGGAGCCACAAGCAGGGCTTGCACCCAATTCAAGTAATATATGCTTCCTTTCTTTTTGCTCCTTGTATCCGTTATTACTTTTAAGTTAATCGGAATGATACTGCATACATTACCTAGTTTAGCCGGTAGGATCTCTTGTTTCATACATGAGGCATGAGTTGTTTAGGTAGAGAGACGCTATCTCTTACTGTGTACCATGGATCTGCAACGTGAAATCAAGGGGACCCTTGAGGAACACCTAAGGCATTCCTCTGTTTAGTTAAATTGCGAAGAGGATTAAGCTTCATGGGCACGTGATTTGTTTCACCAAGGTCAAACAACGACATTTGAGCTGGGGTTTTGATTTCAATTCTTTATTATTTTGTAGAAAATCAAATTCCTAGCTGCTGCTAAGTCTAGATCCCTCCAGGTCACTCCAAAACCTAATAAACGCCCAGCCCTTAACACACAACCCCCATAGATGGGATACTCAGTAGCTCGAAGGTGCATCCTGCAACCGAGTTGCTGTAAGGATACATTCCCCTGTTGGCCTGCATTTTGTAAGTTCTGCCATTTATTTCTTCGTCCATTCCCCTGCATGGTGGACTTTGTTTTGGTGAACAACTCCAAAGTGCTCTTGCTGGGGATTATTTCAGTAATCAGCCATGAATAGGAGGGAGTTTGATTGGAAGCATGCAAAAGAAATTGGAGGGAGAAAAAGGAAACTTAAGGTACATATTTTGTAATCCCCAAGTGGGTGAGGGCATTTGTAGGCTTACATCACTTAGCATATTCTGTAATCAACAATTCATGGAAGGTGTTTGTAGGCTTAAAAATCACTTTGGTCGCACTCACGATTGTGTACAGTCTCACAAAAGTTGTAAAGTTGGAATCCCATACAGTTTTGAAACATTGATAGAAGTAGCACAGAAAAAATACAAACACTCAGCGTAAGCAGTACCAAAATGTGCTTTAAGAATTCCTAGCTGTAATTGTGTTGCATAAGATAGGAATTCATCCTGTATGCTGATATATACCACTAGATCGATAAGTTGATTGGCCATTTCATGCTCCAGATTTTTTTTCTGATTTAGTCACTCTTTCTCGGGCGAAAGAGATGATATCTCAATCGTGGAAACATGATATGTTTTATCCAACAACTGTGTTATACTGAATTGCTTTTCTTGAGATTGGGGAGGATCCTGGGCGGAGGAGTCTGGAGTATGGAACCTCCATTAAAGTACGTAACCTGCCTAATTGAGATTCTAACCTATGCCTATTTTCTTTCATGTTATTTAGGAATCATTGGCACGATCTCATGGTTCACAATGTGGATATTGCACCCCCGGTTTTATTATGTCCATCTATGCCTTGTTAAGGTCAAGTCAGAAACCACCTAATGAGGAGCAGATTGAAGAATGTCTTGCAGGAAATTTGTGTAGATGCACAGGTTACAGGCCAATTGTTGATGCTTTTCGTGTCTTTGCCAAAACAAATGATACACCATACATTAATACATCTTCACTAAGCTCCGAAGGAGGTGAGTTTGTGTGCCCTTCGACTGGAAAGCCCTGTTCATGTGGATTGAAAAGTGAAAGTTCATGCACCACTCATGAAAGTGGTACTCATGGTGAGAGGTATGCACCTGTCTCGTACAGTGAAATTGATGGAAGCACATACACAGACAAGGAGTTTATTTTTCCTCCTGAGCTATTATTGAGAAAATCGACTTATTTGAGTTTGACTGGTTTTGGTGGATTAAAGTGGTTCCAACCGTTGAGTCTTAAACAAGTGCTAGGATTGAAGGAAAAATACCCTGATGCAAAATTATTGGTAGGCAATACTGAGGTGGGAATTGAAATGAGGTTGAAAAAAATTCAATATAAGGTTTTGATTTTCGTTACAAATGTACCTGAACTCAGTAAATTGACTGTGAAGGATGATGGCATAGAGATAGGTTCAGCAGTAAGACTTTCTGAACTACTTAAAGTTCTAAGAACGGTCATAACAGAACGCGCAGCTCATGAAACTTCTGCTTGTAAGGCCTTTGTTGAACAATTAAAATGGTTTGCTGGGGTGCAGATAAGAAATGTTGCGTCTGTGGGTGGAAATATCTGTACAGCCAGTCCAATATCAGACTTGAACCCTCTTTGGATGGCCTCTAGAGCGAAATTTCAGATTATTGATTGCAAAGGGAATATTAGAATGACACTGGCGGAGAACTTTTTCTTGGGTTACCGAAAGGTGGATCTGGCCAGTGGTGAAATTTTACTCTCTGTATTTTTACCTTGGACTAGGTCCTTCGAGTATGTGAAAGAGTATAAGCAAGCTCACAGAAGGGACGATGATATTGCAATTGTGAATGCTGGGATTCGTGTTCATCTGGAGGACAGAGATGGCTGGGTTGTGTCTGATGCGTCCATTGCTTATGGTGGAGTTGCTCCACTCTCTCTTTCTGCAAAAAGAACGAAAAATTTTCTCATTGGGAAGAGTTGGAACCAGGAGATGTTGCAGGGTGCCTTGAAAGTCCTGCAAGAAGATGTATTGCTCAAGGATGATGCTCCTGGTGGAATGGTGGAGTTTCGTAGATCATTGAGTGTTAGCTTTTTCTTCAAATTTTTTCTTTGGGTTTCTCATCAAATGGAAGGGAAGCAATGCATTAAAGAGAGTGTACCATTATCTCATCTTTCTGCTGTACAATCGTTTCACCGGCCACCTGTTATAGGATTTCAAGATTATGAACTTATAAAACGTGGGACAGCTGTTGGGTCTCCCGAGGTTCATTTATCAGCAAGACTTCAGGTATATTCTTGGATATACTGGCAAACTGTTTTTTAATTTTTTTGATATACCAGTTATTCAAATTTGTATTGTTTTGGGCCTATACTACCGAAGTTTGTAATTAACATTTGAGAGTTGGACGGCGCAATTATTTTATGTATTGCTAATGTGAAATTAAATGGCGTGAAGGTCCTTTTTATTTGGAAATCGGTATAAATCTGTGCACGGTACATGAAATTTTTCTCGTAGAGAGTAGCAGTATGGTGTTGGTATTGATACGATAATTTCTACCAGGTTACAGGAGAAGCGGAATATGCTGATGACACACCATTGCCTCCTAATTGTTTACACGCTGCTTTAATACTCAGCAGAAAGCCTCACGCTCGTATATGTTCAATCGATGATTCTGGAGCAAAGTTATCACCTGGGTTTGCAGGCATATATTTAGCAAAGAACGTTCCAGCTGATAATAACATTGGACCAGTTGTTGAAGACGAGGAACTATTTGCTTCAGAATTTGTCACTTGTGTAGGTCAGGTATGATGGTTAAAATCTCTCTCTCTCGCTCTCTCTCTCTCTCTTTCTCTCACTCTCTCTCTCTCCTGCATGAATCCAAGGCTATGTAGGATTTTTTCTTGCGTGGTACATTTGGTGCTATGCAACCCTTTTAGGAATTTATCCTTGGTGTTATTCAACATTTTATGCAGGTTATAGGAGTGGTAGTTGCTGATACACATGAGAATGCAAAACTAGCAGCGAGGAAGGTTCATGTTGAGTATGAAGAGCTACCAGCCATCTTATCAATACAGGATGCCATTGATGCCAAAAGTTTCCATCCGAATACGGAGAGGTGTTTTAGGAAAGGGGATGTGGATATTTGCTTTCAATCAAGTCAATGTGACCATGTCATAGAGGGGGAAGTTCGAGTCGGCGGACAGGAACACTTCTATTTGGAGCCAAATAGCAGTGTGGTATGGACAGTGGATGGTGGCAATGAAGTTCATATGATCTCATCCACTCAGGTATGTTAGAAACCCCCTGAAAGAATTGCTTCTTCAACCAATTTAGATATGACGGAAATGGGAGTCTTAAGTTGTACCTTTTTCCTCTTTTGATAAGGTTTTATTTCTTATGAAAAAGAGGACATCCTGTTTTACTCAAGGGCGCTTTTAAAAGCGCTTGATCCTCATATTGACAAAGCATAGCTCAACATTTCTCGTCTTCCATTGAATACTGCAAAGCGTCGAGTGAATGGGTCAATTACATTAGCCACATGTTTGACATCCTTCCCCCACTTGGGTAAGTATGTGATGCTCCCGGCTGGGCAATTAATTCAGAATTACAGCAGAATAGCTCCCTAAAACCCAGTGCCCTTTCTGCTGTCCCTAAAACCCACTCTATCCTTGATATCGTTGAAGCAGGCACTTTTGGGTTCCAAAGTTAACCTGCAAGCCCAATATTTCCCAAATCGATCCACCCTTCCCATCTCTAGCCAAGCAGCTAGAGCGTCCCTTTCTTCATGAGGAGATGCTCAAGAACATAGTTGACTAGTGGAAATTGACCTCTTCTTGATACAACCATATTTATTTTCTGAACTAGCAGATATGTGCATTGAAGTTATAGTACCGCCGATCCCATTCAACCTATTGGATGATACCTTGGAGATGATTTGAGTTGCAACATTGCATAGACTAATTAGCCAAATTGTATCATGTTCATCGGGTCTAAGACTGATGCTAGTGTGATTCAGCTTTTAAGTTGAATACCCTGGTGGAATAACCTTACACTTAGCCACCTTAACCTCCTCCCAAAACTCTTGAAAGATTTGCTGGACCTTTCTATTTTCCCAGTTACTTTGGTAGCGTTTTAACGCTCCATACTTAGCTTTCCAGTCGCTTCTTTTAATATTGGTGCATAGACACATTACCTCTCTCTCCCTCCCCCCTTTCTTCAATTACTATTGTTCCTAAGTACTGGTTGTATGTATTACAAGTATTTATGTGATGATTGGAAAAAGTTTGTTGGGACCAGTGTCAATTGAATGTCTATGACTTTATTTTAGTACTTAATTTTCTAATGCAATGTAAAACGAAATCATCAATCTGCAGGCCCCTCAGAAGCACCAGAAATACGTTTCTCATGTTCTTGGTCTTCCAATGTCGAAAGTCGTTTGTAAAACTAAGCGCATTGGTGGTGGTTTTGGCGGCAAGGAGACTAGGTCAGCTTTCATTGCTGCTGCAGCCGCGGTTCCAGCATATCTGTTAAATCGTCCAGTTAAAATTACATTAGACCGTGATACAGATATGATGATAACTGGACAACGCCATAGCTTTCTCGGAAAGTACAAGGTTTACTTCTGTTACTGTAATTGTATTTTCTGTTGGATCACCACATTTATGTCCTGCTCATAGGTTTTACAATCTGATGTTAGCAGTACCTCTTTTTCGTTTGTTCAAATTGTTGGTTCCTTTTTCTTTTGTCAAATAAGTGACAACGGACAAGCACTGCTATATAAAAGAAATTAAGAAAAGACTATTCATGCCACAAAATACACAGTGGGACTTTAGTATCAAGCAGTAACAATTTGGCCCCTTCTATGGTTCATTTACCATGTACAAAATTCTATTACCTGATTTAACTTCGATTAGGCGAAGAGAAATATGAAAGACTTCTTTAATTCAAGGAAAAAAATGGAGAAGAAGAGGGAGAAGGTTTAGGTTTAGGGTTTAGGTCAATTAAGCTATTATTGTTTAGTTGGATTTCATTTTTTTCTTTGTTGAAGTTACATCACATGTGATAGAATGAAAGAAAAGTATTGATTTCATATATGCTTTTTACACAGGTTGGATTTACAAATGACGGCAAGGTGGTGGCACTGGATCTTGAAATCTACAATAATGCTGGAAATTCGCTAGATTTGTCTGTTTCCGTACTTGAACGTGCTATGTTTCACTCAGATAACGTCTATGAGATTCCAAATGTGAGGATTGTAGGAAGGGTTTGCTTCACTAACTTTCCAAGTAACACTGCTTTTCGAGGATTTGGTGGTCCTCAAGGTATGATTATTGCGGAAAATTGGATTCAGAGGATTGCTGCAGAACTCAAAAAAAGCCCAGAAGAGATAAAAGTACGTTAAGAAATTTTATTATCTTGTATTCCTTATGTTGCAGTTGCACCTTCAGTTCATAAGCACCACATTCCTCTTAATTTGAGCTTGTTATATAAATTTGTTTCAGGAAATTAATTTTCAAGGTGAAGGATCAATATTACATTATGGTCAACAACTTAAACACTGCACATTGGGTCCGCTCTGGAATCAACTGAAGTCGTCTTGTGAATTTTCAAAGGCTCGCTACGAAGTTGACCAATTTAATATTCAAAATCGGTGGCGGAAGCGTGGTATTGCCATGGTTCCAACAAAATTTGGCATAGCCTTTACGTCAAAGCTTATGAACCAGGTAAGTTTTCATAAGCCATGTTTTTTTGGCTATAAAACTGTTAGAAAAATACAGGTTGGACAAAAGGATATTTTACTATCTTATTTTTTAGAACAATTTTATAAGGGGAGTGGGGAGGGTTTGAACATATTATAATAATTAGGGAAGGGAGGAGTTTCGAACCCGGGGTGCATGGGTAGAACCAACACCCTATCCAATCTTTTGCCTATAATTGATTTTCATTTCTATACGCTATGCAATCATGCTATTAGAATCCTGATTAGGCGTTCTTAAATGACTCTTAGGCAGGTGCTCTTGTTCATGTCTACACAGACGGAACTGTTTTAGTCACACATGGAGGTGTAGAGATGGGGCAAGGTTTACATACAAAAGTTGCTCAGGTCGCTGCTTCCTCCTTCAATATCCCTCTCGGTTCTGTCTTTATTTCGGAGACAAGTACTGACAAGGTAATTGACAGTGTTCCATTTCCTTATGGGGAACTTTGGTTTGGCGGTTAGATTTTGCACCTCGTTTATTCATCCAAGCTAAAGATAATGTAATAGATGTATCAATTTATTATATATGTCATATGGAATGGAAACCTTGTGCCCACTTTGGATCTCTTATTGCTGCCTAAAGGCAAGGGGTCGTTCCCATTTCTGCTGTTTTATGGTTCTTTAGGATACCTGTGATTGTCCTAAAGGGACTCTTAAGCTTTGTCAGAATTAGACGATCCAATTCAACCAATTGCAACGGATGGAGAGTGTCAGGACTTTATAGATTAATATGTAGTAAGGCTCATAACTCCCTATGTAGGATTCCACATTCTCCACAAGTTTATGCATTATTATATCAAGGAAGTTGCTAGAGTGCTGTTTCTGCAGTTGATGTTGAAATGTGTTTGATAATAGTAAAATTTACGAGAATGTGTGTACGAATTAGAGCCTGTAATTCTCTGTAGCACTTAAGATTGAATGGCTTTTGAAATAAATATTTTAACAAATTAATAGGTGTGAATAACTGGTTTATATTCCCTTCCGTTTCTGCTGTTTTATTTTTTATATATGCCCTACAAAGCTGATGATCCCCATGCTCGTATTTTGTTGGATTAATAAACTAGGTTCCTAATGCATCGCCAACAGCAGCTTCTGCAAGTTCTGACATGTATGGAGCTGCAGTTATAGATGCATGTGAGAAAATTAAGGCACGTATGAAGCCTATTGCTTCACAGCAAAATTTCAGCTCTTTTGCCGAGGTACTCTTTCTCTCATAGTTTCCAAATACTGTTCCATAATTTGGTAATCGTGTCTTTCATACAAGTTTATATCCTTCGTTCTCATGAGGAGCAAATGACTGTAGCATTTAGGATGCTTTGGCATTTACTCACCAGGAGCGTTCCAAAACAAAGAAGTTAATTATAATCCCAACGCAAAAAAGAGGAGAAAAACATTGTGCATGATTAGAAGTAAATCAATAAAATTGTTAGGCCATCAATTATATATCCAAAAATAAACTGAAAATGACGGTCAGTAAGATTTAAATGTTCCAAGATAAAGTTTTTGTTGCATGGGTTATTAATTGCTAATACCTTAGGGTGATCTATAATATTTTATCAGTCACAAACTTCTGCGAACATTTTCCTCCCCTGAATCCTGAACCCTAAACCATACATGGACTCTTATGTGAGCATTTTGCACTGAGAATTTCTAATGGTACAAAACTTATGTTAGCTTCGTGTTTCATAATTATTGTCAGCTGGCAAGTGCATGCTATGTGGAACGGATAGATCTTTCTGCTCATGGGTTTTACATTACACCGGAAATCGGCTTTGATTGGACAACTGGTAAAGGGAACCCATTCAACTACTTCACATATGGGGCTGCTTTTGCTGAGGTTGAAATTGATACATTGACTGGAGATTTTCACACTAGAGCGGCTAACATATTCTTGGATCTTGGTTACTCTCTCAACCCCGCAATTGATGTTGGGCAGGTGTTTTTTCTTTCTCCATTTTTCTTTTTAGTATCATTATTTAATTTATCAGTAAAGATCCTCAAGATATGGAAAGTTTAGCACTATCTCAAACAATGCTTACTGAAGCCCTTTTTTTAGGGATCTCTATGTTGCAAACTTGCAACGGGCTATATTTCATGAACAGAACTGCATCTGGTATTCTTAAGTTATGTTTAGTAATCCTGTGTTGGGGTATGCTTTGTTTCAATAGGAATAGATCGGGCTAGAACTGATGCTAAATGTTGCATAAATATAGATATACATAGACACATAAATACAAATACGTTAGAGTGAAAGAGAGATTGATTCTTGTCAGAATGTGTAGTCCTGGATCCCGATCTAGTTTCAGACTTCCAATCTTGCTGTTTTTCTAGTCTTGTTTACGAAATGGGGGAGGGGGCGGTTGAACTTGGTGATTTATTTCAATTCGGCCACAATAAATATTATGTTTCTTATGCAGATTGAAGGAGCATTTGTACAAGGTTTGGGATGGGTAGCTCTAGAAGAACTAAAGTGGGGCGATCCTGCTCATAAATGGATCTCACCCGGTTGCCTCTACACATCTGGGCCGGGAAGTTACAAGATTCCTTCCATTAATGATGTCCCCTTCAAATTCAGCGTTTCACTTCTGAAGGTATGCTGATTCCTTTAGAAGAGCATGTTATCCAATTAAAGGTTACTCTGGAAGGTAATTTGTCTACAAGTATTACGGGTGCAGTTCTAGAAGTCAATGAATGTCCTTGGGTTAATTTGTCTTTCATTAGCAAGTAGCTTGGGTTTTGTGGTTGGTGAATGTCCTTTGAACTACTTGAGGCTTCCATTGAGTGGTAACTCGTGTGCTTCGTGTTTTTGGGATGCAGTGATAGAAAAACTATGAAAATGGTTAGTTGGGTGGAGGCAAGGTTTCCTTTTGAGTCAGTTAATTGGATGGGATAGTTAGCTTCTGTTTGGAAAAGCTTTAATTCTTTGCTTAACAATTATATTTATTGAGATCGAATTTACTCGGCCACCCAGCGTTCGTTAATGATTCTTTCTGCTGACTTGTTTGTTGTTTCCTTTACTAATTGACAGGGCCATCCAAATGTGAAGGCCATCCACTCATCTAAAGCTGTTGGTGAGCCACCATTTTTCTTGGCATCAGCCGTCTTCTTCGCCATCAAAGACGCCATAATAGCTGCAAGAGCAGAAGTAGGGTCTAATGAGTGGTTTCCACTTGATAATCCCGCGACACCTGAACGGATACGGATGGCCTGCTTAGACGAAATTATTGAACCACTTGTAAGCACAGATTTCCGCGCCAAGCTTAGCGTTTGATTGCTAATCTCTGCTTTCCTGTATTTCGTCTATACGACTGGTAACGGACTTGTGCTAGACTGTTCGGTCTCTCATGTTTTTAGCCAATTACAACAGATGCATGTAAATTGTAATATTTTTGGTTTACATGAGATGTATACTCATACGGAATTTTTAAGGAGACGATATTCAAATGGGTAATGATTTCGGCTTCTGCACTTATTCCGTTGTTTATGCCGGTTGATTAGCTTACTGAAATTACAGTTAAGCGTTATGTTTGTGCTATAACAGCTCCCTTTGTAATCTACTCATATCATTTATCATGCATGACATTTTCCAATGAACATGTAGGCATTGGTCTTACATGTTTTATTTATTAATATATAAAGCGAACAATGTGATATTATAGATAGCTACCTTATCTTCTTCCCAACAAAAATAAAAACTAGCTTATCTTGGTACATTACTTGAGACCCACTTTTATTTTGTTGATTTTCTGTACTTCTACCTACAACAATTTCTTGTGGTCCAAATTTTGCATATAGCAGTTGTTATGATGCAAATGTAAAACCATGTTAGTTAACCCATAAACTTGAATTAAAAAAAGTAAATATAAAAAGTTAAAAAGTTAAAAAGTTTAGAGAATATAGTGTACTAAAGATGTAGAACATTGGTACCCTTTGTCAGCTGGACGCATAGCTAAGCATTAGCAGATGCAGGTCTTGTGGAATTCCATACATAGTAAGTGCCAAAAAATTCAATTTTTTTTAAGTGAGCCGTTTTGTCGAGCAATTGGTCAACCCATACCCCATTGTGTGCTTAGTTAGCGTACATCCCCCACCCTTTGTGCTATTTAATTGTTTTTAGGTCAATATTGTTATAGTAAACAAAGAGATAAATCATATATGTATAACACCTTTTATTAGACGTATGAAAGGAGAGAGGGTTAACGAGACTTTTATTGTTATGGTAAACTATTCTCCTCTTTCATCTGTTTCTTATTCGTGAGCTACCGAACGAAGTTTGCAATTAAACTTTTTTATGTTATATCTACCTTTGGTGGTTTTGAATGAGGAGTGAGTGATAGTGTTGGTGGTGGTAGTTAGTTGATTATTATTCATCCTAGTTTGATTCAATATATCAAGCAACATAAACCTATTGCTATTTAAACATACCCTTAGACGACTTTTCTCCCACCCAAACACTTGAACGGGAGGGGGTGGGGTGTGCGTGCCCCCTCTTGTCCTTAACATGATTGCTCATGCCCCTGAAGGAGCCTCAGAAAGCTAGTCACATGAAATAATCAATAAGTTAAGAGAATTTATTGAGCAGTTTTGAGTTCGATTCTCTTCTTTGCTGACATCATTTGTTATAAAATAATAGAGATAATTAACTATCACATACATGATATTTTTGGAGCAAACTAATTTCTTTTCGTATATTTAAATTGGAGGGCAGGGAGAGAAAAAAATATACTCGGATTAACATCATCGTTTCAGTACATACATGCATGTGGAATTGCAAAAGTCAGAATTCCTATAATATAAAATTGTTAATATCAAAATAGTAATTCCGTTGGAATATTGATATGCAGAAACATTTCAAGGGACAATTTCGAAAAGCTTAATGTAGCTTATAGGGCATATGGATTAATGAGTAATGACTATTTGGACTGGGCCTTTTCTAGAATATATGTTCGTACTATCCGTTACAAGTTCAAATTCTTCCTTTAATATATTAAAGTAGTTCAAATCATCGCTGTGCAAGAAATTTAATTTTGTGTGACGGACAATGCCTTCAATTTCAAACCTAATCAGTTATAAAATACTCTAGTATTATATGATCTTGTGCTGTAATTATACAAACATGTAAACGCCAAATTTAAAATTTATTTGAATGTTTGGGGAGGTAATTTTTTGGGAACCTTGATTGAACTGGACTTGTGAGTTTATGAACTCGTTTGGATATGTTTTTAAAATGACTGAAAACGCTTTTGGTGAAAATGTTTTTAAAACTATTCTTTAGTAAAGATGCAAGTAAATTATGAAAAAGCACTTAAAATGCTTTCTGGAGAAAACACATAACCTGTGTTTCTTCTAGATAACACTTTAAGTGATTTTGGAACCCAAAAATATTTTCCCTAAAAACGTTTTTAGTCATTTTAAAAGTACATTCAAACGAATTCATGCTTGCAATCATCATATTTCTGCTAGTTGTACTTTACAAAATTGACTTAAAAAAACTTTATGGTTATAAAATATACGCAAGGCATTTGGTATTTTTGGGCAATGAAACGACAATGAAGTACTAGAATATATGGGGTATCAATAGGCCTGGCAAACCGGTCGTGTCTGTCGTGTTCATGTCGTTTTCGTGTAACACCTGTTATCTTAACGGGTCGTGTCGTGTCACACCTGTTATCTTAACGGATCCTTAACAGGTCGGGTCACTTTACCCAACGGGTAAAGTGACCCGACCCGTTATGACCCGCTATGACCTGTTAAGAAAAATGTATTTTTTTTCTTAAATTTGCACATACCACACATTGCCACATAAATATTACTTCAAAACATTAAAGCACATTTTTCATTTAAGTACTACATCTACACTTGAAAATAAGAGCCTAATAAACAAACATCCATACACTGCTAGTCTATTACAAAATATTAAATGTGCAAGGATATGCAAAAGGATATTCAAGGTTGTGAAGCTTTTCTTAAAAGTTTAAATCTTGCCAATGGAACTCAAAGCTTGAATGTAATTCCATTTACAAAATCCTCAATTTTCATCGATCATCATGACATAAGATTTTGTGGTATCTACTTGTGTAAATATTTTAAATTGAAGATCGAATTCATTCATTGTATTCATATGGGGTCAAGGAGTGTAGCTGTAAAAAAATCAACAAAATCAGAGTTAAAATAACCGTTAAATCGTGATTTTTCGTTGATAACCGTTGAAAAGTTTTGTCCCATTACTTGATCTCTGAATGTTTTTTTTTTTTTTTGCGATTTTTGGCGTATGCGATCTTGAAGCATATACAAACAACTTTGACGGTTGGATCATTGAAATTATTTTCATAGAATGCGTATACGGTATCCCATCAAAACGATAAATTCACTAACACCTGGAGTTTATTTATAATTTCATCAAGTATAACATAAGATTTTGTGGTATCCACTAGGGTAAATATTTTAAATTGAAAATCGAATTCATTCATTATATTCAAATAAGGTTAAGGAGTGTAACTGTAAAAAATCATCCAAATTGAAGTTAAAATAACCGTTAAATTGTGATTTTTCGTTGATAACCGTCGAAACGTTTTGTCCCATTACTTGATCTTTAAATGTTTATTTTTTGCAATTTTTGGCATATGCGATCTCAAAGTATTTACAAACATGTTTGACGGTTGGATCGTTGAAACTAGTTTCGTAGAATGTGTATCCCATCAAAACAATAGATTCACTAACACTTAAAAGTTTATTCATACTTTCATTAAGTATAGCATAAGATTTTGTGATATCCACTAGTGTAAATATTTTAAATTGAAGATCAAGTTCATTCATTGTATTCATATAGGGTCAAGGAGTGTAGCTATAAAAAATCATCAAAATCGGAGGTAAAATAACTGTTAAATCGTGATTTTTTGTTGATAACCATCGAAACGTTTTGTCCTGTTACTTGATATTTGAATGTTTATTTTTTGCAATTTTTGGCGTATACGATCTCGAAGTATATTCAAACAAGTTTGACGGTTGGATCGTTGAAACTAGTTTCGTAAAATGCGTATCCCATCAAAATAATAGATTCACTAACACTTTAGAGTTTATTCATACTTTCATTAAGTATAACATAAGATTTTATAGTATCCACTAGTGTAAATATTTTAAATTGAAGATCAAGTTCATTCATTGTATTCATATAGGGTTAAGGAGTGTAGCTATAAAAATCCATCAAAATCGGAGTTAAAATAACCATTAAATCGTGATTTTTCGTTGATAACCATTGAAAAGTTTTGTCCTATTACATGATATCTGAATGTTTATTTTTTTGCAATTTTTGGCGTATACTATCTCGAAGTATATTCAAACAAGTTTGACGGTTGGATCGTTGAAACTAGTTTCGTAGAATGCGTATCCCATCAAAATAATAGATTCACTAACACTTAAGAGTTTATTCATACTTTCATCAAGTATAACATAAGATTTTATGGTATCCACCAGTATGAATATTTTAAATTGAAGATCAAGTTCATTCATTGTATTCATATAGGGTCAAAGAGTGTAGCTATAAAAAATCATCAAGATCGGAGTTAAAATAACCGTTAAATTGTGATTTTTTGTTGATAACCGTCGAAAAGTGTTCTCCCGTTACTTGATCTCTGAATGTTTGTTTTCTGCAATTTTTGGGATATGCGATCTCGAAGCATATACAAACATGTTTGACGATTGGATCATTGAAACTAGTTTCGTAGAATGCATATCCCATCAAAACAATAGATTCACTAACACTTAAGAGTTTATTCATACTTTCATTTAGTATAACATAAGATTTTGTGGTTTCCACTAGTGTAAATATTTTAAATTGAAGATCAAGTTCATTCATTGTATTCATATAGGGTCAAGAAGTGTAGCTATAAAAAATCATCAAAATCGGAGTTAAAATAACCGTTAAATCGTGATTTTTCGTTGATAACCGTCGAAAAGTTTTGTCCCGTTACTTGATATCTAAATGTTTATTTTTTGCAATTTTTGGTGTATACGATCTCGAAATATATTCAAACAAGTTTGACGGTTGGATCGTTGAAACTAGTTTCGTAGAATGCGTATCTCATCAAAATAATAGATTCACTAACACTTAAGAGTTTATTCATACTTTCATTAAGTATAACATAATATTTTGTGGTATCCACTAGTGTAAATATTTTAAATTGAAGATCAAGTTAATTCATTATATTCATATAGGGTCAAGGAGTGTAAAAAATTATCAAGATCGGAGTTAAAATAACCGTTAAATCGTGATTTTTCGTTGATAGCCATCGAAATTTTTTGTCCAGTTACTTGATCTCCGAATGTTTGTTTTTTGAGATTTTTTGCTGATGCGATCTCGATGTATATACAAACAAGTTTGACGGTTGGATTGTTCAAATTAGTTTCGTAGAATTTGTATCCCATCAAGTTCAATGGTGTCTATATATATATATATATATATATATATATATTTATTTATTAAGTAGATTTAAATTTATTTATTTTGTATGTATAACATAACACTTAAGAAATTGAATGGTATGTATATTTAAGCCAATCTAGTGGTCACCAATTTTTAATATTTAATTTAATATATATATATATATATATATATAATTATTGTGGTTTTTAGGGGTATAAAATTGTTAAATTAGTATATATATATAATTATTATAATATTTTTTTAGGGTTATAAAAATATAAAAGTAATATTTTGCTTATCGTGTTACCCACGTGTATACCCGAACCAACCCGTTATCTTAACAGGTGCTTATCGGGTTACCCGATAGAGACCCGATTCGTTATCGTGTCAACCCGAACACTTGTTAATTTCGTGTCGTGTCGTGTCGAGTTATCGGGTCGTGTCAAGAATTGCCAGGCCTAAGTATCAACCACAGTTGTTTATAAAATTGATTTATTTTAATTTAACACCAACCCACTTGATACATTCCAAGTTCCATAGGAAAATTTGTTAATTAAGAAAACCTAACGTCAACTGCTTCCTCTTACAAATTCAGAAATATTGCACAAGAATTTCAATGTCAAATAGTTATAATTCTGTGACCTAATACTACGGTCAAGTGGTATTCATCCTCACATGTAAGTGAGAGATTTTAAATTCAGTTCTCGCCAAAGACGAATTTGAACCACCTTATTGCTAGTTCATTGCGAGGCTTAGCCCACCCCTTCCCCTTAGTGTAGAATATTGTTTGTTCAAAAAAAAAAAAAAAAACAAAGTTGTAATTGTTTTTTTTTAATAATATGTGCCCAATTATTTTTCTCCATAATAGGCTATTCTACATGATTTAGACCTGGTTTGGTACTGAGGTGATTCTGAAAAAAGCTGCTATCAAAAAAAGCTGGGAGCTGTTTTTGTGTTTGGTAAACACTCAGCTTCAGCTTTTTTTCACAGTTTTGGATGAAAAAAAAGCCAAAAACAAGAAGCTGCAAAACCTAGCTTTGAAAAACCGGTTTTTTTTCACATCTGTTTTACATAAAAGTTTACCAAATACTCTAATACTGCTTTTTTTTTTTCAAAAGCACTTTCACAAAAAAGTTTACCAAACACTCTGCTGCTTTATTTCACAGCTGCTTATTCTCACAGCACAGCAGAAGCAATTTTTTTTCAAAGCACAGCAATACCAAACCAGCCCTTAGTCTAAGACTATTTTCAAGTAGATTTGCATGAAGACCCTTATTGTGCAAGCCTAATGAGTAATGGGAACCCATTACCCAATTGTTTAATATTTGAGCAAAGACATGAGATGATTTGCACGATTTAATTTGTCTCCAGTGGTTTACTACCCTACAGGTTGGAAAACTTCATTTAACATTAAACAAATGCTTCTGTGATTGAAGGGATCACTATATAAGCTGTGAATCTCTTTCAGTTGTCACTTACAAACAACCCTGTGGTCTTGAAGTCGAAGAGATACGAGTCCCAAAAGGGTTTAGGGTTTTGCTCAAAAATAAGCCTGGCTTATGCCTTAGCTGTATGCTTGATAGCCACCAATGTAGCAGCTAGTTATAACAAGCCTTATGTTTCTTCATCAACACCAGTACCTGCATCTTCATACCTACCACCCTATTCCTACAAGTCATCGGCACCGCCACATTATCCTCAAGAAACACCGCCTTACTACTACAAATCACCACCTCCTCCATCACGATCATCTCCACTTCCCTTTATTTACAAATCTCCACCACCATCACCTCCCTCACCTCCCCTTCCTTATGTCTACAAGTCACCACCGCCTCCTCCTTCATCACCCCCACCTCCCTATATTTATAACTTTCCACCATCACCATCTCCCTCACCTCCCCCTCCTTATGTGTACAAATCCCCACCACCACCATCTCCCTCACCTCGCCCTCCTTATGTGTACAAATCCCCACCACCACCATCTCCCTCACCTCGCCCTCCTTATATCTACAAGTCACCACCACCTCCTTCTCCGTCCCCCCCCCCCCCTCCTCACATTTATAAATCACCACCACCACCACCCCCTCACCATCTCCTCCTCCTCCTCCTTATGTATACAAGTCAACACCTCCACCTTCTCCATCACCTCCCCCTCCTTATGTCTGCAAGTCACCACCTCCTCCTTCTCTATCCCCACCTCCACCTTATGTCTACAAGTCACCACCACCTCCTTCTCCATCACCTCCCCCTCCTTATCTTTAAAAGTCACCACCTCCTCCTTCTGCATCTACCCCTCCACCTTACATTTATAAATCACCACCCCCACCTTACATTTTTAAGTCACCCCCACCCCCATCTCCATCACCTCCTCCTCCTTATGTCTACAAGTCACCACCTCCTCCTCCTCCTCCTCCTTACATTTATAAATCACCACCACCACCTTCACCATCACCTCCTCCATCATACATTTACTAGTCACCTCCTCCTTGTCCTCCTCCATCCCCATCACCTCCACCACCCTACATTTACAAATCACCACCACCATCGTCTCCATCACCTCCTCCTCCATCTGTGTATAAATGTCCGCCACCACCTTCTCCTTCACCCCCACCTCCCTATGTTTACAAGTCACCACCACCCCCATCTCCGTCACCCCCACCTCCTTACATCTATAAATCCCCACCTCCCCCATCCCCATCACCACCTCCTCCTCATGTCTATTAGTCACCACCTCCACCATCTCCCTCACCACCACCGTATTATTATGCGTCTCCTCCACCACCCACTCATAATTACTAAACAAATTGAATTCCTATTCTCTTCATGTAAGTGCACCTTGCACCTAGTTGGAATTTCATGCATCTTTCTCTCACCGTTCTTTGTTTTTGTTAACTGTCAATATTGGTTTACATTGTAGGTTCCAGATTGGTTGCACAAATAATTTCTGCAAGAGAGAGTTTTATCCTGGTTACTTGTTTACATGTAGTCAGTCTACGATGTGGGTTAAGAATAAGAGGATAGGATGGACATTGTTTTTTCAGTTTTCATGCAATTTATGCTTTTATTATTTATGTTTTTTTTTCCTACACGAGATATGTTACTTGTGAGTTCCTTATGTGGTTCATTATTGGTAACATATGTTAAAATTTGTTGTAATCATCATTAACCAAATTTAATAAAATATTGCATCAAAAATTTTGGTTTTTTTTTTTGTTTGAGGGACACATTGTTTTTTTTTTTTCTTTCTTTAGAACAATTGATATTATCTACACTAGAGAGCGGGGGAGTGGGCTAAGCCTCACAATAGGCTAGCAATAATGTGGTTCAAATTTGCCTTTGAGGAGAATCGGACCCAAGAACTCTCACTTACAAATGAAAAGAAATACTACTAGACCGTAGTACTGAATTTCGATTCTCAATACACTAACCGAATACACTAACTAAGTGGCTTGAGGGACACATTGTTGAATGAATATGATACTTAGTTATTCGAATCAAATTGTTTATTTTAACGATTCAAAATGTTTGTTTTTTTGTAATAAAATAAAATTGATTTAAAAACGAAATGTTTATTTTTTGGAATAAATTTATTTTTTCAAATCATTTATAAATCATTCTTGTAAAAGGAAAAAAAATACAAATTTAAAACCACACTACTAAGAATAAATGATTGGGTAACGAAGGGGAAACAGTCGCACAAAGACCAATATCGTCGCCGGAAACATTGGGCGGCGAAGACTGCGTCGTGCAAAGCTTGTAACGTCAGGCATTGCGCGACGGAGGAAAGCTATTCATCGCTCAAAATGAAGATTGCGCGACGGAACTATTTATCGTTGTGTGTTCCGAGCAACGAAACTTGGTTCAACCCCCAAATTCTTGCGTGACAGAGGTAGAGATTTGACCACCAAACTCTTGCACGATGGATATAGATCTTCGACCCATAAACTCTTGCACGACGGATGTTGAGGCCATTGCAGTAAGATAATAAAATTAGTTTTTTTATATAATTTATTATTTATTTATATTTTTGTTTTCCTTTTAAATGTTGCTAATATTGTTTTTTATGTAAAAATCAATTTATTGAAATTAAAAATAGAAAATGAAAAAAAAAATATTGAATTAAAAAAATTATTAAAAATGTACATACAATGGAAAAAAGTATTTTTAAATTTGAAAACAATTTAAAACAAAACTAAAATAGGTAGTCCTCGACTTTACAATCGCTGGCTAGTGGTGTTGCTGCTATGTCGGTGGGCTGGGAGGTCGTAGCTATTGTGGTGGGGGGTTGGAAGGTCATTTCTGAGGGTGGTTTAACGTCGGGGAAGTTAATGCCAAAAATTTGAAGTGCGCGACGAATTTGGTGCATCAAATTGTTTTGGGCTGCAATCTAAGCCTGTTGGGTGACAATTTGCTGCTTTAGGTCCGCCACTTCAAATGTCAGTGTTTGAACCTCTTCTGTTCTTTGTCTAGAGGATGAGGTAAACGGGTCCTGAAGGCGGGCTTTCCTAAGCCCCTGGTGAACATTCCCAGGCCGACAACTGAGGGTTTGATCTAGTGTGTCTGTCATGATCTGAAACCCAGCATCCTCAGGGGGAAAAACTTCCTCGATTGGGGTCTCTACGGGAAGCTGGGAAGCCACCTCTTCCAGAACGGTCTAGCCTTTCTACAGCATGGTGGACTAGAAAAATGAAATAAACAAATTAATTTGAATATACATGTAATTAATATTAATACTAATTGAATATTAAAAAATTGAAATAACTTACATGAAGCTGCTCCGTCAGCTCATCCCCGGGCTGAACATACACCTCCTTGAACATGTCAATTTCCGGAAACTTTGACCCCCCTGAAAAAAATTTAAAAAGTGTTAACATAGATTACCAATTGTTTGTAATAAAGAGTAAAAAGATTGAAAACTTAAATTAAATAAACAGTTACCTTACGTCGCTCCTCCAACCTATAAGAGAAGCATCGTGAGTCAGATCAGTTAAGAAGCTTCTTATTCGACCGAATAATGGAGACTGTTCTGAATTATTGTTTGCAGTCAATTTGCAAGCCAAAACTTGAGAAAATATTACAAACCACATGTGCCACTCATATATTTGTAAGGAACATATCATTATGGCTATGAATAAAGATGGAACCAGAAGCAGGCATATCAATGGACAGAGCAAGCTTACCTGTCTAGGACCCCTCTCCATGGATAGAGGAAGCCTCACCAGACGGTTGAGCCTCCTCGGAACTCCAGGCCGTCGATGAGTCCGTTAGGCGCTTAGGATAGGATGCATCACCGAAGAATTTGATGACGCAGGAACCGTAGACACCATTGGCCCCAATGGCGTGACCAGAAGGACACCTGTCGTGCCCATATCAGGTGTGGAGGTGGCAGCAGCATTACCTCCCAGAGAAGGTGTCTAGCTACCCCTACTAGCTGCTCGCTGGTTTGATATTAAGTTCGACATCTACGAAAATAATTATGAATCTGTTTAGATATCATCTTATTATATGCATTTCATTTCACATATATAAGGTGAATGAAGACATGGGATAGGAATAAAAAAGAGTATTGCAAGGAACATGTTTATTCATAAAAACAAACAAACAAATTGACCCATCTACAATGACATATATGATGCAACAAATATTTTGAAGGGAAATCGAACAATAACCTCTAAGATGTAATCCATTAGCAAACCCTATAATCCACTAAGAATAATTTAGAGAAAAAATTAAGGACTATTTCAGATCACCTAGTGAAAAAGAGCAAATTCAATAAGAAAAAACTACCAATTCTAATAAAAAAGAGAGGGATTTCCTCCCTGATTGTTGTCATAAGAATCACTCAAAGACAAAAGGAACCACTCCAATTCATAATAGCATTTCACTGAGTTCAACACTGCAATGGAAAAACGCGAGAATATACAAACATAAAGCAACCAACTAATATCCAATGAAAATGATAAAAAATAGATATCAGACAGGAAGGAAGAAGCTCAAAAAAGGCAACTGAAACACAACCATTTAGACAACATAAATCCATTTTCACGAAGCACTCAGCACATATGTCGAAAGATACATCAATTGACTGAAATACGAAAAAGGATAAAGAACTCTAACCTTCCCTGACGACATAAGAACACAGTTAAAAGTAAGGTTCTAAAAATCGATAGGCGCTAGTCAGGCGATGGGCATGGGCCTAGCGCCTAGGCGGCTAGGCGGGGTCAAGGCAGATTTATGTAAATTTATTATATATCATGTAAATAAGTGCCTATTTACACCCAAAAAAAAAAAAAAAAAAAAAACTATACTTGTATGAATAATAAAAGAATGATAAAATGCAAAAATAGAAGTAGAAGAATACACAAATTATATATACATCCAAAAAGTTCAATATTTAAAAAATAGTAAGCATATAATCATAATGAGAAGGATTTGGATGATAGACTAAATTATTCTTGTTCATGAATCATGATCCTTGCATTGGATTGGACATAGACTAAGTTCTTTAACCTTGTTGTATCTAGTTTATTTCTTTTCTTTGTATGTATCCCCTTAACAGTGCTCTTCACCTAGGACCGCCTAGCTCCAGACCGATTTTTCGAAATGATTTGCCCAAAATCAGGGCGGGCCTTCACTGCCTAGTGCCTATGCGGCCGCCTAGACCTATTTTCAGAACACTGGTTAAAAGAAATCTATTTAGCCCTCAATGAAATCCTTGTTTTGGGCAAGACAATAACAACAAAACCTCTTCATCCAGCTAGTTTATGCATTCAAGGTCGGGATGAACATCACACAAATACATACAGAACCATAGAAACACATGACCGTGAAAACTTAGGAAGTACATGATGCCATTAATATAGTAAGCATTAAAAGTAAATATAGAAACCAGTCATAAGTGCCATCAGGAAGCAATTTGTATAAAAATTATATTCCCTACTCAAATAATGAAAGATAATAAAAAAAACAACAATATCTTTTATTCTATTACTAATTTTGTAATAAACACAAAGAAAACTTGTCATCTTTTTTTTTTTTTTTTTTTTTTTTATCAAAGGTAAACTTTATTAGATTCTAACAGAAACGTTTACATCTTGAGTAAGAACATTAAATAAAAACATCTGACCAATTGCATCCCAACGAAAAGCACCTCCATGTGAGGCCACATATGAGGCCACGGCATGCGCAGCAACATTTCCACACCGCTTAACAAAACCAAACCTCACCCTTCAAAATTGAGATACCAGAAGAGGTATATCATGAATAACGCATTCCAAAGTAGCATCGATCATGTACTCTCCCGTAAGCATTCAAATAAGAACCTAAGAATCAGATTCAAGTTCCACATCCGCATAACCCAGCTCGCAACAGACCCGCAAAGCTACACGGATAGCAGCAGCTTCTGCCATTGCTGCCGAGTTAAAGAATAACCCCCCTTCCCCACCAGCAGCTTGCAACAAGCCAGCGAAATCCTGCAAAACGCACCCATAACCACCCTTGCATGTCTTTCCACACCATGCACCATCACAATTGATCTTCATCACCCCAAAAGGAGGCCTCTTCCATTGAACCCGTAGCCTTGCAAAGCTGTCAACACTCCCCTCCGTGGCACCACCATCTTCACTCCGCTTATTGCATTGCCCAGCTCTAAACTCCAAGATATGACCTTACCAAATTCACCATCTCCATGGGATTAGCCAAGATTCCATTAAACACCATTTCATTCCTGCTCTTCCATATGCACCACATGATAAACACACACTCCTGCATCAGTTCCTACTTTCGGTCATTACCACGAAACCGGGCACAGAGCATCTGCCAATACTCGCAGAAATCCTTGCCTTCCACAGATGCCACATCCAGCTGCAAGGAACAACAATAACATAGCACACGACTAAACTCACATTGGAAAAACAAGTGATGCTCCGTGAAGAAGCGCAAGAAACAACCATTCCGTTCACATTGGAAAAACAAGTGATGCTCCGTGAATAAACGCAAGAAATAATAATCCAGTCATAAACTGAAAAGCGTTTTTGACTCACAACTGTGTATAAATAGAGTGAATAGTTCAATTACTGATTAAATTTTTCCATAAACAGATCGTGTTCAGATATCCAATACAGAGATTGTATTTCTGCTCAAAGATTATAATCTCAAAACAGAGAGAAGGGAAAAAGTGACTACTTTAACATCCTATATATTGCCATTCTCCTTACTAATTTCTCAAAATTAAAACCACCCCTCCCCCCCACCCCCCACAAATAAAAATAAAAAAATAAAAAATTAATCCCCAAGTTGTAAATTTGTAATTCGAACCCTAATTCAAAAACCTTACATCGTGAGCAACTACATGACTTAGTTCGTTAACCAAAATGAAACAACAACCACAATTCCCACTTCCAATCCAATTCCAACCCTAAATCCCAGTATTCCTAATTCCAACCCTAAATCCCTAACTTGGGAATTCCAACCCTAAATCCCTAAATGTTGTAATTAGAACAATTGAGAAAATTGCACTTAAAAATAATTGAATTAAGGGAGATGAATTAAGGGAGTCTGGGTGCTTACCTAGTAATGTTGCGGCGGCGGCAAGGAGAGGGTGTGGCGTCGAAGTGCTACGGATGCGAAAGGGAGAGTGACAGAGAGACAGAGAAACAGAGAGACTGCGAGAAAGGGAGAGATGAGCTTGAGATAGTGAGTCTGAGATAAAGACAGTGCAAGAGAGTGACATACGAGCTTGAGAGAATCGAGAGACAGGAGCCCAAATTTGAGTGAGTCTGAGATAGAATCGAGAAAGAGACAGAGAGAGAGAGTTAAGGTGCCGAAATAAACGAGTCCAATTTTGGCAAAAAAAATCAAAATTTTACATGTTTGTGTGACGAAGGTGTGTAAACTTTCGTCGCGCCAACAGTTTAAAAAAAAAAATTGATTTTTTTAATAATTGCGTGACAAACATGTGTAAAATGTCGTTGTGCATAACTGTAAATTTAATTTATTTTTTGTTTTAAATAAAAAAATAAATTTTTTTTAATTAAGTTTGTTACAAATTAAATTTTAAAGAAAATTTTTGTTTGTATACAACATTTTTAAATACCATTCAATACATATCATTACATTTACACCACAAATTTTCATTAATCCTCATATGAACTAGAATAAAGATCATCACTATCGTCAGATTCAAACTCCCATTCCTCAGCGTTTGTAGGCGTGTGAACTTCGTCGTTTGCGTGCTCGGTTGCATTGTATCGCGGTAGATCCCTAAGATCAATCATAATGGAGTCGATCGGTATTTTGATTTCAGGACCTCTGGCTATCTGATACGATTCTTGTACAATAGTCATATCTGTAGTGTATCTGCACCAAGTGCTATTGAAGTCTCCAATTGTTGATTAGCAACATCACCATAGTCATTATCGGCAGCATGATCTCAGTCCAGAATATCATACAACCCTCTGTGCTCAATCTTCTGAACTACTTCCCATCCCTTCCACCCTTGGGGTCATCTATATGGAAAATTTATTTAGCCATCGTTGCCAAAAATGTAGGGGTCGTCGTTATACCAACATCTGTTAGTGTTGACTGATAACAAACCATCATATCACTTAACACCTTCAACTTGACGTGGGTTTGTATCAAACCAGCGACACTTAAATAGGATAACTTGACACCGGTCTTTGTAAAGCAATTGCACAACACTTGTCAGTTTTCCATAGAAATCAATGTCTACAATGTCGCCCGCACCTGGGACATGTACCCCACTATTTTGCATGCAAAGCTTGTCATCATGATCAGCTGCCAAAAACTTGAGGCCATTTACATGACAACCGGAGTACAATTATGTGTTTAGAGGCCCAATCGCCAAGTTGTACAATTCTTCAGTGTAAGCGGGCTAATTCATTTCTTTCAATTTCTTCACCTAAAGTTGTCGAGTTGGTTTAACATTTACAATTATGCAAATAACCCAAAACACGAACAACTTACATTTTCACAAAACCATCGAGGAAACAATTCACAATGCATTTTGGCATATAAATGTGAAGGATGTTCCCGCTTGATCAACTCTTCATGCTCATCTAGGTAGGTAATTGTCTCATGACAATTGTTAAGTACAAACCAATGTGCTATCTCTATGTCCATTTTGTCAAACGACTCTCCTCTGATTGATTCGCCAAAGAGTCGAGCAATTTGGGCAAAAACAGAAAGTTTTTCACTTCTTACACCATCATCATTATTGCGTTGCTGTCGGTTGAACGTAGTCTCAACGTCTTGTAGGTACATTAGACAAAAGTAAGTAACTCAAATCTGACCCATGCCTCCACGATTGATCCTTCGGGCTTTGCCCTGTTCCATACACTATTGTTTAATTCACCCAGTAGTCTGCATCAATAAACAAATTATCGTATAAAATTAGTCAAATTGTACATACATCACAAACTAAAGTATTTATGGCGATTATATACCTTTCTATCGGATACATCCATGGATAGTTGACGGGTTCGGCTAGAAGTGCCTCATTCGACAAGTGAATCATCACATGGATCATACTTTTGAAGAAAGCTGGAGGAAATATTTGTTCAAACTTAAGTAGAACTTCAATAATATTGTCGCACAAATGTTTAACATTAGACTTGCACAAAGATTTTGCAGTTAATTGAGAAATATCTCACTAACAATATAATCGGCTTGACCACATCTTCAGGCAATAGGTGTCAAATTCCCATAGGAAGAAAGCGTTGAAGTATGACATGACAATCATGAGTCTTTAGGTCGGAAAATTTGCCTCCATCCACGTTTGCACAATGGCCGATGTTGAAGCATACCCATCTGCACACTTTACAGAAGATAGAAACTGCAAAAACTCTTTTCCTCTTCCAGTTTCACCAAAAACGATGCGAGCTTCTTTCTAGCTATGTCTTCGTCCCTCATCATCCATAAACCTGGCCTAATGCCCATTTTTTCCAGATCGATCTGAGCTTTTATTGTGTCTTTTGTTTTTCCCTTGATGTCTACTATAGTTCTGACTAGTGTATTAAACACATTTTTCTCAACATGCATTACCTTTTCTTTCTTTATAATTTTAAAAAGCCAAATTAGATAAATGGTCTATATGGTGGTAAGAGATTCAGAAGATAACTCTTGTGGTAAAATAATTCAGATTTAAACATTGTGGTAAAATACGTTAGAAAATTTAGTTCAAAAATAATTTTTCGTTAAATGTCCATTAATTGCATGGATAAAATTGTAATTTGACGTGGTGTTGTGAAAAGCAAAAGACTCATATGTCAATCCATGTAGGATTGATATATCGGTTGGAGTTTCTTTCTACCTTCAATTTGATCATGACATTCCACTTAGAATTTGGCACACCATTTGAAGATAGTCTAAGGTGCAATTTTTTGTTGTCATGAGCCTATTTAGACCTTTTGTTATAAGTTGTCATGCACAACTTACACCAAAAGCCCCAATGAGCCTAGAAACTCAAAACTAACTTTAAGGCCCATTTCAGCATTATATGCTCTTGTAATTTTTTGAATAACATCCTTAACTAAGCTAAGGATCTAATTAACCCAAATTAATTAACTTACCATCTATGTTGATTTTTTCAAACTTAAGCTTATGAGCTTTTGATCCATTAGGTTCTAATTTAGTGAGGTTTTAAGCAATTAGAACTATGACTAATCGATGATTAATTTAAAATAGTTTCCAATTCTATGAGAACTTGTTACGGTTAATTTTCACGGCTCCCACAAACTGAGAGTGACTCCTTGTAGTTTATCATTGTTATCTAAGCTAGGAAGAATGGTAGAGAACATATTTAGTTAGAACAGCAATGCAATACAATCTCTCACTAATTCATTATGCTTAACCGCATTACCAGTGCACTAAATCTGTGTTGATCCCTTAATGTGAATTCTCAAGTACATATGATTCATATGAATATGATCGAAACTCTTAATCATATTCAAACACTTTAACCGACGATTCCTAAATCATATCTTAGAGCACATCGCCCTCTTTACAAAAGGTAGAAATTCCTTGTACACTCTCATTCCCTGTTGGTTGAGCTTTTACGTGGGCGTGAATGGCTCTTTTCCATTCACTACAGTTTCTCATGTATTCTTATCCGAGCACGGTTTTTCTTTAAGCCACTCGTTCATACATTTATATACTCTTGTCCAAAAATTTCTACATATTTCGTGTTGATAACATGTTGTAAAAGAAGCACAATACGAGTGCCTGTGACTCCGAGGTGGGATTTAATGTGAGAATAGGCATAATACCTTTCATAACATTCAATTCCATGGAGCAAAACTCAAAGATTGTTGCAAACCCAACACAATACAAAGGAAAAGTGCAGCAGCAGAAATAAAAGGAGGGGAAACTATACCTACTGCAACTACCTTCCATATTTACAAGACCATTTTTGTGCTATACACTGCAACCGTCTAACGTTACGAAATCACCACATGTTATGAGCCGATCCTGGAATTTGCGAGCGTTTTGTAAAACTATATATATATAACGAAAGGATGAAACTCCTCAAAAAGCCACGACACGATCTATTTATCAGAATTCTTCACTTCGTAATATATTCATTTATTAGAAAAGCTAACACAATGGTTCTAAAAACAACGTGGAAAAATGAAGCAAACATACACCTCTGTTATCCAAATTTGAAAATTTTGAAAAATGAAGCAAACATACACCTCTATTTTGCGCTCTTTGACGCGTCACCAAACACCTCAGTGTAACACATTGGGCAAGCCTGATGAAAGAAATACTGTCAGGTAAATTGAGTCGCTGCTAAAACAAATCCAACAGATTCTAAAAACCAATATATTCATCTTTAAAAATAATAATAAAAAAATTACTTGCCTTGTTGATGCTTAGCCATCTGGTCCCACAACCAGCATGATAGAGGTGTTTGCACGGTAGAACAATCCGCCGGTCCCCTCGTTTATATTCCATCTGGCAAATCACACATCTACGTGCAACAAAGGGCTACAAGTTAATATGACTGCAAAAAGTATACACAGAAAGCTGCTTATAGGAGATACGGATATTACAATATAAAACGGTTGTCTTGTTTCAGAGGAGCTACAAGTCCACACCAAATTAAATTATTTTCTGGTGCAACTAAAGTGCACATGGGATGAAAGGCCTGTCGGCAGTAAGCACAGAAGGATCCCGAGCACTTTTAATAGGGAATGGGAATTAAATTGAAAAGTATACTCACCAATATGCATATTCACCGATTTGAAACCATTAAATTTACCAGATTCAATCCTAAGATTCTTATCCAATATTGCTTCTCCGTATATTTTCCGAAGAAAACTACAAGTTGCATAAGACTCAAGTAGGTCACTGAAGTATGCAGCTGAAGATCAAGTCCTTACTTTTACGCTCCACAGTGCCAATATATGAAAAACCTAAAGTCATGTCCACTTTAATTCAATATCCTAACGTAAAAATGATCCCAGCCTTGTGCAGAAAGAACCATTCGAGACTCAAATTAATCATACAACCTATGACACCTACCTTCACTCCCCAAGAAATCAGCGTTCTATATCTTCTCTACAGACCACCATACTAATGAAAACAACAAAAACAAGTTCCTTTTCTATTCTTGAGATTTGAGCAAGGAAAAAAGTTGTTCTTGCAAAAATTAGTAGATGTTAAACTTCCCATTTCTATATTTAACCAAGAGAGATTCCGTTAAACAGGAATTCAGAGAGAGAGAGAACAATAAATAAGGGCAATCTATACCTCTCGTCTCATGATTTCTTTAGAGAGAGAGTAAGCACATTTTTTCAAAAGAACAATAAATAAGGGCAATCTATACCTCTCGTCTCGTGATTTCTTTCTCAAGAAAAAGCTGCATTTGTACTTTGAGATTGGAAGCAAGGAGATCTGATCTTGGGAGAGACCTCGACTTTGAGTTCCAACTGCCTCACCTAACTCAAGTAATTCCTGAACGTAAAGAACATTGTCAGTAACATTTATTCCAAATAAAAGGTTTTTAGTGAGTAGCAGATGTTCCCATACAACACAAGACATTACAGGCATACAACTATAAAACTACCCTCACAACTCGAGAACCCTGTTCTGCTTTAGAGATTCACTCACTAACTCTCATACAGTTGGGTCCCCACCATGAAGACAATTCTGCCAGATCCAACATCACATCCACAAGTGAAAGCTGATGACACTAACCAGGAGTATGATATGCTTAATAAACTTCTATTCCAGTGGGCTCAAATAATTGAGCAATCCAACTTAAAAGAATTGAATTCAAAATCAGTCTATACACGTGAGTGCTTTAAAAGTAAATTCCACCAGTTTGACACAAATTTGTGTGAGAAGGGGAGCACTTAAAAAATAATACGAGGCCAGTCATCCTATAATTTCAACAATGCACTTAAATCAACGACAACAAAATTCGAATTCTACAATATGTGCAGTGCTACACTGAAACTTGTGCATTTGAGAGAGAGAAAAGTAAAGAATCAGAGACTAAGAAATTTGCAAGAATCTCCTCATTAAGAACAGAAATTACAGAAGGAGTAGTGCAATGATTGTTTAGCACACAAGCACTCCTCCAAACAATGAAGTAAATCTGTACCATAAAGAAAATGTACAGAATAACACAATTTAAATTTCCAAGGTGGGTGGTAGATGGAATTTATTCCTGTATAAACCATGGCTAGTGTATCCATTTGTTACAATAAAATCTGAATAATACCTAATCCAGATAAATGTTAAACAGAAAATCAACAGATAAGACAGATTACTTGAAATTATAATATAATTGTATTATCCAAATTCTAAGGAGGATAAAGTGCAGTTAGGTCTAACCTCGTAACTCATGCTGTCAGGATCAATGTTGTCTTGCCAAATAACCTGCATATTTCACAGAAAATGCTCCAACTTAGTAATTTATTGAGCTCATTTTGTTTCACATAAAAGTTTGAATATGATAATGATGTAGAGTAAAAATTTCCCGGTAAGTGGTTTTTGAAATCACTGGAACCAGGAATAAGCCTGCCAAAGCTGTGGTTTTACTTCCATTCATGTTAAGCCAATCTACTCAGCCCCAATTTAGGTGCCCGTGTGCACATTTGTTGCACATATGCATATATGAATGCATTCACAGTTATATGTATACATACATTTAGAGAAAGACCCAGAATATGAAGAAACTAAATACCTGATGATCATGGGAATTTTGATGTCTCCGTGGGCCTGAAATGTAAATGATGATACTTAGATTGATAGAAAATATTCAAGTCTCAAGTATAAAGAAGTGACTCAGAACAGACCAAATGACATTGGAAGCAAAGAGTATAGAAATGGAGGAGCAAAAAGCAGCCACACCATCAACTTCAGTCAGAAACATGTTTATAATATGCAGTCCTTAAACATAAGTTTATAATAAACAGTCACGGGGGTCCTACTGGACTGCTACCTTTAGGCAACAATATGAAAAATGACAAACTTTATAACAATAAAACACCTAATTCTTATCTTCTTCTTCCCTAGAGGTAGAATGTATTTCATCCAACTCTATAAGTTTCACTAAGAATACTTATTCTCTATGTCACCAGTCCCTCCGGGCCCTGTAATGTTCTAATCCACAACTTAGGAAAAAATAATAATAATAGAGAATGCTAATTATTTTACCGGTCTTCAGGGCCTCTCACATAGGACCACAAAAGAGAAAACCGCAGAGCATAATCATGAAGCCCTCCAGCCTCCTTGCCCATCCCAAGAAAAGAAAGAAGAAAAGCAACACTAATAACTTACATTCTATGGGGTTGTTGGGTGTAGAAGTATTTGCATTTCCTTCCCATTCTGAGTTCACTGCCACATTCTGTTCATTAGTCATCGTTGAAGCACTCTGCAAATGCCTTCTTTGTTCACCACTTCTTGGGTCAGGACCATTGATCTCATAAGCATGACTAAACCCAAGATCATAGGATGAAGTATTCCCAGGTTCCGATAACCCAAACTTGTAATAATTTGTATTCATTGTTGGGTAAGCACTCTCCTACACATGTGAGAAGGAAATTGCAATTGAAAGAAATTGAAATAGATGAAATACAGATAAACATTCCAAGGTTCAAAATTTGCATTAATAATGGGGAACATCAAACAACAACTCGGTACTTATGTCTTAAAGCAATCCTATAATGGGAACCCATATAAACTCCTTTTCAATGAAGTACAGCAATCCTACAGATCTAAATTTTGGAAACATAATAATTAAAGACTAACTAAACAAATCACGGTGGTTGAAAAAGAAAATCTTTGTGCAGATATTTAAGGTAAAGTACCTGAGCATGCAAATCGCCTGAAAAAATAAAGTTCACATGTTCATAGGTAAGACCCTCAAAATACTCCATAAAGCTACCCGCTGAGCTATAAGGACAGCTGGTGTAGGTGTAATGAACTTCCATGTTTGGGTCCCAACTCATTTTTAAAAACCGCAAGACAGACGAGCAATCTAAAGGGCACAAAGAGAATACAAGAAATGAATATTTTACAACGATGAATAGACGATAAGGTTCACAAATAAAACGAATCAGGAGAGATGTAAACCTGATCTTTCGACAAATTCCAACACCCAATATCATATAAAATAAATTCAGACAGGCAACCGAAAAATGCTATCAGTTTCGCACTTACAGAAATACCTGCAAATCACAACGAACAATCAAAAACTCATCCCAGAAGAAAAATCAAGAGTAGCGAATCAACAGCCAGAGAACATAAATCCAGAGTTTAAGAATGCAAGATGGTTGAAACAATGAAATCGAAGCTGTTCCAAATTCATATAGTTTCCGGTATCTTCATATTTCAATCGGCATTGGTAGATCTAAGCAGATTTGTGAAATTATTAATCTCCATTACATCTATCTCTGGGAAGGATTAAACTCGATTAGTTACTAGAAATTTATTACTAAAAATGAATGGAGATAACAGTTTACTTAATTAGGAAGCTTCCACGGTCATTTGGCCGAAATTTTCCTTCTGGTAACTCTCTAATGGAACAGTTTTTCGTTCAGACAGACACAAAACAAATGGATTAAAAGGAAACGAATCGCTACCGAAAACCAGGCATCATTATGACGACAACTAAATGTAAACTGCCGATTCCAACCAGACTGTTTTAATTTACAGATTAGCTAGAAAGAGATTCATCATTCCGAAACAGTAACAAGTTTAGATATGAAATCACTAATAATTTGATCCAAACACCAAAAATTAGAAATAATAATATCATAGCATTTCCTGTACTTTTCCTATCAACTTTCCCGGCAACCAAACGCAAAAGGAATCCCGCCAAATCTACCTAATCAGACGGCATTGATCTCAAAGAGCTCTCCAATCACACCAAATCAAGAAAAAACCAAACACCGGACAGCAGAGAAAATCCGAGAAAACGCGACGGAAAATGAGATTAGAATGCATCAACGGATCAGAGCAAGCTAACCAAAACGAAATAAATAAATAAAACCGAAAGAGATTGAGATTCTCAAGGGATCAAAGAACCGACATTGCTGGTTTTTCTCCTCAGAAGCGCTTCGTCTCCAACTTCTGCTTCTGCTTCTGCTTGAAGGAAATGGCTTTCCTGCTTTGCTCTGTGCCTCTCTCTCTCTAGGTTCAGGGAGGACGATGGTGCTGTACTTAGTAAGGGTGAGGAGGAGAGAGAGAATCCCGCGTGACTGCCGTGGCTTTATGCAGTGGTTTCAGTGACACGCGATGTCCGTTTGTTGAGAGGAGACTGGGATCTGCTGTCGCGCGGCATATGCCAACACAATCATCTCTCTCTGCTGCTGCTTTAACCGTTGCTTTTATTCTTTGTCCATTGCTCGGCTCCGCCCCCACTTCTTTGTAATTATTTTCTTTTAAAATTAATCGGTACACGTTTCACATTTACTCGAGTGGACTAGTTTATATTATGAATTTGGGTTCGAATTTTCTCTCTAGCCAATATTTTGGATTAGTGGTTTTTATAAATTCGGGTCTGAATTTTCTCTCTCGATAATAATTCGAATCAGTGGTTTAATTGTATTTCTCTGTTTGAGATAATACAACCAAAGTTTAACAAACAATACTTCAACTTTTTTTTCTCTCCCATCTTTGTCAACAATATGAAAATAAATAAATAAATATCTCACACGTGGTCCTTCTTTCCAAGCAAATTTAAGTCTACACTCTAGTTGAATTTGTCTCATGAAAAAAATACAAACTACTTACGAGCTTTATGAACTAAATAAACTAATGTTCAAGCTTGACTTGTTTCTTAATCAAGCCAAACTAAGCTTGCCTTATTTCTTTAACGAGCCAAATCCAATATAAGTTCGAGCTGTTTCATACTAATTTATAGCCCTAGGCTAAACTTATCATTTTATATATATATATGGTTTGCATATGCATTAACAACTTACACAATTGCGTAAACATGATAAAGCATGTAATTTCAAGTTAGGCGGATTTATTCAAAACACGAACTGTTTAATAACCGTGAATTCATAGCAAATGGATCGACATGATTATTATTGACATGAACCCGTTGTATTTTCCGAATCGATTTATTGTATCATGTCTAAAAATGCCACCTTTAAATCACATGAATACAAATTTACAACTTGACTCTATCCTTAGTTTCTTCTTTGATGTGAATGCGTTGGGATTCAATCATTCAATAGCCATGATACCGTACTTAAAGTAAATAAATAAGAATTAAAAAACGAGAGGCGAAACATTCGATCACCGAACTCGTGAAGTTTGAAGCGTGGGCTCCACAGAAGTCGAACCAAATGATCCAAATCCAAGGTTCTGGTTGGGATTGCAATGAGTGGTTGGCTTGCCAAATTTGCCATTACAAAAATGGGACCTTTAATTTGGTTGAAGATAGATCACCAAAACCATCTGACTCCCAACCCCCCGAAAGGAAGTTGGTGTCAGTCGAGGTTCGTTATGACTCAACTTGTTGTATTCCTAAGTTCGACTTTTGCAAATTACGAGTTTGGTGAGAGTTTGTCTTGATTAACTATTTGTGTAGCTTGATTCAAAAATATTTATTTTTTGCACGAATGATTTATTTATATTAAGGAAGAGGTGTGGGCTTAATCTCACGATGGATTAACAATAATGCGGTTTAAATTCGCCTTTAACTATAATTAAACATAAAACTTTTCACTTACAAGTGAAAGAGAATTATCACTAAATCATAATCGAAAATCTTTACTTGTTACTTTCTTGTGAGGGAGGATTCTTGTCGGATCCTCTTTGTAAGGATCTCGGGAATCTTCTAATTATATCTGTTCATCGTATATCGTGTGACCAATTTTTGTCAGGTATTGTTTATATTCAATTTTAAATAAAAAAAATTATAATGATTTATGACTGCACGATGTATGATGAACGAATGTGATTAGAAAATCTTCAGGATTCTTAGAAAGAGAATCCAGCAAGAATTCTCTTAGCTTTTTTTACCAAAAAAAGAATTCTCCTAGCTTACTTGTGACTAAAAACTCATGGATGATGTTATTACCAAAAAAAAAAAAAGAACTCATGGATGATGTGAAAGGAGTGAGGGGGGCCACTACATGTTTTGAAGTTAATATTGGTGGGGTGGTTGGTTCCCTTTTGACACCTGATTCAACAAATAAACTATACTATAAATGGAGCAATGCAAAAGTTTGTGATGATTGTTTGTTGCCACTAAGGAACTTGTACTTGACTTTTCTCGGCTGTGGCTGCGATGCAATTTTCAACCCTTATTTTTCATTTTTTTGGTTGAAATATGTACGAAATTACTTCAATTTCACCACCTATATACCATTTTGGTTCAAGTTTTCCAAACTCTAGCATAATCCTTTGGGCATCTTACAAACTCCAATACTTTGTCGTGTAAAAGGGCAAACATATTACATTCGTATTAGAACAATAGAATAAAGTTCAAACATATGTATTTATCAGGTCGAACAAGGGGTTGAACATCAAGGCATTATGGTCAAAAACAAGATCTTTTTAGACAAACGTTTGACCCAATAAATCAATTCGTCACATAATAATATTAAGTAGCTGTAAGTACTGTAGCTAGATCTCAGGATTTGTGTTGCTTCTCCCAAATGGGAGAGAAAGGATTACTGTTCCACTGTAGTTGTGGTCTCTCTGTCCAATTAATCGTTTTTAGCTTTTGGTCTGCCATGAGAGACAAAGGCTGGGGGCTGGCAGGCATAGGGACGGAATCAAACCTGGCGTGCAAGACAAGTCAAGGACAAGTAATCACATATATTCTTTATTCTTTTTGTCTGCCTACGTTTGGCAACCAAAGCAAAGTTGGCTCTTCCACTTGTGTCCCAATTGGACTGTGGAGAAATTTATCAGTGTGCCCAGAATACAAGCATATACGTCACACTTCATTACATATGTGGAGGGATATTTGAAAAAAAAAAAAAAAAAAAGAAATTTCTTCTACTTGTATAATAACATATAGCGTACCGTCTTTTGTTCCAAACATAATGAAATCTATTTTGGATTGGTGTTCCAAATATTTGCTTCTTTCCCTTATTAACCCTAATGTCACCAAAATAAAGCTTAAACATTTAACAGTAGAAGCTTGCAACAACTCTTACAACCAGGATAATGCGAACAAAACTCCCGGAACATGATTAAATAGTGTTTAGGAGACGAAATCCTCTAAACTAGGTTATTGAGTGAGAATCCCATTAGTTCCAAATCAATATCTGTAGCGAAATGGGGGTGGAGTTGTAGGTTCATTTGAACTTAAGCTCCACCAGAACCATACTTCTTTCCGAACACGATCTCCTGAAGCTTGTCGTAACCTGCAAGCACCCCGGCACCAGCAACTGCACGAAGAATGTTGGCACCGGCACCCTTGAAGAGAGACTTCGCACCCTCGTTCTTAAGGATTTGAGAGAAAGCGTCAAGCGAGCTCTTGTACTTGACGGCTTCACCGGATGTCATCATCATCCTTCTACGGACAGTGTCAATTGGGTAAGATGCAAGTCCGGCGCCGTTGGTTATAACCCAACCAAGACCAAAGCTAGCAAAGAAACTATCCTGAAATTTCCCAAAAAAACAAAAAAAACGAAAAAAATGTGAGATAATCCCCATAAGTTTGTGTATATGGACAGTGGAAATATGACTTGGTACACAAGCAATCCACTTACCTGCAACTTTCCAGTGAGGATCACAGGCTTCAAAGAATCATACATTCCAAAGTACAGACCACGGTACACAATGATTCCAACACAAGAAATGTTGAAGCCGCGGTAAAGGCCAGCAACACCATCTGACTTGAGAGTCTTTTTGTAGACATCAACCAGGCCATTGAATTGCCTCTCTCCTCCCTTCTTTGCGGCCTTGGAATCGTTTGCAAGACGGGTACGAGCATAATCCAAAGAGTAGACAAAGAATAAAGAAGAGGCACCAGCAGCACCGCCAGATGCCAAGTTACCTGCAAACCATTTCCAGTAGCCATCCTTGTCCTTTCTGAAATTGAACAACCTCTTGAAGTAATCTTTAAACGCAAAGTTTAAGGCCTGAACAAGGACAAACCAATGTAAGCACACTGCAGTAAGACTCGCAGATACAGGAGACTGAATGCGAGAACAAGATGACGTGGTTAAAGAACTCGGAATATGTGGAAAGACAGACCTGAGTTGGGAAGTAACGGATGACATTTGCCGTGTTTCCTCGCCACAATGATACCATCCCCTCATCTTTCATTGTTCGGCTAAAACAATCTCCAATTCCCTTGTAGGGTTCAGAGAGCCTACCAGCTTTGATCATCTCATCCTGATTTTGAATCAAGAGCTTTACACGCTCAATTGGAGCAGCAGCAGTCTTGGACACAGCAGCAGAAACTCCACCCATTAGAAAATCAATAGCAAAGCCCGAAAATCCTTTCTCCTTTGGGGCTTGGACAAACACAGGCAAGGCACCTGAAGCCACCAACGGATCATTAGCTCGACACGCTTGGTTCATGGGATATTGCAATGCTTCATTTGAATAACTTCCATATGAAAAACGCCTTTGATTGACGGAAGGGCTCTGGATGGCCCCATAGTGGCTGGAACTCAGATGAAGCTGACCCGAAAACTTTTCCGTGATAGTTGGGTGCTGGCGCCTATCAGCCATTACTTAGAAATGAATGAAATACCTGCAAACTCATTCAATCTTGTAGTCAGAAAGGAGGACAAGGGAAAATATCCAGTATGCTTTGACAATATCATGCAAAATATAGATTACAACGTTTCCAGACAGCAAAAAAAAAAAAAAAAAAATGAAGAATTGTACAAAAGATCGAACAAATCATAACAGAAACTCTAAAAGGATTAACAGATCCGCAACAACAATGAACCCTAAGTTAAAATTTTCTGAAAAATATACAAGACCGAAACAATTTTCAACTAATGAACAATGTTAATCATATAAAAATAAAAGGAACCAGCTGACAATTTGCTTATTGTTAACCCTCAGCTATCACAATCAATCTGTTGCATCAAAAGTTATAAAAACAACGTAAACTCAACATTTCCAGCTTGAAATTAACACGATCATATGGGAATTCGTTGCTTAAAACTTTTACAACCATTTCAATCCAAAATAAATAAATAATCATTTTACAGATCTCAAATTCTCAATTGTTGAAATGATCACTGTTCATTTGATATTGACCAGATCGATAACCCGGATTTGTATGATCATTTTAGTCAATTTCCCAACAAAACAATCAGTGATAACACCGACTGAATCTGAATTTTCAAACACGATGATAAGATTGATAATAAGATAAAAGGAATTAGTAGAAAGCAAGTGAAAGGAAAACTATATCATTAAGAAAAAAGGGAAAAAATAATCAAATCCCAAACTTCACATAAAATGATAGGAGTAAACAATGTATCAAACACATTACAAGCATATCTAGGTTAAAACCAAAAAATAATTATTTGAAAGCATTTACATTATAAAGAAAAAAAATTCAAAACCAACGCAAGCAACTGACAAATCATATACCAACAACAACGTGAATAAAAAAGGGTGCTAAATATTTACACTACTATTTTTTATAGATTGGCACTCCTGATCCAACTTTTTTTTGTGCTTCGGTAATTGAGTGAACATAATGAGAAAGCATGAAAACATGAAAGGAGCGCGAACAGACGAAATGGATGTGTAAAGTCGTGACTCTAACCCTAAACAAGTTCCCAAGATACATTCAACAAATATATATACCTTTTACAGCAGTTGATATATGCGATGCAGAGAGAGAGGAAGGGGGAAGAGTGATAGATCCAAGTGACCCAAAGGGAAAAAGAGAGATCTGAACACCCTTTTGATGGTTTATAACAAAAATGGAAATACAACAAATTACATCTGTGAAATCCGAAACTTCAGCAAAATACAAGGTCTAAACACCACATTAAATGTAAAAAATAAGAGTGATGTGATCGATCAAGTCAGAGAGAGAGAGAGGGGGTTACCCTTTGAGCTTTGGAAGCGGAATGTGAAAGGAGGAGAGGTTAAGGAGGAGATTTGGTGGGAAGGTCAATGCCACTCACGAGGGTTAGAAACCGAAATGAATACTCCCCTCCTACGTTGTTCTTATAAAATTTTCTCCAACGGCCCAGTGATTTGGAAGGTAATCATAGCCGTTGATAAGGGAGATGATACGGGAGAACTTAATTTTTTTGGGGACATGTAGGGCTGGAAAAAAATCCCAAAAATCCCAAACCAAACCGAAAAAATCCCGATCCCAAACCAAAAAAATCCCAAACCAAAATTCCCGAAATTTTCGGTATGTCATCCTGAACCAAACCGAAATTTTCGGTATGGGATTCGGTATTGCATCTCCATTTTTTCGGTATTCCCATACCAAATAGAAATAAATATTATATATATATATATATATATATTATTTTGGTTCCTTTTATTTGGTTTTAGGTATGCAGGAAAATACAGAGCAATAGCCCTCTGCATAATACAGTGCCAATTTATCTCCTATATTTTTCTCCAGACAATTTCATCCTCATTGTATAGTTTTCACTTCCACGATGCTGATCATGTAATTCTTTTGCCTAATCTTCTGATAGTCGTCTGTTATCGTTTTTCCTTAAAGCTATTTAACTTCTGTATCAACCTTTTCAGTTACATAAGATAAAATCGAGGATACAACTATGAATTTTGTCGCTTCTGTGGTGATCTCTTCTTGTACACGTATCTCACCAATAAAATACATTTCATTACATTCCGCAACCAGTACTAAACAAAACTTGTGCCATCAAAATGTCAAAAACTAACACGAATACATGAAATTCTGAATCATATTTAGCAGTAGCTAGCTCAATCTCATTTATTCCATGGAAAGTACTTTGATAAGGGCATTCGGAAGTCCTTATTCCTGATTCAGAAGTATTCGAGTCTTCATCTGTTTCACTCTGCTGGGTTAAACTTCGCTGAGGAGAAGGAGAAGGCGGTTGAGTAATTTCTTTATCGCCCTGCAACATCTTCACCACATTGCTCATGAGAGGTCTTGCATTCTAAACGCACAGCAGAGCTACCAATAACATCCTCTCCGATTTTTCCATGTCTTCTCTTAGATCCCACAACGCGACATTAAAATTGCTTGTAGAGACGAATCACATGCCTTTCTGAAATACTATAATATATGTGAATCATCTATAACATACAAGCAATCCTTGTAAGTTTTACCGATGAATGTAAAGGGGAGTCATCAATGTTCGCAATGCATTCAAGATACGTTTTTAGCAAACTGCGATTCATTACCTTATTGTCTTGTTTAGGACATTTCTACCTGACGTGTTCTTCCCTGTATGCATCATATGTGGATATTAGTTTCCTGCATACCTAGGCAAATCAAGGAAACAAAGGAGCAAAGACCATTATGCATGCATGAACATATCAGTATACATATATTTCGGGATTCCCGATTTGTCCCGAAATCCCGAAATTATTTCGGGATTCCCGAAAATTTGGTTTGGGATTGGTATTGAATTTGGGATTCCCAAAAATTTCGGTTTGGGAATCGGGACAAGGGTTTCGGTATGGGATCCCATACCGAACCACCCCTAGGGACATGGGTGAGCGGACTTGGGCAAAGTTCTGCATTTGGCATGAAATTATTTTTTTTTCCATCCAAACTGGTATATATGTGATCAAAGGGGTGTATTCAATTGGGATTTTGAGAGATTTCAATTCTTTTAATGAATATAGAGGTATTCAATCAGGATTTTAAGTGATTCTTTAAAATTCAAGGTGTATTCAATTAGAATTTTAAGATAGTTTATTAAAATCCTTAGAAATCCGGGTGTATTTAATTAAGATTTTAAATAAATTTATAACATTTCAGGTGTATTCAATTAGAAATTGATTTTAAAGAATTTGAGAAAGTTGAGGAATTAGAGGTAATTGGAGAGATTTCGTAGTGTATTTTAAGCATCCACAAATCTCACCTCTCCCCCATGAGATTTCGAGGGAATTGAATCAAAATTTTAGGGGGGTGTATTCAATTGAGAATTTGAAAGACTTTATTGGATTTTTATGGAGTTTAATTGATTTATAGAAATTCCATATAAAATTTTAATCCAATTCCCTCAAAATCTCTTGGGGAGATGTGAGATTTGTGGATGTTTAAAATACACTACGAAATCTCTCCAATTCCCTATAATTCCTCAACTTTCTCAAATTCTTTAAAATCAATTTCTAATTGAATACACCTAAAATGTTCTAAACTTCTTTAAAATCCTAATTGAATACACCTGGATTTCTTAGGATTTTAATAAACTATCTTAAAATTGAATACATGTTGAATTTCAGATAATCACTTAAAATCCTGATTGAATACCCCTAGATTCATTAAAAGAATTAAAATCCCTCAAAATCCCAATTGAATACACCCCTTATATGGAATCTCCACAAATCAATTACACTCCATAAAAATTCATGGATTTATAAATCTATTAAAGTCTCTCAAATTCTTAATTGAATACGTCCCCCTAAAATGATTCTTCATATTTGGTTTCGTTGGTTCAAGGTTTGGATAAAATTTCAATGTGTCAGAAACACACACTTCAGCAAGACGTGGTGTTCTGGACGAATTAAAATAAGCCATGGCTTTCTATTTTATGATTAAATAATAAGCTAAGAACTTTAACTTCATTCCAACAATGGCGTTAAACTTTCTCTCTCTCCCTCATCTTTGTAAATTTGTGCAAAATTATTCTGTTTACTGAAATTCAATTATGCTACTATCAATTATAAGAAACAAATTTGATTCAGGGAATTGTTATTGGCACTCCAAAAATTTCATTCTACACTCTAAACTTTCTATATTTGAAAAGACAAATACACTTGTGAGGAGTGTAGAATGAGTTTTTTGGAGTGCCAATAACACTTCCCTTTGATTCATGGTTCTTTGTTTGAACAAATTAATTCCTAAATCCAATCGGCCAGCAAGGCCTTTCATTCCCAAGATGTTAATAATTATCTTAAATACCAACAAAGTATAAGCTAAAAATAAGAAACCTAGAATCAGTTCAATCGGAAACTGAAAATTTTACGTGGAAGGAGGAGGCAGCCACCACACATCTCAGGCAACGTGGATGATTCCTTTGAAATCTAAGCAGGGCAAAGTTTACTCTTTCAAACGACAAGGGACGAATTGAAAACTTACAAATAGAAAGATTACAATCTTGAGCTGTCTCGTGATCTTTTGACAAGAAAAAGAAGAACAAGAAGAAGAATCTTGAGCTTTCTCGTGATCTTTTGACAAGAAGAAGAAGAAGAAGAAGAAATAAAAAATTACAACCAATGAGAAGGAATTCAGAAAGGCAATGGTAAAGTTAAAAGGAAAGGTTTTTTTTGGTGTTAAAGACCATCTTCAAAAGAAATGTCAAATTATAACAGTTAAATTATATTGGTGGCTGATGTGGCAATCTGAAGTCTCATGTCAAATTTTGTACTTCTCCAACTCAATTGTCAAATAATATTTTTTATTTTATTAAAATAGAGCTTTAAATGGTTGTAATTATTAAAAAAAAATTGAAATAAAATTTTTATTGGTTGAAATGTTAATGGTATAAAGGATCCACCATTAAAATTAATTAAAAATAAATTTGACTCCTAATCACAAAGCCTTCAAATTCAATCAGCAAATAACACTTCGGTTGGAAAGCTTTTTTATGTTAAATATGCACAATGGCATTCCACCTAGGATTTTGACATCTTATTTAGAGATGCTCTAACTATTTATAATTTCTAATTAAAAAAGTAGAAAGCCACAAGGCTTATTTTTATTGTTTTGGAACACCACCTGTCAAGCTTAGGTGTTTCTCCAAGATTTGATTCAGCAACTACAATGTTTTTACGAAATAGGAAATATCTTGGCTGTATTTTCATGCTTTTTTTTTTTTTTTGATAAAATTGTATTTTCATGCTTTGAAATGAGCATTTTATATTTTTGTTGGTCGAAACATTCTTCACTAGACAAATTTTAAGAAAATGTAAAATGCAAATAAGAATTTAAATTTACATCTTTTAGGAGATGAATCCTGCCAGTTAAAAAAAATGAGTTCGCAAATTTACATCTTTTTCATTGGTGTAAATTCATATTTACGTCTTCTGATGGATTATTGATTCAAGAATGAGTACGAAATTTCCTTCTTATTTGGCAAGTACAATCATGACTCATGAGAATGCCAATTATGTTGCACAGGTTTCAAACATCCACGAAATGGTGAATCCAAAAAGCTTGGGGGCTTCATGGTGTGTTGGGATATCATTTATTGTATGTCAAGGAAGTATAATCCTCATGTGTCTTTTTTTCTTTTTTTATTTATTTTATTCTATTTTTTTTATATTTTAAATAGAAACCATTATATTAAGAAGCAGTAGCTATAGTAAGGAAAGGGTCTCAATGAAAGTTTGAGAACCCCAACAGCAAGATAAGAGCACACCCCCCCTCCCCCCCCCCCAAAAAAAAGGGAAAGAGGACCTCAAGCTGGTTACAGAAGACCAAGAGTGAAGCTTAAGTCACCACCCAAAGGACCGAAACCCCCATAAAGCGTTAATGGAGGCATGGTAGGGCGTCAATGGAAATGATATAAACCAGAGCAAATGGTGTCTAGGAACCCAGACTTCCAGACACATCCCTCTTTCGCAATGCTAGACAACCCAATCAGCTGCCGAGTTTGCTTGGCGGGGAATCCAGCACCACTTAAAAGTAAAGCGGTGACGAATGTTCCAGATTTGACAGAGAAAAGGAAAAATAGACCAACTAGCCTTCCGTTTGTCACCATTAATACTATTCACCAGAAAGGCTGAATCATATTCGAAGATAACATTTGTCATGTTATTTTGGATGGCAATTTGCACAGCCAGAACCATTATTCCTAGCCACTAAAGAGCCAGAGGCATCACTGATCACAATCCAAAACCCGTAAAGTCGGACTCTTTCGACCTGGAGGTATCATAGTTAATTTTTAGCATGGGATCAGAATGAGGAATCCTGGCAGGGCGAAGATAAACATGGAAGATTCGAGGGCACCAAAAGAGGGTTAGTAGACTATAAATCCTCCATCGCCGAAGGTGCCTTATGAACAGTAAAAGCGGGAGACAGGAAAGAACCGTTAAAGCTGGCATGACATCTTATCTTCCAAATTTCCCAACATATGAAAGCAACCAAGGAGTATAAGTGGTCACGATCCGTAGTAACACTATTAAAGTAAGTAGACAAGGCCAGGAACCAAAGGTCGAATGAAGCTTGAACATTGATTTTATAGCTGACAGGGTGCGCAAATCAAATTGTTGCGGTCCAAGGGCAGAAGAGGATATAATGCTCCAAAGTTTCAGAGAAATCCAAGCAGAAATTAGACATTGGACTATCTCGAGCTCGACATTGAAAAAGCCCCGACATTTTGCAATTTTCCATAAGAAAAACTTGATCTTTGGCAAGACATTGAGGCCCCAAATGGTCTTCCAAAAATTAGGGTGAGTATAGTGTGATTGATGAGCCTTACCCTAAGAGGAAAGAGGATCCTCCTGGATAGAATGTCCCAAGGCATAGCTCGATTTGACTGAGTGCTCCCTAATCTCCGTCCAATGCCAAATGAGGCGATCACAAGAAGATAGATCCCACAAAGGGATGCACTAGATAGCCGAACTTTCCTCAGCTGAAATGAGAGATCTATAGGATCAAGATTCCAAGCTCCACAATTGATGTTGATAAACTCCCGAGCCAAAGACAAGGTAGTGAGAAAAATTGGTTGAGTAGGATGAAGGAGCTCATCCCCAAGGGAAGTGAGCCACTTATCTTGCCATATATTTACCACTTTCGCATTACTAACTTGCTAGCGGGCTCCATGACCAATTAAATCCCTACCATGAAGCAAGCTGCTCCAAGCCCATGAAGCACGCGAACCCTTGGAAGAGTTATGGGCATCCCCATTAGCAAAATAACGGTTATGAAAGATACAGGCCCATAAGGCCGTGGGATGAGTAAGGACCCAAAAAAAATTGTTTGGCCAACAACGCAACGTTGAAGTCATGCAAACTACGGAAGCCTAATCCCCCAACCGATTTAGGAGAAAAGATTGTTGTCCAATTACACCAATGGATTTTGTTCTTGGAGTCTTTTTGGCCCCACCAAAATCGAGCAATCATAGAATCAATGTCCTTAAAGAAAGTGATTGGAAAAAGGAAGCAATTCATAGGATAAGTAGGAGTATCCATTGCCACGACCTTAATCAAAACCTCACGGCCAGAGAGAGAAAGAGAGGCATGCTTCCAACTCTGAACTTTCCAAACAAACCTATCCTTGACAAAGCCCAGCGCTTCCTTCTTTGATCGACCCCAAACAGTTGGAAGACTGAGGTATTTTCCAGAATCCAATGAGGAAGGTATATTAAAGTTACTGCAAGCCCCGTCAATGATGTGAGGAAGGGCATTTGTTGAGAAGACAATTGAAGACTTTTGTTGGTTGATGGCCTATCCCGAAACTTTACAATAAGTGTCAAGAAGGTCCTGTAAAGTCCGACAATTCCTTAGATCTGCACTAATGAAGAAAAACGAGTCGTCAGCAAAAAATAAGTGAGACAGAGACGAGTAGGAGGGGCCCAGAAGAATACTAGATAACGACCCATCCAGACAACGATTGGCAATTAAAGCAGAAAGAGCTTCCGTGATGAATAGAAACAGAAACGGTGATAGAGGGTCCCCTTGCCGTAACCCACGGGGATGGGTTGAAAGAATCACCAGATTTCCTATTAAAAGAAATGGAGAATGACACCGTCTTGACACAGATCATAATTAAGGAGATCTAACGATTAGAGAAGTCCAGGCGGGAGAGCACGACCTCAAGAAATTCCCATTCTACTCAATCATAGGCTTTATTCATATCAACTTTCATGCCCAACTCAAACCCATGCTTAGTTTTCTTATTTTTGAGGTAGTGGAAAGCTTCAAGCACCACAAAGATGTTATCTTGAATTTGGCAACTTGGAACGAAAGCACTTTGATCTTAGTTTTCTTATTTTTGAGGTAGTGGAAAGCTTCAAGCGCCACAAAGATGTTATCTTGAATTTGGCAACTTGGAACGAAAGCACTTTGATGATGAGAAATAAGTCCAGAAAGGTGGATTTTTATATCTGTTCGCTAGGAGTTTGGATGGAACTTTATACGAGAAACTGCACAAACTGATCGAACATAATTGGGAGATTTGTTCCGAATTTAGATCATTTGGGATCAACACCAGATTAGTAGAAGTCAAAATAGGGGGAAGGATACCTTGATCAGAGAATTCAAAAACCACACTTGCCAAAATACTGATGAGAAATAAGGCTCATAATCCTATTTTGCCGTCTTTACATTGTAGTTTTGTGAAAGAAAGAAGTGTTTATGTCCTTATCCCTTAGCCAGGAAATTCACGAATGTTGAAGCCAGTATAATTTTTCCTTTCTCCAAGCCTCTACCAACAGCTTTATGGTGGTACGGGCCACTTCCAATCTCATAGACGGAATAACTTTGAACTCATTTAACTTAAGCTCGTTGAGAAGCTTATTTATTGTACGCCAATTGTTAGATAATTTTTTGCTCCATGGCACAAATTAGTCCTTACAACTGTCAATATTTAATAACCAAGACGAAAAGAAAGTTCCATCAATATTATCATTCTAAGCTTCTTTTACAACATATGGGAATTCAGAATCCTTTATCCATGATAGTTCCAAACAGAAAGGCCTAGGTCAGTACATAAAGCAGGAAAAAAATGTAGAATAATAGGGTGATGATCAGACCCAACAAAAGGGTCGTGGGTGAGGGCCGTTAAAGGTTAATTCTCCAACCATGAGTCATTTGCGAGCACTCTGTCCAGCCGTTCTTCGATTCTGCCCAAATCATCCCAGTCTCTTTCCCAAGTGAACTTTAGACACGAAAAATCGTATCTACTCGGGTCTTTGCTTGAATAAACTCTCTAAGATAATGATGTCGATTCGGCTCCCATTCCTTACCGCCAGATTTTTCATGTGATCACAAAAGTTCATTAAAATCCCCTATGCAGATCTAAGGCTAACCCCTGCAAATAAACAAAAAAAAAAAAAAAAAAGATAAACAATAATTCCTAAAACTGCATTTTTTATGGCTATAAGGGGGGCCGTAAAATCAAAAGACATGGGTGATGGAATCAGCAGTAAAATCTTGCACAATGGTATCCAAAAAAAAGTCAGGGGTAGATATGACTTAAACAGTAATATGGTCTTTCTACCAAAGGTAAAGGCCACTGGATCTTCCCAAAGTTGGCACAAAGTAGATGTTGTTGAAACCCAAGGAATGAGTAGTACGAGCAATACCTGCATCTATACACTTAGTTTCAGATAAAAACACAACCGAGGGCTTATTTAGTCTTACTTGCTAAGAGTGTCATCTGTCAAGTCTTGCCTAATCCTTTGGCAATCCCAAGCAAGGTAGATCATTTAGGCCTTGTGGCTGCATCGGGCTATCTACCACCACCCTAGAGGTTGTCTTGGTTCTCCACTACCATTGGAGCCTTGCCTTTGTCTTGTTTTGTGGAGGAAGTAGAAAAAATAGAGTTGCTCGAGTCCACCACATTAGTCTTCTACTGGGTATCCCAAGTTGCCATTATAGGCAAGAGGCCGATACGACGCTGACAGACAATTTGCGGCCCAAACCTCTACCCTGATGAGAAAATTCATTTTCGGGGGATTTGTTGCTGCTGCAGCTGTCTCACAAGACTCCAACATGACCAACTTTGCCAAGGCAGAGGGAGCTTAGGTTTTTTTTGCAATGATGTTGGGGATAGTAAAGTCTAAGGGCCTTTTTAGAATAATTTTTGCAGGGGGAAAACAAGAAGAATCTCTTCCACACTATACTGTAGGTTTGGGGTAGAAGTTATTACTGGAGGTACTCGAGAGGGAGAAGACATAATGTTGTTTGGGGCAATTTAAGAAATAATGGGTGAGATGACTTGGGTGGGGGAATTCTTTTTTGGCATGCCCAAAAAGTTTGTGATGGTTGCAAGTGCCCCATTGGAGAAGTAAGTTATTGAGACAGAAGGTTTGTTTCCATTTTTTGGGTTGGAGGATGAGGGAATTTAATGAAAGATGTGATATGGTGGGGGAGGATATTTTATGAGTGATGGCTAGTGGTCCACATGATTGGGTTTAGGGAAAACTTTTGTAAAGGTTGATTGGGGGTGGGTCCATTAGGACAAAAGGAATAAGTCCTAGAATTATGGATGGGAAAGTTTCTTTCAAGAAAGTCAAAAGCAAAGATATTTTGTGGCATATTGTTGGGCATGTGGCTAGGGGGTTGTTGAGCCAACTTAACAGTAAGAGTTGCCCTGGTGGTAGATAGTTGGAGTTCCAATGATGGCCCCATCAATTTGCATGGCTGACATCATGGAAAGTTCATCTACTTAGGAGGTTTGGAGCCTTGATTAAGTCTGCATCCATGACATATGTTGAGCCATGCCAGAAGTTGGCCGGTTCTACGGTTGAGAAGACCTTCCACTAATGCTACTTGCTTGAAAGTTGATAAATTGAAACTTACACCTTAACTTGTTGGCCGACCATATTAGTTGTGTAAGGAAACTCAGTATTGCGATTCTTTACCTCAAAGGCACAATACCTATCCAAATGACCTAATCTGCCACATCTAAAGCAAAAGTTGGATAAACGTTAGACGCAGTTGAAGGCAGTCTCTAATTCCTTCCTTGCCATTGAACGAGTCTTCAGCTGGCACTTCCCCAAAAGGTTGCCTAAAGACTCAAGCATTTTCAATAGAAAAATCTTCCAAATGAACGCCATGCATTTGAACCCAGTAAGAAACCCAGTGGGAGGGGATCTCATCAAATGATTAATGAGGCAGCCATCGGTGAACCGCTAAGAGCACTTCCAGCGTTGGCTTTTACTCGGGGGACAGGCTAGCAAACAGAGCCCGAGAGCTAGGCCTATTGACTCCAACATGTGGGAGCCTGAAGGACAAGGTAGGCTTGAGCACCGAGCCTGTCACGAATTGCCAGCCCGCAAGCCCAAAGGCTATCTGACGCAAGGCTGACGTCAGCCAGGCGTCAGCCCCTTTTTTATTTTTTTCTAGCAGGCGCATGCACTGCACCAACGCGTGGGGGTGCGTCACCCGACATGTTTTCAGCGAATGGGGCCCACGACGTAGTTTCAAATTGTTACCGTTAGGAAGCCACGTGGCTTCCCATGGTCCGTTGGATCTCAACGGCAAGAAAATGTGGACCGTCAGATTTGTAATGGTAAAAACAATAAAAAAATCTTATTTAATATCAACCTTTCGATCTAAGATCAACGGTTGATATTATTCTTCTTTATAAATAAAAAAAAAAAGAAAAAATAGTTTTAAAATTAAACAATGTTACCATTGTGCCACATGGCACAATATGGAGTGTTGGAATTAAATTTTTTTTTTTTTAAATCCAACGGCATAGATTAATTAGTTGAATAAAAAATTTTAAAAAATTGTAAAAAATGAATAAAAATCCAAAACTGATCTGATTGTTGGGGGGGGGGGGTGGTGGGGTGACACTGATCTGATAAGAGTTAAGAAAGGGGACCAAAACTGAACTGCTAGTGAGGAGTAAATGAAGCTCGGAACCGAATGAAAAATGGTGGGGGGGGGATACTTTGGAGCTTGGGAACTTATGGACAAAAGACAAATAAGGTATAGAAGAACTCTGAGAAAGAAATGAGGGTGAAATAAAAGGTCTTCAGGGTTGGTAGGGAGTAAATCAGAGAAAGATTAAAAATTTGGCTAATTGGGCTTCAGAGTTTAAACTCATATTATGGAGGTTTGTTTGATTTGATGGAACAGATGGTTGATTTGACTAGGAACTGGATATAAAAAATTCTAAAGGGGACAAGAACACTGTATGACAACCAGGATCTAGGGTTAGAGGGGAAGAAATAGCGAAAGGGGAAAACTAAGACGAGAGAAAAGATGAGGGACCGTGAAGGAGAACAAGTGAGAGGAATGGCTCACAGTGGAGGGGGTTCTCACAGAGGAGAGGGAATGAGTATTTATCAAATATAGCAAAAAATTAATCCTTAATTTCAAAAATGTCACTTTTTATAAAATCTTTCAAATATATCTAAAATTCCATCTAAATAGACATAAATACCCTCAAATTTAACAATCAAATAAATTAAAGACTTTTTAGCCAAAATGATTCGTGACATTGACATAACTCCTTAATCTGGTCCTTAACAATTAATGATAATCAATAGTAGTGTTCTTGAATTTGTTTATCGTGAATCATTTTAGTATTTCTTTGAATTTGTCCATCATGATCATTTTAGATTTTTCGTGAAAAATCAATCAATTGCTCTGTTAGTGTGATGAAAGTTGATGATTGGTTTATTACATAAACTTTGATAAACGTGCTTATTTGTATTGGTGATATATCCTTCAATTTGCAAATTTTGTCTCTAAATTTAGTTTTTCTAGCATTACATGCACGTTAAAACTTAAAACAAACCATATTTTGGTCAGAGACAGAGACATTAATCGCCCACCTTCACGCCAAGCACCTACGCACCTCAATCGCCGTTGTTTGTTCCGGCAAGACCTCATGTCTTCTGCTTATCTCTTCCTCTTTTTCTTTCTCCTCATCGCTCTCTTTCTCTCCCAAGTCTTATTTCGAAATGGAACCCGAGCGATGGTTGGCGGGACAATCAGATCTGTTATTGCCAACCTCCAATCTAAGTGTTTGTGAAGTTGTTGGTGCCATTGGTGCAGGTGGGGTGGGATGGACAGTGTCATCGGCGCGGGTTAGGAGTCCGTGTATTTATGCTTTTTGTTTTATTTGGATGATTGGAACAAATGTTGAAACGTAATTGAAAGAAATCGACTATTTTTCAGGATGTATGGTGGCAGTGGGCAGTCGGCTAATGGGAAAGGAAGGGAAATGTGGTGGCGATCCAGCCCGCCAAGAGGAAATTTAAATATTTCCTCTGGCCAACAAAAGCCGCAAGAAACGCAAGACTCTTTAAAGATGCTGATCAGTCCTAGCTGTGCTCTTATTTGTATTTTGGATTAATGTAATTATCACTTGTGTTATCAGTTTATTATGCAAGAGTTTGTTGTGCATCAAACTTTACTTTGTAACCTTTATGACTATATAAAGATGAATATACAGAAAGAATGTTCACCGAGCAAAATCAGACTCAACCCTTAGTTTTCTATCTTGGTATCACCCTTCTCTCTGTCCAACAACTCAAACACTTCTCCCACCTCAATGGCTCCACCCGCTGCACATTCCATTCCCACCCCAATGTCACCAACTTCCTGACTATCAAATTAGACCGTAACAATTACCCTCTTTGGAGGGCTCAATTCATCTCTCTTCTCCGTAGGCGTGGTCTGCTTTCCTTTGTCTACAGATCCACCGTTTTTCCACCAACTTGTCTATCCATTAATGATGGTACATTGACTGATACGGCCAATCTGTTGTATGGGGCTTGGATACAGCAAGATCAATTAGTGCTATCTTGGTTGGCGAGTTCCTTAACTCCTAACTTCCTTTCCGTTATCGTGAACAAAATCAGTTCTGCTGATCTGTGGTGAAAACTTTAAGAAAGGTATGCTTCTTCTTCGCATAGCAGGCTTGTTCAGCTCTGTGGGAAGCCCATGAATCAACGTCGTGGTGATCTTTCCATCACAAACTTTCTGGATAAGCTTAGTTCTTTAGCTGATCTACCCTTTTTGGGTCGTCCATCACCGATAAAGATTTAGTTGCAACCATCATGAACAATGTTGGTCCGCTGTATGAGTATACTGTTGCATCCATTCAAGCCCGTGAAAATCCCAATTCCTATGCTGCTCTTGCAGCTTTGTTGCTTAGGGTTGAACGTTGTTAATTGACGTTTATTCTTCCTGGTGATTCTAATGGCACCGCTGTGACTCGTGGTCGCCGTATTACTGCAAACCCACCTCGTGGAGGCTTTTTCTTCGATTTGTGGCGGCTCCTTTGTTAGCGTTTTGTAAAATGGAAGAAGAAGAAAATGCACTGAGAATGATGAAAATGACTGCTATTCTCTCTGCAAGTTACAGAGGAACCTTTTCTACTTGTAAAAGTATATTTTCCACTCAGCACACACAATCGTGCAAAAGGGAATAATTCTGTTAACAAGGCTTAGCTGGATCTTTTCTTCTAGAAGAAAAGATCACAGCCACTCATCTAGCAATAGCTAGGATCATCACACATGGCACTTATGGCCTTACATAATTTGATCTTACACTTGGCAATTTCTAAGCACAAGTGAATACACAATTAAAGACAAGATTATTCTCAAATACTAATCAGCTCATGGCTTATAGTTCAACACTCCCCTTTAAGCTTTGAGCTGATTTGACTCCAATCAACTCTCTGAGATAGCTGAATCGATCCTTTGCCAATGGTTTTGTGAAGATATCGGCTAACTGCTCTTTTGTAGGACAGTAGACTAGATCAATGATTCCTTCTTGCAGAGCATCTTTGATAAAATGATATCTTTGATCAATATGTTTAGTCTTCTGATGGAATACTGGATTCTTTGTGATAGCAATTGCAGATGTGTTGTCACACTGTAATGGAGTAGCTTCAGTTTGAAGTTCTCCAAAGTCTTCCAGTACAAACCTCAACCAGATTGCTTGTGCAGTCGCCTCTGAAGCACTGATATATTCTGCCTCAGCAGTTGAAAGTGCTACACATGTTTGTTTAACTGATGCCCAAGAGAAAATCCCACTGCCAAAAGAGAAGGCATATCCTGAAGTACTCTTACTATCATCCACTGATCCTCCCCAGTCACTGTCACAGAAACCAATCACCATAGAATTTGTACCTTTCACATACTCCAGACCATAGTCTAAGGTTCCTTTAATGTATCTGAGCACCCTTTTGGCAGTTCCATAGTGTTTGTTTGTGGGAGAATGCATGAATCTGGCAAGTAGACTTGCTGCATACATTATGTCTGGTCTTGTAGCTGTAAGATACAGTAAGCTCCCCACAATCTTTCTGTACTGTTCTTCATTTGCTGGACCACTTCCATCATCCTTACTGAGTTTTTCAACTGAAATCAATGGTGTAGACACAGGCTTGCATTCATTCAACCCAAATTTATTCAGCAAAGATGAGGCATACTTCTTTTGATGAATGAATATGCTGGAATTAGTTTGAATGACTCTCATTCCTAGAAAATGGTGGAGTAAACCCAGATCAGTCATCTCATATTTCATCATCATATCCTCTTTGAATTTTGCCAACAGTTCAGTGCTACTACCTGTGTAGACAATATCATCTACATAGATAGACACAATTATAATATCCTTGTCTCCCCTTCACTTGATATATAATGTTGGTTCACTGAGACTTCTTTGAAAACCACACTGGGAGAAATATGCATCAATTTCTCCATACCAGGCTCGAGGTGCCTGTTTCAGTCCATAAAGAGCTTTATGAAGCCTATACACTTTATATCTTCCTTGCCTTGCACTGTGAATCCTTCTGGTTGGTCTACATATATTTCTTCCTGCAGTACACCATTCAGGAAAGCCGATTTAACATCAAGTTGGTACAATCTCCAGCTCTTTTGGGCAGCTAATGCAATAAGGGTCCTGATAGTGTCCAGTCTAGCCACTGGAGCATAGGTTTCGTTATAGTCGAAACCAGGTTTCTGAGCATAACCTTTGGCAACCAACCTTGCCTTATTTTTCAAGACTGTGCCATCCAGATTCAATTTCGTTTTATAGACCCATTTAACCTCAATGACAGGCTGCATTGTTGGCCTATCTACCAATTCCCATGTACCATTCTTCTCAATCATATTCAACTCATCCTGCATTGCTTTTAACCATGATTCATCTTGAGCTGCTTCTTCATATCTTTCAGGCTCCATAACACACAGATTACATTGAGCAAAAATATCATCAAGATTTCTCCATTTCAGAGGTGTGTGGTCATAAGTCTTTGACAGTGTTGCAGTTTCAGAGGTGCAACTTACTTGTTCTTGTGTATGAGAAGAAGAACTAGGACTGAGAGAACTTCCTTCAATCACACTTATCTCATATGGATTCACACCAACTACATTCTCAGGTTGATCCTGGATGTAAGTTGCAGCAGCTGAACTTGGTGAACTTTCTTTCCAATTCCAGGTCATGGATTCATCAAAAACCACATCTCTTGACAAGATTAACTTGTTAGTACATGGATCAAATATTCTGTATCCCTTCTCACATGTAGCATAACCCACAAATACACCTTTAGCACTCTTAGCATCTAGCTTCTGTCTTGTCTCAGTAGGTATATGAACATAGCACAGGGAACCAAAAATCTTGAGATGTGCAAGACCTGGTTTTCTGCCACTATAGGCTTCAAAGGGGGTTGTATTTCCTAGTGCCTTTGTAGGACACCTATTTAGAATATATACAGCTGTGTGTACAGCTTCAGCCCAAAGAACATATGGCATACCTCTATCATGAAGCATAGTCTTTGCCATTTCAACCACAGTTCGATTTTTTCTCTCCACTACTCCATTCTGTTGAGGAGTATAAGCCATAGTGAGTTGCCTTTGAATGCCTTCAGTTTCACAGAATTTAGTAAACTCAGAAGATAAAAATTCTCCACCCCTGTCACTTCTTAGACTTTTAATTTTGAGACCACTTTGCAGCTCTACCATTGACTTGAACTTTTTAAAGTAATTGAATGCATCAGATTTGTATCTGAGAAAATACACCCAGATCATCCTTGTACAGTCATCAATGAATAGCATGAAATATTTGTTTCCAGCCAATGATGCATTCTGCATAGGACCACACAGATCAACATGGACTAGTTCCAGGGGACAGTTTGCTCTCCAGGATTGTTGCTTTGGAAACCAGTCTCTATGTTGCTTTCCAAACTGACATCCTTGACATACATCTTTAATTTCCTCTAAGTATGGAAGATCATGCACCATATTTTTCTCACTGAGTTGCTGCAACCCCCTGAAGTTCAAATGACCAAGTCTTCTGTGCCAAGTCCGAGTAGAGTGATCTATGCTTGCTTTCAGAACCAACTGATTGTCAGGCAACAGAGAAAGAGGATAACAACGATTTTCTTTCTTCTTGACCTTGATGACAAGATTGTCAAGTGAAGGTCCATCAAATACACTACACAGACCTCCTCCAAACACTAGGTAGTATCCATGCTCATCCATTTGACCTACACTCAACAAATTTTCCTTCAATCCTGGCAGATGCATGACCTCTCTGATGTACTTCTTCCCTTTGTTAGTATTAATTTCCAATGAACCCATTCCAGCAACGTTTACTAACACCCCAGTAGGCATTTGCACCTTTCCAGCAACATTTGTTCTTATATCGACAAGGAGATCAGCATTCCTTGTCATGTGGTTACTACAACCACTGTCAATGTACCAATTTCCATTGACATTTTTCTCTGAGATTGCACTATTAGCATAGAACAAATTCCCTGTCACTTCCACCTGATTTGCAGAATTTTCCTTTTGTACAATCTTCCCTATAGTGCATTCCCTAGCCCAATGACCAAACTTATCACAGTTATAACATTTGGGCTTCCCTTTATATCTACATTCACCAAAATGGAACTTAGAGCACACTCTACACTGTGGTTTAGTACTCTCTTGACCCATTGACTGTGTCTGGTATGGATTGAATGCAGGGCTATTAAGAGATTTCTGTTGGAATCGAGGTTTCGAATCCCATTTCTTTCCCTTTGTATTCCAATTCTTCTGGAATTTTGATGAACCAGATTGAGTTCCACTCCTATTCTGCCCTTATGAACTCACTGAGAATGATGCAAATGCTTTCTCAGTGGTATCAACATTATGTAGATCAAACCGCTGTTCTTGACTCTTCAAGATTGCAACAACTTCTTACATTCTACAGTCTCTAAACACTTTGTATTTTCTATAACTAAACAGATCGAATCATAAGGTTTACTTAGACTAATCAGAACCTTCTGCACAAGTCTCTCATTAGAAAGTGATTCACCAAATGTTCTCATCTGATTAATTAAATCATTCAGCCTTGTGAGATAGTTAGATAGAGACTCATCATCTCGCATCCTAGCATACTCAAACTCTCGTCTAAGATTCTGAAGTTTTACAGATCTAACCTGATCACCTCCATGATATTCTCCATACAGTAGATCCCATGCCTTCTTGGCTGAGTCAGCGTTTGCAATCCGAGGAAAAATCTGATCAGAGACTGCGTTTTGTATGATTCCCAGAGCCTTTGCATCTCTCATTAGCACGGTCATCATTTCATCATCACGATCGTCTTCCGATGACCCTTCAGCTTCCTTCTTCTTCTTCTTCGAGTCAGGTGTTGACACTCCCTTTTCTACCAGGTTCCATAACCCGAGAGATTTGAAGATTGTAACCATTTTAATTCTCTAGAACTCGTAGTTCTCACCGGAGAAGATTGGAGTCCTCACTTCTGAGCCTCCAGATCCAGACATGATTTTGATCTGAATCGACAACCTTCACAGAGTTTTAATGGAGCTTTGATTGAGCTCGATAGCTTCACAGATTTACGTCCAGATTGTTAAATCCAACCTGGCTCTGAGGCCATGTTAGCGTTTTGTAAAATGGAAGAAGAAGAAAATGCACTGAGAATGATGAAAATGACTGCTATTCTATCTGCAAGTTACAGAGGAACCTTTTCTACTTGTAAAAGTATATTTTCCACTCAGCACACACAATCGTGCAAAAGGGAATAATTCTGTTAACAAGGCTTAGCTGGATCTTTTCTTCTAGAAGAAAAGATCACAGCCACTCATCTAGCAATAGCTAGGATCATCACACATGGCACTCATGGCCTTACATAATTTGATCTTACACTTGGCAATTTCTAAGCACAAGTGAATACACAATTAAAGACAAGATTATTCTCAAATACTAATCAGCTCATGGCTTATAGTTCAACATCCTTCTCTGGGTCTCGTGGCGGCTCCTTTTCTGCTCTTCCTCCAATGCACATCCCCGTCCTGGTCTTTTGGGTGCTGCTTCCAGTGGTTGTCCATCCTCTACCATCGATCAATGGATAGAAAAGCTGGTGGACAAACAGTGGATCTGTCAACAAAGGAAAGCAGACCACTGCTACGGAGAAGAGGGATGAATTGTGCCCTCTAAATAAGGTAATTGTTACGATCTAATTTGATAGTCAGGAAGTTGGTGACATTGGGATGGGAATCGAATGTGCAGCGGGTAGAGCCATTGAGGTGGGAGAAGTGTTTGAGTCGTTCGACAGAGAGAAGGGAGATGCCAAGATAGAAAACTAAAGGTTGAGTATGATTTTGCTCAATGAACATTCCTTATGTATATTCATCTTTATATAGAGGTTACAAAGGAGAGTTTTTTTTAATACAAAATTCAAATAAGAGCACATCTAGGACTGATCAGCATTTTTGGAAGAGTTGCATTTCTTGCGGGCATTTGTTTATATTTTTATTTTTTATAATAATTAATTTTGAAATACAGGTGTCAATAGGCTATAAGTACTCCACGCAGGAGTGGGCATAAAAACTGCGAAACCGAATCGAACCGTAACAAAATAAACCGTTAAAAACTATGTTGACAAAAAAAAGTCAACCTACGTTCAAGAATCAGATCGAACCATTCATACCAGTTCCATTTCAACTTTCATTTTGGCAGAACCGCTACAATCGAACCGGACTGTAAATATAAATAATTTATTAATTTTATTCCTGTATCACCAGATGAGTGTTCAAATTGCCAACCATTGCAGCTTGCTGGAATATCTTGAACCAGAACTTGGGTCAAAATCTTTTTGCAGTTCATTCAATTGCAGTTACAGATTCAAAAAACAGAACTTAGTTTGTGAAAAGGTTTCATCCTCATCTTTTTTTTTTCCTTCAATTTTCTTTTTATTACGCACTCACTTGCCTGCACTACACATGCAATGCATGCACTTACTCTCCAAAAAAAAATATATATATATATATATATATATATATATATATATATATATATTACAGATACATATTTTTCCTATACTTAATCCATCTTTGATGAGGATGTTCTCGTTTACAGACATAGCACATGCAATGCATGCACTTACTCTATTTCTACTTGGTCCATTATCCAAACATGAATTTTTATTGTTTACTCATCTAGCCACAGTTGCATACAATTAATAAATTTAATTAATTATTTATATTCAACTGGACATTTGCATTTTGATTTAGTATTTGAAAAAAAAATTGTTTGTAATTTTGTATAACCATTTTAGAAGACGTATTTTAATGCAAGCATGCAAAAACAAGAAGAAAAAAAACCAACTAAACTTTGAATACCATTTTGATTTGTATTCAAACGATTTAAAATTGGGAACAGTAAACAGGTTAGTGGAAGAGGTTAAGGGATGATTCACTTCTTAAAATCATTTGGCCTTGGTCTATAGCCGAAGATCTCAGAAGCAAGGGGGTTATGTTTCGGTCTGAAGTCCAGAATTTGGGTCCAGGAAATGAAGAACTGCGAGATCTCATTTCAATAACGAATATTTACCATGAGTTGGAATCTCATCCCAGAAATTGGACACTAGCGGAGCGACCGGGTCCTGATAGAATAAGGATTGTTAAATAATCAAATTTAGATAATGGTTCGGCCAAGTTTTGAATGAATCAGGACCGTTAAAGATCGGGTTCTCCTCTTTCGACTGGTTATCTATCTCAAGTTTCAACCGACGAAGAGTCTCTGATTCTTTCACCAAACGAGGTCACTTTGTCAGCTTTCTTGGCGAAGTAGAGTGTTCTATGATTGATTATTCACAAGTATCATTTGGAGTTTGGCATATCAATGGCTGAATCACCTTCATCATAAAGACACTTATCTCCCTTGAGTATTTTTGTCCTTAAAGTTTGTTACTGATTCGTCAGACTTATATTTTCAAAAATATAGTTGAAGTTGCCAAACCGGGTGCAGAAGATCCTGAACTTAATAGTGATTTGCATAACCTTATCTTCAGGTTACAGAACCTTAGGCTGAAAGTGTTCATTCCTCAGGCGAAGCCGCTCCTTGCAAAGTCAGTAACGCATTTCGTCATCACACCACCACATTCATTTTATTCACTCAACCGAGCTCAGTGGCAAGTTGGCATGCCCATTGTTTAAAATATTTCAATACGGTGGATATTTTCATGAAAATATCCAAAAAAATATGAGAAAGTATGGAAAGGGACGGTGAAGTCTAAACTTCACCTTATATTGGAGAAACTCCCAAGTTTAGGCTAAAATACATTTGTTAAATATTGGAGAAACTCTTATATTTTGTCCAAACCAATGTTTGACAATCTGTAAAGTTTCATTTTAAATTTCCATCATTTTCATCGAAAGAAACCAATATCAATATCGATATTCGATATATCCATCGATCTTTCCACAAATTTGAAACCAATATTTCCAACAATATCGATATTTTAAACACTGGGTTTCCAACGATATCGATATTTTAAACACTGGGCACGCCCACATCAACAATCAACCGTAGAAGGACTTAATTAGCTCATTAGTTACTCGACATATATGCCATGTAGGCTTTGTAATTTTTAAGATCAATTATATTGGCACAAAACATCACATTGACGTACTCATATCATGTAAGTCTCCCCATTTAGAATAATTTTTGAAGATCAGAATCACTTCTTTAGAAAGTCAGAATCATTTTTTATGGACAAGAAACTAAAATTTGCTTAAGAAACCACATTACATAATTTTACAGAGAAAGTGTTTCCAAGGTGTGGAAGTGATTATATGGAGAAACACACTGAAAGTGTTTTTCCACATAATGTTTCTAGCCATCGTAAGAACACTCCCAAACGAGTTGAATCACACTTGAAGTGACCTTTTAAATGACATAAACTGTCATATACATTATACACACCATATGTAAATTTTTTTTTTTTTTTGGTAAAGGTGTTACTTTATTACTAAAACACAACATAATTATATAATGTAGGCCTGAATACATAAACCACAGAAGCAAAAGATGGACCTACGAAGTAACCCAAGAGCTTAAAACGTAGTTGTTGACTCTAAAAATTACAAAACCTACGTGGCGCACAGGCTGAGTAACTAATAAGCTAACTACGTCCTTCGGTTGAATGCGGGGCGTGCCAACTCGTCGGCCGAGCTTGGCCAAGGAGTAAAATTTGCTGATGTCGCGTTGAGCACGTCATTGACTTCTCTATCTTGCGATTGCGACCGAGGAAGGAACATTCTCGGTCTCTGGGTTCTACAGCCTGAAGACAAGGCTACTAATTCTGTGGAGTTCACAAATCGTCGGAGCCCGATTCGGTCACTGTGATTATATTCGTAAGAGTATAAGCACGTCGAATCGAGACCAAACTATATGGGCACAGGTACTCAAACGTGATGTATGTCTTGATGGTAAACGTAGTTCGATCGTCGAAATGCCGAACCCTGAAACTTACTTGCAAGTATCCAATCATAAAACCACTCGGCGTCCAGTACGCTGAGCAATGCAATTCGTAACACCTGACTATGCCGAGAAGGCTAGTAAGGTGACCTCTGGTAACAAAGGTTCGAAAACCCTTCTCGACCGAGACTTAGATAGATAACCGGTCGACCTCGACGCAGTGCTGTTTATCCAAACTGAAGGTGCTTCTTGGTCGGCTGATTCTGCGGCAGCAGTGCTGTTTATCCAAACTGAAGATGCTCGCCGGATGTTTCCACAGTGCTGTTTATCCAAACGAAGATGTGTCGGCAGAAAAGAAAAGGAAAAATCTCAAGGTGTTTGAGAAGTTTTGCGCAGGGCAATTGTATGCTGATTTGAAGGGGTTTTTCTGTTGCATGATTTCTTGTATTTATAGCACCTCATTCCTTGAGACCAATTCTAATTTGGATTGGGAGTCCTTGTCCCATTTCGACTCTAACTCGAACAAACCTACTCCCACTGGGATTCTGAATTTTCCTTCTTTTCGAGGCTTTATTCCTTGCCGGTCGAGAATCCTGGTCGCACTAGGACTTCCTCGACCTTTTCTATTTATCCGGGCTACTTAGGATAGGATTTGGCAGACCCTGCCAACTGGCCCGGGATTTATTATTCGGCCCATAATATTTGTCATTACCTTAGGTCGAGCACATCCTGCTGCTCGGCCCAACAATAATATTTTGGGCCCAAACATTGCCCCCTCGCTTCTGAGGTCACTGACTGTTAACTCTTGGTCGGGCCTCGGCCTTGAAGAAGCAAAAACGCCTATTGCTTTTTTGGACTTTACTTCCTTAATGACCATTACTCCTGCACATTTATGAGACATGATTGCACTCTCCTCGTTGCCCCCAACGTATAGCCACGTGTCGATTCTCCGCCGCTCTTAAAAGCTTTCAATCATGGCCCTCGAAACTGTGCACTAACTGAAACGTCTTATCCTCATTAATGCATTAAAACTGTCGCCGCACGCAATCGTGCGTCCTGGATTTTCGACCCCTCGATCCTATCTTCGCAGGTTCCCAAAATATCCGAAATGATTGGGACCTTTCCCGATTAAATTTTCCCCCCAATTTGAACCAGCGCTTTTCGAATTCCAGATGTTTGATCTTCCTTCTGAAAAGTCTATAAATACCCAAACTTCTGTCATTCGCATCTCACGCCTTCAGAAATTCCAAAATCCCAATTTTATCATTCATGTTCGTTCAAACAAAACCTTCCAGTTCTTCCTTCTGCAATATCTTCTTCTTCCAAACCATCTCCTCTCCTTTCTACCAATGGCCTCCTTTATTTCGAAGCTCTCTGACGAAGTCAACAAGTGCAAGGATTTCATTGATCGGAGCGCCGTCAAGACGCTGCGATTTGAAAATGACATGGCCACCACCCACCAGATTCTGGGTCCCCTTTTCAGGGACGCAGTGCCGTCGTCTATCACTAATCTGCTTAAGGAGCAGTGTCTAATACCCTTGCTGCAGGGGTTCGATTGGTCGAAGTGGACTCTGGCGCGGCCTCAAGGGGCTTGGCCCTCGACCACCACGGCCTAGGCCGCCTGGGTTGACTGAATGAGCACATTCTTTGGCAAGGAGTGGAAGGCTCTCGGTATCTACGATGCCATTATTCTGTCGACCATGGAGATTGCCATGGATAAGGAGCTGCTTATGGCGGCCCTGAGTTTATGGTGTTCGGCCACCAACACCATGGTCCTGCCCTTCGGCCCTCTCGGCCCCACAGTCCTCGATATTTCAGCCATCCTTGGGACTTCTCCAACCGGCCTTCCCATTGATGCCGCCCTTTCCGGATGCCCTTCTTCTCTCGACCTGAAGGCATTATTCGACGAGAGGGCCGTCGAGACGCTAAGTCGGGGCGATCGGGAGCCCTCAAGGGAAGAAGTTCAGAAGCTCCACAAGAACTTCTTCAACTACAACACTCTCATCCTTCACTTCGCCAGCCGAGGCGAGGACAACAAGTGTAAGGATTTCATTGATTGGAGCGCCGTCAAGACGCTGCGATTTGAAAGTGACACGGCCACCACCCACCAGATTCTGGGTCCCCTTTTAAGGGACGCAATGCCATCGTGTATCACTAATCTGCTCAAGGAGCAGTGTCTAATACCCCTGCTGCAGGGGTTCGATTGGTCGAAGTGGACTCTGGCGTGGCCTCAAGGAGCTTGGCCCTCGACCACCACGGCCTGGGCCGCCTGGGTTGACCAAATGAGCACATTCTTTGGCAAGGAGTGGAAGGCTCTCGGTATCTACGATGCCATTATTCTGTCGACCATGGAGATTGTCATGGATAAGCTGCTCATGGCGGCCCTGAGTTTATGGTGTTCGGCCACCAACACTATGGTCCTGCCCTTCGGCCCTCTCGGCCCCACAATCCTCGATATTTTCAGCCATCCTTGGGACGTCTCCAACCGGCCTTCCCATTAATGCCGCCCTTTCCGAATGCCCTTCTTCTCTCGACCTGAAGGCATTATCCGACAAGAGGGCCGTCGAGACGCTACGTCGGGGCGATCGGGAGCCCTCAAGGGAAGAAGTTCAGAAGCTCCACAAGAACTTCTTCAACTACAACACTCTCATCCTTCATTCGCTGGCCGAGGTGAGGAAGGCCTTAGGAAGGGAGAACACGAGGCCTTCCTCTTCTACTGGTACAAAAAATTCATCTGTTGTACCAGGTCAAACAAATGCCTGGTCGAGAACATGCCGGTGGCCCATGCACTGGCTAATGGTCACTCACTGGCGCTCAGTCCAGCCATACTCGCCAACTTCTATCGTTGCTTGGTCGAGGCGACCATTAACAAGATTGACCCGCACCAGAACGGACCCTTCTGGGTGTTCCAACTCTGGTTGCAGGTTTACTTCTCCACCCTTTGGCCGGAGGTTCCTGCCCTCCAACGATCGGCCGCCCTCGGCCTTTAACTGGCCTCTCGACCGGCGCCACCTCACCGAGCCGGGGAGGTCTTCAAACACTTCCTCAGCCTCGACGTCCTTTCGGATGACGAGTTCCTGGTATGCCGGCGCCAGGAGTACCCTACCTCGCTCCGGCTCCCTACGGCAGCATGGGCCGAGTCCGAGGACGCGGACATCCGACAATGCTGGGGGTCTTTCGTCTTGGCTCGCGATCTTCCTCTTGGTTGCGACGCCCGCCGAGCCAGCTGAGAGGTCTACCACCCCCATTTTGTCACCCGGCAGCTCGGCTACCTTCAAGGCTACCCCGTCCCCCTGTTTGCCTCTCGGTCTCTCCTGAGTCGAGGGCGTCTTTCTGGTTCCTCTGAAAGAGAATGCAAGACGTCGGAGCAGGAGTTTCAAGAGAAGTGCAAGAAATTCCGGCTCCGGGCGATGGTTCCTGAATCTTTGGGAACCGACACATTCGGGGACTGGTGGAAGGAGTACACCAGTGACTTCTTCGGCGTCCCGGCTGAAAACATGGTGAACAAAATCTTCGGCGACCATCCCAAACCAGCGCCCTCGGCCCAACCTAAGGAGTCGGCCCAAGGTATAGTCTTTCCGCTTATTTTTATTTCTTTATATATATATATATATATTTATATATCACTTGTCCTTGTTATTAATTACTTTGCTATTTCAAGGGGTCGTGTGTCGAGGAAGGTGGAAGTGGTCGCCGCAGTGGTGAGGGCAAAGAAGTTGGTGCCCACGAAGAGGACCATCGCCACCAAGCGGGCAGTCCCTGCCAAACGCCCCTACCGAGAAGCCGAGCCGGAGGATGATGCCCCTTGCCCTTCTAAACGCGTCAAGAAATTGGCGAAGAAAGGCGACCGGGAGATTCATGTCGTCCCCAGTGACACTACAGGGACGCCTGCTCCTGCCAGCTCTCCTTCTGTACCGGCTGCCCCGGCTTCTCCATCCCCGATTCTTCCAGCCGTCTCCCTTCCTGAGACCACGGCCGATCCAATCGTCGCATCAGCTCCAGCTTCGGAGCCGGTCGTGGCGCCTGCCGTGGGGAAGTTGGCTGCAACTGTCGAGACACCCTCTACTCCAACGGTCATTCTGGAAGAGATATAATTCTACTTCCACTTTTGTTTCTTTAGGTTTCTAGTCGTAACGCAAAATGTTTTTCTTTTTGTTTAGGATGTCGAGAGCGAGAGCAACGAAGTCCCGTTGGAACGCCGTCGTCGACCAGTCAACTCTCCTCCCATCCATCCTCCTCCGGTCGTCGAGGCGACCGCTCGACCATGTCCTGCGGCGGATCGCGGCAAGAGACCTATGGCCGATCCTGAGGCCACGGCCGAAACGCCAATCCACCCGCAGGATGAAGTCATTCCCATTCCTCCGCAGGAAGTCTCCTCGGCCTTTGTAAGTCTTGTTTCTTTTGCGTTGATTTTCTCATGACACATGTTCTTAAAAGACTATTAAATGTCAGGTGCCCGAACGTTCATTTCACTGACAATTTTATGCGCCGACGAACGTTGTCTATATTTCCTGGCCGCCATCGTGGCCATCAAATGTAGATGACCTCCATCGGCCGCGTGAATTGCGAAATGGTCTAAGGCACTGGGCTCAGCCATTAAGTTCCCTGGGTTCGAGCAATGACCCAGAGGGCATGGCCGAAGTCTCCTCTCGACAGGTCTAAAACAATTCCTTTTTGTCATGCACTGTATCACGACGTCTTACTTTCCTTCACAAAGTTTTCCCTTCATGTGCAGCCATCGTGGGAAGTGGAGCTCGACGCTCTTCTTCAGAGCACGACCGGTGAGGCCGGCTCTTCTGCTGCTCCTGCCGAACCAGCGGGAGCCATGCCTGAGGCCGAAGCCTTCGTGAAGCTGCACGAAGTCCTGTCTCTTACTGCTTCCCAAGCTCTCCGATGCAAGGGCCTTAACTCCGTTCGAGAGTGTCTTAATAACCTCGCCAGCGGTGGTCATCTAAGCACGGAGAATATCTCTTTCCTCACCGACCTCTTGGAGCGGACTCGGCAACACTTCCACATCTTCGAGCGAGCCCTACAAGCCGAGGATGACTGGAAGGCTGCCAAGGTCGCGCAAGAGGTCGGCCGAGCTGAGATGGAGGCAATCAAAGCTAAGAAAGCGAAGCTGACCGAGTTTGATCGCCAGATTTCTGACCTCCAGCGTCAAATTTCTGACCTTCAACGGCAAAGGTCTGCTGCTGCTTCCGAGCTTGAGAATGACTTCGAGGCCAACAAGGCTCGGCTGACGGCCTTCGCTGCCGGCGCACGGCATATCCAGCAGCTGCAGTTCAATAAAAAGACAAGGCAAGCTGAGATAATTTTGGGCGAAGCGAAGTGGTTGGAGCTAAAAGCTGCCCTCGAGACTTTCCTCCCCTCGACCCCCTAGGAAATCATTTTTGTATTTGTTCTTTGTATTTGTTTTTTGCTATAAATACAATGGTTCTTTTGCTATCAATACAATGGTCTCAACGGTTCTTACTCACACAATGGTCTTTTACTCTTGCATTTCCCATGTAATTGGATAATACTTTTTTAAAAACTTTCCATTAATCGGCAATTTGTGAACTGAACCCACCCGATCTCTGAGATGATATGCCCCCTTACCGAGGACTTTGTGAACGATGAATGGCCCTTCCCAATTCGACGACCATTTACCAAATCGGGGGTCTTTAATCCCAACAGGCAACACAGTTTGCCAAACCAATTCTCCTTCGCCGAATGTTTTTTGTCTTACACGCTGGTTATACGCTCACTCGGCAATTTTCTTTTGTGCTATCAATAAGTTACCCGCGTCGATTCGACTTTCTTCTAAGTCTTCTAATTCTTGTCGCATCGCTTGACTATATTCAACACTGAACAAATTACTCTGCTCGATTACTCGTAATGAGCTTATACTCAACTCGACCGCTAACATAGCGTCGTGTCCATAAGTTAACGCGTAAGGAGTGGTTCCAGTGGCCGACCGAGGTGAAGTTCGGTATGCCCATAGTGCTTCATTTAACTTTAAATGCCACAACCCAGGTCTCTCTCTTACCATTTTTTCGAGGATGCCGATCAACACTTTATTGCTTGCCTCGGCCTGTCCGTTCGCCTGAGGGTAGTACGGTGTAGATTGCTCAAGTCGGATATTCAAACTTGTCGTGTATTCCTTAAACCTATCGGCCGTGAATATGGTGCCATTGTCAGTTATGATCGTTTCTGGCACGCCGAATCTGGTCACAATGTTCTCCTCTACGAACTTGCATACCTTTTTGGCCGTTAATTCGGCGTATGATCTTGCCTCGACCCATTTAGTGAAATAGTCAGTTGCTACAATTATCCACGCGTGTTTCGCCGCACCCGATGATGGCATGATTTTGCCAATTACGTCCATTGCCCAACCCCTGAACGGCCATGGTTTAGTCACCGAGTGGAGTAATTCGGTCGGGGCTCTCTGCACGGGTCCATGAATTTGGCATGGTATGCATCTTCGTGCATATTCGATGCAGTCCTTTAATATGTTGGGCCAAAAATAACCGTGTCGTCGGAGCAACCAGCGCATCTTTCGTCCAGATTGGTGTGCCCCACAAATTCCTTCATGTACCTCGGCCATTGCTTGGGCGGCCTCGTGTGGGCCGAGGCACAATAGTAGTAACCCGTCCTCGCCCTTGCGGTATAATTCATTTTGGTACGACACGTAATTCGTGGCGAAGACCTTCGTTCTTCGGTCGTGTTTCCCATTGGGGTTATCGAGGTACCATAACATCGTCTTTCTCCAATCATTTGGTTCTACCTTGACGACACATACTTCTACGGGGTCTCCTCGTTTCAGTAGGGATGGGAGCGACATTACCCTTGTGCGTATTACGTGTGCGCGCTGGAGAGTTTGCTGATTGACCAAGGCTGGGTACGAGCGCAGACTTGTGGCTGCAATTCGGCCTAGCTAAACGTAGTTCGGCCGTCGAAATGCCGAACCCTGAAACTTACTTGCGAGTATCCAATCATAAAACCACTCGGCGTCCAGTACGCCGAGCAATGCAATTCGTAACACCTGACTATGCCGAGAAGGCTAGTAAGGTGACCTCTGCCAACAAAGGTTCGAAAACCCTTCTAGGCTGAGACTTAAATAGATAACCGGTCGATCTCGACACAGTGCTGTTTATCCAAACTGAAGGTGCTTCTTGGTCGGCTGATTCTGCGGCAGCAATGCTGTTTATCCAAATTGAAGATGCTCGCCGGGTGCTTCCACAGTGCTGTTTATCCAAACTGAAGGTGTGTCGGCAGAAAAGAAAAGGAAAAATCTCAAGGTGTTTGAGAAGTTTTGCGTAGGGCAATTGTATGCTGATTTGAAGGGGTTTTTCTGTTGCATGATTTCTTGTATTTATAGCACCTCATTCCTTGAGACCAATTCTGATTTGGATTGGGAGTCCTTGTCCCATTTCGACTCTAACTCGAACAAACCTACTCCCACTGGGATTCTGAATTTTCCTTCTTTTCGAGGCTTTGTTCCTTGCCGGTCGAGAATCATGGTCGCACCAGGACTTCCTCGACCTTTTCTATTTATCCAGACTACTTAGGATAGGATTTGGCAGACCCTGCCAACTGGCCCGGGATTTATTATTCGGCCCATAGTATTTGTCATTACCTTAGGCCGAGCACATCCTGCTGCTCGGCCCAACAATAATATTTTGGGCCCAAACAGTAGTTTTGAGCCCAAAACAAAAGCACACAAACGAACCTTAACAGCTTCCTCCACCAACTGCCGCCGAAAGCGCCGCAACAACACAACGAGCACGAGCCTCTACAGCCAACATTTTCCAGGAGCCCAGCCAAATAACACCTCAGAGATGGAAAGAAAACAGATGTCGTCCTTCGTCTGATAGCATACCGCAGATCGCAACAACCAAGTAATAGAAATCGAAGAAGTTTGTGGGATTTCCACAAGCAACACTGCCAAAGAAGATAAACAGGGAGAAAAAGTTGGTGGTGAGACCACCCGAGCCGGTGTAAACACCGAACTCTGCGCACATTCTCCCTGAAAGGCCGCAACAGATCCTGGCTAAAAAGGGTTGCAGATTAAAGCAGAGATGGAATCCATGGAAGACAAAAACATGTAGATAAAGGTATGGATGGGGGACATGCAAATGGGTGGGTGGATGGATGGGGATATGTTGATTGGTTGAAGTGGGGAAAAGAAATCAGATTTGAGGGCTGGAAAGCTCAGTGGCAAATAGGGATGGAAAGGTAAGAACAAACAAGGAGGAAAACTGGGTAAACCACCAAATATCCAAAAAGCAGAAGCTACCACCGACCCTACACTGAAATAGGCCCGGCAGCTAGAGGAGGAAATTGAGTTTCTTTGCTACTCTCACACACAGGTAGAAAAACTCTAACTCATGGAGAGGAAGGCTCTCACTTACAGAGAGACCATATGTAAACAAATAGGTACGACATAAACCACCCTTGTAGCCCATTTATTTTGAGGAGAGTAACTTAGATGGACTCAATACATCATCGTGGTAGTGTCTTAGTTCAGTCGCATGTGTCACGTATTAATCTCTCTATGATATTGTGTTATTGGACCAAGACATTATTGTAACGTTGTATCAGTTCATCTAAGTCATCTTCATATTTTGAGAGACTATCCAAGATTTTTCACACAAAAAATCATCCAAATCGAAAATGAAGTACTTATTGAATTGTAAATCAAATAAATAGACGAATAGTATGTGATGAGTTGATAGTATACTATATATTTTACCCTATTCTTAGTATTAATTTATTGGTTATTTTGTGAGAATTTTGATACTTTGGATTATATTTCCAATGTAGGACATTTAACTTCCTCCGGAGAAACATGTGACAAACAAATGAATTTTAGCGTGATTTCAGTTGAAGGATGTCCGTGTATCTCTCAACTTGTTCGTCTCAAAGTTTCAGATACATTTTTCTATCAAGCGGTTTATTTATGGCAGTGAAATAAAGGGTCAGCACGCAGTGTTGTCGAAGTGACATTTTTTGCTTATTTGGGCTTTTTGGCATTCAAGATGATGTCTTTTGGGTTTGAAGCCTTGTGCAATTATCTTCGAGACTTCCTAAGCTTTAATTCAAGCCATTTTGGGCCTGTTTTGGAGCCTCAAAGATCCAGAAACATGGGATTCTTGAAGCTGGGCAGATTTCCCAAAGTTAAAATAGGAATGTATTTCTTAGTTATCTTATTCTATTATGTTTTCTTGTTTTTAGAAGACCTTTTCTAGTAAGGATTTTATTTTGTAGAAGTATAAATAGGCTATTCAGCCATTAGGGTTTAAGAAGAGGGAGAAGAACACATCAATTTGGAGAACTTAGTTAGGCTTTGACGATTTGTATTTCAAGGTGTTTTCTATCCATATTTTTAATAATATTTTTTTTTATGATTGTTCGTAATTAATTCTGTTTGCTAGGGCGAGGCCCCAAGCCTGAACAAGAATATGTAGTTTCTTTTCAATTTACTTATGATATTTTGCATGCATATTTGAATTATTAATTAGTGATTTAAACTATCTAATTGTCTTGATGCTTGATCATCCTTAGGATATTTAGAAAAGTAATTTGATGCAATTTTGGTCGAAGGTTGGTCCCTGAAATTGACGAAGGCTTCTTGTGGTTAATATGCGCAAGTTCACTTAAGATAAATACCATGTCTCAAGGGTTGCATGATTTTTCAAAATGTTTCACAAAGCTTAATGAGTCTTACATGTTTAGATTTGATCTTAATACCAAAGACAGATTGTATGTTTGATATACACTCTATGTTGGGGGTCCAAGTAGAATACTTTAGGAAAACCTAATCTTCAAAATATGCATGTGTAAGTCATAAGTAATTGGAAGAACTACGTAAGATTGTTAAGGTGACGGCGGAACCCTAATGCTTAATTCAATTTTCAAAACCATTTTCTTTTGGTTTATTTTATTTTGTTGGTTTATTTAATTATTTATATTAAAATTTTATTATTTTAGGTCATTAAATAAACTTTTTCTTTTTTCAAGTTTTGTTTTAATTAATTAATTAAGAATTGGTTTGACATAAATTATTCATTCAATCGATGTGGAGAACGATATTACTAAAGCCGACTATACTACAATTATCTTGTACTCTAGCAACCATTTTAAGTGTATAGTCGGCTCTAGTAAGGTCATTCTTCACAAGGATTGAATGAATAATTTATGTCAAACCAAATCTGAATTAATTATTTTAAAACAAAATTTAGAAAAAGGTTGATTTAATGACCTAAAATAATAAAAACGAATTTAATAGAAATAATTAAATAAATCGGCAAAATAAAATAAACTAAAAGAAAACGGTTTTGAAAATTGAATTAAACATTAGGGTTATGTCGTCACTTTAACATTCTTAAGTAGTTCTTCCAAGGGGCTTTTAGATGCAGGTCCAAAAACGTAGAGTGTTTTTAAGAGTGAGTCCAGTTATCTAATTATATGTTTTTATTTCTTTAATACTCATTTTATATTTTCTAAAAATATTAAAAATCAATTAAAATCTTCTAATATTATGCATTTTCCAACTCCAAAAGAATATATTTAATATCTTATAACAAAAAAACTAATATACTAACATAAATTTATCTGCAAAACATTATACTCTAACTCAAATAACAAATATATGAATGTATATAATACCTATACGTGAGATATGAAACCTAACTAAAAGGTAGAAAAAACATTACATACCTACAAGCAAGACACATTAATCTGTGACAGGTTGATTATAAAAAAAGAATCTATCATATAGGTAGATAAATATAATTAACTTGTGATATAGGTTGATTATAAAAATTAAAAATAAGATCTATAAATGGGGTTTAAAGTAGGAGGAAGAATGAGAAATAACAAAAAGATAAATAAAAAGAAATAAGCAAAGAGATAATTGGGAAGAAATTTGATTTTTATAATAAATCTTATCATTGAATAGATAACTATTGATAATTAAATAATTAAATATAACAAATTGGACTTATTTTAATAAACTGGACTATTCCTACTATTGGCTCAAAAAATTGGACTTATATTAAGTTTCCCCTTCTTCCAATTACTTATGACTTACACATGCATATTTTGAAGGTTAGGTTTTCCTAAAGTATGCCTACTTGGACCCTCAACATAGATCGTATATCAAACATGCATTCAGTCTATGGTATTCAGATCAAATCTAAACATGCAAGACTCATTATGCTTTGTGAAACCTTTTGAAAAACCATGCCACCATTAAGACGTGGTATTCATCTTAAGTGAACTTGCACATATTAACCACAAAAAGCCTTCATCAATTTCAGGGACCAACCTTCGACTAAAATTGCATCAAATTACTTTTCTAAATATTCTAATGGTGATAAAGCATCAAGACAAGTAGATAGTTTAAACCACTGATTAATAATTCGAACCTGCATGCATAATATCATAAGTAAATTGAAACTACATATTCTTGTTAAGACTCGTGGCCTTGCCCTAGCAAAAGGAATCAATTACGATTAATCATAAAACAAAATATTATTAAAAACATGGATAGAAAACACCTTAAAATACAAATTGTCAAAGCCTAGCTACGTTCTCTAAATTGAAGTGTTTTCTCCCTCTTCTTAAACCCTAATGGCTGAATAGCCTTATTTATACGACTACAAAATAAAATCCTTATTAGAAAATGTCTTCTAAAAACTAGGAAACATAATAGAATAAGATAACTAGGAAATACATTCCTATTTTAACTTTAGGAAATCTGCCCAGCCACAAGAATCCGACGTTTATGGATCTTCAGAGCTCCAAAACAGGCCCAAAATGGCTTAAATTAAAGCTTAGGAGGTCCTGAAGATGGCCTCGAATCCAAAAGACATCATCTTAGGCACCAAAAAGCCCAAATAAGCCCAAAACGTTAATTTGACAGTACTGCATGCTGACTTTTATTTCACCGCCATAAATAAACCGCTTGATAGAAAAATCTGAAACTTTGACACAAACAAGTTGAGATATACACGAACATCCTCCAACTGAAATCACCTCCAAATCCGTTCGTTTGATCACGTTTTGCTCCAGAGGAAGTTGAATGTCCTACATTGAAAATATAATTCAAAGTATCAAAATTCTCACAAAATAACCAATAAATTAATACTAAGAATAGGGTATTATATAATCCCCGACTCATCAGTACGCATTTGATAAAGCAACGAAGATGTTCCACAATCCTCAAACCAAGCGAAGTGGTGCAGTGAGGCACACCATTAGCTTGGTGTCTTGTCCATTTCCATCGGTGAACAATAGACGACAGATCATAGAGTTCCCGAGCACCCGTAATTATGTCACCATGCAAGCATGTAATAAGGGACAATCATCTCTATGATCACTTTGTGAAACCCAAACTTGCAGCAAGATTCAAACCTTCAGTGGCACCAGCTGTTTCAGATAAAAGCGGAGAAGGACACACACAGTGAGCTGCTACACCTCCTCTGAAAATACCTGATTCATCTCGAATCACTACTCCCAAGCCAGCGCTTTACGAAGAACCACACCAAGCACCATCAGAATTCACCTTAACAAAACCTCTACCAAAAGCCTCTCCGATTCTCTAAATTACTCTCTTTGGCTCTAGCGGCACATCATTGAACACAAAAGCACATCTTGCTTTTCAAATCTCCCAGCAAGTAATGCTAGCTAGCAAAAGAAAAGTGTCCAGCTGCTCTCTCTTCTCCCATCTCGAAATTTCTTTCAAAACCAAGTGGTCACTTCATTATTTTTCACCCTGCAATTCACAGTACCAAGGTCAATGCACACTGGAAAATTCAGAATGCGAGGAATGGCTTAAATCTTCCATAAATCTCCAAACTGTGCAGTTGTTAATAAGTAGACTAGCACAGTCCACTGAATCCTGTGTGGCCTTCAACTACTATCCTTTATAATTTGCATGACGATGGCTTTTTCAGCTCAAATGAAAAAAAATAAATAAATAGAAGAGTACGGTCTTTTACACTGCAGTATACAACTTTTAAATGAAGTGAAATGACATGATACATCCTCTATCAAGGTACCAAACAAGTGGCGAAACTTCTAGTAAGTCATCTAAACATTCCCACCATGCGACAACGATATGTAACACGTTGATTCTACAAGAAAACAATGTAAAACTGCAACTTATACTTAATTACCGAGTATGTATGAGAAATAAGAGCTAAGAAGCATATGATCTTCTGTGGATTATTGAGACGGTAGCACAACCAAAAGGGATGGTAAAAGAGCATCATTCACCTTCATTTCCTTAACTCAAATTAACAAGTTTTTATTGAGACGGTAACATGATTAGCAACAATGACCGTTTGAAAACTAAACTACATCAATACATAACACCTACTACATGCCTTGAACAAGTGGAACTATACAACACTTGCATATTTACAGGAGCGCATCCAACATCCACAAAATCTCAATTATTCCTCAAACTAAACTCAAGAGATAGGTGTTTTAATCTTTTTCCAAAAACTAAACTAAAGGAAGAGACAGGTCTCACAAGGTTAGAGTGCTTCAAAGGTCTTCTTCCAGAATATTGACTAAGCACGGGATGTCTCTCATGATCCAGTTAGTGCACACACAAACAGAACTTGGGCTCCGAAGCTATTAATGCCTTCCCAAATCTATATGATCTCTTCCTAGCCCAAGCGAGGAAGGCTCCAAGGAAGCTTCTGACCTCCTCAAATCTAATTCCACTTCCTTCTGTCTCAGTTGCAATACCCTTCTCTCGTTCTCTAATTTCATTCTCTCATTCTCCAGTCTCAGCCTCTCCAGTTCCCTGTCTTTCTTGCTACAATATCTTAGCCATTTATACCTTTGCTTCTCAATCTCCAAAGCTTCAGCATGGAAGCTGACTCTTTGCTCTTCAAGTTGCAGCTTCTGTTTCTTGATCCAATCTCTCCGTTCCCATAACGACTTTGTTGCGTCTTGAAAACAGTCACCCACTTCAACTTCAAAACTATCGAGAGGAACATGTTGTGGCCACATATGGCCATCTTCTTCCCTAGCCTTCTTCCTCTCACTCATTCTTCTCATTCTCTCCCTATCATTATCAGCATCGTTATGATCTTCGTTGTCCAATTTATCATCCTCACTATCATGGTTTTCTTCAGCTTCTTCTTCCTCGGATCCATTAATGTCTTTTGAGCACCTCCCAAGAGGTAGGGAATAGCCATGGGGATTGAGCTCTTGGCAGTCAGGTATCCTCTGTCCATTATGATAAGCACACATTTCTTTATAAAACAAGTGTTTTGAGCTCAGTATCTTCCTAACGTCATCCTTCGCCTTGGCAGAGAGGTGGGGCATTGCATCCATAAGAGCAGGATTCTCTACCACTCTACAACTAGTTCCTCTCCCGAGAATATCGTTCAACCTCTTATACCTTTTGTTCAAGTCATTAAACTTGTCTTCACACTGCTGAGGAGAAACACGACAACCTTTACTAATCATTATTTGTGACACAGTCTTCCACTTACCCTTCTTCTGTAATATCCCAGATTTCCTCTTAAGCCCCTCACCACCTTCATCCGAACCATCATCACCCACGCAAGCAACAACATCAATAAGAAGCCTGACCACATTATCTGTCCACTTCATCCGCTGCCATCGAGATCCCTTTTTTCCCTTGGCACCTTCAATGCTCTCATCATCTGTATAATTTTGTTCATCGTCATCACTCAAATTGTAACCGTTATTGCCATTAAACGAAGCAACTGCCTTCCCTTTGGCAATAGTCGAACCAACTTTTGGGACTGACCCTTTCACTTCCACAAGCCCAATGGGATGACGATCGCCTGCAATGCCGCCGCCCCCCATCACATTCATGTGATGTTGGTGATGTCCTAACAATTGATGACCCAACTGCATCTCTTGGCGTCTAGGAACCGGCGATTCAAGGTTTAGTATCCCCCCACTGGGACCAGACATAAACCCACCTCCCAAACCCGAACTATCCATCTCGCCACACTCGATCACAACATCCTAATGTTCAATTTGGTTTCTTACAAAAAAGCAACAAAAAATCAGCTAGTAAAAGCTTTCGATCATCACAATCAACTGAAAAGCCATATCTCAGCTGTTTATTTCAATCAGCAGCACCGAAAACAACTGAAAGGTTTAACACTCACAGTTTCTTTCATTTTCCTACATTTTCTCACCAACCAAACAGATGATATCGCGAGATTCCCATATTCCCATTAGACCAACAAATGCCAATCACTAGATGCCTCTTCAAGGAAATACCTTGAAACCCAAAACTTGTGACTGAATATAAACCAAACTTAGAAACGCCAAAAAGATCCAATCTTGAAGTTTACCCAGTAGTGAAAATTTTCCTAGAAAGTTGAACAAAGGAGTTATAGCAGTAATTAATCCAAATTTCAAAAATGAAGGTAAATTTAATCCAAATCCCAAATATATTGGGAAAAAAAAAAATCCAAATTTCGAATACAGAATCCATATGAAAGAAAGCGCATAGATTTTTGCAAGCTTACCTTTTCAAGATCGACAAGACGATTTCAGCCCATCAGCAGAAAGAGCCCGAACTGAGTTCAGAGAGAGGTGCCAGCGACGAGTTAAAGGTGGTGACTAGTTTTAGACTGTTTTGAGTTTGAATCGGAGGAGTTAAAAGTAGAATGTACGAAGAACTCAGTGCCGCTTGATACAATTTACATTTATTGCATCAAAGTCAAATGCAATGAGCAGTGGCTTTGGTACGTCGGGTATGGGTGGGCATAAAAAACACCAACACGAACCGAATCGCGACAAAATAAATCATGAAAAATTGTGTGAATCAGAAAATTTAATTTTGGTCAAAGAACCGAATTGGTTCAGACCGGTTCTAGTCCCCATGCATTCAAGAACCAGAAAATTGGGTCCCACACATGAAACGGGCCCCGTTCTGGGTCCTACCAAATCCCCATTACCACGTTCAGAGCTTGTTTCCTACCTCAAAACCCAATCAACTCGGTAGAACCTGATATAGGCCTTTTAAGGAAAGAAATCCTTATTTCTCAAAAAAAAGGAAGGGAATATTTTCTTGATCATTAGATCTGATTTTAATAAAATTATATGGTTGAGATTAAATCACATGTCATATAATTTTATTAAAATCAAATCTAATAGTTAAGAAGATGTCCTTATTTAAAAAAAAAAAATTGGAGATCCTTTCCCTTAAACTCTTCCTATATATGTATATAGAAGGAGCTTAGATACATCAGCACACAAGGAGCTTAGATAAACACAAAATTACATGCAAAAGACCACCAAATGCAGGATCATGTGCACAATATTTGAGATCGGCCTTGGAACAATATATTTTTCGGAAAAAAAGGGATAGAGGAAAAAAATAAATTTCTTTCTCTAAATTTTGGGGAGAGCTAGACATGCATGCAATAAAATCCACAAAGAAATATACAAGTAAATAAAAATTTGAGAAACCCTCTGTTACAATTTATACACACAGATAGCTGTGCATATATAAAATGATTAAGAAGGAAAAATGGTAATAAACAAATAAATAAATAAAAGAGACTCGTACTAAGACACTCGTAATAAACAAATAGACATGCATGCACTAAGACACTCGTACTCTTGTTCTATGACACCTAAAAGTTTAAGTTTTCGAATTGATTTTTATAGAGTAAAATTACCAATTTCTCCTTGTTTATGAAGTATTTTGTCATTGCAATGTAATTTATTTTTGTATTCTCTTAAAAATTTTATTTTTATAGGCAAGTTACTTTACACTTTTCTTTTTATTCTTAATTTTTTTCTCAGATAAAAATAAAAATGTTTAATTTGATCTGTTCAGTAACTTCATTTGCTAGTGCATCGTTTAATGCAAAATCACTATATCTGGTTAAATATTTAAGATTCTATATTTTTGTTAATCTCGTTGTGGAATGTGCCATCAGGCGTGGGTTCGAATTATATCGGTGACTAATTTAACTATATTTGTCATTCGACAAAAAAAAAAAAAAAAAAAAACATTTTTGAAATTCTATGTATCATTATAACACATTTTTGAAATTTCGTGCAAAGCACGAGGGGACAAATTATTTTAAGGTGTGCACGTCTTTGACAGATTTTCAAATGTATTGGTATTGCAATGTTACAACTAATGATGATACATAGGTTTCCACATATATATTACTTCTGGAAGCTCACGAAGATAGACTTGTAGTAAAGGAGTATACACCAAAACCTTGTAATTTTATCATTATGCTCACTTAGGTACTGATGCCCCAATTTAATGACAACTAAAAGTTTAGGACAAAAGAGTTATGTTTTTTGTGAGAAAAACTACGATTTTATCCCGATTTATGATTTTTTTTTTTTTTTTTTTTCTGGGGAAATAAACTAGTTAAACAACAGAACCACAAGGACCTTTACCTCCAGTACATAAAACGCCATACAACAACGCCTGTCTAGCATGAGGAGAGGTACAAACCTAAATTACATCACAATGTGGATAGAGAGACCATAATTGGCTAAAGCATCAGTGAAAAAATTAGCCTCCCAAACAAGACTAAAACAATAAACTCAAGGGAAGAACCTAAATACAATATATCTTGAGCACAAGTTTTAATTCTCCAAGATATTAGACTGTGGCCCAAAATGCAATCATGGTTTGTCATTGCAGTGTAATTTCTTTTTGTATTCCTTGAAAAATATACTTTTTTAGGCAAATCACCCTATTATTTGATGATCATGTACTCTACACTCTTCTTTTTATTTTTGAAATTTTCTCTGATAAAGAATAAAAATTTGTAATCCGTAATTTGATATATTCAATAAATTAATTTTCTACTGCACCGTTTAATGTACTTCATATTAGATAAAATATTTATGTATTTATGAGATTCCATATATATTCGTTAAGAGAGATTATATTCACACACCTCAATTTACTTCTCTCACATCCTTTTAATTTTTTAATATTTTCTACACACCACTAACACTCGATAAAAGAATATTAAAAAATAAAAAAAAAGAGGAAGAAGTAATTTGAGGTGTGTGAATATAATCTTCCATTCGTTAATCTCATTACAAAAGATGCCAATTTTTTTTCTTTTTGCATACAAAGGTCCCATATTTATGACACATAAAATTTAGCTTTTTTTTATTTTTATTATGAACCGTTTTTAATTTCCGCATTTGGATCAATTTCCCATAAAAAAAAAAAATTCCGACAACAGTTGGCGGTTGTTGTCAATTATCAATTTCTATAATCCAATACCAACATGGGGTTAGGATTTTGGAAAGTGACAAATTGTCAATAACTGTCAACCGTCGGAAAGAAATCAAAAAATTTATCAAAATGTAAAAAATGGAAACCACTCTCGTTAGGACAAATCCAAATCTCTTGTCGTTATAACATACTTTTGAAATAGATGACAAACAATTGGAAGGGCGTGTAAAGCACAAGGTACAAAGAATTTTAAGGTGCGCACTTCTCTGGCTGCTTAAGTTAAGACCGAACCGGTCAGCCTTGTTCAAGCATCAGGTTATGAGAAAAGAAACAAGTTTACAACGAAGAGGAGATGGTCTCTTCAATCACTCCACTCTTTGGCAACAGAGAATCTCCATTCACCCAAAACTCACAGGATGAGAGAGAGAGAGAGAGAGAGAGAGAGAGAGAGAGAGAGAGAGGAAAAATATATAGAAGCAACCGAAGACCATAATTTGAATCATATTAGCCGATTAAGTTATAACACCACCTATTCATAGCTGGGGAGATGAGTGCAGCATCTAACAAAATTCACCCAGTCCCTACTAACTCAATACTTTTTCGTCAGTCCTAATGAGCATAAGATATTTACAAGAAAACCAAGCGCAAGCGGCCAGTTTCTATAACGTACATGCCTGTGACCTTTCATCAATTTCTAGAATTTCAGTACCATTTACAAGTTCTTGCCGAACCACCAACTGTTCAGTTTCTAAAATCTAGACTTGCGCCTGTGCACTTTTGATCGCTTCCTTGATGTTTCAAAACCATTGACACTTCCTTTTCGCCTTTTAATGGCATTACCTAGGGAACCAGCTTGCAAGGCTTCAGCAGTCATCCTATACCGGACAACATTTGTTACAATGGCATATGCAATGACCTTAGTTTTTGGGGTCAGGATGACATTTCTCTCAACAATTGCATTCTGCCCACAGCATGATTCTTGAATTGCTGTGTGTCTCAGCTTTTGCAATACCGAATCCTTATCAAGCGTAAGACAGTCTTCTGGAACCTGGACAATATTAAGTCACAGTAATGTCAGGCCTCCCTTAGAACACAGAAGGGCGATATCCTTGATTTCGAAAATCAAGGATATGTAATTTATAACTACTAACAGCATATAAGAGACAAGGTTCGAACTTCTAACCAACCTTAAAATTAAGAGGTACAACAATTTCTGTGGACGGACAACCACAACTATCTATCAAGTTGAATTTCAAAACCATATCAAATGATTTTCCCTGCAAGGTTCTCCTGATACATATCGAATACAAAATGTGAGAACGTGACACTATTAGATAACACATCATAAGCTATTAGCCTATTGGATCGTCCGCATACATCAGAATGGAGTTTAAGTGCTAGAGGACAAGAAAGTGAGAGGAGTTATGATAATGTGAAGGAGAGATGAGAAAATATATGCAGAGAGGTTCATAGATAAAAAACTGAGTTGTTTGGTGTCCTTCTTGAATGAATTTTTTTGTTTTTGAAACTAACCAGTATTAAGTAATTTACCTACCATTCAGAAACTTAAGATCCAAGAACAATACCAAACAAGCCCCAAACAATTTAAGAAACTTTTGTTTTTAGCTTTGGTTCTATGTTTCCTTCCTTTCTTCCTCACCGCCCTCATCTCTCATCTCTCTCCTTTCTTGCATACCTCTGTCTAAACTCTAAAAAAACAATGGGACCAGACGAACCAAAATATGGCAGTCACCATGCAGATTATACCATTAAGAAATACAAATAAAGCCACTAGTTTACAATCAAAGGAATTTACGATAACAAATATCAAACTGCTGGAAATAACCACACAAGTCTTGACTGATCATACTGTTTTCTCGTTTTAAATAAAATCTATATTTTACTTAGTTTACAATCACCTTAAGTATTTATGACCTATCTTATTTGAAATTCAAAATTGAATAGAAGTAATTCAGTTTAGCATACCTTTTCAATTGAAACGGTTCCTTCTGTAGAATAGCTGATTTATACCCTTGATTGTCTAAGAAGGATATCTAGGATGCAAAAATAACACAAGGGTTAGAACCAAATCTGGGAAAAGGAAATATAACAAGATAATTTGAAGGGGATGTCTTGTAGAAAAGGAATGTGCCCTAAGCTTCCCATACAAATTCACTATGTTGATCAATCTCGAGATAAAGCAATGTTCCTACGCTCGGTTGCTAAAATACAAGAATGGGAACTGTTACAAGAGATTTCTTTGGTGCAAAGGTCAACTGCTTCAAAAATTAGTCTACTATGGCTTGGGTGGCAGAGCAGAGCGGTAACTTTCGACACAAAAACAAAACTAAGCACCTAACGATCTGGTCAATCGGTAAATGACAAGAATGCAAATATGCATCTATGAACATGGAAAAAGCTATATATAAAAAAACATATAACCATTTGTGAATAAGAGGATCATTTCTGAGGGGCAGCTAGTAAACAAGTTTCTTATCGCAGTGCTAGAATGAAAACGAAAGATAAACTATATCCAACAAGATGTAGTGATTTCTTGCTTACAGCGGGTTTCATAACTTCCCTACATTCATAAAGTATACCAAAAAAAAAGTCAGGGTTCATCCTTATAGATATAAAAGAAAATAGTCAACTGTTTTATATTTACAGTTATTTGGTTCTATAGACGGGTCTGTAAAATACAAAAACTAAAGATGAAAAATTTAAGATGTGGTCTGTCAGTAAAATGATAGGAAGCAAGTAGCAAGATCAATGAAACAAGTATCTTAAAGTAATTTCACCTCAATAGATTTGACAAATGGCAATGGAGCTTTCTGTCCATGTACACTTGCTACGCGGAGGCTCCAGTTCACATTCTTTTTATCTGTAAGCAAGTGAAAGGACCATGTGAGAAAGATGAAACTAAAGTTTACTAATTTGAGGGACAATTCATGGAACTACTGAGACTTGTTAATCATGTCTGGGAACAAAAACAAGGAGTAATTAGAGAGAGTAGTCCATTACCATATATAGGGCATCACATAATAGTACAAAGCATTTGCAAACGTTTATATGTTAACAACATTCAGCGCTAGACAACCACTATGGCACTACCCCAATAGATTAAGCTTTTAAGGGCCAGGGATGTGTATCTAGTTAACACATTCTGTGTGTGGATAGGCTAAGAAATGTAGAGAGATATTCATATAGGTGCAGCGCCATCCTCCACCATGCAAACCAACAATTAATTGGGGAATGGGTATGGAGGTTTCGAACCCATTGCCTCCCGCAAACCAAGGCTCGGATACTTTGTTAGACAACCACTGGACACCAAAAGCTTCAGTTTTTATTCAGGGAGTGGACCAAAAATGTGTTTGAAATTAACACTAAAATATGCTCTGCAGAAGAGCGGTCACAGTCAAAGCTGGAAAAGGTCAGGGGAAAAAGAAGAATGAGCTTCAGTGCTAGATCTAATAGCAAACCAAAGGACATAAATCGCATTCACATATAATAAAGTTGTAAATTTACTAGAAGCACACTGAAAGCATCTCCTGTACATCCAAAACAAGCATGCATGTGTGACTCTCTGCACCTTGTACAAAATATTTAACACGGTAAACATGAAACCTTACCTAAACTCAAGGCTTGAGTTAGAATGATCTGAAAAAGATCTATCCGGACAAATGGAGGAATCTGAAGATTTAGAAAGTCCATGACACCTGAAATAACCTGTTGCTGAAATGAATAAATAATGATGTAGGAGACCGAATCTAAATGTTGAAATAAAATGAACAAATTGGAGCTCAGCATTCTGATTCACGCCCCTATTGATAAAGCCCAGATAAGACCTTAAGACCTGATGGGATGTGCACATGTACAATATGCATAATGGGTAACAATAAGACTTCATCAGCAGAGGTGACAAAAGCTTGTCTAATAAAAACTACATTGATGGTATACATTTCAATACCTTATCAACAAGTCCATGGATCACTAAATTTGCTTTCTTGTCCTTTGGAGTTTTCTGTGAAGTAGAATAAAGAACGTAATAAATAACTGTTAATAAACTTGATGTGACATCTCCAATTTTTTGCAGCCCTTAAACAACAGCCATAAACTAGAAGGTAATTACCTGAAGGTTGACAATTACAATCTTTCCCCCACCACGGAGCGATTTCAGGGGAAGGTTGCACGCTGGAGTGATCTGCAAACTGCAGAAATAACACCAATCAGGAAGAACTTCATGCCCTAAACTATTTATAGCCTGATTCATCCTTCCGTAGCCCTAGTTTCAGTAAAAAAGGGAATGTGAAATTCATTTCAGAATTTGACTAAGGAATTTAACTTTAAACGTTATTATGCTACAACTAAGTAATTACTGTATATGGTCCATCAAAACCACAAAGTAATAGTAACTACCATACAATATCCTTATATACAAAAGCTAAGCTACCGTTGTGACAGCTAAATTAGGTAACTCTGTTTTTACCTTGTCCCCAAACATAATACAACATCCGCCATCCTGCAGTGCTTCTCAGCCAGATCCATCTCCTTTGAGGGCAATGCATCCTGAACACAGCAAAAGCAAGAGAGCATTTCTCAGAAACATCTTTTCAAAAAAAATGCATGAACAAGCCACGTCCCCAGAAGATTCTCCCTATTTCTCATCCTATATAGCTGAAAGTGACGTACAATTCTAATGCAATTATATATTTTACTTTTGACTCTTGGTCAAAGAGTTTCTACGCAGACAAAACAAGTGACAAATGAAAATTTTCTTTTATGGGAAATACAAATTTTGTAGATGCACAGAACAGAGGTACATAAGGAGATGAAAGCCATATCCTCTTAGGTAAACCCTACCACAAACTTATAATAAGCAAAAACACTAACTCCCAACGTATCAAGGTATACAATACTAGAATGAACATTCCATAAATACTTACACAATGATACCCAAAAGAGGCAAACACTTATGTGAATAAAAAAACGATTAAATCAAAATTAAACTGACAGATTAATAAAATGAAAGCCAAGAAATTATTTCTTCACCGTGGACATCCAAACAGAACATAAATTATTAGTAAGCAATACCTCCCAATCCAGAACTGTATCTTTAAGCCTTGCTCTACAATTTTTATCTGAGCACCGTCTTGAAGTCTCCTTCAGTCCAATAGTCTCAACCTCAAAATCCCTCAAATACCTTAACAAGTTTAAATCATGAAATTAAATTTGATAAAAGAACGACCCAAGGAGCCAAACTATGAAGCAAACAAAATATTAACTTCTGTACACTAAACCCTTCCCGGCCCAATTCCCAAGAAAAAGAAAAATGATGAGGAAAGGCAACAATAACAGGATGATAAAAAGAGAAAGCCTTACTCGACTCCACAAGAAGGGCAGGTTTCCAGAAAGGAGTTACCATGTAACTCAGCAAGTTTCTCCCTCGGTATTCCAGATCGAAGATGAAGACCATCAACATTCTAGCATTCAAACATAAAAGGGAATAAACATGGAGAGAGACAAATGAGCTATTTATGCGGGTGCAAGAATGAAAGACGAAAATAGTGCATAAATAGTAACAAGGTCAGACAGAAAAATAATACAAACAGTCAAACACAAAGGAATTATTAATGTGTCCCTGCCCCAGCAAAGGAAAAAAAAAAACACAATGGCCACAAACTTTTTAATAGTAAAAAGACTATGCCCTACCCCCAGTCCCAATATGGGAATAGGACACAGGAGAATGTAGCCTCAAAGACTTGAAGATGCTAGCATCCAAAGCATGACCAGATATTAAGCCATGTGAATAACAAATTTTAAAACATCATCAATAATTTTCAATATAAAGAAACTCTGCAAGGTAGACCAAGTAATGTATACCTGGCTAATTACAAACTTCAAAATTCCAGCTCTCTCCAGTTCAACCAAAGCTATATGAGTCAAGCTCGGCATTGCACGATGAAATGGCAATGATGCTTCTGGCAAAGCCTTGCCTTCACGCTGCACTAGTAAACAGAAATCAGCAACATCCATAGTGCTCTGCAGATGCCTGAGTGCTTCTATCTTTTGTAATTTGTGTTCAAATGACTCAAATAGTCAATTTTTAAGTAGTTAGTATCTGGTAGAAGCATTAATCCATGTTAGATGTGGTTAGGATTCTTTTTTCTTATAAAAAAACAAACTTTATTTGCGAAAAAAGATACATCTGCAATGGATAACAAGTCCATCATAATTAACATAAGACCTTCAAAACTCAAACCAAACTTACATTCAATACAAAACTCCCCTCCAATCAAGAGTAATTGTGCCAAAAGGAATATCATTAATTTTGAAAGGACAAATCACAAAGAAAAAAATTTAACTCTACATATTTGGTATGAGGTTTTGTGATTCTCACCTGCAGAGTCCAAATTCCCTTTGGACCTCGAAAGTCGGGTATACCACAAGAAGTCGAGATTCCTGCACCTGTAAACACTACTAGATGCTTACTCTGCAAGTGCAAGGAATTTTTTAGAAAAATTGATTAAATAAGATCGAATATGAAATATACATATTGTAATGGGATGTGTAGGTTCAAACCTTTTGTATCAACATAGCAAGCCGCTCAATCTGCCATTCCCAAAAAATAAATTCAAGCACATGATGTCAGCATAAAGAGCATACATACACAAACTCATACGTCCGCAAAGAGTAGAACACAAAAATGAAAGATCACAAAAGTGCATAAAAATGCAATGGAGCTTGCAATTAGTAAGCATATCACATTACATTTCAAAATGTTTAAGTAAACCTTCATAAGTTTACTTTGTAAACCTCTAGAATATCAACGAAATTGAATAATCAAAACATCACAATTTCGGGAGCTAAGAGATAATCCAAGACTCTTAGGCCTCGTCTGTTCGAGAGGGTATACTTGGGTAATACTACTCACTATGCTAAAGCATTTTGAAGGAAGAAATGGATGATAACTTCCTTATTTTGTCCAAGTCGAAGGTTAATCAAAAAGAAAAGTAGTCCAATTTAATAGTACCATTTTTATGAGGATTAGTAGGGGATATCTTTTGTTCCTGAATAGTCTTTAACTTGGACAAAATAAGGTTGTCATCCATTTCTTCTTTCAAAATGCCCTTCAGTATGTTGTGCAGTTCCAAGCCAATCCTCTTTAACAAAACGAGGCCTTAAATTCTTCAACAGATATGTAAGTCCTGGATAACAACAAAAGAGAAGGAAAAGCTTGTGTTTTTGTCCACTCAATCGGTATAATTCAACTACATTCGAACCAAATGTGGTAACCGTGAAGCTGATAATCTCTACCTCTTTAAGGGTATAAACATAGATGTTTGGGATTACCAAAACACAGGTAAGGAAGTAACCAACTCATTGATCAAAAAAGCAAGTACAACTCAATCACAATGCAGATGAATGCCTAAACCCAAATATCAGATCTTAATCAGCATTAAGTTTTAGGAACAAATCGATGTTCCCTAGCAAAACAAAGCCATAATTGTACCAAATGCAAGCAAAAAACCTAACTATCATTCATCACAACTCCAGAACATCAACTTTAAGAACAAGTAGAAATTTAAAACAAAATTGGAAAGGGCAAAAACTCAAAAGATTCTCACTTTTTCTTGCAAAACTTGAGGCGTGTCGAAATGTTCTGTCATTCCGACTTGGCCCACATCTTCTATGTAGGAAAGCTTCTCTGCATAACCCAAGGACATGGTCACTATGATGCTTCGTGTACCACCTTCGCCTTGTACCCCTCTTTCTCTCTCTTCTCTCTGTGAAAGTTTTGATCAAAAGGTAGAGAGTGAGAGGCCCTTTCGGCTTTTTATTTCTTCTATATCTTCCCTCTCTATTGCTCGGAGAGTTTGAGACCCAACCCAAAATTGGTACTTTGACTAGACTCCTGGCTCTTTGGCAATAAAAGGAAGTAATTTTGTCTCAGAGGATTAATCTTTTCCTCTATAAATATGGGTTCATGTTAACTTTAACAAAAGTGATGATTTGTGTTTTCTAAAAAACAAAAAAATAAAATAAAATAAAATAAAATAAAAAATATATATATATATATAAAACTAACTATTATTACGATTTAACGGTATTCTTCTTTATTTATAATTGAAATCTTTTATATTCGAAACTTAAGAGGTGTATTCAATTGGGATTTTGAGGGACACTTTTTTGACACATTTTGACATAGTTTTTTAGGTATTTTGTAACCTCTCTTGGTGATTCAAACCGTCTATTTATCAATTTATTCATAGATCATCCTTGTAAAAAATTAAACAAATTCAAAATCATTAAGACATTTATTTTTTTGTGAAGAAAAATGAATGACTACGATTACACAAACAAACACTAAAATGACTACCATTTGATCCAAATGTCATATAAATGTCTTAATGATTTTTATTTGTGTAAATTTTTTCAAGCATAATCTATGAACAACGAATTGAAATATAGACGTTTCAAATTCTTGAAAAAGGTTACGTCATGGGTCTTACAAAATGTGTGTCAAAAAAAGTTACTAAGTAGCCATTTGGGTGTTGTATGGGGTTCACCTTATTATTATGTTTTTTTTTTTTTAGAGAAATTGATAGAAATGGGTCACTTCCTTAATTTGGGGACCAAGATAGGATTTTTGGTATATGCATAGAACATGCACAGGACATACACAACAATATGACAGAAATAGGATTTTTCAAAACCTGGAAATGACCTAATTGCCCTCGTATATAAATGAGCTATTTCGTCCAACCTAGTCAGCATTTACTCCTTGTTTGAAAACCTTTCTCACACGGCCCCCATCTCTAGAACCCTAAATCCCCAAATGACGTGACCTAAATCCTGTCCAATTTCCGACCGGCGCCAAGCTTGCAAACTTTTCTATAATTTTCGCGGCCAAGGCGAGTTTGGTATCCATTGATTCAGACAATTGTAATGGCAAAAAAAAAAAAAAAAGAAAAAAAAAAAGGGGCGTTTTGAATTGAATTTTCATTATTTGAACTTAGGTTTTCCCAATTTGGGAATTTAGGGTTTTATGTGCGATTGACTATTTTGTATAGTTAATTTAGGGGAAATTAATGAATTAGGCTTTAGGGTTGTGTAATTGCATGTAATTTGAAGTTAATTTTGTTCATGGTTTGTTCGATATTCATTTGTGCTAAGTGTACTTATTGTGTGCATGTGCTTGTGATAATGGGTTGTGCATACTTTCTACATATTTTGTGCATGGGCCTTTGATATTGGGCTGAGCAAATTTTAGGCAAGTTGAAGGGTCTATGTTTAATTAATAATATAAATAAGGATGTGTGTACACTAATGTACTTGTACAAATACTAAACTTATCCTTATCACAAACTGGCACAATAACCAAAAGATGGCATTGGGTTTAGCAAAATCTGGACAACCCAATCAATGCACATTATATGCACGTCATGCACATATAATGCTCATGATATGTACAATTTCTCCAGAATTTCCTAATTAATTATCTTAATACATGGCTTTTAATTTGGAGTAAGTAAATTTTTGATATTTTGTTATGTTATTTTAAGCATAACTGAAAGCATATAGTGAGTGTTTGTGCGTGCATCTATGGAGTGAGTAGTGTCAAATGTGTGCCTTTAATAAGTGAACTAATGCATGAGTACCCAGGTGGCCAAAATCCCAAAAGGACATGAGTGGGACTATGTGTTTTGGGCCTAGGGATTCACTTAAGCACTTGCCGCCAAAATGAATCCACAAGTCTTAGTGATAAGACAAGGTAGATGTAGGGTTTAGTAACAAGACAAGATAGATATAGGTTCTTAATAATTTGATTTGCACACTTGCTTACATGGTAATGATGATAGCTTGGGTGTTGTCTATTACTACCATTCATTGATGGTTTTTTGCAATTATGGCTAGTTTTTTAGGCGCTTTATTTGATAGAGCTAAAAGATTGTGTCTGTGTATTCATTGTGTCTGTGTTTGTGTATCTTTGGGAATAAAAAATGAAAAATAGAAAGATCATATAATTAGGAAGAAAAAAGTACATGAGAAAAGTAAAGAAAAAGAAAAGGCTGTATTGGAATTTAAACGCTACTATTACAAGAAAATTAAATGAAAAGAAACAAAGTTAGTCTACCTATCTTTACCACATAATATATGACAAAACATATTTACTTCCTGATGCCATTTGCAGGAACAGCTACTAAATTTTTCATGGCCAAATAAATCCCAACGCGATCGAAGTGTGAAAGGACCTTGTGGACTTCCACTATCGCTGCATGCTTTCATGGAAGCATTGTCATCATGAACTTTTAGGATTCCAGCTCTTACTTTCCTATCCACCCAAAGAACCAAAAAACACCACTGAACCATCTCTCTCGTTCCATTACGCTTAAACGTCTTGATTTGTGAAGGTTTAGAGAATGCAGAAGCTTGAGGCCTTCATACTTTGAATCCCTCGTAGCACACCAAGATCATACTGTACACGTACTTTGCTACTTCATGACCCTTTGAGATCACCATCTTCAAAGACCAATTTTGGCTTCTACTTATTGTCTTGGAAGAAGTATCTCATCTGTAGCATATACAGGGGCTTGGAATTATCGCAGTCCCTATATCATTATAGGAACTTGGAGACATTTTTATACCTGGTCCATGAACTAAGCGGGTTGAAGCTTTCAAATTCCCTAGTGTTGATGTGTTCGAATATGTGATCATCTTGGGCGATTTGGTTGAACTTCTGCACACCATCTTTGCTGAAAACAAGTCCTTAAAAAACTGAGAAGCAACTTAGTGAGCATGGACAAAAAGATCGTTTGGAAGAGACTGTATGGATGATGAGGTGGTTTTGGCTTTTTTCATCTTTTGAACTTGTGGTTTTGAAATAAAGCACAAACCCTTAACAAGACAACTTAAATAGATGGTTTATATTTTCCACAAGAAAGGGAAGAGATTGTATGGACCTGATGAGGCGTTACGACTTCCTTCAAACGAAGTGGATAGTAAATGTAAATTCATGGATAATAACAAACACACTTAAAATGGGTGTGGGCCTATTGGTTACAAATCCATGTAAAATACATGAACTATAAGGTCACTAATTCTAGAATAATGGTCAATTGTTAGTTATATGCCATTGATTACAAATCTAGAATAATGGTCAATTGTTAGTTATATGCTATTGATTACAAATCTATTAACAAATACATGAACTATGACGTCACTAATTCTAGAATAATGATTAATAGTTAGTTATATGTTATCGATGACAATTCCATGTACAAATACATGAATATTAAGATCACTAATTCTAGAATAATGGCCAATTGTTAGTTATATATTCAAATCCATGTATAAATACATGATATGCACACTATATGCACATGATATGTAAAAACCTTCTAGGGTAAGGAGCTGCTTACAGCTTTTCAAAGACACATTAACATGAAAAATTTTAATCAAACAAGAGGAGAGATGAAGTTTTAAAGTATATATGAAAATTTTAGTATTGAGCTGATTATATCATAAAAACAAAGCTTGTTTGCGAGTTTTAATAAAAAGAATTACCGCATTAAATTTGAATAAAAAATTAAAGTCATGACTTCAAAACAATATTACTATGAGATTTTCTTTTAACATAATTAGATAAGGCTGGTTCGGTATGGGATACCAAACCAAAAATGGCATACCAAATACCAAACCAAAAACTTTCAAGACGGGAATTCGACGACTGATCCCATACCAATTCGAGATTCTTGAAATGTTTTCGGTATTTCAGGATTTCCCGAAAACGAACCTACATCAAAATCCAAACCATCTAGATTGAAATTGAAATCATTTAAACCTGCATTAAAAACCCAAGTTGAAATCAGAGACAAAGTGACAGTGAATTGGTGAAGATTGATGGTCGAAAGATAAAGACAGAGTGAAAGATAGTTAGACTCGCATCCTCTTTTGAACCCGCACCCCTAATTCAAAACCCTAAGCCCTAATTCGAAACCCCACACACAGAGCGAATCGTAGGTGGGGATGAAGCCGTGAGATGTGGCAGTGGCTAGAGTGAAGAGAGTTTATCAGAGTGAGGGTGTGAGAGGGTAGGTGGCCTCTGAGCTTCAAATTTGAGAAGGAGAGATATAGAGAGTCTGAGACTAAGTGAAGGAAGAGATAAGAAAGGCGAAATGAAATGAGAGAGAGTGAGTATGGATGTGTTGGCACAGGTTTGGATTGAGTTAAAGGAAAAGTTAGCCAATTAGGTGGTTTCTGGGTTGCAGAGAAAGAATTCAAAATAGTTTACTGTTGAGACAAAAAATGAGAGAGAGAGAGAGAGAGAGTTCTTTAGAAAGCACCCATGTTCTTTCTTTGGAATTTTTGGTATTTTTTCCACCTTTATAATTAGATCTTCCTCTAAATTGTGTAGAACAAAAAAGGGATTGAATTTTATATGGTAAAAACATAAGGTTAGGTTTAGAAAAAAAACAAAAGAGATGTAAAAACCAACAAGTTTCGAACCCATGTGAAATTGGTACTAGGCTGAATATCTTGCAAATAAAAATTTAACTTTGCACAGTAGACTAGTCAACCGGTTAGTCAGTGATAGAAAGTGCAATTGCAAGAACAAATCCTAGTCGACCAGTACATCCAACGAATTAGAGTATGCCCATCTGCCCATATCAGTTTCACAACAACAATTCCTAAACTTGAACACATTTACATTCACACTACTACAATGTTAGCTTATTGTGTTAGACACTAGTGGCGGTTTTATACGATATACTGTCAGATAAAATATTTCCAACAGAAAGTTTAGACAGTGTCAGATGACAAAGCAGTTCTATTGCTTATAATAGACATAAACGGTGATAGAACCGACATTAAGTCATTATTATCTAACACGAATAGTGAAGTGGGAAAATTCCCGCCTTTAAGTCGACCACGTATGTATTCTCGTCGGATAGTTTTTATTTTTTAAATTATTCTAACCAATTCTGTCGAATAAAAAGAGGACAGTGGCATGTCTATTCTACATAAATATTCTTGTTGGATAAAGAAATATTCTTGTCGGATTTTATTTTATTATTTTCAAATTTTTTATACCAATCATCTCGGATTATACTTTATAAATATTTATGTTAAATTAATTAATGCTTTTATTAACATCCCACATTTTGTTAACTACACCGCATATACTTAATACACCCCACATTTACTTTTTAAATTAAAAATTTTTTTAACACACCCCCATGTATTTTCCAATACCCTCACACCTCACACCTCACACATCACACCTCACACCTCACATCTCATACACCCCACACCTCACATCTCATACACCCCACACCTCACATCTCACACACCCCACAATCATCAACTAATTAACTACACATCAAACTCTTCATCTTGTTCAAACAAAAGAATAATCCACATTTTAAAGACAAGAAAGATGAATTAAATTGTTGCATAAAATCTTCATCTTGTGGTTTGATTTATAAACATCTGTCAAATTTTCTTGAACAATCACGTTGAATTCTAAGAAGCCTGATGGACAAATGGTAGGAACTATTCTTATAAGGTCATGTTAGTTCCAATCAGCCAAAAAACATTGAATTTCTTCATCATCAAACAGTCACAAGAATATTGCATTTAATTACATCTTACAATTTTCAACATTCTCCATTTTTCTTCCTATTTCTTGGATTCCAATTAGAGGAGGGCTTTGCAAAAAGTCAAATTTTAATCCATTATTTAAATAATTTCTTGAATGTGAAAACCAATGAATGAACGAGGAGCAAAACTCGATTTTTTGTTCCGTTCATCAAGAGATATATTTTCATCAACTTGTTTGTGTTTTTAGGGTTCGTATTTTCAGCAGCTATGAGGGCTCAAATAGTCATTTCATATTAGAGTTACAAGTTGTTTAGTATTACATTGTTAAGTGGGGTGAATTCAACATGTGGGGTGTTAATAAAAATAATTTTTTTTTCTCTCTAATTGTTATGAGGTTGTACAAATACTTTAATTTAATGAATAATCAAGATTAGATAAGCATAATTTTGATAATCTTTGGTTCTTTTTTTTTTAAATTTCTTTTACTATAGTTATATATATATATATATATATTTTTCCAAGGGCGCGTTTAAATAGTCAAAAGTAATTGTTTATTTATGAGGGCAACAAGTGGTCATTGATAGTAATTTCTCTACTTTGAGGGTGGTTAGTTGTTGTCGGAAGTTATTTTGTATTTGTGAGAGGAACTAAAAGCCATAAAACAAAACTATGTAATTTTAATTGATTGAATAGCCACAAGTGTTAATACTTTAAGTTGAAGATCGAATTTGCTCATTGTCTTCTTTTAGGGTCAAGGAGTGTAGCTATAAAAAAAATCATCAAAATCGAAGTTAAAATAACCGTTAAATCATGATTTTTTGTTTATAATAGTCGATTTTTTTGTCTCATTACTTAATTTCTGAATGTTTTTTCTTTTCGCTATTTTTGACATATGCGATCTCAGCGGATATATAAACATGTTTGATGGTAGGATCGTTGAAACTAGTTTTGTAGAATGCATATCCCGTCAAATTGATAGATTTAACAAACACTTAAGAGTTTATTTTATACTTCCATTAAGTATAACATAAGATTTTGTTGTACCCACTAGTATAAATATTTTAAATTGATGATCAAATTCGCTCATTGTATTCTTTCAAGGTCAAGGAGTGTAGTTGTAAAAGATCATCAAAATCGGAGCTAAAATAACGGTTAAATCGTGATTTTTCGTTTATAACTGCCTAAATTTTTGTCCCGTTACCTAATCTAAGATTTTTTTTTTTTTTTTTTTTACACAATTGTTTTATGTGTGCAATTTTTTACGTATATGCAAAACATGTTTGATGGTTAGATCGTTCAAACTAGTTTTGTAGAATGCGTATCCCATCAAATTGATAGATTCAATAAACACTTAAGAGTTTATTTTATACTTTCATTAAGTATAACATAAGATTTTGGGCTATCCACAAGTGTAAATATTTTAAATTGAACATCGAATTTACTCATTGTATTCTTTCAGGGTCGAGGAGTGTAGATGTAAAAAATCATCAAAATCAAAGCTAAAATAAGCGTTAAATCGTGATTTTTTTCGTTTATAATCGTCAATGATTTTTGGTTCTGTTACCTAATCTTTGAGTGTTCTTTTGTTTGTGATTTTTGATGTATACGACCTCAGAGTATATACAAACAAGTTTGACAGTTGGATCATTGAAACTAGTTTCATAGAATGCATATGCCCGCTAAATCTGTCCCTAAATTTTGAAGCGGAAAAAGTAATTTTTATTTAAATATATATATTTTTTGGTTCAAGATTTTTTTTAATTTTTTTTTGAATGTCATATATATTCAACATAAAAGGATTATATCCAACAATATTGGTTTATTTAATTATTATCCGACACAACTTATTATTATTTGTCATAAACTCATTATTATCCGACATTATTAACCAGGACTGCCGTTTTTATCCTACATAATTGGTTTTTTTAAATATTTTCAAACTTCCTGTCAATTGTATCCAACAAGTTGGTGCTCTTTATATATCTTGCACCACATCTTCTACTTCCTTCTTGCACATCTTTCTTCTTCATCTTCATTTATTCCTTCTCCTTCTTTCTTTTATTATTTATATCTTCTCCTCTTGTGTTTAATTTTTGTTTCCAATTTGATTTTGTGGGGGTTTTGCTTGAGTTGGCTTAGTACAAAAAGAATTGATCGACAACGGAATTCTTCAATAATTCAGGTTTCTATTACTAAATTTCTTGATTTTTAAATTGTTTATTTAAGGTTGAACATATGAGGTGGCATATAACTGAATGTCGTAAGGATGGGTTTATGAGATAGCCTTTAGATTCTCTAGCATGGAAGCATTTGGAAAATTTATATTCGATTTTTTTGTTAGAAATTCGAAATGTCGATTAGGGTTGGCCAATGATGGATTTAATCTTTTTGGGAAGATGAGGAATGACAATAGCACATGGCCTTTGGTGCTTTTAGTTTACAATTTGCCGCCTTGGATGTGTGTGAAGCAATCAAATTTGTTGTCTCTGTTAATTCTAGGACCTCATAGTTAGTAAAGAGATTGATGTGTATTTGCATCCATTGATTGATAAGTTGAATGAGTTGTGGGATGTGGCCACTCCCACTTATGATGTGTATTCCAACCAAAATTTTACGATGAAGGTTGTCGTCTTATGGACCATAAGTGATTTTCTAGCTTATGGAATGTTATGAGGAAGGAGTGCACATGGATATAAAGTATGTCCACATTGCAGGCATGATAAATGATCTATTTACTTGTCAGTGAGTCATAAATTTTCTATTTAGGGCATTGGTGCTATCTCTTAGGTTTTGAAGGCAAACCACAACTTTAAACGGTTGGTGAGAGCATCGTAGTGTACCAAAGCAATTGACTGGTTTATAATGTCTTGAAGAACTTTCTACTTTGACATTTACTTTTGAAAAACCAAACATAGATGCTTCAGCTAGGCAATGCTGAAGAAGAACTTCGAGCAATGGAAATAGTAACAGTCAATGGAAGAACAAATCTATTTTTTATGAACTACCTTATTGGAGGCATATGTTGATTAAACACAATCTTGATGTTATGCATATCGAGAAGAATATATGTGACAATGGTGGGAACATTGCTAGATATATATATAAAAAGTGTAAAGTTGGATTGCTGCACGTGCAAAACTTGAAGTCTTGTACATAAGACAGTCAAAACCCACGTAGAGAAAGAAATAAAACATTTCAACCTCCAACATTGTACATGTTGAACAGAGAAGAAAAATCTGTATTTTGCGAAGTGTTGTCTACTATTTGAGTCTCTGATGGATATTCATCAAATTTGTCGCAATGTGTGCACGTGAATGAATGAGAAGTACATGGGTTGAAAAGCCACCATTGCCATGTTTTAATGCAGCAGTTACTCCTGCTTGCAATACGTGCGGTTTTACTTAAATTTATTATTATGGTATTATTAGAGGTGAGTGCAATCTTCAAACAGTTGTGTAGCACGGAGTCTAAGGAAAGATTTAAGCAATTGAATTCAAGAATTGCGTTGGCATTATGTCAACTAGAGAAGATATTCCCTCCTACATTTTTTGATGTAACGATGCACCTCCCAGTTCACTTGGCAAATGAAGTAGCTATTGCAGGGTTTGTTCAATATAGATGGATGTGTCTAATTGAATAATAATCAAATAATATTTATAAAATTTTAAAATTTATACTTATAACTTTAATTACTAATTATAATAATTTGTATTTCGTGTTATAATTATAGGTATTTGAAACACTGAGTGCTATGTTTGTAATAAAGGTCTTGAAGGTTTTATTGCTAAAGCATATTTGGTGGATGAGTGCATGTCCTTTTGTTCCATGTATCTTAGAGACATCAAGTCTCATCGTACTCATAGAGGTCGAAATGAAGATGGTATTGGACGTGGAGCATCTGGTGGTTTATCAATTTTTATCTTTGTACTTATCACAGATTAATTCAAGATGTCATGCTAATGACATGATGATATCTAAAACCCTACATTGCTAGCTAATAGGATTGTGACTAGATATAAAAGTCTAATTATTCATGGGTTTAGATTTCGCACAAAATCTGTGGATGAGAAGCATAAGAATCAAAATGGTGATGTCTTTGTACCTGCAAATGTCCCTGGTGCAATTAGGCAAGTGAATTGTTATGACAGAGTTGTAGATATGTTTAAGGTTAGATATTGTGGTCCCACCGATGCAGAAGATAGGGGTTGAGTTATGATGTTGTTTAAGTGTAAATGGGTTAATAATGAAAGTCCACGAGGTATGAAGACCAATCAATATGGATTTTCTTTGGTGAACTTCAATTAGTTAGGATTTAAAGAAGATCATTTCATATTAGCTTCACAACCATTACAAGTATTTTATATAGATGACACAATTGAAAAAGATTGACATGTAGTTGTTCGAACACAGCTAAGAGATTTGTTTGACGAATTGGAGGATAAGGATGCAACTGATGATTATGCCATACCTAATTTGAATGATCACATACTTGACAATAAAAATTTGCATACAAGGGTTGGCATGGAAGAGACTCATTTTCATGAAGCATTACCATTGCCTACCTAGTTCATTAATTATGTCAATGACAACGATGAGCTAACAGATGATGATATGGAATAGTTTTATTATTTATTGTATGCTTTTTAATTATTGATTAGACTATATTTTAGTTTGTGTGGTAACATTGTTATTGTACAATTATCTTTTTGTTTCTTTATCGCATATTTTACATGAATTGAATTTTATCAACCAAAAGACAATATTGGTTCATGGGTTAAACAATTATTTTACATACGTTAAACAAAAAAACAAAGAAAAAAAACAGCAACAATTATTTTACATGGGTTAAATATTTTTTTTTAACTCTTATTCCTGTCGAATAATGTGGAATTAATGTGTCAGATTTATCTGACACGGAAGTTCATGCGTGCTATGTTTTTGGGCAGGAAGTTCATGCGTGCTATGTTTTTGTACAACCTTACTTTGCATGAGATTCCTTCGGTCTTTATGAGGTGGCAGCTCATCCTGAACTCTTCACCTTGTGGCACCGAGACCAACACATGCAAATATACATGATATGATAATAATGATAATGTGCAATCTAAATTCAATGACTAGTCAGTCTCTTTAGTCAAACAATTGAAGGAAGAAACTGACGTGAATCGAAAATGGGTTAACAAACAGATTTGAAACTTGAAGACAATGCTACCCTATTTTGCAATGATTGGGAGTTTAATGCATGAACATAGTTTTGTGGCTAGGGTTTCTAATGAAGCATACAAAAGGTAGCTAAAGGCTATAAATACACTCTTGAGAAAAATATAAACTTCCTAGCAAAAAACAAATGAGCTTTTAATAAGATTTAAGCAAGCATTTTCATAGATAGTTTTATAATATTCAATAAAAAACATTACCTAGAAAATGATTGATTCTCCTAGAGAGATCTGAGATGGAGAGAAAAACAAACCTTCTAAAAATTATAAACTTTCTCTCCAATGACAATAAACCCTAGAGCCCCTTCTTTATTAAAGGCTTGAAAGATTCAGACAAAGGGGATCAAGGGACACGTGTCAAGTGAAAAACCAATATGGAAAGATCTAAGATGAAAAATTCACTCTTGGGAAAAATGTGTCAATTTAACCATATGGTTGTATTAAAGTGTGTGCCTAGCAAGCTGGAAAGAAGCGGAAAGTTTTGATAAGACAAAACGATTAGACAGAAAGAATTGGAAATATAAGCATGGAATGCATTTGCATGAACAAACCTTACTTATGATGAATCAACATCATTTGCACTTTTTGTTCTTCCATAGCCCAGCCTTTAGAACCAAGTATCCTAAAGTCTCATATAAGGAAACTAGATCTGAAGAGCATGTGTGGTACATAATTAGAAGATTAACAAGGAAAGCCAAACACAAAATCTAGACGTCACACCATATCTTGTTGAAACTATCAAACTATATTCACCAACTTACCTAATGCTCAATATTGTTTAAAGTTGCACACAATTGATATATATTAGAAAAATTCTAGGATGGGCCTGGACTAACCTTGGTCTCCATGTGGCTCCACCCTTGTTTACATATATAAGGTTAGAGTGACGCTTTGATATATTGAAAGACTACCATGACATCATTATGTGGTCACACATAAAATTAGAACATAATCCATAACAATAACATACATAATTCACAACGATCACATCTCAAAATTAACTTTAATAAAAAATTAGCATGGCATTGGAAGAATCATGTGGTCTCGGAGATTGCAACAAGTTCCTTCACCTCGTTTCTTTTCACCACCTGCATAGTCATTTTTATTATCAGATGTAACCCACCTCCCACTGTAACAAATCATTATAGGTACTTTCCCTATGTTATGTTGCATGAACCTGAAGTAACATATAAGATTGCATCAAAACTAGTGAACATACCATGCACACCATGTGGTATGGGTTGTGAGATTTGACAACACATTAACCTATATATTGGAAATAAAGTAGCAGGAGTTGATAAGCTAAAGTTAGGAATGACTTTTTTCATCACACAATTTGGAAGCAAGGTTCAAGTTAGGACAAAAAACGAATAGTGGGGATTCCTACCACGATGGAAGGCATACGAAGAGATGTTAAAAGCATCTCTCGCTTATCAACTTAATATTCATTTTGTTGAGGGAATAGTGTTGGGCTACATCAATTTCATTTTAATCTTATTAAAAGAACTTGGGCCTATTACAACTATTGGTCCAAGTTTATATGATTTAGTAGTATATAATACTCCCATTTTTTCGATGAAACAAGCGATACTATATGGAACTACTAACGAATGCATTGTATCCTCATATGGACTATATAGTCATCTTAGGTCTCAGGATGATTATGAACCGTTTGATTTGATCCAACACAAGCCTTGTGTTGGACCTTGGGTCTAAGGTAGGTAGTTGTTGATTTTAGTTACGCGTTTAATCTAATTAAACCGTTATTTCCTATTGGGCGTTGGAACCAATTATTCCAATTTGCATGCAATTAAACAAAAAGGAATACTTGAAATAAAGAGAAGGGCTTATGCCCCTTTACAACACATTTGAAGGACTTATGCCCTTTTACAACACATTTGAATTAATCAAATTACATTCAAATCTAAGCTACTTAACCCAAACATTCATAATGTAAAGTGGCCAATCACATAGCTCAATTATCGAGGCCTTTGGTTCATAATTACCTTTTTCTTAATCAATCACATTAACTAAGAAAGCAACTTAAACAATTGGTTTCGAATTCATAGAATTGATTTAAATGGAACTAAATGAAATAAAAACCCAATTCTCGTTAAAGAAATAAAACCATTTTGTTCACATCATAATTTGGGCCGAAAAAACAATGACCACAACTATTGGGCCACATCTCAAAAACATAAACTTTTAGGGTCACTTTGTAAAAACACAAGAGTCCACAACTTCATGTAATTACAAATAGAACCCAAAAAATTTCAACAATTATAAAAAACTTCATTAAATGAGCAAAACAATTTGTCCTTTAATGATTTTGGGCCTTTACGTAAAAACATAAACTTTTGGGTCAAAGTGCAAACACACAAAAGTATCAAAACTTATGTAATTGCATAAAAGCCCCAAAAGTACCCCCATTATGGGGTGGCCGGTTTTGGTAGTGTGAGTGGAGGGGTTGGTTTTTGTTGAAAAAGCAAAATCATAAAGCATGGTTGAAAAGGTGATAGGTATGGTGTTGAAAAAATAGGTATGAGTGTCCACACCTTGTTATGATTGAAAAAGTCATACCTACCATCACTAAACATGACTTTAGGTAAACAACCAAAAACTTTGAATCAAAACACCAAACATTTTTGTTCTTGGTAGGAACAACAAGAACAAGGCAAGAACATTGAAGAACATCCATGAAAACACATAAGAGCTCCATGAATGTTTTCACAAAATAAAACTCAAATTTTTACTACTCAAAAGGGGTTTAACATCCTAGGGTACTTAGGGGGTTCCAAAAGTCACTTTAAAACACTTTTAACAAGACAAACATGAACCAAAAAATCCACCCTTTGGATTTGACCGAATTTCCCCACATACATGGAACCAAATTTTAGTTCCAATATTCATGCTTAAATGAACAACATCTACAACATTTGAGATGCTAAATTTTCAAGTAAAAATTTATATTCAAAAAGCAAGAACAAAGCTTGTAACATTTACAACATTTAAATCGCAAATCATGAAAAACACAAAACCCAAAAGGATTCACCATACACTAGACCTAGGCTCTGATACCACTTGAAGGATGATTTTTTGTCCTAGCTAAGAACATGTGAGAACATTTGAACACATAAGCAAACTAATAACACTTTAAAGTAGGCATGCATTCAAAAACAATTCTAAAACCCATGACTTTCAAAGCCTAGTGAATGTGAACCACAAAACTCTTTAACTACATTAAAGAGAAGAAAGGATTTTGAGATTCATTACCCTTGAAGCTCATCCTTGTTTACACAAGGGATTCACCCAAGTGGAGGGCCTTCAAGTCACCTCCTAGCTCTTTAGATCTTCCTTGTGATTTTCTTCCTTTTGATACTCCTTTGCTGCTTGAGGATGTGAGGAAAGGATCTCCAAGAACACCAAAAGTTTGGTGTCTCTAAGTCTCCACACCAAGGATGAGGTGTGAAGATGAAATGGATGACTTAGAGGAAGAAAAGATTGCTAGCTATTTTCCCCCTAAGTGGCTGGCCTCTATAAAGAAAAAGGGAGAAAAAGCTTCTCTTCTTTTGCCTTAAAGAAAACCCTAGTGAGAGAATGTTTATAAAGTTGCCTTTATACCACCTCACATGTGAGTGGCAAACTTGCAATTAAGCTAAGTCCATTACCACTTTCCCTATGGCCGGCCATCCCATAGTTATTGGGCTAGTTGCCCATTTTGTTTTAGTTGTCATACAACTTAAACATATGGGCCTTGTGGACCAAAACCCCTTTGGGCCCCGAGACCTAAAACTAACTTGAAAGCCCAATACGATCCTTTCGTATAATTAATTAACTAATTAATTAAGGTTGACCATTCCCAATTAAACCATTTAATTGCTTATCCATCTCATTTATATTTCTACACTTTCATCCTTACTCGGTGTACGATCCATTAGGTTTCAATTAGTAATGCAGTGGGCGATTGTTACTCTTAAAGATTGATTGTGAATTAAAACTACATTTCAATACTTCCTATGATGAAGATTAGTGTTTGCTAATCTTCAGGGCTTCCACAAACCATGAGTGACACCTAGCAGTATGTTAAGGTTACCCAAGCTAAGTAAAAGTGGCTGGAGAACCTATCTAGTTACAATTACAATGCAATACGGTCATTCTCTAATACAATACTCTTAACCACATTATTTGAGTGATAGTTTGTTTTATGTCTACTATCCAATATGATACTTCTCTATATGATTCAATTGAATATGATTTGGAACAAACTTCCTAAGTCATATTCTTATGTTTTGGCCAAAGATTCCCAAATCATAGCTTAGAGTATTAGACGATTTGGCATAATTACCCTTCTATTCAACTTAAAAGTTAATGTCATCAATGGGGCTTTTTTGCTTTTAGATCTATAAGATAGCACATGATGAGGATGTGTCCATTCTAAATCCACTGATTGAGACACGTTTTCTTCTACATACTGTGCAGGCTTTGTAGTCTCCCCTTGAGTCTCTCTTGCTTCCTTTTCAATGTCTACCTTGTTTCCTGCTCCTTCATTCATCATGAAGTCCTCTTTAAGGAGATGAGCATGCTTACTTGTGATCACCTTTTGATCCTTAACATGGTAGAATTGGTATCCATAAGTTTCCTTAGGATATTCAATAAAATGGCATCTCTTAGACCTATTGTCTACCTTCCTAGATTCCATTGTCTTAATGTACGCCGTATAGCCCCACACTGTTATGTTCTTAAGGCTTGGATTCCTTCATTTGAACAATTCACAAGGAATTTAAGGAATGCTCGAGGAAGGGACATGGTTTGGCATGTAACCCTACATGGCTAGAGGCATATCAATATAACTCATCATGGATTGAATCATATCCATAAGTGTTCAATTTCTTTTTTCAAAAATGGCATTTAGTTGTGGTGTCCAAGAGGAGTCTATTATGACAATATTCTAGTCTTTCAAGTAGTCTATTTATGCACTTAAGTACTCACCTCTACGATTTGATACGAGGATCTTGATATTTTTCCCAGTTTGCAATTTCACCTCGGTTTTAAATTCTCTGCAGTTTTCAAAGACTTCAGATTTGTTTTTTTTTTCATAAGATACACTCCTTGACTTATTGTCAGTAAAGGCGATGAAGTAGCTATAGCCACCTCTTGCAAAAGTGCTCATAGGACCGCATACAGTGGCACAGTAAAAAATTTAAATTAGGAAGCCCCCCTAGGCTATATGATAGAAATTAAACAAAATATATTTAATTAATGAGCAAAAATTAAAGATAGTTTTTGTTGTGGTATTAGTATGGGAAAATTTAATCAAACAAGAGTGGTGGAAAACCACACAACCTACCACATTCTTAAATGCAAATACAGAGGTGGGTAGAACAAAAAAAAAAAAAAAATTATCTGATGAAAGTAAATTTTGTATGGATGTTTGAACAAATACATACATATTTATAAAAAATTTGGGTGAATTTTGATCTAAATATATTTTTTAATTGTTTTAGCTATTGAATTTAATTTTGGGTTGTAAGATCGTTTTTTTTACCATTAGATTTGCTCATATTCTATCTCAACTGTTGAATTTAATGTATTTGTAAATTTGAATTTTTTTTTTTTTTTTTAAGTTGAATATGGATTGCTGGTTACCATGTGGGCAATCTGACAAAAAAATAGTATTTAGCCCTTCCACAATGGCTGACGTTAGCCCCAAAAATAAGCTTTCACTCAAAACCTTTTTTTAGCTCAATGATTGAAGATTTGGACGAGTTTAAAACTTAATTTTGAGTTTTAATCCACAATTGGAGTTGGTCTTAGGAGTTGGATTATTTGTGATGCACACCAATCCCTAAATTTAAGGAATTCCAAGAATATAGGAAACTGATTGGTTCTTTACTGGATTATGTTTCTGTGTCTTATGGAATAAGCATGGTCAATCTCAACAAAGTTGTCAGACTTCGCCAACTGCTCTGGAACAGAATGATGGTCGCACAGCTGATCCGCCTGTGGAACTTTGTGGAAGTTGTTGAGTCCATGATGGGACTTCTGAGGTGTTCATATTCCGATCTACAGTACTCCAGCCTTGAAAAATCATGGTTCCACAATAAAGATAAATACAAAGGAGCTGTGGCAATATCGTTAATACGTTGAAGCTTGGGTGCAGTGATAACATCATATTTGAACTGAAGTTTGGTGGCACCGACAATTGTTTCCTCATAGAACCGATAACTATGTGAAAAATCATTTGTTGATGCCACCAAACATTCACTTAAATACGATGCTGTCTCCGCACCTTGTCTTTATGATTAAAGAAAATTCATTAAGTGTTCTTGCATTTAAAAAGAAAGTTTGTGAGGTCCATTTTACATTGGTTTTATTTAAAATTTAATTTAAGAATAAACAGCATGATTGGAGATAAATTTTACAGAAAATATGACTTTAGCCCCTGAATAAATTTTACATAAAACACGACATAGTATTTTTATCTGAATAAAATCTAGTGACTAGGCTCCACATAATCAAATTCATTAATTGGGTTTGACTTCACACATTTTGCATTTTTTGGATGACTAAAATACCCCTAATTACGATTTTAACGGTAATTGTGCAGATTTGGAGGGAAAGGTTAATGATTCTAAAAAATGCATTAATGTTTAGATTTATTGCATAGTATAACAAATTAGAGATTGATGCTTCTATCAAAAATAAAAAGGCTTTTTAGCCAAAATGGTCCCTGAGATTTGTATAACTCATCACTTTGGTTCCTGAGATTTGAAATCAATAGAAGTAGTCTTTGAGTTTGTCCACCATCAATCAATGTGGTATTTCCATGAAAAATCTTCATTAAATAAGGCTAGTATGATAAAAATACCCTCAATTTTTGTCAAATCATTTGGTCCATTGTTCATTAAATTGTGGGTATTTTTGTTATTTTGCTCCTTATTTAACATAATTTTTCATGGAATGACCAAAATGATTGATGGTGGACAAACTTAGGAACTACTTCTATTGATTTCAAATTTCAGGGACCAAAGTGATGAGTTATGCAATTCTCAGGGACCATTTTGGCTAAAAAGCCAAATAAAAATAAAAGAAACATTAATGCTATACTTTTCTTAAGACTTGTAATTGTTTATCACTTACAAAATGAAAATCTGAAAGGGCACTACAAATTGGTGGTCTTGGGTTCGAAATTCGCTGCTGGTGTGGTAGCTAGACTTGTGGCCAGGAGGAGGCTAAAATGTCTCTGTGAGTCTTCTTGGTCCCCAGAAGAGGTAGATAACCATGACTTGCCACCAATTGTCCCCCTAAAAAGAAAAAAAACATATAGGTAAATTATTTAAACATATGTATCAATGATAAAATTTTCTCAATTTATGTAAATTATATGCAAAATATTTAAAGGAATGCTATTTGATTCAAAATTAATTTACTTATATTTTAAATAACAATATGGGTAAATATGTGCACATATGTATTAGTAATAAAATGTGTCCACATATGGAATCATCCACAAAAATCCACAAAATAAGGGAATGTAGTTTGATTAAAAATAATGTATCCACTACTTTTTGTTTGTGAATTTTAATTTACCTATTGTTTTTTTTAATTTCTTTTTACCAAAATAATGTATCTACAATATAATTTTTACAAATATAATGTATCTACTGCTTTTGTTTATGAATTTTATTTTACCTATTGTTTTTTTTTTTTTTTTTTTTTTTACCAAAGTAATGTATCTACAATATAATTTTTACAAGAATAATTTACCTATTGTTTGATTCAAAATAATGTATATACAATAATTTACCTCTCAATTAATATGAATATAATTAATGGAAGTTAGAGAAATGTTAGACGATTCAAAATATATTATATAATTTTTTTAATAATTGGAATAAATTAATTTACCTCCCAATTAATGCGGATATAATTAATATGCAAACTATATCACAAAAAAAAGGTAAATTTGTGGTATGATATGAATACAATTAATGCAATACAATATAAACTTTTTCTGCTACTTTTAATTTGGCATAAATTTAGAGATTTGGAAAATGGACAAGAAAGTATGAGTGACATGGGTGTCAATAAATTGTATTGCTAGGCCAATAATACTCTTATGTGGCTGCAAATTTTAAACTTGAATTTTTATTGGAGGTTTAAAGATAAATGGATTTTTATCTAGAAATCATGAGTTGTATGGGCCAAAATTTAAAGCACCCTAAATTAAGTGTAAGTGGGATTTGTTCACACTTCAACTCAAATGCATGCCAAGTCGATCACATACTTGATGGTTCCACCGTACACCCCCCCTAATTAACCGGGCGGCTGCGAACGTCGACGTCCGCCACTCTTCCCTACACACTATCAAAAATGGTGAGCCCCCTACCCTTAAATTTCCTATTGGTCCTTGAAACAAGTGGAACTACGTCACTACCCACTTCGCAGGGTAGTTTTCCCGCGTCCGCAAACTTGCCACTATAAAAACCCGGACGCCAACAACTGGAAAGAGAGACTTGGAGTTGAACGCACAACACAACAGAGTGACCATAAAGTGGAAGTCTTGTAGTCCACAAGTAAGTTTGTCTCTAATTTCATAGTGTTTCGGAGTCTTTGGGTTTTTTAAACGTCGGAGCTTTAGTTAAAAAAAATAAAAAAATAAAGACCTAACGGTTAGAAAGTCTGGAGTTCTAAATACTGGGGGACTATAGAACTCTCGTAGTTTTCATGCTCATTTCATCCTTAATTTAAGTACTGTTCTGTGTATTTTCTTATCTGAGTTTCGAGCTTCTTATATCTGTTCAGCGATTATTCGTGAAATTACTATGGTAGGCAGCCATACTTCCCTACTCAAATCTAAACGTTGTTTAGGTAACATTCATACAGTTTCATCACCTACACAGATAATACAGTCGGTAGGAAAGTCAAAAATCACATTTCATCACCTGCTGTTATTTGATTCTATTTCGGTTAGGAAATTAGGTTTTGAGAAAACAATTGTTGTATACTTGAGGTGTAACTTAGTTTTGATTTTTTTTTCTTCTGTTTCTCTCATGTTTTCTTTCAGGTTTTGTTGTCTTTGTGACTCCTTTTGTGGTTGGAACAATGTTGATTTCTGTAAATTCATCGTGCCAGGTCTGTAAAACTGGAATTCTGCATGTTGATTTACTACCTGCAACCAATGATGCCCATGGAGGAGTTATTGTAGACATGAAGGATACTATGGACCCTCGGGACTTCCTTACGTTGCTTAGGGCTTCAATCTCACAATGGAGGGAAGAGGTACTGCTGTCTATGCTTTTTGTTGGATATTATCTTGTTCATTAGACAATCTTGGTTTAATAGTTTGATGACCTATTCTATTTGACTATATGGTGTGTTTTCTAATTCTGTAAACCAAGGTTGTTTGAGTAACTAATTGTTGTTATTGCTCTTTAGTTTCACATTTATGCAGATTCAGCACCTTTTAATCTAGTATAAATTTCAGTGATACATGCCATTGTGGATTGGATTGAGTTTCTTAGGTGTTGGAGATCGTAATTTAGGGATTTCAGTTTGACTTGGTTTTGGATTGGCTTTTCTATATGCTTTCTCAGATGAAACTCTTTTGGAGACAGACTTAAATTATGAGATATCAATACTATTCTTTTTTTCTTCTTCTTGTTCTTCTCCACATCTCTTCCTTTCCTCATGTTTTCCAACTGGTCAGATTCGCTGCTGTTGCAATCTCTTAGATGCTTCCAACTCTTCAAATCCTAATCTTTGATCTGCTGTTGTAGCTACAATCTGTGTGTGTGTACCATTCAATATGTCAGAGAATATGGTGTACTTTGATCCAGCTTAATAAGATAACAATTATGGTTTGTGCATAAATTGATAAACCAATCGTCACGAATATAATGCATTCAGTTCTATTCTTGTCGCCTTTGGTGTAAGAGACTTTAAAATGGTATTCTCAACATTTGAATTTTGGATAAACTGCTCGTTCTCAAAATTTGACAATTTGACATTGGTTTGCTAACATCTTTAAAAAATTCCTTTTGATGTTGGTTAGGAAGTTGAGTACATTGTAGGAGGTAAAGTCCTTTTCGTGCAATGTATGATGTTGATCGAATAATTCAGTATACCAGCTGTTTGATAGACATTACTGAATTTGTCAACAGTTTTTTTTTCTCTCTTGATGGATATTCTAATCCTTTCTTTCTTCCTTGCAATACTTTTTCATATCCACTATGCAGGGAAAGAAGGGTGTGTGGATAAAATTGCCTATTGAACTTGTAAATCTTGTCGAAACTGCAGTTAAGGTAATTGCTCTGCATTACAATATCTTCTATTCAGCCTAATTGTCTCCGTGCAAATTTGTGTGATTTCAATGCAGAAGGCTGGTTGTGAGCTGCAATCTGCATTAGAAAGGGAACATGACCATCTGAGGAACTAGCAGACTTTCTTGACAACAATATGTTGCTTTGACTATGTCCAGTATGCCACGGATCATATATGATGTGGTTTATAAATCTACGAAAGTGCTGTGGTTGTTTGATTCTCATATACTTTGCATAGGATTTTCTATGTTGCAATTGTTTATCACAGAAAAGCAAGATTTGTGTCTCGTAGAAAAATAAAATGAAGCTATGCGCCTACTTAGAGATTGGAACGATATGTGAACTGAAACTCTATACAGTACATAACTTTGAGAAATGTGTATATATAAAGCAAAAGGGGAACAAAGAACCTGATACTCTACGTAGTTTCTGGCACGGTAGGTTTTAACTTGAAGAAACTAAATTTCGGCATTGATTTCTTTTTATATTCTTTATTAAAAAATAATAATAACAATTAGTGAATTAAGGTACATCCACATGATTTGATGACATTATGCCATATTCTGTCCATTAATCTGAATAAATGTGTTGACTTGGCTTCAATTTATTATGCTGAGGGCAGGAAGGTTTTCGGTACCATCATGCTGAGCCGCACTACCTCATGCTTGTTTATTGGATTCCTGAAATTAATAATACTCTACCTGCAAATGCATCACACCGAGTAGGCGTCGGTGCTATTGTTTTGAATGATAAAAAAGAGGTACTCCCTCTTATCTACTATTTATTAGCCGTTGGGATAAAATCAAATAGCTGTTGGTCTCTTTATGATTGAGCAATGGTTCAAATTGGATAATTAATAAATTGTCTCACAATTCCATGGGCCTTCAAGTTCTTTCACTCCGAATTTGGTTTACTTCATCGCCCTTGTTCTTCTGTGTTTTGATACAGTAGGCTTATCATGCCTTCAGTTTTAACAACCTTGTCGTCATTTGTTGTTGGTTTTGAAATAAGTTTTCTTCTGCATAGATGCTTGTAGTCCAGGAAAAGAGTGGCAGGTTCCAAGGAACAGGGGTGTGGAAAATCCCGACTGGAGTCGTTGATGAGGTATGTACCCTATGGTCGTGAGTACTTTTAGTTGTTCAATACTGTGATGGTCTTGAGTATATTGGACATTAATGGAGCCCTTCAATTGCAGGGTGAGGATATATTTGCGGCAGCTGTAAGAGAAGTTAAAGAAGAAACAGGAGTAAGTTTCAATGTATACTGTTCATGTATTGCATTTATGTTACCAATATTTATGGTGTAATGAAGATCACTAGTTTTAACTTCTTCAGATCGACGCAGAATTTCTGGAGATATTAGCATTCAGGTACAAGTTCTCTCACGCTTGAGTCATGTACGTTTTAATGGAAATTTATCATATGAAACTTGACTGGAGAGGGTAAAACCAAGTCATACATATCAGAAAAGAGTCGCAAAACGTGATTAGAAGCTGAAAACTGAACCAGATTCTCCTAGTAACCTTACCTGTGAACCAATACCACTGGCTATCAAGGATGTGACTGAAAGGGGCTCCCTTTAAATGTTGACGTTAACAGTCTCAATCACATAATTAACGGGTTCATACCACCCTCATGCAGTGTTCTGTTGTCATTTGTGTAGTTCTATTTGCTTCTTGTCTAATACTTTTTGTCCTATAGTAAATGACTTATAATTTTGCAATGAGCAAGAGTGGTACAACCAAATGTTCTCTTGCTGCTTAATTAATCTGGAAATTGATCGTACCACCCTTTCTATATTCTGCTTTCTAGAAATGCTAAACTATAGCCATCGATCATTAGATTTTTGGCTTTAAATTGAAAAAAATGGAAATAGTTCAAATGCACGCTTTAGATTAAGCAAGTGATTATTTGACTAATCAGGTCTGGCTCCAACTCTATCTGTGACTCTGCTCATTCAATTACATAACTCAAGCCAGGCTCCTGATGAACGAAAATCCTATGAGAGTACCTCTACCGTGACTCTGGAATTTGGTTGCAAAGTGTTTTTTATACAGTTATTTGGCTTCATCAGAGGCTTTTCTTCTAATAAATGCCAAATTTGTTGAACTCCAAATATCATGATACATTCGTCGTTTTTGTTACATTTAGGCAAGCACACAAGGCATTCTTTGAGAAGTCGGAACTATTCTTTGTGTGCATTCTGCGTCCTCTATCCTTTGACATCCAAAAGCAAGAACTGGAGATTGAGGCAGCCAAGGTAGCATTTGGATAATAATGTGAACTTAAGCAATTGTTACTTTTCATACGCATACTGAAATTCAGATGATTTCATATATTCTAGAGGGGATTGAGTCATGCATTCACCACAAATTTGGGACATTGTTTTGTTTCATGCAGTGGATTCCACTCGAGGACTTTAAAGCTCAACCAGTCACCCAGAAACATGAGCTCTTCAAGTACATTCTTGAATTTTGCTTGGAAAAATTAGACACAGAATATGCTGGATTTTCTCCACTGCCTATAACATCAGTTTTTGACCATAAGTTGAGTTATTTGTATTTAAATAGGCAGGATTTGCTGTGCCTAAGTTGTTCTGATCACTCATAGATATGTCACTAAAACAATCCGTTCTGTCTTTGTTTTATTTACGGATTCCGAGGCAAGACTACGCACCCGGGGAAACATCCCGTTTACCAAACAAGACGTCGAGAGTTTCAAAATCACTAGTGCTCGATCTAGTGGTATTTTTATAGGGACTCTATATTTTTTCTGTAACCTCTATATCGTTATATATTTTCAGTTTATATTCTCCGTGTTGCTCTAGTTTTGTTTTATGCTTGTCATGTTTCTAGTCACAACACCCGTAGGCCTTGCTTGGTCTCAAGGTTTCGATAGGATTCGATGGGAATGGATAACTATATCCCAGGTGGAAGGGGCTTGGAATTGATAAGTGTGTTTATGTCCGTTCAATCCAATTCAACAAACCAAACGAAAGCATAGATGATAAATTTTATGGTGTTGAGATCCTGTTCTATGGATATTGTGTCTAGAAACATAAAAATAAAAATGATATCGACATCATATACATATTTTGCCATTTTTCACCAGACGTTTTTCAGTTTTATTTTTGCACTGCACATTCTATATTTATTTATTAACAATATACTTAGGTGGGAAAAATATCAACATTCTTGCTCATTCATACTATATCATGTGCACAGTAATACTATGTAACGTTGTCATAATCGCACGTAAAAGTTGCTTCTTTACAACTAAGCATGTACAGTTGATTGCTAGAGAGAACCGTCAGTTGTCGACCTTGACTTTGGCCTTCGGGTCGGTGACAATCCCTCTTGGCTTTCCTTTTTATCTCTCCTTATTATCCTATCAAACAACCATCTATGTTGTGGTGGCTCTCTCTTTGGCGAGAAGAATTTTTGTGATTGTGATCACTTGCTTTCCCAAAGGTTATCTTTTTTAAAATACAAATAAAAAAACAAAATTACTATTATTAGGGGAAGAGCGAGAGTTCAAAACTATTACAATAATTTAGGGGATGAGGGAGTTTCGAATCTGGAATGCATGGGCAGAAATCTAACACGCTATCCATTAGGATATTAAATCATATGCAAGTAGAACTTTCTTGGTGCTTATGAATTGCAACTCAAACTCAATACTTGTGAGCAAATGAGGAGGTGATTTTTGTGTTTCATGTGATTTGTGTGCATGGAAAAACACTAAGAGGATTGACGAGAAAGTTCAACATTTGTACTCAAAATTATTTCTTTGTCAACAATTACAAGATAATTAGAGGGTGGTGCATTTTTTTTCCTCGGGGTGCCTTTACAGTACAACTTACAAAGTTTAGTACTCATGAGTGTTATCTTTCATGTTGGTTTGGTGTGCGGGTCTTCCGTAGATGAGGAATTGCATAATAGTTCTTATTAGTTTGTAATTAAGAAGTTGTATGTTTCTTTTGATGTTTTTATTCTTCTTAATAAATTGTACATTTAATTCGAAAAACACTACTACAATATTAGCTTTAAGTGTTGGATGATGGTGGCGGTTAATAAGCCGTTATGTTGGATAAAAGATATTCGACACATCATTTAATTAGTGCCGAATAAAAGTGAATTTATGTCGGATATAACCGACAGTAATTCCTGGCGGATATTTAGTGTCGGATTAAACCGCCATAAAATTATTATAACCGCCAGTATTTGTGAATTCTTTTTTTAAAATATTTTTTATAGATTATGGCGGTTTTGAAGTTAATGGTGGCGGTTATAACCGACAGAAATTGATTATTTTATTATTTTAGTATTCTGGCGGTTATAACCGATAGAAATTGACTATTTTATTGTTTTTACGCCAAAAGTTTTTTTTGTTTGTTGTTCATTCAGATTTCTTTCTCTTCTTCATCTTCAATCCTCAATCTTCATCATCAATCTTCTATCCTCAATCTTCAATCTTCAATCTTCAATCTTCAATCTTCAATCTTCAATCCTTTTCTTCTCTTCAACTTCAATCGTTTTGTTCTCTTCATCTCACAGTAAGTTTTTCATTTCTTTTGCTTCCATACGTTTTATCTTCTATTTCTTTCTTCATCAAGCACTTCATATTTTTCTTCTCTTCATCTAACCCTAAGTTTTTCATTTCTTTTGCTTCCATACTTTTCATCTTTTATTTCTTTCTTCATCTAGCACTTCGTGGCTTATTTTTATTTTCTGATTTGATTTTGCAGGGGCTTTATTTAGTTGGCTGACCACATAAAGAGTAGATCGACGACAAAATTCTTCAATAGTTCAGGTTTTATTACTGAACTTCTTGATGTTTAAATTGTTTGTTTAACACAAAAAATTATTTATTTGGAGATTTTAATTTAATTAGTAAGATAAATTAGGAATATTTGTGTTCCATTAGTTTATTTTATTTACTTAAATTGTTATGAAGAAATTGAGATAAATATTATTTGTAAATATTTATGTTAAAATGACAATATTTAATATACCATAAATTGGTAATATTTAGTAAAATAGATATATATTATGTTAATTAATTAAATATTTCACTCTAATTGCTATGAGGATATACAAAACTTAAATTTAATAAATAATCAAGAGTGTAGATAAACATATTTTTGTTAACCTTTTATTGTTTTTTTTTAAATTTGTTTTACTGTGATAGGTGTTGGAAATTAAATTGCAATTATGATAGTTCGAGGTTGAAAGATAAGGATTGAAATTTCTAATAGTTATGCCTACATGATAGGGATTGAAAGATTGTCGGTATCTTAGTTTCAACGTAATATTTGCTCTCATACAATGGTAAAACATGGAAAAGAGTTGGTTGACAATATCGCGAAATTTGGAAGCGTATACAGATGGAATTAATTTTTTTTTTTAATCAAGCAGTTGTGAATGGTGCTGGCCCTGATAAGTTTAGATGTCCTTGCAAAAGATGTTGTAATCGATATACTTTGTTAGAAAAACTATTGTCGAACATCTTGTGTTGTATGATATGGATAAAGATTACAAAAATGCTTCGTGGCAATATCATGGGGAACCTTTCATTGGAGAGCAAAATATAGGGATTGGAGAAGAAGGTGTTGGGCCGGCTCCTGAAGCAGGAGATCGGTTGATTGGTATTCATGATGTTCTTAATGATGTATTTGTCTAACCATTAACGGAAGAAGGTGTTGGGCCGTCTATTGAATCCCTTTCTAGGGAAGGGTGTTTGGAAGAGATCGAGACTTTTTTTAAGTTGCTTGAAGAGGCAGATCAAGATTTGTGGCCAGGTTGTAAGGAATTGGTTTACAATGTAGTGGACTGGTTTACATGATGTCAATGTCTTGAAGTGCACCAAGGCAGTGGACTGGTTTACAATGTCTTGAAGAACTTTGTACTTTGAGATTTACTTTTGGAAAACCAAAGAAAGATGCTTCAGTTAGGTAACGCAGAAAATGAACTGAGAGCAGTACAAGTAGTAAGAGTCAGTGGAAGAAGAAATCTATTTTTTATGAACTACCTTATTAGAGGCATTTGTTGATTAGACATAATCTTGATGTTACGCATATTGAAAAAAAATATATGTGACAATGTAGTGGGAACATTGTTAGATATAGATAAAAAGTCTAAGGATGGATTGGCTGCACATGTAGATCTTTAAATCCTGAAAATAAGACATGGACAACATCCACGTAGGGAAGGAAATAGAACATTTTGACGTCCAGCATTGTTCACGTTGAAAAGAGAAGAAAAAAACTGCATTTTATCAAGTGTTGTCCATTATTTGGGTTGCCGATGGATATTCATCAAATTTGTCGTGATGTGTGCAGGTGAATGAACGAAAAATCATGGATTAGTTACTCCCGATTGCAATACGTACGATTTTGCCTAAATCTGTTACTATGATATTATTAGAGTTGAGTGCAATTTTCAAACAATTGTGTAGCAAGGAGTTTGAGGAAGGTTTCAAGCAATTGAATTCAAGAATTGCCTTGACATTATGTCAATTGGAGAAGATATTCCCGCCTGCATTTTTTGATGTAATGATGCATCTCCCAGTTCACTTGGCTTCAATTAGATGTATGTATCCAATTGAACGGTAATTAACAAATCTTTATAAAATTTGTTAATTTATAATGATAATTTTTATTAGTAATTATAATAATTTGTGTTTTGTATTATTATAGGTATTTGCAAACATTGAAGCGCTATGTTCATAATAAGGGTCATCTTGAAGGTTCTATTGCTGAAGCATATTTGGTGGATGAGTGCTTGTCCTTTTGTTCCATGTATCTTAGAGATGTCGAGTCTCATCACACTCGTAGAGGTCAAAATGAAGATGATATTGGATGTGGAATATTTGGTGGGTTATCAATTTTTTACTCTAAAGGATGTTATGGGTTTAGCAGAAAATGTGGAGCTCGAGTTAAATGTTCTTGATAAGTGCCACATATACATTCTAAATAATTGTGATGAAGTCAACCTACTTAGAAGGTAAGAACATCTAGTCATACGTCTTAATGTTTTATCAATTTTCTTTACTTTGAAAATTTAGTTAAGCATATTTGTATTAAGTATACAAGTTAGCAATACAGTTAGTAAGTTGGTTAGAGTAGTTAGGCTCTCCCTTATAAAAACAGTTGTGTAACCTTCATTCTATCAATCAATATAAAAGCATATTTCTCTCTCTAAATCTATCTCTCTGTAAAACTATCTGTGTTGATCTTTCTTCTCTTCAGCTTTCTTCTTGATTTTCTTTCAATTTCCAAACATTACAATGTAGTTAATATGGTATCAGAGCCACCAGGCTCACGCCATTGATTCTGGTGGTTCCATTTCTCATTAATTTCCCTCTGTTTCTAGCTTATTTTCTTTCCAAATTTCTGGGTAGATTTTGCTTTTGATTGTTTTTTTTTTTCCCAGTTCTTGCTGGGTTTGCGAACTCAGTCCTGAGTTTCTTGAACTGGGTTTGGATGAGAGTTGGGTTTGCGGATCTGGGTCGAGATTTTTTGAAGAACGGTGTACCAGTCAGGTGGGTTTTGGCGTTTGGCGGCAAGTAGGTTGTCGATGACGCTGCCGCTTTTGCCACTATCGGCATCCTTTGCAGCTCCAAATGTTCTGATAGAAGTTGAGGATGCATCCGCGGCTCCAGGACCAAACGCAACTTGCATGGAGGAGTCTGGGCCCGACGAGTTTCTTGACCGTCATCGTCGTCGGCGTCGGCGTCGGGAGTGGGAACAGTTGGTTCACGGTTCTTGCGAGGTTGGGCTTTGGGAATGAACCTACGCTTTCTGCGACGGGTAGAGGGATTGTCGTTATCCATGGCTTTCTCGACGGAGAAGAAGAACGGAAAAAATGAAAATTGGGAAAAAAAAAAATTTGTAGACAGCTGGTGTCGAACCGAGGTCGCTTGCTAGGAGGAGGCCAGATTCTCGACTTCTTGACGTCGTTGGGCTGTGAGAGAACCTCCGCAGTCATGGTTCGAGATTGTAGAATCAAGCTCAAAGAATCAGAGGATGGTGACATGTGACATCTGCGAGGTGTGGCAACATACATGCTGCAATGTTTGTATACTCAGCTTATACATGTTTTTTGGCCATCGATTTGAGAACTTCTCTGGTCTCATTGGCCAAAGTTGAAAGATCTCGCTCCACCGTCGGTCTTTTGATTTCTTGGTGCTTGAAAACAAGATGTGACTGAGAATAAAGTTTGCTTTCTTTGCACTATTGATTATCTGCTTCTTCATTCATCTTGGTGGTGCAACTTTCTGAATTCTATTTTCTGGGATTTTGATCTGTGCTCTGTTCTCTGGTGTGGAAGAATGTTTAGACCTATGTGCAGCCCAAGTGTTTGACGAAATGCCAAGCTCAGAATTTTCGAGAAGGTTAAGTTTTTCAACCACTTCTGCTTAATTTCTATGTTTGTGATATTTGGATTCAAGAATATTGGTTATTGATGGATTGTGCAATTTGTATGGTGGTGTCCAATTCTTTCTCTGCTTCACTGATGGTCTGTAAGGTTATTGGGTTTGATCTTTCTGCAACTCTTGATATATTTGGAAAAATGCGTGTGAATTCTTGCATTCTGGTATGTACAATTTTGTGGTTATTCCGATTGTGGTTTGTGTCAAAATTCAGAACTGTAATGTCTAAGAAGATTGTTCAGCAGCTAACTGAGGAGTGGTGCAGTATTTTCCTTATTACAGCCTATAATGTCGAGTCTAACCAACTCAATTGTTAGCATGAATCTACAGTAAGTCCGGTTATACGATGAAGTTTGATGAAGTTGTAAACGGTAAATCCCACGAAGGGTAATTCCGTGATGTAAGTAGGTAAATCCCACGAAGGGTAATCCTACATAGATGTTGATTTTCTGTTGTTGAAATTGTGAAAGCCGATGCCACTGTTAAGAGTAGTTGTATTTTGGTAAAATCCACAAAGGGCGATCCCGTGGTGCTATAGTTAAGGTCGATGCCACACTATAGTTTGTTATTTTTCTGTTTAAAGGCCAAAGCCAATGTTAAATGAAGTTGTTGACGGTAAATCCCACGAAGGGTAATCCCGCAAGAAGTTGTTATAACCAGCCTGAGGGTGTGTTACAATTTTATAAGAGGTTGTTCTGTTCATCCACGAGTTTGTTGGCACTGTCATAAACAAGAGGTTTTGGTGGTTGGGTTTGGAAAGCGTGTACTAAGAATTGATACTACTAAAGTTGTGAAGGGTGAACCCCCTTCTGCTGTTGAGCCTCTCAAATGTCCTGTTGAAAAGCTGATTGATGGAGTCCAGTTTGTCGGTAAACATGATGGAGAAGTGATTTTTCGATAAGGAATTTGGTGTGTCAAACGAGTTGCTCATGAGACTTTGGTGTGGGATTGCAAGATTGCAGATGGTTCAACATTGTGTTCAGTGATTGTAGATGTTTTTCCAATCTCAAACTGGGTTTCCCCAGTTGAGATTGAGGGGGAGTATTAAGTATACAAGTTAGCAATACAGTTAGTAAGTTGGTTAGAGTAGTTAGGCTCTCCCTTATAAAAACAGTTGTGTAACCTTCATTCTATCAATCAATATAAAAGCATATTTCTCTCTCTAAATCTATCTCTCTGTAAAACTATCTGTGTTGATCTTTCTTCTCTTCAGCTTTCTTCTTGATTTTCTTTCAATTTCCAAACATTACAATGTAGTTAATAATTTGGACCTGATTGGCTAGGCAACATGAGGAATTCTTGAAAAATCAACATCGTCGAGCAAGGTTGACTGTGCGACAAATCAAGGAGCTAAGAAAGAAGGAATTTCCAGAATGGTTCAAGCAACATGTGAGTTAAATTTTATATTTTTTACTTATTACAGATTAATTCAAGATGTTATGCTAATGATATCTTAATATCTGAAGACTTGCATTGGCTAGCCAATTATCCTAGTAGGGTTGTGACGAAATATAGAAGTCACATTATTCATGGGTTCAGATTTCGTACAAAATCTGTGGACAATAAGCATAAGAATCAAAATTGTGGTGTCTTTGTACCTGCAAATGTCCCTGGTGCAATTGGGCAAGTGAATTGGTATGGCAGAGTCATAGACATGTTTGAGGTTAGATATTATGGCCCTACCGAAGCAGGAGACAGGGGTCGAGCTGTGATGTTGTTTAAGTGCGAATGGGTTAATAGTGAAAGTCCAAGAGGTATGAAGACCGATCAATATGGATTTACTTTAGTAAACTTCAATCGATTGGGATTTAAAGAGGATCCTTTCATATTAGCTTCACAAGCATTACAAGCATTTTATGTGGAGGACACAATTGAAAAAGATTGGCATGTTGTTGTTCGAATGCAACCGAGAGATTTGTTTGACGTATTGGAGGATAATGATGCACTTGATGATTGTGTCATACCTGATTTGGATGATCATGCACTTGACAATGAAAATTTGCATACAAGGGTTGGCATGGAAGAGACTCTTTTTCACGAAGTATTATCGTTGCTTACCCAGTTCCTTGATTTTGTCAATGTCGACGGTGACCTAACAGAAGATGAAATGGAATAGTTTTATTATTTACTTTATGCTTTTTAAGTATTAATTAGACTATATTTCAATTTGTGTGGTGACACTTATTTAAAATATTTTAGTTTGTGTGGTAAAATTTAAAATGTTATTTAAAAACACATGGTTTATTTATTTATTTTTTCACTCATGGCCTGTCGAATATAACCGACACGAACATAACAAAATTTTGGGCGGGGTAATTCTTGCAACTTTGATTCAAAAAAATTAAAGGCGCATAAAAACCGATGGAGGAAAATTTTGTGGCGGTTTTTGGATATTTTTGTCGGTTACAACTGACACAAACCTGACATGCATATTAAATAGGCGGGCGCTTTTCAGTCAGGTTGTCGGATATAACTGACACTATTTAATTTATTGTCGGGCATAACTGACACTATTCTGACATCATATAAATGCACTGTTCTGACATACATAAATGCACTATACTGACAAAAATATAAAAGCTCTATCGGATTTTAATTTCCCGGATATAACCGACAACATTTATTACCCTAAACTACTTCCCATTTTTAGTTCAACTGTTCCTCTTCTCTTTCCTAATGGAGGAATAAAGTGAACATAGGACCCGCGAAGCTACTATTCCGAAGTGGAAAGGGAGACAACTTTGTCTATTTGATTCGACATGGAAATGTGTTAGTGAAAATGCCGCTAAATTTTCGAAATTGATAGCCTCGAAGGTTAAGGATCCAAGACAGATTCCATTGAAGAGGGATTGATGCTTGGTTCCTGAAAATGATAAGGAAGTTTTGTGGGAAAGAATTAAAGTATATATTTTCGTTTTGTACTTCTATATTTCAAGACAATATTTCGGATATGTACTAACATGTTTGCTTTTAGGGATATAGGGGAATATCATTTTTCTTGATGAAGACTGTGACAGAATGCCATTGATTCGTAACATGACTCTCCATATGTTGCGGATCATGCATACAAGGAATACCGTAATTATTTAAAAGCGGATTATTACACCAAAAGACAAGCGCATGAGCGCTTAGAACCTCCCCCTAGTGTGGATGGTGGTGAGTGGGCCGAGATGTTAGCGTATTGGGATAATCCTAAAATAAAGGGAAAAAAATTAATGATTTGATATTTGGTATTGAAATATGTTTGGCTTATAAGGTTTTTTTTAACTTTTTAGGATGTGGCAAAGAAAAACAAGTATAATCGGGAGTTAAAAACGATGAACCATACAACTGGTTCAAAAACGTTTGCTTGGGTTCGCGAGGAACTTGTATGTGTTGTTAATTTGTAGTATATGTAGTGTTTTTTATTTTTGTATTTATAATCTGGGGTTAATATGTATTTGTTGTTTTCTTTTAACATATTTAAAGAAGAACAAGCATGGGAAGGAGCCGGATCCCATCTTTTTTTGTTCGAGCTACCCATACCCGGAAAGATGACTCTTGGATTGATGAATCGTCACAACAGAGAGGGGTAAATGATTTATAACTCTATTCAGATTATGACTATTTGTATTTAATCCTTATTTATCTTTCTATTTCGATTGATGAATCTATGTTCTAACACATTATTTAAACAACAATATTGGATTTGTTTAAACACAAAATTTGTGTTTTTATGAACCTTGTTTATCTTTCTGTTTGGATTGATGAATCTGTTTTTATGAATCTTATTTATTTTTCTATATTTCAACTCTTAATAATCTTTTTATTATTTTGTTTAAATATTATATTGCAAGACATCTATGGAGAGTCAAATTCAGTCAATTGTGGAGTCTGGAGAAGAGGACACCTTTAAGGTTAGAACACAAATTTATGTTGAGTAGATGGGTTATGAGACTAGAAATACGGTTCGAGGTTCAAGTGCTAGGTGTTCCAGGAAATGATCCAGGGGTACATTGGCCAAGGTGGTAGTTGAGAACAACGAATTGAGGAGAAGGGAGGAAGAAGCCTTTAGAAAGTTGGCGGTGGTAACAGTTGAGCTTGAGAAATCGAAGACTTCGTAGCAGCAATAGGCGATGAACCATCAAATGATGATGCAACAACAACAAATATTGATGTTGCTTATTCCACAACATCTGTAGCAGCCACCACTCAACCCACAAACATCATAGCATTCGGCCCCCAGTCAGCCATTTGTGCCTGCATATCCCATGCATCATATGCCTTTTCAGCCGCAGTATCCAATGCTAGTATATCAACCTCAGATGGCTTTTCCCGGTGACTCACATATTTCTGCAAGTGTTTTCAATGGTGGATTATCCCCGGGTTTGTTTTCCAGATTATTGTCCGGTAGTTTTGATGGGGATGTGATGAGGTATTTGGGAGCACATGGAGGATTGGCAGAAGGCTTTGGATCACGGGGAGGATCGGCAGAAGGCTCTGGAGCACAAGGAGGCTTGGCATAAGGCTCAGGTTCTATTGAGTAGTTTGTTGGTTTTCCTTACGGCTATGTCTGACACTTTATCTACTTCAGCCAAATGTTTTTTGTCTAGTTATGTATTATGGCGGATTCAGATGACCGTATTGTAGGTTAATTTATATTTAACGTCTACTTTATGTGTTATGGCGGATTCAAAAGACATTATTGTAGGTTAATTTATATTTGAATGCATATTATGTTGGTTACGAACTTTGTTTATTTTATTCACTCATTACATTTTTTTTATTCATTCTGTAAAATAATAAATAAAAAAAACAGAATGTTTTGTACTTTTTTTAATTATTAATATTTTTTTGTCAATTGTGGCCGACGGACAATAGTAGATTTTATTTTTTTTTAAATTTTTCTGTCGATTAGTACCGACTGGAAGATGATGTTATTCGACGGTATTTTCAATTTCCTAGTGGTCAGGAACGACATTAATTGATAATATCCGACAATAGTTTAGTATTTATTGTGGCATATATTCGACGCAAGTTTTGTCGGTTTTAGAGCCTTAACCAACATAAAATTCATTTCCTGACGTTGGCAATTCTGTCACTTAGTATATTCGCCACTACATCCATTTTCTGTCGGATTTTGCTTAATATCCAACAATAATATATGTTTTTTTGTCAGTTATCATAGCGACACTAATAAATGGTTTCGCAATAGTGAAAGAATTTCTCTAAGCCACTAGGGTAAGCCCAACCTTGAGGATGAGTTGACTAAAGGACCATAGGGCCATGTTTAGTCCTATAGTCCTCCAAGAAATTATTTTTTAATAAATAGTGTCATGGCATATTTTATATTATCTTCAACCAAGGGGGTCAAAAAACCATAGGCCAAAACATAGCCCTTTGACAAAAAACTCATCTCCAGCCGAAGGGGTTTTTTTCTTAGCCTCCTCAATAATTTATTATTTTAATTGAATTAATATGGTTAATAGAATTAAACTATCATATTAAACTAAGATTTTCGGACATATTTTGAGTGTCACTTGTCGCTAAATGAATAAACTTTTGGATTTCTTATCTTTATATAATCTCAATAAAATGAGGTAAGATAGTATGCAATAGTGAAAATGATGTGAGAAATGGTGTACAAATAACTTAGGTATTTATTAGAAAAAACAATTAGAATTTTTTTTTTTATTTCGTCTAAAAAAAAATTCAAATTCCAACGGTAACCTGATGTCAGCTAGCTGACATCATGCTGATGCCAAGTTACTGTTTGAATGGATTGGGCTGCCCAGATCAGGTTGGTTGATCTTGCCCACCCCACTGGCTTGTTTTCTGATTTTTGGCCGAGTGGGGCCCACAAGCCCTTTGGACTAACCCAGTAGCCCTCGGTTGGAGACGATTTTCGTGTCAAAACGGGCTATTTTTTGGCCTATGACTCCTTGGCCGGGTCGGTTGGAGATTGCCTAATGAGTAAGAATTGACTAAGTCCAATATTCGAAACTCTAATATAATAAAAATATATCCTCGGACTTTCCCCAACCCCAAAAAAAAAAAAAAAAAAAGCTAGGGAGAAATTCCTTTTTGGATAATACATGCATCCTCTCGTAAGGGGAATACACATATCTCACCCCTAGCGAATAAAATATATATTTAAACTATAAAATATATAAGTATAATTGAAACCATTCTTATTTTCTTTTGAGTTGTCCGTATGTAGACTTGACCATTTCTTACACAACACGAAAATAACGAGTTTTGGGTCAACATGATAACTAATCGGGTCATTATCGGATCACACAATAAGAACCCTTTAATAACGGGTCCTTAACATGTTTACATGAAGGTGACATGCAGGTGACCTGTTTCGACACATTAAGAAAAAGGTTATTTTGATGATTTTAATTTTTTAAACTACTAAAAAAACCAACTATAAAATACAATAGCCTGTGTTTATGTATATATTGTATGTTAAATATGTATTATTGTATTATTATTCTACAAATTTACAAAATTTAAGTTTTACTTATTTATTTTATTTTATAGTATACTAAAGTGTGAGATTAAAAAAATTATACACACCTTAAAAATAAAAGTATCAAGTAATTTAAAAATACCAAACACATTAAAAAATTATAATAATTAATTTATAAGTGCAAAAAAATGTGAAAAATATGCAAAGGCTCGTAATCACATCATCTACACTATGAGTATGGGTCCATCGTCGTTTGAATTTTTAAAACCATACAAATCCTCATGAATAGTATTTTTAAGGGAGTTTAAAATAAATAAAATTCAAAATCATTAGTGTACAAGTCTAAAAAATGTGAAAACATATATCAACGTGCAAGGTTCTTCCACCTTGAAATGCAACTCCCTTTCATTTTGCATATCCTTGAATAGTTGATATTTTATAGTAATGTACTAATGTTTTTTCATTAGGCTCTTATTTTGAAGTTTGTAATACTTGAAAGACAAATGTTTTTTTTTTATTTTTATTTATTTATTTATTTTTTTTTTATGTTTTGAAGTAATATTTATGTGACAATGTGTGGTATGCATATACTAATTTAGTATTATGTTTTTTTTTTTGGTCAAATTATGTTTTATATTTTCCTTATTTATTGATTTAAAATATATTTTCTTTAACAGGTAACGGATCATGTCATATTACCTGGTAGTATTAATGGGTTGATTTTGGGTCGGGTTATATTATCCGTTTACTTTAACGGGGATCATGTCATAATACCTAGTAGTATTAATGGGTTGATTTCGGATTGGGTTATATTATCCGTTTACTTTAATGAGTGTTAAACGACACGACCCGTTAAGATATCGGACATAACACAAAAACGACATAAACATGGAAAACACGACACAATGCCAGGTCTATCCGAATGAGCATGCAAGTTAAATCTTTGCATGCTACTTGTACACTCTTATGACAGATGGTCTGTCCATGCGGCACCAAATCCGGGATTCAGAAAATCACAGTTGAAAGCTGGTGCATGCTTCTCTATATTTCAATTTACAATAATGATCTAACCACACGTACACACACACACACACACACACACACACACACACACACATATATATATATATATATAATATCCCTTATTTTCTTTTCATCTCTCTTTCTAGCTAGCCACAAGGAGAAGGAAGAATGTTTCCTGCAAAACTTGCGTTTGTCACAGCACTTTCTCTCCTTATCTTCTTCAACCTTCCTGTTGCTGCTGAAGAGGTTACGCCCAGAAATGTGAATCCTTCCCCTACTGATAATTGTGCCAACTGCCCTTCCTGTCTGTGTCCTCCCGCCGTACCAATTCCAGGGTACCCTTTATATGGCCCTCCTCCACCTGGACCGCCACCCCCATCAAGTCCTGGCTACCCTTACGAAGGAGTACCGCCGCCGCCACCGCGTGGTCAAGGAAAATGCCCCCCAACTCAGCCTGGTCAGTGCTGCCAGCAATATCCTCAAAATCCTCAATACCCTTCTCCACCAGGAGGATATGTGCCTTACCCTGATGACAACCATGCAGCTAGTTCATCTCCTTTCTTGATCTTCCTTTCTGTTATGATGGTCACGTTGTTTTCTTCTGCTGTACCTTTCTTTTAAGTTTGCATGCTTAATATTTTCTGGTCTTTTATGTAGAGGTACATAAATTCTCTAAATCTGATGTAAGTGGGAAGTAAACCCTTTTTAATTAGCTGGCATATCTCTTTCTTTCATATATTACATCAAATTTATTTATTTATTCAAGGAGAAGGAAGTTCGAACCTTGATGATTCACAAACCCTAAACAAGAAGGAGAGTATACTATTCTAGCCAACTTAATTAAGCCCTAGACCGCTAATTCTCTTATCTAGGAACTATGAGGCCGTATGTTAGCAATTTTCAGCTTATAATGTTGTTGAGAGAAAAATTTATGGCACGGGTACATTGTTACTGTAGATTCATGTGCCAACAGTAAATGACGTGTTTAACTTTTCTTCACATATTTTACATCATTGACACGGAAGACGTTATTTTACGGTGTATCCATATTCTGCAAATTCTTCCTCTTCAGATAGAGATCGGTGGGCTTTGAGACGCAGGGCGGTTCGTCAATCCCTCTCTGCCAAGCAGCATGAGGAGGTGGTTGTTTCTGCTATACCTGGCAATTGCATGGTTAAATTTGCTTCACTAGAATCTGAAATTCTGAACTGATATGTCACTTTACTCTTGACAAACTGACAGACATTTGGCCTTTACTTGCAAAGAACTTATCCACTTTGTATGTTATACGTGACGAATGCCAAATAAACCATGTATGAATTGCTCCATCGCTTGCTGGCGAAAAGACGTGAGCGGGTTTAGCTCTCCTAATTATCGAATTCATGATCTCTCTTCATATTTTCTGTGCACATGTATATTGACAGTTGAGTTTTTTGTTTCAAGTATAATTTAGAAAAATGCTATTTTCAAAGGTTAAAGTTTTTTTTGTCACTTAGCATTACGGTCTACTATCTGAGATCTTTGACTATGACTGTTCCCATAATTATATATACATATTTTCCTAAATCCTGAATACTGTATATATTTATATCAATTTTTCTTTCATGTGACATATTTGGACTCCATTTATAATTAATTGGAGAAAATTAATATTGTTTTGTGTCGATCATATAGGGTTCTTTTTCAAGAAATAATTGTGACATACAGTATGTAATTACCAAATCAGTGATTTTTTGCTATGCCTCTTGTACTTTATACAAAATTTAAATTTATTCGCACCCTATTACGTCTTAGTTTACCCCATATATTTAAGGAAGTTTTAACGAAAATGACTTAGCACTATTCATTCTTAATCAAAAGGACATTTTGTGTATGAAAAGTCCATGATGGATCAAGATCTTTTCTTTATTTACTCTTATGTCATTATTTTATTATTGTAACAGGGTCCACAATAATGTTGACATTTTTGTCTGGAAATACATTATTTCACATGATGCTCTTCAACTTATGCTAATTTGCTACCAGCTCTTCATGCTTCCATCATGTTATCGATGTTATGCAGCTCTTCTTCTGTCAAGTTGTTCCAATACTGTTCATTGCCTTCTACTAGCTCTACATCTTTTTCTCTATCTTTTTTTACTTTGTAGTACATTTATGCTGTTTCTTCTTTGAAATTTTGAGGCTTCCAATAGGGCTGATGATTGATCCTTGTCTTACTGTAAATATACATTTCTTCTTCTTCTGCTACTAATAACATATCATACCTAAAATCTTCAAACCCATCTAAGGCTAGCATTTGGATCCCTCGAAATTTTAGAATATTTTTGTATGAAGGAGTCCACTTATGTGGGGAGATAGGGGATAGTCTAAGAGACCCTTCTTTAATCATGGCTATATGTCTAGCTTTCTCTTTATGCATATGTACATACCAATCTGGAAGACTACTAATTAATAAAACTTATGCAAATTTCTTTCCACTTTTCTAGATAATCTTCTGCTACTTTTATAAGTTTTTCAGGAAATAATTCTAATTAGGAGACATGGTTGATGAATATTTTCTCAAGATAACCAAACTCTAATAGTAAGGCTGGTGTAACTTCTACTACATTATGTTTTTTTTTATGCTCATAACTAAAATGTCATGGTCTAAAATCTCTCATGTTAATCCTGGCAACAGCTATGCTAACCTCTGGTTTACAAATACAACTCTTTGTACTATCACAAAGATATAGTGGATACAATTTGTAATAATATCCATCCCTGGTTTTGGATCAAAGATGGAATGATACGAAGCACATTGCAATTGTAATTGTAACTCTTTCATGGACTGTGATGCTCTGCTCAGGATCTCATTTTGCATATTTGGTGGCATTATTCTTAATTTTGCTTTTGAAATTTCTTCTAATAGGATATTATCTATTATTAAGTCTAAAGATATATTCCTAAGAAAACTTTCATATCTTTCTTATTTTTCTTTGTCACTCAGATTCTGATGCTGCTCATTATTTTGATGCTACTCCATTTCAATGTCTTCTTCTAAGAGCTCAATCTTAATCTCTTCTATGTGCTCATTAGCCCTTTATTCTATGGGTTCAATAACCTCTTTTTCTTTATTTTTATGCTGATTAGTTTCCAAACCTATTTTCAATTCTTTGTTCAGGGTGTTACTTGCCTTTTACTGCATTCTAAGAAATTGGAGTTCTTGGTTCATTTTGGTAAATTTACTAAGTAATGACTCATGGTCTCTAAAAATGACTTGAAAGTTGTGCTAAAGAGAATGAATATGATGCTGGCTTTGATGGAAATTAAAATTAAAACTATCAAATTCTTGTTCTAATGTTCTAATTAGTTTTTCATGATCTAACCTCATGCTTGGCTGTTTGATTTGGATATTCCAAAAATTATCTAAGAGAACCTATTACTTATCAGAAAGTTCTGGTACTCTTGGCCTATATCTCAAAGTTGGATTTCTAATTCCTTCAACAATATTATCATTAAAGTTGAAAGTGAGTACTGGTGGTGATGCTGATCTGCTTATGCTATTTTCAAATCCATTGAATGATGGAGGTCCATGATGCATTATTATGCTATTGAAAAGTGTTCTTCTGCCTTGTGGTCTTGTGCTATTTGAGGATGATGGTCCGCGATATTCCATTCTTGTTCAACAAATTAATCTTGATAAGATATTAGCTAATGTATTGTCACTACCTTTTATATGTTAAAAAATTAGTTTAAAACCATTTCCTGTAATTGAATCAACAAAATTAACCCATCTTCGGGCTGGTTGTTTATTAGCATGTATTTTGTTATAATGAGAAACTATATTTTGACAGTCTGTTCTAATAGTAAATATTTCATTATGTAAAAATAAAGAAAATGCCTCAAGTGAGTTAATTATTCATTAAATTTCTAAATCTATTGACGGTAATCTTGACTATACATCACTAAATTTTCCTGATGAATATCTACAAACTTGTTCGTCAGACTTTGGTAACTCCTTATGCTTTTTCTGGTATAGTATACTTGAGCATACTAATGATGAAGTATCTGTTTCAACGATTTTGTAACTATAATCTAATGGTAATGTTAATGGCTTGAGTTGAGTAATTTCTTCCTTTATATTTTGAACTAATTTAATATCTTCACTATTAAAATATTTTTGTCTTGTTTTGCTAGTTTTACTATGTAATACTGCTATTTTTCTTCCTAAATCAGGGATAAAATTTCTTGCATAATTTCACAATCTAAAAATATTTGTAACTGCTTTTTATCTTCTAACTTATCTAGAAATTCTAAGACTTTTTTAGCTATATGATCTTGTAATTTTATTGTACCTGACTTAATATACATTCCTAAAAATTCTATATCTTGCTTTTCTAAATGCTATTTTATTTTTGCTAATCACAATTCCATTATTAATAAATTCTTGTAAAACTATCTCTAAGTGCTTCCTATGTTCATTTCTATTTTTTCTATGTACTAAAATATCACCTACATAAACACTACAAAATTTATCATATTTTTTGAAAATTTGGTCCATCTTTCTTTGAAAGATCGATGGAGCATTTTTTAAGTCCAAATGGCATAACAAGTCACTCAAAATATCCTTCTGGACAAGTAAAAGTTGTCCACTCAATTGATTCTTTTACTAATTGTATTTGCTAAAACCCTGATTTACAATCAAATTTGCTAAAATATTTACTCTTGAATTTTATTTATAAGCCCATCCTTATTTGGTAATTTATAACTATCTTCATATGTATTATCATTTAATCTTTTTTAATTATAAACTATTATAGCCTTACCTCTTTTTAGTTCTGAATGTTTTCTCACAATAAATGTTGTTGATCTATGTCCAGACTTAGAAGGTCTAATTACTTTTAAATTTAACAACTCTTTTATGTATTGATCAAACTCTTGTTTATCTATTAAACTACAAGACATATCAGCTGTCTTTATGGTTAAATCTGAATTAATTATATCTAATTTTGGTATTATTTTATTTTTACTCCAATGTAACTGTGGGTATTCTCCTATAATCCTAGTTTGTTCTGCTAATTATAATAATTCTTCTAAACTCTTTAGTTTATTACAGTTCCTTGGCCTATCTAGTTGTAATGTTTCTATACGGGTTTTTTCTTCTTCTAAAATCGAATATTCATGTTCAAATATTTCTTCATCAAACTCTTCTATGTTATTATGCTCATCATTTTCTTTTGAGTTTTCTAAATAATAACTATCTTGGCCACTAGACTCTTCTATACTTATACTTTTGTATGCTTCTACAATATTACTTTGGTCAGTTATTGTGATACCTCTTTTGAAAAATGTTATGTTAGGATTTATAAATAAAAAACCTTATAAACTTTTCGAAAAGTTTAAACCTAAAATGAATGGGTATGATCCTACTGGTAAAACAAATGTTAATGGTAAATTAAATTGTTGTTTTTCTACTTTAATAGACTCATTATTAATACAATGTGTTAAATAAATTGGTCTTTCATCAAACTGTGTTATTTTCACTGGTTTTGCTGATTTTTATCTATATTTTTCTGGTACTAACTCTTTTCTTATGATACTCTTTATACTCCCTGTATCTATCATAGCTGTTGTTTATATCTTATGTTCTTTTGCTAATTCTATCTCACAATTTATGGTAATTAAAGAACTATTTTTTTGCTTTTCTAAACTATTAAAAGTACTTCCTAATATTTCAGTATTTTCTTGTGATTTTGTTGAATTAACTTCCAATAACCTATTTGACACACCCCGACCCAGAAAGTCCACTTGGACCCTAAATTGAGCTGTGCTGGCCGACACCTGGAAGGTGATGAAGCCATAAAATGTGATAGTGTATAAAAAGTGAATAAATTTGAATCTAAAAGTGTCTTAAGTACCAGAGTGCGCTACGAGTGGAAGCGAACCCATTTCACACTCGATGTCAGAGTATAAGTAAGGTACAATAGTGTGGATAAGAATTATACCCTTAGAAATATCCATCAATACTAAGATTCGCCACAGATTCTTGTCGATATAAACTCAGCAGCTAAAACCTGGAGGGCACCAAACAGAAGGTGTGAGTAAGCAATAAAACCAAGCTTCCCAAAGTTATTACCTCTCTAAAAGTAATGCCCCTAAATGTAAAACTCGTATCGTTTTCCATAAGACAGTACAACATATATACATATATCCAAACCATACTCAGAAATGACCAAAACCACGGTTTGCCATCAACTCCACCATACATTAATAAGTAGGCCAAATGAACTTAATCAATACAAAGTGATATATCAGTCAGAGTCATCTAAAATGACATGTACAACTTATCCATATCTCATCAATCATGGCTAGCATATAAGTCGGAGTCACCTATAGTGACCTGTACGACTTATCCATATCTCATCAATCATGGCTAACATATAAGTCAGAGTCACCTATAGTGACCTGTACGACTTATCCATATCTCATCAATCCTGGCTAGCCAATAGCTCAATAAGTATACCTGCACACGAGTCGGAACCACCTAAAGTGGTCTGTACGACAGGACTGGGTGTAAATAAATACGCTCAAGTGCTACGATCACGTGAAGACTGGGCGAATAATCGCGGGTCACCTACGAGTCGGAACCACCTAAAGTGGTCTGTACGACAGGACTGTGCACCTACCTTGAATCCAAGGTGAGCGTAAGGTGCGGGAGGTGAACATCACGTGAAGGACTGTGCCCTGGCCACGGGCGGGAGCACTAACACTGGGGTGCAGGTTTATGAGCTCTCAATGCATCTCAATATAACATGTGGAACTCATGGCAACCAGTACGATAGTATCAAAGTTGCCTAACACATAACTGTAGTCATGCTATAACTCAGTCGATTCAACTAATATCATAAATTCACCTGAACTTACCTGGGTGTCCTGAGTTCACCTTTGCACTTAAAAGCATTCCTAATAATTATATGCAAGTAATATACATATGGATATACCATGATGCAATCTAATACTCAACCATGTCGTAGCATTTTCAATTATAAACAATACAGTGAGAAGTGTACAATCAATAACGCCCTACTCCCAAACTACTTATTTTCAGGGATAATTATCCATGACGACCCAATTAACACTAATTTAGCTAACTAATTCATAAAACTAAAACTTGCCTTTACCAATTTCCTTCGCATTACTCAATTTCCTAAGCAAGGCTTTTGTCTCAAATATTTTATGGCTGCATCTAACGTCTCGTTAGACTGCCTACGTACCCTAAACAGGGATCAAGCCATTCGTAGTTCATATAGTACTTCAAGCATTCACAATAATTATATATGAAAGTAATATACCTAATCAATTTAAAAGTGTCGATAGAACTCTCAACAATATGTACGATAAAAAGGAAAAGATCCACTTACCTGGAGTCCACGCTATGATTCTCTAGCGCACACATCGAGGCGTCCTGAATGATTGGTCCCTGTGACCAATTATCAAATCACATCTCAGAACTCTTATCCGAAGAATACGTAATTCACATAAAGCACAACCTCAACGACATTCTAAAATAGTTTGGGACCCATTGACCACAAGTCAACCGTCGATCAAAGATCGACGGTAGGGTTTACAACCCTGTATAACTTGACCTGGAAGATCCGCATATCAGATTTCCAATCCGCAACTCCCAACGATCCACAATATGTTTCTAGAATAACATATTAAAATTTCATTACGATCCAACGGTCAGATCTCCGCCAATTGCCTAAAACAAGTGGCCGTGAACATTTATTTTACTAACTTACAAATCCAATTCAGGAAGATCCGTAAGTCGGATTCACGATCCATAAATTCCTATGATCTTTAAATATTATGTATTATAATGTATCCAATTTTGGTGACGATCCAACGGTCAGATCGTCGATTCACATTTTTATCAAGTAACGTATCGTAACGAATTTAGGTTCCAACTATCAACCTACGTCATTCAAATGACAAAACTGAATTCAAGACATTTGACATAGCCTAAAAATAGTATTGGCGGCCCACTGGCCACGCGCCGCCGCGGGTGGCGGTCGGCCGCCTCGACTCGCCGGAAAATCCAACTATTTCCAAAAATTCTCAAACTTCACAGAAATGAAGATCTCAGTGAGTGGAGCAACTTTCATACCTTCCACGAAGTCCAAAACTGGACGGAAGATGGTCAATTTTGCCCACAAAGCTGGCGGGTGCCTAAAACTTCCCGACGTCGATTCGTCGTCTACGGTGGTCCAACGGGGTCAAGGTTGGTTGGGTTTTGCTCCTGGGATGATGGGCTACAAAGCCGAAGTGGTGGCATCGGCCATCGTTTTGCCGATTTGCCGGAAAATCGAAAAGGGTGGCCGGAGCACCATTGATTTTCGTCAACTTTCGTGGCCTCAAACCGCCACATACCATGGTTAATCAAGGTGGTTCTTGGGTGGGTTTTGTAGAGGGGAATGAGAGCTTCAAGATGGTGGTGGTGGCATCGAAAAACTCCACCGGAGTTGGCTGGAATCGGCCTTGGAAAATGGACTCGCGGTGGTGCGGGTATGGGTGCACGGGAAGCTTTCCCCCCCCCCCCCCTTTTTTTTTTCTTCTTTTCTTTTCTTCTTTCTTTCTGATTGGCTGCAAGCTTCACTTCTCTCTTCTAATTGGTTCCTTGTCCCTTTAAGTTAATTGGTTCACTAATCCCACAAGGTGGGAATTCAAATATTTAAATAACTAATTTCAAACGTTCATAAGTATACCGTTATAATCCGGACTCGCAAACGGTTTTTGCCTATACGTTCGTACCAATGAGTACTACTAGGATATGCTAAAAGAATAAGTCCCACATCTCTCAAGTCGATGGTCAACAGAAGTCAAAGTCCTTGCCTCTAGGGCAATTTCGTAAATTCACGCTTTTAAAATAAAATAAAAACGTAAAATTTGGAACGGGTTGTTACACTATTACTATAACACTTTTCACTTGATATTGAATATGTATTATAGTACTTATTTGCTACTAACTTGTTACAGTTATGACATTTTTCTGGCCAACCTAAATTAATATATTTATACTCTTCTTCATGTTGTTCTTCTATGAATGCATACATATATTCTTCTAAATCACTATTTGAACTACTTGAATCTTCCGAGCCTGAATCTATCATATTTATACTTTCTATACTATAAATACTCTCATTATCACTTAAATCATCTAAACTGTATATTGACTGAATATGTTCATCTTCTTCTAACTTAAACAACTCCATTAAATGTACTTTTTCTCTCGGTTGTTTACCTAATTTTGGACATTTAGGTCTAATATGTCCAACTTCTCCACATGAATAACATTTACAACTACTCTTATCTTTTGGTACTTTATATTTTCTAATCTAAGATCTGCCACTTCTTTTCTAAATTGTTTCGAAATATATTTTCTCTCCTACATGTTCTTGAAGGTCTTATGCTGAAATTCTTATGTTGTTCGTATGGTTTGTATGACTTACATTTCTTTTTGTATATTTTCTTATGCTTATTTTTCTTATGACAACCATACAGTTGAGGTAAGTCTATATTTTTACAACTCATGTAAAATTGTTTCCTAATCTGTTTCTTAGCTTTTATTTGACTATACTCGTCTAAGTATATCATATACATGTTGAATTCTAGGTCCTACTGCAATATCATTTTTCTTTGGATGTTTTTGCCATTCATTCCAAATTTTTTCTCCTAGTGGTCCTTTTATTTATGTCATATAAGTATCTAATAAATTAATATCACTAATTCTACTTGTTCTTCCTAAATATTTAAAGAAATATGTTGTATACTCAGCTATATATTGTAAATCACAAATTTGTAATTGTTCTAAATTTCTAATTGCTCTTATTTTTTCTTATTCGCTTATGCCATCCAACTTACTATGATCTAAAAATTCTTGTTTAATCAAAGTAACAAAACCATCAATATTAAAATGTGTTTTAGCTACCTGATGTTGTTTTTCTTGAAGGTCTTATGCTGTTTGTATGACTTACATTTCTTTTTGTATATTTTCTTATGCTTATTTTTCTTATGACAACCATACAGTTGAGGTAAGCCTATATTTTTACAACTCATGTAAAATTGTTTCCTAATCTCTCTTAGCTTTTATTTGACTACACTCTTGTCTAAGTATATCATATACATGTTGAATTCTAGGTCCTATTGCAATATCATTTTTCTTTGGACGCTTTTGCCTGAAATGCTTTGGTATATGTACAAGTCAGAAAATAAAATGGAGCTTTTATCACTCTTTGCATACATAAAGCATCTAGTGTGATGTTTGTGTGGTTGAAAGATCAAATAACTTATAATTAGTGGCTTCAAGCATTGAATAAATCATCATTTGTGGTTTTTTGGGTTTTCTTGTGTTGTTTTCATTCACCTTATATATGTGAAATGAAATTCATATAATAATTTGATTATCTGAACAGATTCATAATGGTTTTTGTAGATGTCGAATTTAATATCAAACCGGCGAGCAGCTAGTAGGGGCAGTGAGACACCTTGTCAAGGAGGTAATGTTGCTGGCACCTCCACACCTGATTTGGACACAACGGGTGTCCCTCCGGTCGCGTCATTGGGCCCAACAATGTCTACGGCTGCTATGTCATTGACCTCTTCGGTGACGCATCCTGTCCTAAGCGACGGACTCATCGACAGCCCCGGACTTTTGAGGAGGCTTAGCCATCTAGTGACGCTTCCTCTATCCATGGAGAGGTGTCTCAGACAGGTAAGCTTGCTCCCTCCCTTCCTCCTGCCTTCTCCTCCTCTTTTGGTGTATATTATTATAGATAGCTTATATGCAAACATATTTAACCAAAAAAAAATAGGGAACATATAATTATGGAGATGCTCATTTAAAATGATTCTATATCCTTGATTGTATACACCAGTTGAAGTACTTCAAGCACAATAATCGTTTTGATCTTGTTTTCAAAGAGCATCATAATTAAAGACTATTCTTGCTTTTTGAAGAAACTTGTATGATTCATAAGAGCTAAGTACACCTCCCTAAAAAACAAATGTGATATAAAAGGAAGCATATATTAGCTGTTGTAAGTATAATTCTATTCACTGAAACATTGACTGAAATTATTAAATTGCATGGAATTCCCTTATCATTAATCAACTTTATTTCTAAAGTGACTTGATGTTGCTGAAACTTGTTTTTTTTTTTTTTTTTTTTTTTTAGAAAAACAGCAGCATGCCTGTTTTAGATTTAAATTTTCCTATACTTTCCGCAGTCGAAAATCCTTGAAATTTTAACACAACTTCGTTTTAGGTGTCTACTTTGAATCTGGAAATTTTCATATTTTTTGGTTAAACGGATTATTTTTGGTGAATTTCACGGTACATATCACTTCTGCAGTTTTTATTACCACGATAAGTCTTTAACTTTATTTCTTTGAGTTACCTTTGTAATTTGGTGTAATGTAATTCTTGAGTTTAAATCTTCGTTGACATAATCTTAAGCTAATATTTGTTTTACACCCTTAAAGAACCTTTTTATTCTATTTATTTCTCTTAATCTCACACCTCGAGTTTTGGGGTGTGACAATTTTGCTCTTAGCAACTAGAGGCATAAAGTGCAAATTTACTGCATTATTAGTTGCAGATAATCAAACTTCCACTTAAAAGATGGATACTCAAAATCCCACCATTTCCCATCAAGTATAGAATGTGAACTTATCTTGTGTAATTAAAATGTGAACCATAATATAATTAAGGCATTTTATCCTCTCTAATAATTGGGCAGAAACGTTAAAAATATTTGATGCAAATCGAACTGATCTTTGAATTTATGCAGACAATAACTTGCATGCTAGCTAGTTATTTTGAATTGTGATTTTGACCTATATTAATGATTGTTAAGTAGCACTGAGAAGTCATATCAACAAGTTGTAAATTTTGTTTTAACATCCCCAGTTAGTATAAACTGTTTGAATTGTTGGGTGGATGTGTTGTTTATGTTGTTATATTGTGTGTAGGTTTTAGGAAATGTTATAGTTTCAGGGGAGGTTCTGCTGAATTTTCGGTAGAAGATAGAAACCGTCTAATGTTTACTTTGTTTATTTGGTAAGTAGAAAAAAAAAATTCGGGGCCCTTGCAGACTACAAAAGACTTCTCAGACCACTTGCACCACAAGCCAGAAGATCACCATTATGTGGGATCCTCGACATCGTGCGGTTGCAACAAAAGAGCAGCACAGTGCATTGGCCACCGACGTTGGTTGCGTTATCAGGAGTCATTGCCCCCACAGGTGGGAGTCATGGAGAGATGTGCCACAAGAAACCAAGGATGCCATGCTTTATGAATTATCGGTAAGTATTTTCAACCTCAAATACTACATTTTTATTAAAGTATACAAAGATTATAAACTTTAACTACTATTTATTTGTTGAGTTTTGCAACTTCACTATGAGCTCTCCAAGCTCGATTCCAACCAAATGGAGTACATCAACGACCTTTGCTCTAGTAGGTTCACTCAATGGAAGAGCGACCTCCACAAGCATTATGAGCTATATGACGGTCCGGAGGTCGCTCTAGAATTTAGGTGCCCTATGGAGTTGTTGGACCATCAAGATGAATGGGTGTGGCTCTGCAACCATTTTCAAGATGACAAATACTTGGTACGTATAATTTATATTTCAATAATATATTAATAAAAAAATTTACAATTTAAAATAAACATTTCATTTTTTTTTTTTCATTCATTTGTTATAAATATCTGAACTAATACATTTTTTTAATTCAACAAAAAAAAAAAAAAGCGAAGGCAAACTCGATCAATCGGTGGAAGAAGAAACTTCTTCACCGATCCGGGTCACGACGCTTCTAGGTTGGAGGAGGGACGTAAGGTAACTGTATATTTATTTTAAGTTTTCAATATTTTTACTCTTTATTACACAATTGGTAATGCATGTTAATACTTTTTAAAAAAATTCAGGAGGGTCAAAGTTTCTTTAAATTGACATGTTCAAGCAGGTGTAAGTTTGGCCCAGTGATGAGCTGACAGAACAGCTTCATGTAAGTTCTTTCACATTTATAATATTCAATTTGTATTAATATTAATTATATTTATATTCAAATTAATTTGTTTTTTCATTTTTCTAGTCCACCATGGTGAAGAAGGGCCATACAGTTCTGGAGGAGATGGCTTCCCAACTTCCCGTAGAGACCCTGATCAAGGAGGTGTTTCCCCACTGAGGATGCTGGGTTTCAAATCATGACCGACACACTTGATCAGACCCTCGATCGTCGACGTGGGAATGTTCATTGGGGGCTTGGGAAAGCCCGCCTTCGAGACCTGTCTACCTTATCCTCCAAGCAGAGAACTGAACAGGTCGATACACTGACATCGGAAGTGGTGGGCTCGAAGGAATAGATTGCAGCCCAACAGTCTCAGATTGCGGCCCAAAATAATTCATGAACCAAATACATCATGCACTTCAGATCTCTGGCATTCAATTCCCCGACGTTGAACTACCTCCAGAAATAACCTCCCAGCCCCCCTCCGCAGCAGCTACATCGTCCCAGCCCCCCGTCGCAGCAGCTACGACCTCCCAGCCCCGTGACACAACAACAACACCACCAGCCATCGATTGTAACGTCGAGGACTTCTTTTTTTAGTTTTGTTTTAAATTGTTTTAGAATTTAAAAATACTTTTTTCCATTGTATGTACATTTACAATAATTTTTCAATTCAATATTCTTCTTTAAATTTTCTATATTTATTTTCATTAAATTCACTTTTACATAAACGAAAAAAATAATAATAATAAATTATTTATAAAACTAATTTACAAATAAATAATAGAGTACTTAAAAAACTAATTTTAAAATTTGACTATGACGGCCTCTATATCCGTCGCACAAAGGTTTGTGGGTCGAACGGCAACCTCCGTTGTGCAAAACTTTGAGGGTCGAACCTGTGCCATCATCGCGCAAGAGTTTAGGGGTCGAAACCCAGTTTCCTAGCTCAACATGCGCAACGACCACGACTTCCGTAGCGCAATCTTAACTTCACGCGACAAAGATATTTTCTCTGTCACACAATGCCTGACGTTACAAGCTTTACGCGACGAATTTTGTGCAACGGAGTCTTCGCCGCCCAATGTTTCTGATGGCAGTTTTTCCCTTTGCGCGACAATTTCCCCTTTGTCGCCCAAGATGTTATTCCTAGTAGTGAGTACTAAGCGATTGATTCGCTTGGGAAATGTAATAAAGGAGCTTGTGAATGAGTTCGCATTTTTTAATTTGGACTTAGAACGTTTCTTCAACATTTCATGATTAAGCAATATTTTTTTTGGAATATTGTCTTTTTCGATGTACTAGCATTTGAGAGATTAAAATACTTATAATTTTAAGACAAGTGTTAGGTTATGGAATTATTGTTCCACATTGTTTCTCAACTTACATTGTTGTATTTTTCTTCTTCTTTAAGTATGGAATGCTAAAAGTTAGCTGACCAAAATTGTTAGAGATGGGTTATACTTGACCTACTCACTAAGTGATCAACCATACTTTGAAAATTTAGTAAGTTTTGAAGAAGCCTCAAGAGAGTGCTAATCAAATCTAGCTCGAATTAGTAAGCTAGCTAATTCATTACAATTGCAATTTTATTTTGAGCGTTAAGTTAATGTTCCCCATGTTTCTTTCGAAAAACTTATTATTCTTCCTACTCAAGGGCAATTATTCTTCGATTGTACATTGTCGTAAAGCCTTGGTTTAACAACAACTTTATATGTACATCAAGAGAATAGAGTATTATACTCTTCTTGGAAAATCATGAAATTGTGAGGATTCCAATCACTAAGAAATGAATTTTCATAAATTTTGGGTAATGTCGCACCATTTTAAGGTGGTGTAAGCGCAATTTTACTCTTCCAACCTAGTGGGAGACGTTTCTTGAAAGTTTTGCTACCTGCAATTAGTCCATAAAACCCTAAAGCAAATTAATGAGTGAAGAAACGACTTTGAATTCCAATTAGCTTACACCCCTTCTCACATATGGTGAGACGGTGTCTAGGATATAGATTTAAGGGTTGAGTAATTTCTTATGACATTTAAATTGCAATAGAATTGACTATAAACTTGTTCTTCACATTGGAGAGATCTTCCAATCTTTAAGCGAATATGGGAAAAAAAAATTGAAATATCCTTACCTAGTGTTGCTAAAAGATTATAAGTTTAGTGGGAGTACAACTAATCGAAGTGTACCACTAGACTTTAGAGGTTCTTAAAGGAAAATGTTGTTGGGTCTAGCGGGAGTACTACTAAAGAAAGTGTACCACTAGTCTGAAAGTAGTCTTTAAGCTAGTATACTAAACCGCAGTGGGAGTACAACTAATGGAATCGTACCACTATAGTTATGTGAGAAGAACAAATTTTTCCTTTTCGTCACATTATTTTTTGGCTTGAAGAAAAGGGAATTCACAAAGCAACATAGATTGTGGATATGGTATAGTTAATAATTCAGAGACTTGTAATAAAAGTCACAAAGTATGTGAATTGAAACTAATTAAAATTAGAGTGGTCTTAGAAGGTTCATATCCCACTTAGTAGGCAAACCAATAAAGTGGTTGACATTTGCAGATCATTGAACTTAAGATCCTGGCACATAGCGAAAAGGCGATTAGGTCTTAAAGAAAATCTCCCTAGATGGTGATGAATGCTACTCCCCTTTGTTAAATGACTTAAAGAGATGACCTTCACAGACAAATTTTTTATTAAAAAGCGAAATGATAACTTTTCTATTCATAAAAAGAAATGTTTTTCAATGGAGATCGAAACTATGAGATGTCTTACCAAGATGGGGTGAAACGTGACTCATTTTTCCATGACCTAGCCTAAGTGAAAAGTTCTCAATCCGCAAAGAGAATTGGGTTGACACACGATTGACTTCTAGACAAGTGTCCTTATTTTTGTTGACATTGGAAGTCCTTCTAGCTGCTGTTGTACTTTAAGAATTATAACCTAAGGTGTTTCTTGTCTTTCCAAAAGTGCTAACAATTGATGTCTCTATTGAAAAATATATTGTCTCCATAATTATGGTGTGAGACGGAAAGCATTTTGACATGCTACAGAAGTTTCAATGATACTCTTAGATGCTTCTTTGTTGATTTACTGAACATTAACGTTGATGACACAATATTTATACATTTATATTTCCCCTGTTTCCTAAGTTTTATGCTATGTTTTCTTGTGAAATTGGTTGTTTGATGTGTCTAGTGCGTGTTTTGCAAATAATGGACCGTAGAGAAGACTTTGGAGTCTTTTGGTGATTTCAAGGCTAAAAAGGATCAAAGCTATAAAGAACTGAAGTCAACAAGTATTTCAACGATCAGCAGATGCTAATTTGTTCAAACCGCAATTTAATGGCTGCTATTTGGGAATTATAACTAGAGCTAGAAGGTGCTGCGCAGAATTGTCATTTTCGTTGGTAACTCACAAATTCATCAATACGAACTAGGTGTTGTGGCACATATGCATAGAAAGCTCTGGATGTCTAGTTTCGATAGAATTTTACAAATCATGATTCTGATGCTTCTAGAAGAAATTATACTTATTTTAGTGCGAGAAGGTCGGTTCAGGAATTCTACATGATTCGGAATAATTGGAGTCCAGTTTGAGCCAAGAAACCGAAGTTTAATGATATTGGGACTCCTGTTTGGGCTAGAATTTAACAATTGCGGCAAAGGTTGACCTAAACGCTATTTTTTCTGGGATGATTATTTAAATAAGGAGCAGCAGCGTTAAAAGGGGGACACACATCATCAGATTGCTTAGAGGATTGACCTACGGAGGAAGCCAGATACCAAGGGTTCTCTAAGAGTTTTTCAATATCTTCAGACTTTGTACTTATGACTTTCATAACTATGATTTCCTATAATTTGATGGCTATAAGTAACTAAATTCTTTATTAGGAATCGGGTGTAGCTTTCATGATGATTCTATGTCTTAGTTAACTTTATTCTTTTATCAATTCAAAGGTTTCTAGTTTCATTCATTATGCTAAAATCATTCTTTATGTTCATGTTATTGATTAGCTACCACTAGTAGAAAAAACAGCTTGCATGACAATATTTTGCACAACAAACAATATTTCGTCGCACAAGACCTACTTGCGCGATGAAAAAAAAAACTTCGTCGCGCAAAATAGAAAAGATAGGGAAAAAAAAATTTGCGCGACGAAAAGTGGCATTTGCACGACCAATGATTCGTCACACAAGGTCCTGTCAATTTTGGCCATTTACTAATGGTGAATTAGAGGAATTGATACCGCATTTAATACAGATGTTTGCGCGACAAAGTCGTCGTTGCACAAAGGTCCTAACCTTCCTACAAATATATGCTTTTGCTGTCCTTATTCTTCAGAATTCTGTTCTCCTTTCGTGCTGGGATGACAGATAAAAACAAGGATGAGAGTGTGCGCGACGCTAACTCACATGATTTGAGTGACCATTTTGAGTTTGCGCATGCGATTGCTGTAACCATAGGGAATAATTGTCCCACTGCTGAGTGGCATTCTTGGGAAGATGTGCCTAGGAATGTGAAGAAGGCTTTGATGGATGAACTATTAGTAAGTATATTGTTGATGGATCAATAATTAAGTTTGTGAAATTTTTAGTTATATGTTGGAATTAATTAATTGCATAATGTGTAATAGTGTAAGCATACTCTTGATGATGATATGAACGAACAGTTGATGGATGATGAATTGGAGGGAGGTTACAATCGGTGGCGTTATGAAGTGTTGCGGAATGGACCAGGATCATCCAAATAGTAGTTTTAAATTTATGTTTTGTATGACAATATTTAAATTTAAGGTTTCTTTTATAAGTTATGTATTTGGACTTAATTAGGTTTCAATTCCTGTTGGGTTTTTTTATTGAGACCTAATGTAAGCACCCTATCCTCGGTTTATATGTGTTTTCAATCTTCAATGAATATTGTATTTATGCTGAAAATAATTGTATGGATTAAGGCATTAATTATTTATAGAATAAATATTTAAGGTATTAACTATTTATAGAATAATATTTCAGGTATTAATTATTTTTAGAATAAATATTTAAGGTATTAAATATTTTCTGAATAAATATTTAAGGTATTAAATATTTTCTGAATATTTGTTTGTAATTATAAAGTTTACATAAACATAGATATCTATGTTTACATAAACTTTATAATTACAATTATTTTATTCGTCACGCAATATATTGAGCGACGTAACGTTCATCGCTCAAGACACCTTTGTCGATGAATATCGTATGTTTGTCGCGCAAAGCATTGTCAAACTACGTTCAAACCTTTCCATTTATTGCGCATTTATGTCACATTTTGTGCGATGAACATAGAGACCTGGTGCTATATAAACACAGTTTTAGAGCCCCAGTTAAAAAAAAAAAAAATATTTAAAAAACAATGGCCGATTCTGGAGAAGGTTCTGGCAAAAAGAAACTTGTAGTGTGATCATAGAGGTATCGACGAAAGTAAGTGTTGTACTTTGAAGTAAAAAATATGGCTAAGGCGTACGCCGAATTTAGGTATGACATTAGGAATTTGGTGCGAAGGGATTGTTCTGCTAAGTTTGAGTCTTGGTAAAAGGTCCCTAAGGAGTTGAAGAAGTTCATGCTGGGAAAGTTATCGGTAAGTTTGTGGTAAATAATGAACATTTATTTTTGTTAAAACGTAATATTTTTTAAATTACTAATTTATTGTTATTGGCATTAATGTAGGTTCATTGGGATGTTGATGAAACCGATGAGAAGCAACGGATTTATGTCGATGGGCTTTTCAAGCAAAGTTTCCTGCAATGGAAGTTTGATGTGTTGCGGGTGAGGGATGACTGAAGTTGATGAGGGTTGTTTTTTTTTTTTTTTTTTTTTTAAATAAGATTTTGTGGACTTTATGTTTAATTTAATTAATAAATATATGTTATCTGGATGAGTATTAATATTTAATTAATTATAATTTCTATTTGGGATGGTAAATTAGTTTTGTTAATTAATTTAATGTTTAATTAGGTTTGAGTTTTTTATTTATAATAAAATAAAAATTGACAATAAATACAAATAAAACATAAAAACATAAAAAAATTTTAAAAATATGCATTGCGTGATGATACATGTTTTCGTCGCACAATTTGTTGAAAAGAATAAATTGTAAAGTAAAGGAAATAAAATAAAAAAAAATGGTAAACTTGAGCGACGAATGTTTATTTTTTTGTTGCGCAAATGCATTTGCGCAACGAAAACCATCTTAGTCGCTCAAAGGGTATTTGCGCGACGAAGACCTTCTTCGTCATCAATATCATTCGTCCAAAAGTGAACTTTGTAATTTGGATTCAGCCATGTGCAGAGGCAAACTGCAAAAAAAATTGTATATTGTGGCTCTGCACTCATCCCTTCGATTTTTCTCAATCTAGCATCCGTCATTTCCATTTTTTCTCAATTTCATCATCTAATACTCCCTCCATCTTCTTCTCTAGGTTGATCGAGCTATCTTAGTATGTCTGGTAAGCGTTTTTAGTCGTTAAGGTAAAAGTATTAATGTAAATTCATACTAACGCCATTAATTTCGTTGTTTATAGGGATATTGTGTGTGATTAGCGATTGCTGGAGAACGATTGAGAAGGTATTTTCTTCGTTTTATTTTCTAAAAATATAAAATTAATTAAATTATGTTAAACTTAGTTTGTTAAGTTTATATTGTGTTGTGAAATCATATTTATCTTATGTTGTTAAATTTGTACGTGACGTACAAATATGTGTTGTGATGTACGGAGTTAATTGAAATTAACTTCATACTTGTTTTTTATTTTTAGTAAAACTTAGTTTCCCATTCAAGGATTAGTTGGATTTCGCACATGGATGCGAAAGCATGACTGTGGTCCAATTAATTCTTGAATTGTCCCATTATTTGGACAGTTTGGGAATGCACAGTTATGACGTGTTGTTTATGGTTGAAGGATTAGGTTTCGGTTGTGGAGATTTTGGTGTCATCTCTGCACATTATTCGGGCGGTATATAGGTATTTTATATGTACGTCATACACCTGAAGAACTATATCAAGATGCTGCCAAAATTCATCCATGTTGAAATATAATCTAATGTAGCCGTAAATTACGTGACATGACTATGCATTCCCGAATGGGATAAGGCCTTTACCGAAGGCATAAGGTGACAGTATCATTTTGTATGAAGTTGTTGTGATTGTTGTATTTTTATTATGGTTCCAGGAATTATGGACATGACGTGGATACAGAACCCAAATAGATGCACAGACAAATACCTTGGATAGAATCGAGGATTTTATTGACTTTGCACATACACACAACCCGGGTGCAACTAGAATCAAGTGTCCTTGTAGGAGGTGTAACAACACGTTAAGGGAGACAATTGAAAATGTTCAATTTCATTTAGTAAGGAATGGAATGATTGAGACATATAATACTTGGAACCATCATAGGGAACAATTAGATAATGCTTCGTCTTCAAACGACACAAGAGTTGTCAATGTTAAACCTATTGTGGATCCTAATGAACAAGTCATGGATATAATAAATGATGCTTTTCCATTTGCATTGACAAACACCAATCAGGAAGGGGAAGATGACATGCCTACACCAATGGACAGTGCAGAGTTCGAACAATATGAAAAAACTATTAAAAAATGCCAACCAAGAATTATACCTGGAGTGCGAGAGCTTTTCCATTCTCATGGCCATTGTGGAACTAATGCACAGAAAAATAAAGTATAGAATGTCGAACCAGTGTTTCAATTATTTTTTGGGGGTTTTCAAGAAAATGCTTCCGAAGGACAATTGTTTGCTAAAAGAACATAGACATGCGCAAAAGGTGTTGAATGGTCTTGGATTGGGTTATGAAAAAAATCATGCATGCAAAAACAATTGTATTTTATTCTATAAAGAGAATAAAGCATTGGATAAATGCCCTATATGCAATGAGTCGAGGTTCAAAATGATATCTCAGAATAGAATGACTAAGATCCCACAAAAAGTTATGCGTTATCTGCCCATGAAACCTAGATTGCAGCGATTGTATATGTCAACGCATACTGCCACAGACATGAAATGGTATAAGGAAAAACAGGTAGACGACGATGTGATGAGGCATCTTGCAAATAGGGAGGCATGGAAAGAGTTCGATTGAACATTCCCCGAGTTTTCTGCTGATCCCCAGAATGTTAGATTGGGACTTGCCATTGACGGATTCAATCTGTTCGGGGTTCTAAACTAACACAACAACACTTGGCCGATTTTTGTATTCCCATATAATTTGCCGCCTTGGAAATGCATGAAAAAAGAATACATGATGATGACTCTTTTGATAACTGAGGATCTTGATACGTCAATCAATGTTTACTTAAAGCCGTTGGTTGATGTGCTAAAGGATTTATGGACAAATGGTGTGCGCACGTACGATAAGTCCACTAGGAAGATGTTCACTTTGCGGGCAGCAGTTATGTGGACTGTGAATGATTTTCCCGCATATGCAATGGTTTATGGGTGGAGCACTAAGGGTTATATGGCATGCCCTGTATGCAAGGATCATGTAACATCTCGTTGGCACCCCAGAAAAGTTTGTTACTTTGGTCATCAAAGATGGTTGTCATGGGACCACAAGTGGCGGAAAAAGGATAAAGAGTTCAACGGGAACACAAAGCATTGCCTTAGACCTAGAGAATGGTCCGGTGATCAGATTTTGGAACAGCTTAACCGTTTGGATTTTGCTTCATTCGGGAAAACAGTGAGTCAAACCAGACCTTCTACACATATGAACTGGATGCACAAGCCTATATTTTTTGAGCTCCCGTATTGGTCGAAACTAAAATTGAGACACAACCTCGACTTTATGAATGTTGAGAAAAATGTCTTTAACATATTGGTGGGCACCATTCTAGATATCGAGGGCAAGACAAGGGACATGATCAAAGCACGTCTTGATTTGGAAAGAATGGGCATACGGAGGGGTTTATGGATAGATAAGGACAGTGATAAAGCCAGAAGAGATCTTGCGTTTTTTTCCATGAAACCGAATGACAAAAAAGAGTTTTTAAAGTTTGTATCGTCTATAAAGTTTCCCAATAGGTGCTTCTAATATCGCCCGTTGCGTGAATGTTGACAGGGGTAAATTTGCTGGACTAAAGAGCCATAACTACCATGTGTTTATGCAACGCCTACTTCCTGTGGGTATTCGACACCTATTGCCAGAAGATGTAGTGAAGCCAATCATGTTATTGTCCAGATTTTTTTTTTCCCAACTGATGGCAAAAACATTGCGAAAAACGGACATTAATCGTTTGTGCCTTGACATTGTCCAAGTCCTATACAAGTTTGAGATGATATTTCCCCCAGCTTTCTTCACAAGTATGATCCACGTGATGGTTCACTTGCCCAAATAGGCATTGCTTGCTGGTCTTGTCAACTATCGCTGGATGTATCCAATAGAAACGCATATAATCCTCATAATTTATTTATGCATCATTAACCCATGCTTACTAATTTGTATCATATTGTTTTATTTTGGCAGGCTTCTCGACGAGCTGAAAAAAAGCGTATGCAATAAAGTGAAGCCCAAAGGATCAATTATAGAGGCTTGGGTTCAATATGAGTCATTTACTTTCTGTGGAATGTATTTAAAGGATGTGGAGATGGCTTACAATCGTCCTCAGCACAATAATGACGGGGGTGTGAGAAAGGAGAACTTTCTGTTTTTGCCCAAACCGCACGACCCTTTGGAGATCATGTACGAGGAGAGTCGTTTTCCATAAATGACATAGAGGTAGCGCATTGGTTCGTATTGAACAATTGTGATGAGATAATGGCATACTTAGATGAGCATGAAGAGATGATGAAGCGAGAACATCCATCATATTTGTATGCCAAGAAACACCGAGAATTGTTTCCACAATGGTTTCTCGAATATGTAAGTTATAAGTGTTTTGTCTTTGACATATATATTATAGTATTTAATTTTCTCAAACTAACATGTGTATGTTTTTGTATAATATTAGGTGAATAAATTGAAAGCATTGAATTCCCCCACTTACAGTGAAGAGTTATATAACTTGGCATTCGGCTCGATTCGAGCTAAATTGTTCTCGAGTTGCCATGTTAATGGCGTCAAGTTTTTGGGGACTACACGAAATGACAAGTTGTGTACACAAAACAACGGTGTCCATGTCCCAGGTGGAGGCGAAAGTACGGACATTGATTTCTATGGTTCCACATAAGAGATCTTGGACAATCATTGGAATTAAGTCTAGGTCCAAGGGTACAACTTACAAATCCCTCTCTTTGTTCTTCAATATGTTTCTTTGATGCTTCAACTATGAACCTATGCTTCTTAAACGGGATTTCCATAACTATTAATTGTTTTACTTCCGTTGCTTATGTATATAAATTCTGAATTGTATATGCATGCAAGCCATTGGAAATTCCATAGAAATCTCCATAGTTCCCTTCATTATATATATAGGAAGCCCTTAGGGGAAGGGGATCCTCATTTCTTTTTTATAAAAATGAGGATTAGTTGTGGGGTCCATACCACATCAAACTTTCACGATCCGAACCGTCTATTTTCCAAGTTGCACCTCATAGATCGTTCTTGCAAAATATTAGCCAAATCATAAATATTTAAGACATCTAATTGGGTTCAGAAAAATTAACGAATACTTTGTTATATAAGAAACAATGAAATTTTATCTTGATAATTAAATAGGCAACTACTTTCGGATTGACTTGAATTTTTGTAAGGGTGATCTATGAATTGAGACTTACAAACTAGGCAGTTCATATCGTTAAAATTTGATGTGGAGTGGGTGCCACACCTAATCTTCATTTTTTGAAAAAAAAAAATGGAGATCCCTTTGCATAAAGGGCCATATATATATATATATATATGAAATCTCCAACATACTGGACTACAGAAAGTGATAATTAGTCATTAACCTCGAACTATCATAAATAATTTATAGAAATTTATTCTAATGTAGAAAATAAAAACTGCTCGTGCTAAGACAAGCCTAAATTCTCTGTGTCGTATTCTTAAATTTGGGACCTTTGAGAGCAAAAAGAAAATAATTTACCCCTTCCATAACGAGATTGATGAATATGGAATCTCCTAATTTTGTAAAAGACGTAAATAATTTACCTCATACGGTAATTTTACATACAATGATGCACTAGTTAATGAATTTACTGATTGTATCAACTTACATATTTTATTTTTTATTTGAGGAAAAAAATAAAAAATAAGAAAGAAGAGTGTTAGACTACGTGACCATCAAATGATAAAATGATAGGATGCTTTGACTTAAGAAAATTACATTTTTAGAGAGTACATTTTTAGGATGCTTTGACTTAATTTATAAATTTTTGTCAATAAATTGTGTCCTTGAAAAAAGCCTTAGTGGTTAAAAGCTCATTACATTGCTCCTTAGGTAATAAAATCGAAAAAAATTCAAGGGCAATTGACCGGACAACCTATTACTCTTGGTAAAATATCCCCCTTGTCCAATCACAACTCACAGACACGCGTTATGACCGGCATCTCTAGGTTTCTTATTTACAACGCCGGTTTGCCACTTGGACTCCACCCCTGTTGGCTCTAGCTATAAATTCACTTGACTAGACTCCTGCCCTTTCAACGGACACAGATAAAAAAATATAAAACAAGTTACAGAGAGAACAAGAGAGAGAAAGATAGAGGTAGAGAGGTAAAGAGAAGAGAGACAGAGATAGCAAAAGCAGTGACAGAAATGGAACGTATGGGTGGTGGGCTCCCATCAAGGCATGCAAAATCGTGGAACCCTGGTAAAAGTCTCTCTTAGTAAAGGGCATCTTGCTTTGCTCTTTTATTTATTGATATATTTTTTATATTACTTGTTTTAATTTCTTCTTGATGATTTTATATATGTGTGTGTGCGCATATATAAAATAAGAGTTAGTTTTCTAATTTATTTTTTTTCCATTTTCTTATTTGTTTGTGGAATTTTATTGCATGCATGTCTATTTCTCTTGAAAATTTAGTAACCCAAATTTATTCTCTTCATCTCTCCCATTTTTCCCAAATATAGTTTTTTCCAAGGCCGATCTCAAAGTTTTTGCATTCGATTCTGCATTTGGTGGTCTTTTGCATTTATTTGTGTTTGTCTCAGCTCCTTATGTCCTGAACTGCTGATATCACAGACATATCTTTGATCTTTTTAGGGTTTTCATTGTTTTGTCAAGATTTTAACATAATTTTTTTCGTGGACGATTTACCCTGCTTGATACAGTTTATGTGTGTTCGTGTTTTTTTATTTATTTGTGTGTTCGATTTTTGGAGGAAATCAAATGTATTTCTTCCCTGTAAGAATAAAATAAAATTTTATGTTATTTTTTTGCTATATTTTTTTACATTATTTTGCTCTATTGCTAACAATTTTTTTTTACCCAGATCTAAATGCCCCTTTTATTTATTAGTTTTTGACCAAATTTTTGTTACAGCTCGTCTAGCTAGTTCGTTTCAAAGTAACGCTTGCTCAAATATAGGTTGTATTTTTATGTAACCACTCATGGATATCTGGTTCTACACTTGCAGTGGCACTGTCATGATCTGTAATACACACACACACACACATATACACCTACTAGCCTAATTTTTGTCTGATTATAATTGTTTCTTAATATGAAAAACATTATTAGGTCTGCCTTTACTTTGATTATTAGAAATTAGACGGGTTTCAGTCAATCAAAAATTTGTATTTTTCTTTACATATATAGAGGAAAATATTCAAATCTGATATTTTACAGAAGACTTTGAGTAGCTATAAGGCAATATACCATCACATGAAAAACCTTGAGGAGCTGATAGGGTTTCGAGCTGGGAAACAAGTTTTGAACTGTTGTAGAGGGATTAGGTAGGACCCAGAAGGGGGGTCGTTTCGTGTATGGGACCCAATTTTCCATGTTCTTAAAAGAGCCGTTTACATAGTCACGGTGATATGTGGACATGCAAGCGCGTGAGGTGTCAATTTATTCTTTAATTTTTTAGCTTAGGTGGCGTAGCGAACAGACAAAAACAGAGTGATAAGGACTAACCGTTACCATGAAAACATAATCACAGGCAGGTGAGCTCGTGAAGCCTACGCGCATGTTAAGGGTTTATGGTCTGCACATCGTTCTCTGGTCAATCACTATTCACCCCGATTATTTAGATTATCAATAGTCTATATATATGGGAAAAGAAAACAAATGTCAAAGTCTAACAATCCATGCAATTTTATGGATGGTCAATCATTCGTATTTACATAAGTGGTTGATATTCGTTGATTGTTGCTAATTTTATAGTAAATTTCAAGTAAGTTAATTATTCATTGAATTCGACATTTTTCACAAACATTACAGTCAATGAATTTTTAGATTCAAGGGTGGACACGTCCATAGTTGTGTATTAAGTGTTCCTAGTGGTAAGTTTACAAACCAAATAGGATTAGGAGTTAGACCATGAGATAAGAATTAAAATAGAATAGATTCAATGTTATTGTGGCATCCCAAGTTACTAATAGAAGAATATGTGAAGCATTCTCAACATGACCTGTCATTATATTGGTATACAGTTTATTGTAAGTAGTGGCAAAAGCCTCTTTGATTGGCCATGCCATTTACAATATCTGCACATACACACAGACAATTAATGATTCAAACCCCATTAATATACACCCTCACCCTGATTAATATAACCATAAACCATGTCTTCCTTTCCCATTAATTAACAGACCACAAATTGTTACCTTCAACGTTTCTTGGGTAAGTTTTGCATGGCCCTCGTTTCCACAAATAACTTTTTCTTTTTCTTTTTTTCTCTTTTTTTTCGAATTTGAGTTACTCATTTATGAGCGTATCTGTACAGTGAATAATTTGACTTACATAATTGTTTTCTTCCCACCTTGCACGCAGCCAACGCCAACAGTTCCGACGGTGGCAATGCCATCGCAAACACCAGCAACCCTGCCAACTCCGCCGGCAATAGCGACAACAACACTGAACAGAGGGCCCCGCAGTGCCTCGTTCGCGAGCAGGATCGATACATGCCGATAGCCAACGTGATACGCATAATGCGGAGGATATTACCCCCGCATGCAAAAATATCTGACGACGCCAAGGAGACTATGCAGGAGTGTGTGTCCGAGTACATCGCCTTCATAACCGGTGAGGCCAACGAGCGCTGCCAGCGCGAGCAGCGCAAGACTGTCACTGCTGAGGATGTCCTCTGGGCCATGGGAAAGCTCGGGTTTGACAACTACGTCGAACCCCTCACCATTTACCTCCAACGCTACCGGGAGTCTGAGAGTTCCGACCGCTCTCAGTTTGTGAAGAGGGAGGAGCGCCAGCCAACGGACTATTGCCCTCCTGGGCATGCTGTGCCCCAGGTTGCAATGATGTCTCCCCCGCCACCATCTTATGGGCCGGGATATTATTTCGGGCCCCAGCATGGTCCTCCCATGTATGACCCCTCGATGATGGGAATGTTTAGGGATGGTTCCTCCTCTGGTGCTGGTGGAGGCGGTTCATCGTCGGCTTCTGGGGCGCAGGGTGAGAACTCGTTGGGGCGATTTGACCCGTTTGGTCACTTCAAGTGATCACCACAGTTTAGAGAAAGGTCTCAGCTGTTTAATTAACAGACATAATGAATAAATAATTGCATTAGTTTGCAATTAATTAGTTATAAGTTATTGTGGTTGTTGTAGTTTATCTCTATGTTTTAGCATGGTTGCAAAGTGGGTTTGCTTCCTTTGAGTTCAAGGACAAGTTGGTTTAGTAATGTAATGAATAACTTCATCCCTGGATGTTCGTTCCTTGTATTACATGTTCAATCGTTAACTTCATCCTCTGGATGTTCATTCCGTGTATGACATGTTCAATCGTTAATGGAGCTTTTCTGTTTTGGATACAAGGAGCAAATACTAAAACAAAATGAAAGCTTAATCTACAAACATAGATAGTAGCTTGGCAACTTTAAGTGTGGCTCGAACTGATGCAAATTGAAAATTTTGAGTAAATAAAAGCGTTGATGGGTTAAATAGTTAGTTGTTAAGGGAGAGGGGAATCCATGAAGATGAAAATTAAAAATAGCTATTTAAGCATGTATACACTGCCAGAAATTTGGCCTTGCCCTACGAACTTTTGCTTGATGAACCATATTTCGTCGGGTAAGGGTGTTTTATCCGACAAATTTGCAGCTTGTCAGGCATCACTAAGTCAATATTTAGGGTTTTACCCAAAATCTTTACGCGACGTGAAGTTTTTGTAGAGCAATGTGAAAATTGTTGGATAAATATTTAGCGCCAAAAGGGAAAAAGTGGCGAGTAATTTGAAAGGTTTCTCTGACGAAACAAAGGTTTGTCGACTTGAAGACATGTGCCCGACAACCATGTTCGTCAGGCCAATTTTTCATGTCGTTAGACAAAAGCACACAATGACCTGTGAAAAATCTACTAACAAAAACTTTACATGACATCATCCTTATGCTTGCCCGACGAAATGTTCCATCGGGCAAACTCTTATTCATTTAAAAGGTTGTGCCTTCTTTTTCCCCTCTTCTTCTTTTCTTCTCCCCCTCCCTCCCCATTGGCTGCTGCTTAAATTTGCATCTCTCACTCTCTCTCTCCCTCTCTCTCATTCACACCCTCTCATCCATCTCTCCCTCTCCCAATTAATTTAAGGTTAGTTTTTTTTTTTTATTTGCTAAATATTTTTTATTTAATTGTGTGACTAATTAATTTTGTTGTTGTAGGTTTGTGATTGGATTGAACAAAATTAAAGGAAAGGTATGTATTTGTCTCTTAATTATAAATTAAGGTAAATTACATTTTACCTCCCATCCCCCGGTTCTTTGTAGGTTAAAAAATCTATTAATTAACCGTTACATGATGATGAAGCAGATACATGGTCCACATTTTTAATGATGTGGAAGCAACTTTTCAGCTTGTGAATAAAAAAACAAGGGTGAATATCAGTTTACTACCCTCAAGTTTCGTGGTTTTCAACATTTGGTACATGAAGTTTTTTTCGTCCTAGAGTCATACCTAAATTGTTAATTTTGGGACAGTCTCATACATCTGTTAGTCAAACTGTTAACTTTGCCATTAACTGATGATGTGGTGCCTATGTGGACAATGACTGGACGCCACGTGTCATTAAGAGGTCCACGTGGAAATTCAAAATTCAAAAAAATAATTATTTAAAGAAAAGTTAAAAATTAAAAAATTAAAAAGTAAAACCCAGATCGTCTTCCCCAAATTCCCCTGTGCCCACCCTCCCACCCACACCCAGATCTTCCCGTCGACCCATGTCCCCCCCCCCCCCCCAATCCAAACCTTCCTTCACCACCCCACTCTTATAGTCGCAGATGACACAGAGGGTCGGGACTCCCTCTCTCTCTCTCTTGTCAATTCTCGATCTCCTCCCTCTCGAATCGAAGAGCGTGACAGCTCGTCATCCCCCTCCTCGCCTCGATATCTCCATCAACATCGAAGAAGTAACGGTGATCAAGGAAGTTAACAGTGAATTTGATAGCGGGGACAGAATCGGTGGCCAAGTTCACCGAGTTGTAGAAGGGCATGACCAGGACTCACTCGTCGCGTCGGCTAAGAGGGTTGGCAGAGTGGATGTCGCAGGTGATGCAAAGGGTCGGGACTCCCTCTCTCTCTCCCCCATACTCTCTCTTTCTCTCTCTCCCCGAACCTCCTTCTTCTTCTTCTTCATGTTCTTAATCCTACCTTGGGGGGGGGGGGGAAGAATGGTCGATGGGGAAGATCTAGGTGTGGGTGGGTTTTTTTGGTTTTTTAGTTTAGTTTTGTTTTTTTTTAATTTTTTTTAATATTTATTTTTTTTTATTTTTAATTTCCACGTGGACCCCTTAATGACACATGGCGTCCAGTCATTATCCACAAAGGCGCCACATCATCAGTTAACGGCAGAGTTAACAATTTGGCTAACGGATGTATGAGACTGTCCCAAAATTAACACTTTAGGTATGATTATAGGATGAAAAAAACATGATTACAGACATAGGGATAAATAACACCATATGATTTATGTAATTTGATGTTGAGGAACAGCAACAGGTTTGCAGCAAGCTCAGGCATGTTGAAGGTCGTGCTTGCACTGGGTGGCGAAGTGTTGTGCAACGCAGTGTTCATTTGATGCGGGAACAGATTTGGGTTGGGTTGCAGGCGGCGGGTCAGGAGTAGTGCAATCGTGGGGTTTAATCGTTTCTGGGAATCCAAGAGCCTGGAAAGCCCAAAGTCCCCGACTTTAATCCACATATCTTTCTCGAAAAAGATATTCGATGACCTGAATAAACCTGTTTCTCACCGTACTTCTCAAAGTACAGCTTGTTTACAGCGGAGCTGAAGTGGAGAGTGGCTTTGTAAATAAGAGAGGAGGAGTGCTTAGTCAAATTTAGCACCACGAAATCGAAGTTCAACCCCACCGCACTGAAATCCAATTCGACTTATCATGGAGAATCACCATTACATCGGCAACATATTCCGGCAGTGAGACACTTAGGCATGAACTCTCTTCATATGGCCATGTTGATGACGACCAAGTGATGGACATATTGAATGATGTTTTCTGTAATGCTTCGATCAATATGGATGAAGAGCCGTCCACACACTTTGATAAGTACGATAAATTGTTGATGGAAGCTCAAGTAGAATTGTACCCTGGTTGTCAAGATTTTTTCCATCCTAACAGTTGTTGTCGAGTTGATGCACATGAAAGTAGAGTGTAATATGACCAATCAAAACTACGATATGATGATGGGAATGGTTAAACATATGTTTCCGAAACCAAATGTCGTTGCTTGTAAATCATTCTAGTTCGAAGAAGATGCTGAAAGATTTTGGGTTGGGATATGACAAGATCCATGCATGCTTATTTATTATTTTGCAGTGAATTCGAGAAGTGATCCCTGTTTTTGGTACCCAAAAATCCCAGACAAGTTCCTCTCTTTCGCTCAACCCATCTTAAACTTGAATACAACAATTCGTCCTACCCAATAGTCTAAAAGTAAACTCACCAACAAGAAACAAACATATGCCGGCCGGTCCACCCGCATACGGGTTTAGTAGAAGGGCTACACAAGCAGAGATAGAGAAACCTGCAATGCCCTACATCATTAGAAACATATAGAGACTATACCATCAAACTCTTGACATGAACCGCAAATAATCTCCATAACGCAAATAGCTCTGCAACTGGAAATGCCATGAATTTGATTATGCAGTTTAGAAAGGAGTAAATACACAAGTTCCAGTGTTACAAAAAACAACCATAAATTAAGGGACTACCAATCTCTCGCAATCAAAGATTCTCAAAGAGTTGCATGTGGTCTTCAAATGTCTTTGCATGCCGGACCTTGGCCACAGACCCATCTTCTTGAACGTGAAAACATTGTAAAAACTCTTAGAAATAAGTTTCTGGAAACGAGCATTGATATTCGTGTTGAGGCGTAAGGATTGTTTTTTGTAGCAATTCCATACCCAATATTCTGGAGGATGCATTTTAAGATTGCAAGTTAAAGCCATACTCATGTAGTAAGCGCCTGCGTCATGAACAACCAGACCAGCTCCCTGAAACGGGTAACTCTAGGTCAGCAATCAAGCACCAAAAAATCCTTAAAGGAAACCTCCAGAACAGAATAACTGCGAAGATCATCGTCATTTGATCTCCTAGTCATAGAAGACGTCAAATGATTATAGCTCTGACCCTCCATCAAATGATTATAGTTCAATATTAATTATTAAGCACCTACCAATGGTATTTTGATTAATTATTGAGCAGCTACCAATAATATCTTGCCTGCAATTCTCGCAGCGGAAACAGTGTTTTCCAAGTCGAATTCCCTATCGATATTGATAAGAACACCTTCTTGGGCAGCCAAAACCATGTCCTCTAACAATTTTCCATTCCCATTAAAAATGCACCTTCCCTCACACAAACAATTGTACAAACATGAATTTAAATATTCACTCACAATTCACACCTTCTTGGGTCGGGTCACGTAAAATTTACCTAGTAGGCAGTTCATAGAACTAAAATTTGACGGTAACTTTCAGCAGATAAAGAACGTTGAGTTTCATTCTAATTTTTTTATAATGCTAACCAAAATCTGACGTAAAAATACTACAATATCCTTTTTAACTAAAATAATTTATAAAACTGTATCTTCTCCAAACCTTTTGAGTAGAAAGGGGAGTGGTTAAACCTAAACAGGTTAATTATATCATAATTGGTATAATGGTAAGAATAACCCTAGTTGAATAATAATTCAAATAAACCCTAACCACATTCACAGCGCATATCAACGGCAACGATGAAAATTAAACACTGTAATAAGAATAGAACAGATGAAACAAGGAAGAAGAAGGTGGGTAGAGTGGGGGACCTGGTGAAGCTGATGTTTGTAAGGTTGGAGACTGAAGGCCAGCTCTGTATGCTGAGCTCTTCTCCTTCTTCTCCTTCCATTTTTTTATTGTATTTTTTCCAATTTTCAGAGATAAAATATAATGGTTGTTTTTGAGAGATTTTTACAGAAGAGAGTGAAGTGAAGTGAAGAGAAGAGAAAAGAAAAAGGAACCTGGAAACACAAGAAGGCAAGAATCGGAAGAAGATTAGGAATCGCATATCATGTCCAAAACTTGACTGCACAATGGATGGAGAAGATTTAGTTTTGTAATTATTTGAGTTAAGAAAGGGTATTGCAGTATTTTCACATCAAATTTTGGTTAGAATTATGAAAAAGTATAATGGTTGGTTAAAATTCTACTCATGGTTCAAATTTTGGCTATATTTCCAAATATCCCCTCTTGTTTTGCTATTAAAAATTTTGTTTTGCTTTTGCAAAACAGTTTTTCGTTTTGTAGACACAAAAAATGGGTGAAAATGCATTTAATAGATTTTGTTTTTCTTTTTTTTTTTTTTTATGAAAATAAACTCAAAGACCAAAAAACGCAGAAAAATATTTAGCTTAAATTCTGTAGAAAATCAAATTGATGTTTCCTGTATTTTTCAAGAATAGTTTTGTTAGTGGAACTAGGTCATTTGGATCTGTTTGATACAGCCCTTTTCTTATGAGTCAAACAGATCTATTTTCAATCATATATGTTGTAGAACAAGACAACAATATAAAAGAATCTCTTTGAGGGTGTTTGTTTGACCTTCTTAGTGGAGCTGGACTAGACTACACTAATTGCTAGTGTAGTCTGATGTTTGGTATGCACAAAGATTAGGTTTAATGGGATTAGATCGTACTCACTAGGATTAAACCCCTTGCTAGGAGTTCTTAGCGAGGCATCCCAAAGACCCCTCGACTCGTAAGACCTCATGCGCTCCTGCGAGAGAGAACCTCGCTCATCCTATGAGAGAGTGTCATCGGCACCCTGCTCCCTCATCGTCGTCCTCCTCATCCTTATCTCAGCTGCATCCTACTTGCCCTCATCTGCTCCTCTTCTCTAGTAAACTTCAAATCCGACATTATTTCTTCGATTTGTTTTGCAGATCGTGATATTATTGGGCTTTATTTGATTTAGGTGTTTTGGGTTTAAGAAATTTTCAATAATAAACCTCTGCACTTGAACAAATTAGGGTTTTGATTTTTAGGGTCAAATTGAGATTAGAATTTGGGGTTTTCACATTTTATGCCATTTTCATGTTTCTTTGATTTGTAATTGTTGTTGTAAAGGGATGTTGCAGTAGCATCGCAACTGAATCTAATCGTTGTTTATAGCTTGCTTGTGGATCAAACAGTCATCCTGTTACTGAATCCTGCAGTGTTCTCCCAGAGCATCTATCCCCCAACTAGTCTTCTTTTGGTCGGGCAGTGTGAACTTAGTTAAAGTCTCGTCACTTGATACTGATGGCTCATGCAATTCCAGCCGTCCATATTTCATGGAACCTAAAAAATGAAGAAGAACATGTACACTCCGAGGACCATGTCCCTCTTCACTCCGAAGTCATCGTTCCCAGCTCTTCAATCTTCAATTCTTCACCCAACCATCACAAACTACTTCTTTCACTCCTCAATAACAATGTGACCCCATCACTAGCTTCAGATTGAACATGAGAAGTGAGTTGCATTTGTATTATTCATCTTTATGCTAAATTACTCAATTGTGATTGTGATGGCATTATGTTTGGTAATAGCTGCAGACAGGAAAATGAAAGTGGCTAAAGCTGCTTTCGATGCCAGTGTTGATGGTGGAATAACCTTCTTTGATACTGCTGAAGTGTACGGCTCCAGGGTGAGAAAAATGTCTTATAGTTCTTTCCATAAAATTTGTTGCAGTCAAAACAAATTCATCGTTATCTACTCTTGCAGGCTTCTTTTGGTGTTGTAAATTCTGAAACTCTACTAGGAAGGTACATTGTAGGAATTTTTTGTGCTGCATCACTCTTGTTTCAAGTCAACAGAGTACAGCTAATTGTCGTCGGTTTCTGTATTTTGAGGACATTAGTAGACTACTCTGAATTTCGCATAGATTTATCAAGGAAAGGAAACAGAAGGATCCAGGAGTAGAGGTTGTTGTCGCAACCAAATTCGCAACTTTGCCTTGGAGGCTGGGCCGTCAAAGTGTCATAGCTGCCCTCAAGGATTCCCTCAATCGCCTGGAACTTTCTTCTGTGGAACTGTATCAACTCCATTGGTATGTCCCTTATGAGCCTTTGCTTTTTGTATAAATACTAGTTTCTGCTAAGGTAACTGCAAAATCTTATCAAGTGTTTGTGTTATTTTTCAGGCCTGGAATATGGGGAAATGAAGGTTGTTCATAACTTCATATGTTACACCATTTACATTATTTACATTTTGTTTCTGAAGAGGTGTATTTGGGAAATCAATTTTCAGGGTATCTCGATGATCTTGGAGATGCTGTTGAGCAAGGCCTTGTGAAAGCTGTTGGTGTTTCCAACTACAGCCGTATAATTCGATCTTTTATCTATTTATTGTTGGTTAAAATTAGTAGTTCAAATCATGGAAAAAAAATTCAATCATAGATGCTCCTAAACAGAACATGACGTATAAAGTTTGTTATTTCAGAAAAGCGATTGCGTGAGGCACACGCAAAACTTCAAAAGAGAGGTATCCCACTAGTATCAAATCAAGTGAATTACAGCCTCATATACAGGGTACCAAGGGAGAATGGAGTGAAGTCTACCTGTGATGAACTTGGGATCACTTTGATTGCCTATTCGCCTATTGCTCAAGGTGAAGTTGGAACCTCGTGTTTTCTTACCATATTCTCATCATCACCCGATATGTTAGCTTAAAAGATATAATGTCTTTTTATTTTACAGTATTTAAGACCTCTCCGTGCGATCTTAAACATTGCCAAGTTAGGACTTGGGAGAAAGCATGCTTGCTCACTTTTCTCAGTCAGCCTTTTAATGTGAAATTTCGAATTTTTGAGTAATCCTTGTCAAGAAGTTCTAAACTTCAACTTTATGATCTTATTTATTTTATGTTTCATGATAGTTATGGACTTTAGTTGTGCACATAAAGACTCACCTTTCAGGCTATAACCTTCCAACTATATGCCTAAATGAAACAGTGAAGAAAATAAAATTCTGTACATCTTGTGCATTCATTTGCTTTATCTTTTCAGCATCTTGCTTGTATTTTTCTTTTGTTGAATTCAACTACCGCTTGGTAGTTGGCGAATGGTGATCTTGCATGGTAAAGGTAAAGCTTTAATGTGAATTCAACTGTCGCTGGATAATTGGCGAATGGCTGTAATACCTTACAAAAAATTCCAAACATCTGGTTTTCGGGTAAAATATTTAGTTTTTAACAAAACACAAGGGGATGTAGTTATTCTAAAACATTAAAAAAAAAAAAAAAAAAAAAATTGTGGATTGTTGATAAAAGATGTATGTTTGGATCTTATGTTATTACTTGAATCTTTGCACAACCCTGCTTAGAACGGTTACGGCCTTTAATTTTACTAGATTGGTTACCACAGTAGTCAACTTTGCCTGTCTGATCCAGGGTGAAGGAGATTAAGAAGATTGACATTCTACTATTTATGCATATGCAGGTGCTCTTACAGGAAAGTATACACCAGAAAATCCCCCAACTGGCCCTCGAAGACAGATTTATACTGAATTTCTTTCAAAGGTAAATCATAGTCAGTACTTTGAAAGCCTGCTAAACATTAAGTTCCAAATTGTTTTGCTAAAATATTGTTGTTATCTGCTGCTCCAATCTCTGCTGAACTGGATCAAGGAAATAGGAGAAACGTACATTAAAACAAACACACAGGTTTGTTGATGCTCTTTTAACCTTAACTAGCTTTTATCTTTTCCATATTAGAAGCCCTAAAGTTTTCATTTATGTGGAAGCATGGCTGAAAATATCCCCAAAAGTACAATATTTTAGTAGTTAATCCATTTTGGACCCTTTACGAGTATGAAACGCTTCATAGATACCGTTGCAACTTCCAGCTCATGCTGAAAGAAACTCTTTGTTTCACCATCTTTTAGACATGTAGTCCAACTCTTGGTAGTTTCATGTTTTCCGTTTAAGATCATTAAACTACATATTGATATATCAAGCAAGAATTCTGAAATGCAGAAATAATTGTTGGGGTATTAAAATGTGTAAATATATAGGTTGTTCTCTTTGCTGGGTTTTAATGCGAGTCGGGTTACTGTTAACAGGTAGTCCTAAACTTGTTGATAGCCCAGGACAACGTTGTGCCAATCCCGGGAACCAAAAACGAAGAACAGGCTGCAAAATTTGCAGGTGCACTTGGATGGCGGCTCAACAGTGAAGAAGTAGCCGAATTGCGCGCTTTGGCTACAGAGATAAAACCTGTTACTGGTTTCCCTGTTGAAAAATTTTAATTTCTTACACGAGCATCAAGGCTGTAAATTCTTCCATACAAAAATATGTACACACTTCACATCTAATGCAAATTTGACATATCTAATTTAAGAGTGATTGCAGGCTGACCATTGATATAGCAAATTTGACATATTTCAAATCTATAGCCACACTATAACTAGTAAGCGCAGTCACACTGTCACTGTGGTCTTAGAACAAGTTAATAAGCATTTCTTCATATGGAAACGATCCAGTCGGGGAACTAACATCAAACTGGTGACAATACTGTTTTCATTATCCTGCTTTTTAGTCTAACACTACATCAAACGCTTTACTAAGCTAGTCCAGCTTAATCTAGTCTAAGCCAATCCAGCTTAGTCCCTGAAGCTAGTCCAGTCTGAAACAGTCTGGTGCAACAAACGCACTATATGCTTTCGTTATGAAAGAATTACATCTGATCTATCAAAGTCGTCAATGCATAACAATCATGGTTAAACTTTTCTTAAATAAATATGGAATTATGAATCATGGGCTTTGTTGTGGACCACTAATAAAATGACAAGTGCTAAGCCAACCCTTCAACGATACGAGTCAGGTTACCCGCACATAAGAAATATGAACTTGATTTTGAACTTGTTTTTATACAAATCGGTTCCAACTCAGACAATTTTGAAAACTAAAATAAGAACTTTATTGCTTTACATCCAACCCAGTAATGGGGTCTAAATTCACGAGTCCAAAAATCTGTATGTTCACCCCTACCTCCTACTTCACTCCCCTACGTTAAGGTCTATTTTGTAATTTTGGAACAGGAGAAAAAATTAATAATAATTTGTTCGAAAAAATAAGTGTGTCCAGAGATGAATACTGGATGTAAATAGGGTCACTCATAGACAATAAGCTGCGGTGCAAGGTATTAAAGTGTCACGCCGCATGGATTACCACAAAGGTCAATTTTCTTAGACGGCTGCGCTCGTTCTACCAAGGGTTGAACAATATCTAAATTTTTGTATTTTAGTGATATTCTTTTTTATTTATAAATGAGGGATTTTAAGTTTAAATCTTGAAAGTGAAGAGTTCCAAAAAGCAAATTTAAATCTAAGGGTGCGTGGTAGCAAGGTTCTTTGAACTTTACCCAATATTTAGTTTTTGTCCCTAAACTATTTAGTTTCTCTTATCCTCCACCTTAATTCTATATTGCTTTAATGGTCCTTCCGTCAAATTGCCTTCTTTTCTGTCAAATTTAAGAGTATAGTGGTCTTTTCATACATAAAAAATTTAATTTACTAAAAAATATGAGAAGCGCTTGGCTCCTTCAGGTTAAGTCCCTCCGCAAAACACTTCGTGGCCTATTCACAGAATTTCATGTTTGTGATCGGAAACAATCATAATATAAATCACTATGTAAAGATCATCTTTGTAAATAAATCAATCAAAACTAAGATCATTTAATCAATTCTTAAGTATTTTTTATCATAAGCACGAATTTCCATGAATAAGTCACGATGTATTTTAAGGAATTTTAAGGAGGAGTTCTTCCTCAATCCTTGGATCCAAGTCATTCGCTTTAAAAAATTTATTTTCTTATTTTTGATGAAATTCCTATTTTATCTTTCAACTTAACGAAAATATTGATAAAGTTAATGAAAAAGACTATTAATGCAACAAATGACATAATTCAAGGATGCGAGAAACTATTGATAGAGTTATGGACAAAAATTAAACTAGTGATGTAAATCAGGAACTCTCTACAATTTAGCCCAAATCTAGTTATCCATATTTTCAAATACCGTTATTCAGTTGCCACTTCACACCCCGACTGAAGTAACGTAATAGGACTGTCTCACGGAGCAAGAAAGTACTATTAGAACGCGTAAAAAGCCAGTGTGGTAGTGGTACTGCTCTGCTGCTCCTCCAAAAACATGCATGGCCTTCATTGATGCAACATTACATTGACGTCGACCTATTGCTATTGCTCTAGGGCTACCATGATGCCTATTCCCTCGCCTGCATGTGCAACCAATTAATATTCCAGAATCTTGAGAGAGAGAGAGGATGGACAAATATCCCATCCACCATCTCTAAAGAAAATCTGATATCTCTCTCAGATTCCATCACTCATTTATGTGAAAGTCTCGGGTTCGCTATGCTACTTATACCTATTCCATGCTTACGAGAGATTTTTCAATGTGATCATCACGCGTCTTTATAGAAATAGTGGGTTATGTGTGTTAAAAGGTTAATAACTTAAAAATTAAAATTTTCCATCACTTATATAAAAACACATAGTGTACCATCTGTATTCCCGTCACAACTAAAAATTTCTCCATGCTTACACCAAATTTTAAAAAAAAAATATTGGGAAACTAAAACCAGCTGATGGGGTTGGAGATAAAAAGGAAGAGTAATGCTATTCTTACCACATTTTTTTACCATCTTAGGTGGCAGATGAGTTGGACAAGCTACATCATTTAATTTCAATTTTTTATTAATTAAAACGCTTAAATAATCTTATATAGAAGAAGGAGACTTCTCGTATACCACAATCATCATTTAATTGACAATCTTTTTATTAATTATTGATTAATATTTTGAAATTAAATGCTAAATAATTTAGATGATGTATCTGTCCACATCAGATGTGACATCCCAGCCCAGATTTTTCATACCGTAGGGGTGAAATGACGATTTTGCCCCTAATGGATAATGGTTGTTTGTGTGGTTGCTTTGAGTACTTGGTTGGCTGCATCTCAGCCACACATCCATCATCATTCTCATCACCCTCTCCTGTTAACCCTCTCTATCCCGTATCCCTGTCTCTCTCTCTCTTTCCCTCTCGCTTATTCATCAGTTTGTACGGACAAGAACCAAAGTGTTCGAAAATGTGGTAGATCAAGGAAGAAAACCATACATCCGTGCTCGTGAGGTTCTTAGGAGTTCAACCATACCCATTTTAGGTAAGGGAACCTTCGTTTTCACGTCGAACCCGAGATGCTTAATTCGGGGTACTATTCATGCACACGTAAATTCATGTGTTTTTGGGAATTTCAAGCTTGTAGGAAGCTTGGTGAGGTCCTTAGGTGTCTCGGGGTGGTTCGTTTGAAGGTTTTGGACGTCGGGATAGTGAGTTGCAGGTTTGGCCGGAGTTGGTGGAGTTTTTCCGGTGAGATTCCGTTGGTTTTAGTGCTTAAAAGTGGTAAGGATTTGTTCCTCTAGCTGTAAGCTTCATTTTGGTACCAATTTCGTGGAATTTGGGTTAAAAACGAGTGAGATATTAAGTTTAGAATTTTTCCCGGTTTTCCGGCGACAGCGACGGCGCCAGAGGTTAGCCGGAGAAGACGACGGAATATTCTATCAGTTTGGACGGACTATTCCTAACGGCGTTAGGTTAACTTTAACGGAATCTGTCAAAGTTAACGGAATATTCCTGACGGCGTTAACTAACGCCGTCAGTGTGCCAGGCACGTGCCTGCGCATAGGCGGCGCGTGTGGCCGTGCCTTGGCCGGCGCGTGTAGCCATGCCTTGGCCGGCGCGTGAGGGCGCATGAGGCATCGGAAAATTATTTTAAAAATATGGAGATGTGCGTGAGGTTGAGTAGATTACGTTGGTGTATTTATACACCCCATTTGAGCATTGTATGAGAAGTTATTACTAGTTTGGGTTATGTGCTTTAAATTAACGTTTTTATAGTTGTTTCGCATATAGGTGAGACCTATCCCGAGGACGAGCGCAGTCACTCGAGGCAAGGGGGTTACGACCCTTCTACATAGCAGTGAGTGAGCTTTTGGTTTTCTGTATATACCTATATACTTGTGTTTTTCCCAGAAAGTGAAATGAAGCGTTTATATGTTTTATATTCCATGCTTTGCGTTTTCCTAATTAATTATGCATTAGTAGTTGCGTATATATACATGTTTGGTGCTACGGACGCACAGGTAAGTGCCAGGTAAGTTGTGGTTTATGTTTATGTTTAGTAGTGAATTGAGATGCATAGAGAGCTCATAACATGCACCCCCGGTGTTAGTGCTCCCGCCCAGAGTAGGGCACAGTCCTTCACATGATGTTCACCTCCCACACCACACGCTCATCTTGGATCCAAGTTAGGTGCACAGTCCTATCGTACAGACCACTTTAGGTGGTTCCAACTCGTAGGTGACTCGCGATTATTCGCCCAGTCTTCACCTGATCGTAGCACTTGAGCGTATTTATTTACACCCAGTCCTGTCGTACAGACCACTTTAGGTGGTTTCGACTCGTGTGCAAGTAGAGTTAGTGAGTTGCTGATTTGAGCTCTAGATTCAGCCGTACAGGTTACGTTAGGTGACTCCGGCTGACAGATTATATGGCATTGATTTGGTATTACCTGAGTACTTGCATTTTATTTAGAGGCACTCGACATGGCATATTTCTGAGCATGAGTTATATATATGTGCATATTCTATTTTCTGGGAAACTATACAGGTTTTTACAATGAGGGGTTAGTACTTTTGATATTGAAATGATTTTGAAAAGCTTTGTTTTTGCTCACTCACACTTTCTGTTTTGCGCCCTTCCAGGTTCTAGTTTGGATAGCTCTGTTGGTGGCTCTCGAGGGATTCACGACATATCTGACAGATTATCACCAATGTAGGACTACCTCTGGGTGTGTTTATTTTAGCGTTTGTTCCCCGGACTGTACTAGGTCTTCCATGCTTTGAATATTGTTTTTCACACTTACGCTTGCACTTGTATGTTATCTACTTAGTGTATAGCTTGGTTTTTATTTATTCGTACTTTTATTATTCTTAGCTTCCGCACTGTGCACATGGTTACGTCACTCTCACGTGACAGCCAGCATGCCCTGACTTCGGTCGGGGTGTGTCAGTTTAGTATCAGAACATAGGTTTGGCAGTCTTGTACTTTTGTGAGTATTCTAATTGTTTTGGTGTCTTCTGTCAGAACTATGCCGCCTCGTAGAGAACCACGTCACTCTGCTGAGCCAAGTTTGCCCGATGTAGCTCAACTGGGGGAAGCTATCGCCACCGCTATTCAGTCGGCGCTCCGCCCTCCCCAGAGGACTCCTCTGGAGACTATGTACAATCTGAAGCTGGATAAGTTCGAGGACCATAAGGGTTTTGAGGGAGCGGAGCGGTGTCTAGAACATATTGAGAAGACCTTTCGTGTTCTGCATAATCAGGGGAATCTCCATGTTAAGAAGTAGGTTGAGACGACATCTTGGTTTTTAGGTAAGGATTCGGCATCCTGCTGGGAGCAGGAGGTCCGTCGTTTGTCCCCAGAGGAGAAGACTGATTGGGAGGTATTCAGAGAGCTGTTTAGGAGAAGGTTTGTGCCTCCTGAGTATATAGACCGCAAAAAGCAGGAATTCACGGAGTTTAGGCAGGGGAAGTTGAAGGCAAATGAGTATTACCGGAGGTTTACTGATTTGTCCCGTTATCATCCGAATATTGCTGGCAATCCGGCAGAGATGCTTCGTCATTTCCGTTTGGGTACTAAGAAGAAGTGGCGTTCTATGGCGACCACTACCCCTTGTGACACCTACCAGAAGTTCTATGAGATTCTGTTGAGGATTGAGGATTTCGAGAACATGCCCAGCGAGAGTGAGAAGGAAGAAAAAGATGGTAACCAGAGGAAAGATGACAAAGGCAAGGGTCAGGCATTGCTTGGACCTCACAAGACCCAGAGCTTCAAGCCGGGTAGAACCAGTTCTAGTTCTTCTAGTGATGGTTTAGTGTCACTGGTCAACGTTGTGGTGGTAGATTTGCTGGGGGTGCTAGAGGCCAAAGACAGGGTGATGTTGGTAAAGGAAGAGCTTCGGTTTGCCGCAGATGTAATAATCGACATTTTGGAAAGTGCAGGAGAGGCAGCGATGGTTGCTTCACTTGTGGGCAGATGGGACATCGGGCTGCAAATTGTCCCCACAGTCAGCAGAGGCCCCAGCAGACTTTCTTGCCACTACCTGCACCGATCCAGCAGGTTCCTAGTCCTGGTAGTTACGAGCAGACGAGTCGTTGTGGTGCCTATTACTATCAAGGCGATGTTGTTCCTTATGCCCCAAGACATTATCCATATCCCTAAGATCCATATTCTCAGAGTGGTTATCCCCAGTATTCTGGTGGTTATATATCGTATCCTCCAGTTCCAGCAGGTAGGTCTTAGTGGTACCAGGGAGGACAGCCTCAGCAGGGGGAGGTCGCTGCGAGTAGTGTGGGATCTTTGAGGCAGTCTAGTCAACCTAGTCAGGGGCGTAGTGCACAGAGTCGTGGTGGCCAAACGAGTAGAGGTCGTGGTGGACGGCAGCAGACCCAGTGGCATATTCATAATATCTATCTGCAAGATGCTCAAAATAATCCAGACTTGATCATGGGTACGTTAAATATCCTTGGTTATTTTGCTAGAGTATTAATTGATTGTGGTGCTACACATTCTGTGATTTCTCATATCTTTGCTCAAGTGACGCAACCTCACCCTACACATCTAGGGTATGATTTAGAGTTTGCTATGCCTAGAGGGGAGAGATGTATTATTGATTGTGTGTACCCAAGATGTCCAGTGATGGTGGAGAATGTTATTATGCCAACTGATCTTATCCCGTTAGATATTGTTAACTTTGATGTGATTTTGGGCACAAATTGGTTGCATTTCAATCGTGCCAATATTGATTGTTACGGGAAAATAGTTACCTTCCATCGTCCTGGATTACATGTGGTTACTTTTGTGGGTGAGCAGAGTAGGGTGAGACATGGGGTTATTTTTGCTATACGAGCGAAAAGGTTATTATCGAAAGGTTGTCAGGGATACTTAGCTCATGTGGTGTTAAACGATGATGCTCCTAGTAGTGTGGAGGATGTAAGGGTAGTCAGGCATTTTCCTGATGTTTTCCCTGAGGAATTACCTGGTTTGCCACCAGACAGAGACGTGGAGTTCACCATTGATTTGCTTCCAGGTACTAATCCTATATCTTTGACTCTTTACCGTATGGCTCCTGCTGAGTTGAGGGAATTGAAAGTTCAGTTGTAGGAATTAGTGGATAAGGGTTTTATTCAGCCAAGTACTTCACCTTGGGGAGCTCCAGTGTTGTTTGTGAGGAAGAAAGACGGAACTTTGAGGCTATGTATTGATTACCGGCAATTAAATCGGGTAACGATTAAAAACCGTTATCCATTATCACTTATTAATGATTTGTTTGATCAGCTTCGAGGTGCTTGTGTATTCTCTAAGATCGAGTTTAGGTCTGGATATTATTAGCTGAAGATTAGTAGGGAGGATGTCCCTAAGACAGCTTTCAGGACTCGTTATGGTCATTACGAGTTTCTGGTTATGCCATTTGGATTGACGAATGCTCCAGTTGCTTTTATGGATTTGATGAACCGAGTATTCCAGCCATATTTGGATAGATTTGTTATTGTCTTCATTGATGATATTCTGGTGTACTCTAAGTCTAAATCAGAGCATGTTCGACATCTTACTTTGGTGTTGAAAAGGTTGAGAGAACACCAATTGTATGCTAAGTTTAGCAAGTGTTAGTTCTGGTTAGATCAAGTAGCATTTTTGGGGCACGTTATTTCAGCTCAAGGTATCTTGGTGGATCCTTAAAAGGTGGTAGCTGTGGAGAAGTGTGAGCAACCACGAACCGTCAATGAGGTGAGGAGTTTCCTTGGTTTGGCAGGGTATTATCGACGGTTTGTGAATGATTTTTCTATGATTGCTTTACCACTGACGAGGCTAACGAGGAAAGATGTTAAATTTGAGTAGGATGATAATTGTGAGCAGAGTTTCCAGCAGTTGAAGTATTGTCTCACTTATGCACTTGTTTTGGCACTCCCGGACGATAGTGGTGATTTCGAGGTTTATAGTGATGCTTCCTTGAATGGTCTGGGATGTGTGTTGATGCAGCATGGTGGGGTAATTGCTTATGTTTCACGACAATTGAAACCTCATGAGTTGAATTACCCTACGCATGTTTTGGAGCTAGCGGCCATCATCTTTGCATTGAAGCTGTGGAGACATTATCTTTATGGAGAAAAATGCAAGATCTTTACTTATCATAAGAGTCTTCAGTATCTTTTCACACAGAAGGATCTTAATCTTCGTCAGTGGAGGTGGTTGGAACTGTTTAGTGATTATGATTGCACGATTGATTATCACCCTGGTCGTGCAAATGTGGTAGCTGATGCACTTAGCAAGAAGTCTCAGGGTCGTATCAATGCGTTGTTCGCTAGCCGTGTTCCTCTTCTGGCAGACTTAAGATCCACGGGAGTGAGGTTAGAGGCAGAAGATCAAGAGGTGGTTTTACTTGCTAATTTTCAAGTTAGGCCAATTTTAGTTGATCGTGTGCTTGAAGCCCAGGTAGCTAATGAAGAAACTCAAGAAATAATCCAAGCAAGGAATCAGGGGAAGAGGAAAGACCTCAGAGTTCGTGAATCGGATGGCATGCTTATGCAGGAGGGTAGGATGTTTGTGCCTAATAATTTGGATTTAAAGAAAGCAATTCTCTATGAAGCACATATCTTAACTTATGCTATGCATCCAGGAGCTACTAAAATGTATCATACCATTCGACCATTTTATTATTGGCCGGGTATGAAGAGGGAGATAGCTAAGTATGTGAGTAGGTGTGTTGTTTGCCAGCAAGTTAAAGCTGAAAGAAAGAAGTCGTTTGGGTTGTTGCAGCCGCTTCCCGTTCCAAAGTGGAAATGGGAAAACATTACTATGGATTTTGTGTACAAGCTTCCGCATACACATAATGGTTTTGATGGCATTTGGGTGATTGTTGATCGGCTTACTAAGTCAGCACATTTCATTCCAGTAAGGAATTAGGCCGATTAGTTGAGTTGTTCATCTCGAAGATCGTGAAGTACCATGGTGTTCCTGTGAGTATTGTCTCGGATCGTGACCCAAGATTTACTTCTAAATTTTAGGTGGCTTTTCAGGAAGCTTTGGGTACGAAGTTACTTTATAGTACGGCATATCATCATCAGACAGACGGACAGTCAGAGAGAACCATTCAGACGTTGGAGGATATGTTGAGATCTTCGGTATTATAGTTTGGTGATGCTTGGCATAAGCGGTTGGATTTAATGGAATTTGTCTACAACAACAGCTTTCATTCGAGTATCAGCCTGGCACCATTCGAGGCATTGTATGGTAGATCTTGTCGTACACCCTTGTGTTGGTCAGAGGTCGGAGAAAGAGTTTTGGTGGGCCCGGAGATTGTTGAGGAGACTACTCAAAATGTTCAGGTAATCAAGTCTAACCTGAAGGCGGCCTAGGATCAACAAAAGAGCTTGGCAGATCGGCATACTACTGACAGAGTGTTTAAGGTTGGCGATTTGGTGTTTCTGAAGCTTTCACCGTGAAGAGGTGTTGTACGGTTTGGAAAGAAAGGTAAACTGAGTCCCAGGTATATCGGACCGTACATGATCACTGAGCGAGTTGGTGAGGTAGCTTACAGGCTTGAGTTACCTTCTGAGCTGGCAAAAGTGCATAATGTTTTCCACGTGTCTAAAATATGAACAAAACAAAATATAGATGAAAAAAAAAAACAAATAATTAAAAAAAAAACACAAAGTAGAGATAGACACGCCTGGGCTTATTTTGGAATTCATCATGGACACACCTGGAAAAACCTTTTGGGTTGAACCCAACCCCAAACTCAGGTCCAATGGCATACAAAAACCAATGGGATGGATTGTAGCAGGATGCAGCTGGCATGCTATTATTAATATATTGTTGTTGGTTCCCCATGTCTCAACCCTAAAGATGCCCTCTCTTTTCTTTATTCCCTCGAGCCCAGAGCCGAACGACTCTCTATCTTGCCACATCTCTCCCATTTCTCTCATTTCTGATTGTGTTAAGAATCCCTAGGCCACTCTCTCTATAATATTAGAAATGTCTTATTTCTCTCAGCCTTCTTTCTCAAACAACACACATCATCGCCTTCACTCTTAGCTACTCCTCCACCATCTCTGTTTCTCAGACAACATACATCATCGCCTTCTCTCTCTCTCTCTCTCTCTCTCTCTCTCTTTCTCTCTCTTTCTCTCTTTCTCTCTCTCTCTCTCTTCAACAGATCCCCTTCTCTTTCTATAGTAAAACCCAGATCCCTTTTTCTTTCTGCAGTAAAACCCAACGGACGGATTATGTGTATTGTTCATCCTTGTATATTCTCAATCTACTTGGGTTCATTGATTAATGTTGGGTGCAAGAGTGTAGGTTTGAAGATTTGGGTTGTGGGTGGTGGATCGTGCGGATGCGAGGGCAGATTTGCAGAGAGAATCAGTTGCATCAACCAATACCTAGACTGCCGCCTAGCACCGCCTAAATCATTCCCATCTTACCTGAATGATTTAGCCCAAGTCGAATCGGGACTCCACCGCTGAGCGCCTAGGCGGCCGCCTAAATCCTTCTCGTCTTACCTGAATGATTTAGCCCAAATCGAATCGGGACTCCACCGCCGAGCGCCTAGGCGGCCGCCAAGGCCGATTTTTAGAACACTGCTTGGAACCTCCAACATAGAACGTATATTTAACATGCAACCCGTTCGGACATTCGAATCAAATATGAACATGAAAGACTCATTAAGTTTTATGAAAACCCTTTGAAAAACTATGCAACCCTTAAGACGTAATGTTCATCCTAAGTGAAATTACAATTATTAACTACAACAAGCGAACGCCAATTTCAAGGAACCTTCCAACCAAAATTGCATTAAATTACTTTTCTAAATATCCTAATGGTCGCGAATCAGTAAGACACTTAGATAATTCAAAACGGTGATTAATAATTCAAAACATGCATGCATAATATTATAAGTAAATTGAAAAGAAACTACATATTCTTGCTAAGGCTCAAGGTTTCGCCCTAGCAAAAGAAATTAGTTACGAACAATTATAAAACATAATATTATTAAGAACATGGAAAGAAAATAACTTGAAAATAAGCTTCAAAAGCTCTCTAAAGTAGTGTGCGTGTTCTCCTCCCCTTTCCTTCTCAAACCCAAATGGCTAAATATCTTTATTTATACTACTACGAAATAAAACCCTAAAAGGTCTTAGAATAAAACTAGGAAACATAATAAAATAATAAAACAGAAAATAAAAGGTTTCCTATTTGAACTAAAATTCGGACTTCTAAAAAAATCAGACTTTTGACCAACCAAATCAACTCCGATTTGGTCCCAAAATGTCCCTTTTAAAAGCTGAAGACGTCCTCTACAAATCCTCAGAAATAATTTTCCTCAAAATATGCCATCTTGGGCACCAAAATACCCAAGATGTCCAAAAACGTTAAACTAGAAAAGTTGCGCGCTAGGCCTTTATTTCGTTGCTACGGCCAAACGGCTTGGTAGAAAACTCTGAAACTTTGATAAAATCATCTTGAAAGACGCACGAACATCCTTAAATTGGAATCGCTCCAAAATTCATCCGTTTGGTTACTTTATGATCAAGAGGAAGTTGAATGTCCTACATTAGAAATATAACTCAAAGTATCAAAATCTTATTAAAATAATCAATAAATTATTATGAATATTAAGGTAAAATATATAGTAAAATACTGACTCATCATTAAGAAACAGGTAAACATGTAAACGGTTATGATTAAATGGGTACGTAATTATGGAAATGATTAACCATTTATAAAAGGTTATAAATATGAGTATAATTATTTAGGCAATTACCCAATAAATAGACGATTATGCGAATATAAACATAAACAATTATAAATAATAACCGCAGTTATTCCTCTATCATAACCGTTGCCCATCCCCACTTCACACCCCAACTAAAGTAACGTAATAGGCCACCCTCACTCACAGAGCCAGGAAGTGCTATTAGAACGCGTAAAAAGCCTGTGTGGTAGTGGTACTGCTGCTCCTCCTCCAAGAACATGCATGGTCTTGATTGATACAACATTACATTGACGTTGACCTATTGCTATTGCTCTGGGTTATCTTGATGCCCATTCCCTCGCCTGCATGTGCAACCAATTAATATTCCAGAATCTTAAGAGAGAGAGTCCATCCACCATCTCTAAAGAGAATCTGATCTCTCTCCTATATTCCTCACTCATTTACGTGACAGTCTCGCGATTCGCTACGCTACTTATACCTATGCCGTGCTTACACCAAATTAAAATAAATATTGGAAAATTAAAACCAGTTGATAAGGTTGGAGGTAAAAAGAATTCATGTGTCTCGCGGGGCAATGTAGCCTTCGAGCTAGTTTGGTATTACTATGATTTAAAAAAAAAAAAAACAAAAAAAAAAACTATTTTTGTTGTATTATGAAAAGAAACCGTTGTAAAATAAAGTTGTTCAGTGTCTGATTAGAATTCATTATAGCTTTTAAATGGCTCGTTTTGATGTGCTTTTAGCCTTTTAAAATGACTGAAAGTGCTTTTAGAGAAAATGTTGTTGGGTTCCAAAAACACTTAAAGTGTTTTCTGTAAGAAACATCAATTATGTGCTTCTTCCATGAAGCACTTTCAGTGTTCCAGGATTTATTTACATCTTTACTAAAGATTGGTTTTAAAAACATTTTTACTAAAAGCGTCATTTTAAAAGCACATCCAAATGAGCTGGAAGACTTTTCTACAGTTGAGGATCAACGATTCAGGAACAATAAAACATGGGCGTTGCTGCTGCTCTTATTTTGGCTTTGAAATGAACGCTCAATATTCATTCTAGTCATGGTTTTTTTAAGAAAAATTTTGGTATCAAAATTTAAAATTTTTTTGGTCGAAATAATCACAAAAATATTTTATGACAATGTAATGTGAAATTAATTATAAAAAAAAAAAGTTAACACAAACAAAAAATTGCACCCAATCAAATTATTGCATAAAATCATAAAAACTTTAAATTTAGAGATTCTACAATAAGGACTTACCTGTTAGAGGTACTATTCCTATAAATACCAAATTATCTAACCAAAACTTATCACAACTTCATCATCTATACACAGTTCACTCGTACTCAATTCACTCATTCTAGTACTGTTTTTGTGAAGAAAAAAAAATTAGTGTCAGAATCTGATTTTTTTTTTTTTTTTTGTTCAAATGTTCATAAAAATATATTACAATAATGTAACGTTAACATAAACAAAAAATGTACACCTAATCAAATTATCACATAAAATTGTAAAAACCTCAAATTTAGGGATTCTACTATAAGGACTCTCCCATTAGAGACAGTATTCCTTTAGAGACACAAAGATTTTCTTTAAGTTCTTAAATAAGTGCTCAAAGATGATGATATGAATTTTTAAATAGAGACTCTCGTTGAAGATGCTCTTCTCCGGCTTCTAACTTAGTAAGGCTGAACATCTGTAGTCTGCGCCAACTCAACTCAAGTGGGTGCGCTCAAAAGGTGTGGTGCTGTTCCACTTTCATTGCACAGTACAATACACGCATGCAAGTCTTATTAGGACCATCTTCTTTCTTCGTTTCTCTCAACTTATAAACTTCACAAAAATTATTTTTCCTTTCAAGTTTAGTCCACTTTGTTAGTCATGATTTTGGTTTTGAAAAAACATTCACCTAAATTGAAATAATGAAAGGGAATATAGCAAGAGATAGTGGCAATATTGCAAACATTGACCTTAAAATCCATTGACTTTATGTTTGTGGATCCAAAATTACAGTATTAATGGAAAAAAAAAAAAAAAAAACAGAGAAGATAGCTGGTGTCTAGCGTGTCACTAGCATTCCTCTTGACTTAGACAAATCATTTTTCAAAAAATGCTATTCGCAACAAAAATATTAAGTACGAATAATTATCCAACCTTTATGAGTGATTATAAATTGGTCCAATATTTCATAACAAAAAACACTCTAGCTATTTTTCCTGGTTGTTACGGTCTTTTTTTTCAATTCATTGCCTCTCGGGTTCAAACTTTTCTCACTATTCTTAGTGTAGTTTAGAATAGGGATATAATTTATATTCTTCTTGGTCATTATAGTCTTCTTCTTTAATTTGCTGCCTCTTGAGTTTAAACTTTTACCCGATTTTATATCTCCCAACTTGAAATTTTCAAACTTTCTCTTTCTTGTTGTTGTTGACGTCTTATTTTAATCTAAAACCTAACTCTTACCTTTCTTTCCTTTCTCTAATTCATGACTTGGTGAGCAAGACAACGACTTTCTGTTAAATTTAATATTCTAGACAATTCTATTGACCAAGCATGGGTGATGAGTCACAAGCGGAATATTCTAGGCAATTCTGTTGACCGACCCCCATATTTGAGTACAAGGTTTTCCAAAATAGACATTTTATAAGTTGAGGAACCTAAAACGGAGAAAAAGCCAATATTAAAGCCTAGATACAATTAAGCTACTGTTATAAATATGTAAAAGTTAGAGAGATAACTTTTACTAATGACAGGAGCGAGACATATGTAAAATATCACATTGTAATAATAACTCAAGTGAATGACAAATAAAAATGGGAGGAATGGATAATGTTATTGATCTTTCTTTCCTTCCGTTTGCTGTATGTTTTTCTATAAGTTTTCTCTGTATTGAAAGCATACGAAGTGCTCTATTTATAGAGCAACTCCAAACTGATGCATTAACTGCACATTGAAGTTTACAACACTTCCTTTGACAATACAACCTCCATGCATTTCCAAATTCAATTTCACTTTTCATGGGCATTGAAAACTCTACCAAGGCACTGTGGGCATTCACTACCCATCAACATTTTCAACAGCTACAATTTTATTCTATATATTAGCTATACATTTTTTTATTTAGGAAAAGGAAAAGTATTTATACAATTAACTATATTTCGCACCTTTCATGTTGATTTTTAAAATGGGTCACGAGGTTTCAATTTTCTCATATTGCCCTTTAAGGTTTGAAATGGAATCAATTTACGTTTTTTGTCTTTATTAAATTGATGACATGGTGAGCATGAACTCCATAACTCGATTGACATGTAAACCACATTTGCATCACATCGTCTAAAAAACTCATCAATTTAATAGATAATTAGACATTCAAATGTACAAAAAATGTAAATTGACAATTTCAACATTTTATGGGGCACTGTGAGAAAATTAAAACCTCATGATCCAATTTAAAAAGGGAATTGTTATTGGCACTCCAAAATTCTCATTCTATACTCCAAACTTTCTATATTTAGAAAGAAAAATACACTTGTAAGGAGTATAGAATGAGATTTTTGGAGTGCCAATAACACTTCCCTTTAAAAATCACATCAAATCTTGAAGGTGTAAAATGTAACTAGCCCTACACGATTCGATTTGGTGAATAGAATCTTTGAAGATTCCAAAATTCTCACAATTTTCCACACTTATTGATGAAGTTGTGTTTCTCCAAACAAAAAAAAAGAAGGACTTTGTTATAATATGATGTTGACATCAAAATAAACATGGTAAAAAAGCAAAACAAGAAAAGAAAAAAAAAATTAGTTTTGGCTCCAATCATCTTCTATTATGACATTTGATGTATCGGTCGTGTGGCCGACACTAAAATGGGTCACGATGTTTCAATTTTCTCATATTGCCCTTAAAGGTTTGAAATGGAATCAATTTACATATTTTGTCTTTATTAAATGATGACATGGCGAGCATGCGGTTGATATGTAAACCACATTTGCATCAAATCATCTAAAAAACTCATCAAATTAATAGATAATTAGAATTTCAAATATACACTTACATAATTTCAACATTTTAAGGAGCAACGTCAAAAAATTAAAACCTCATGACCTAATTTAAAAATCACATCAAATCTTGAAGGTGTAAAATGCAATTAGCCCTACACGTTTCAATTTGGTGAATAGAATCTTTGAAGATTCTCACAGCTTTCCACACTTATTGATGACGTTGTGTTTCGCAAAAAATAAAATATGAATGAAGTTGTTATAACATGGTGTTCACATTAAAATAAACATGGTAAAAAAGAAAAAGAAGAAAAATAATTATTCGTTTCAGTTTTGACTCCAACCATCTCCTATGTTGATACTCAAAATTTTGAGTCCATTGTTTTATTCTCTAACGCAAGGACTCAAACTTTTAGACTCATATTTTTTTGGAGAAAAAACCAAAACACATAAAATTTTCATATTTTAGACCCAAATATAAAAATAGGAGATGCTCTTAGAAGCACAAATTGAGGAAATTTTTTTCAATGTGTCAGGAACACTACTTAGTACACAAAGTATTATAATATAAATGATTGGAAATTGTTTTTTTTTCCTTCAAATTTCCAACAAATTGTATTATAACATTTGATGTACCGATCATGTGGCCGACACCTAAAAATCTCTCCAAATCGTGAGCGTAAAAATCCTTATACTAAACCTTAATTATGACACTAGCATAGTAAAGGAGCACAAAACTAAACCGTTCCAAACCTATGTGTGGGGGCAAACAAGGGTGGGAAATTGGGAATCACATATAAGACGTTATAATTTCAAAATTTTAAAAAGTCAGGGCACTATATAAACGACAAGCACCCAACCCACGGAAGAACCAACATTCTGGCGCACAACTCACAAACAAAACTCTCTCCGCGGTTTCGCCGACCTCCCCTTCCTTCCTCACAAACCCTAATTTTTCTTCCTTCTCCCGGCTCAGAAATTCGATTTGTATCAGCTTTTCGCTTTTTCTTCTCAGCACACCCTGCTTTTTCCTCCACTCACCCGCCCGCTCTCGTCGTCTTCCTCGCCGATTAAAGGTACTTTTTGCACTCACGCCCATGTGTTTGTAATTTTGTTTTGTTCTTGTTCGTGGTTAGAGAGGATGAATTTTAGGTCAACTGTACTTCAATCACTTGGAACTTCGAATTTCTTTGGTGTATGATTTTTTGTTCAATTCAATTTTATCTTGTATGTTCCATTTTTTCTTTTTCCCTTGATTTTGATTGGATAAATCATAAATTGTACTACTTCAATTTTTTTAGTTTGTAACTTTGTGTTGTTATTTATCGATGTTCCTTGTGTTTGATGGATTGATTGCGCGCATATGACGTATGAATTTTGATTGTTTTTGCTTTTTTAGTTTACTTTTTTTGTTGCTAAATTATTTGTCTTTACGCTCTGGAATGCATACATACAAAAACATATTCACTTACATGTCCTTATGTTGTAAGTATACGTGCACACGCATATGTACGTACATGGGTAAAATTTACTACTTCAAGAAGACAGCGGATATCTTATGATTCAACGTTGTCTTGGAAACCAGAGTGTTGGACTCAAATTATTAATGTATTTGTTACTTATTTTTTTGTAACTTAGGTTTGATGGACTTAGACAATTCGAGTGGTGGAGTGGATGTTGAAGTGATGGATAATCTGAAGGAGCCTCTGTTGAAGCCTTTGGATATTGATAACAAAGATAAAAGAATTAGAACAGTGAAGTTTAAAATAGGGGATATCGAGTGTGCATCTTGTGCAACTACCATTGAATCTGTGTTGGGAAAGCTTGATGGGATCAAGAGTGCAACAGTGTCGCCCATTGAAGGCCAAGCTGCAGTCAATTATATACCAGAGCTCATTAATGTGAGTCAAGTTTAAGGACTTCTCTAAGATGCTATTTTTTCGCCTTTCTTCAAAAAACTCATCTTTTAAAAAAAATTCAATAACATTTGTTAGACACGATTACCAAACCAAAGTTTTTCAGTAGTGTATTGGTGTGCCTTGTGGATACTTAGCATATGATGTCTTTTTATGTTAGGCAAGAAAAATTAAGGAAGCTGTAGAAGATGCTGGTTTCCCTGTTTCTGAATTTCCAGAACAAGACGTAGCAGTATGCCGACTGAGGATAAAAGGAATGGCGTGCACCAGCTGCTCCGAGTCTGTTGAGTGCGCTCTTCGAATGGTCGATGGAGTCAAAAATGCAGTTGTTGGTCTAGCCCTTGAAGAAGCAAAGGTTCACTTTGATCCCAACCTCACTGATACTAGTTGCATTATTCAAGCAATTGAAGATGCTGGCTTTGGGGTTGAACTGGTTAGTTCTGGGAATGATGTCAGCAAACTTCATCTAAAACTTGAAGGAGTTGATTCTCCAGAGGATATGACTATTGTCCGATCCTCCGTTGAATCAGTTGAAGGAGTAAGTAATGTTGAAGTCGACTTGGCAGAGAAGAAGGTGACTATTACCTATGATTCAGACTTCACAGGTCCAAGATCTCTTATACGTTGTATTGAAGAAGCTGGCCTTGAATCCAAGGTGTACCAGGTAAGCTTGTATGTTCCTCCAAGACCAAGAGAAGCTGAGCGGAAACATGAGATTCAGATGTACAGGAACCAGTTTTTCCTTAGCTGCCTATTTTCCGTTCCTATATTTTTATTCTCAATGGTGCTTCCGATGCTTCCTCCTTATGGAAACTGGTTAGACTACAAGGTTCACAATATGCTCACTGTAGGGATGCTTTTAAGATGGATTCTTTGCACACCAGTGCAGTTCATTGTTGGCCGGAGGTATTTAATTTGTATATTTCTATTCTTGTTCTTGTCATGAGTTTTGTAGCAACAACTTGTGAATCAATTACTTAAAGGGGCAAATACTAAATATTGATTTTGGATTTCCTGTCAGGTTCTATGTTGGATCATATCATGCGTTGAGACGTAGATCAGCTAATATGGATGTTCTTGTTGCACTGGGCACCAATGTTGCTTATTTTTACTCTGTCTATATTGCAATAAAAGCATTTGCTTTGGATAAATTTGAAGGGCAAGATTTCTTTGAAACTAGCTCTATGTTGATATCCTTTATACTCTTGGGAAAGTACTTAGAAGTTCTGGCTAAAGGGAAGACATCTGATGCTTTGGCGAAGCTGACAGACCTTGCTCCTGATACGGCTTTTCTGTTGTCATTAGATGACGATGACAATGTTATCTCAGAGATCGAAATCAGCACTCAACTTATTCAAAAAAATGATATACTTAAGGTTGCTCCGGGGGCAAAAGTTCCTGTTGATGGGATTGTAGTTCGTGGTCACAGCTATGTGAATGAGAGTATGATCACAGGAGAGGCAACACCCATTTCTAAAAAACTTGGTGACAAGGTAGTACATCTTTGACTCTTCTTGGTTCTGCAGCATCTAAAGAAAAATTCTAAGTTCCATTTTTCTTTCGTTTTCATGCATAGGTAATTGGTGGCACTATGAATGAGAATGGATGCTTACTGGTGAAGGCAACTCATGTTGGTTCGGAGACTGCACTTTCCCAAATAGTTCAACTTGTTGAAGCTGCACAGCTTGCCAGAGCACCTGTTCAGAAACTAGCTGACCAGATTTCAAAGTTTTTTGTTCCAACGGTGAGTTTTTTCCTTTAATCCTCAAACTTTCCATGTTGCATTACTGCTTCGTATAAGGTAAATTACTGAGTACTTTGTTTAGCTATATTTACCTGCTTTTCTAAAATTTGTAATTTCATCAGGTGAAGTTTTATGTGCTTGTTTCCCATCATACTTTTACCAAAAAGAAAATTAAAACTGATAATTGGATATGGAAAAGTATTCAAGGCACGTAGCTGCATCTGACTGTCAGCAGGATGCTTGTTCTTAATGAAAATGCCGTTATTAATTTAAAAGATCAGTAGCCTATATTCTTTTAAGGTTTCTTGTCATTTCATTTCCTTTATATGTCTTTGGCTTCTTTCCTTTTCTTTTGGCCAGTTTTCTGCTTTTGAGCTTTTTATCCAATAACTTTCGAGTTTTTTTTTTTCTGCCTCAAAAATCATATTTTGTTTAAAGTTGAATTTTGTTGCTTGACAAATTGGGTAATTGGTAGCTGGAGGCAAAGTACACCACGTATTATGACAAATTTTCAATTGCATGATTGATTCTTTTTTCTTTCCTACATCAGGTTGTCATTGTAGCATTCTTGACATGGCTTGGATGGTTCATCCCTGGAGAATTTGGTCTTTTCCCAGAAAACTGGATACCAAAAGGCATGGATAAATTTGAGCTGGCATTACAATTTGGTATCTCAGTATTAGTGGTTGCTTGCCCTTGTGCCTTGGGACTAGCAACCCCTACGGCAGTAATGGTTGCAACAGGGAAGGGTGCTTCGCAAGGTGTTCTTATCAAGGGTGGAAATGCACTCGAAAAGGCTCATAAGGTAAGACAACCTTATCCTGGGAAACAAATTGCTTTTCAATTCAGAATCTGGGTTTTCAACTTTTCATGCGTTTTATTTTCATGTTTTTTTGCTGGTGTAGCTTCATTATACTTGTTCCTACTTACTTTTCCTTCCGAGGACATCGAAAACCTGTTTGTTTTGGTATTAGGAAAAGAAAGTTACTGATTAGATACTATCTATATGGCTGAGGGTGCAAGTGTAGTCCGTTTTCTCGTCTTTCCTTCGTTATGAAGTTGCTCTCCTCGTATTGGTCTGGTCATTTTGTATTATGACCTATGCTACCAACATAGTTTATGTTGATGTTCCATAATATAACAAGTTATGCACTTCATTTCTGACCAGTGAAACACTCTGCCTCCGTTCTGTCAATGTTTAGGTTCTTGACATAAAACTAAATGCAATCTATGTCATTGGGTATGAAGGATGTTCTTTCTGTATGTATTGGGATTGAACATGCAACTATCATTTCATAGTTGGTATCTCTCATATGACTCTTTGGTTCTGGACAATTGGTGGCTGTATGCACCTTGTCCATGTCAGCAAGCCATACTCGCCAAGTTTTAGAACCCCATTTCTTGTAGATAACAGCTCTCACTGAGGGAGAGTTCTCCTCAACTCCTTTTCTGATAACAAGGCTAATAATTGTTTCGTTCTTTTTGTTTTGTTTTTTTTTTTTTTTTTTTTTTTTTCCTTTCTAAAATTAAAAGTTGAACAAATGGTACCTAAGTCGTGAAGGTTGATACATTTGTTACCATTTGACACTTTATTGATGTCTGGACGTTTACTGGCATGTGTTTGATCCCTGCAGGTGAAAACAGTTGTCTTTGATAAAACAGGAACTCTGACAGTTGGGAAACCCGTGGTAGTCAATGCAGTGCTCTTCTCCAGTTACTCAATGGAGGAGTTCTGTGCTGTCTCTATTGCCACAGAGGTTGGTGCTTATATTTCAAATTTGTACATTAAAAGCTTCATTTGCGTAGTTGCATTAAAAATGTTAGTGTTTGTAGAGTAGTTAGGATGAGATAAGTCACTGTATATGCTATCATAAAATTGTTTTGTCAATCATGCTAACATTCCTCTATCTGAGAAATCTGTAGGCAAATAGTGAACACCCAATAGCGAAATCGGTGGTGGAGCATGCTAAGAGGCTGCTAAAGACGTTTGGATCAACTGAACATGTGATGGAGGCTAAGGATTTTGAGGTGCACACAGGAGCTGGTGTTAGTGGAAGAGTTGGTGACAAAATGGTTTTGGTTGGGAACAAGAGACTCATGCGGCATAATAATGTCCAGGTTGGTTCTGAGGTTGAGAAATATGTTTCAGAACACGAGAATCTGGCTCAAACATGTGTGTTGGTTGCCGTTGATGGAAAGATTGCCGGGTCGTTTGCTGTAACTGATCCAGTGAAGCCAGAGGCTGCGCGGGTCATCTCTTATCTTCACTCGATGAACATTACTAGCATCATGGTTACTGGTGATAACTGGGCTACAGCAGCAGCCATCGCAAAGGAGGTTGGCATTGATAAGGTGTATGCTGAGACGGATCCACTGGGAAAAGCTGATAGAATCAAAGAATTGCAGGTACGATTATGAAATATGTGGTGTGAATAAATTACAATACCCAGCTACACACGCTGTTTTATTCTGTTTTTGATGCAGATTCAAATGACTTATCTAAATTAAACTGATATTTTAAAGAAATTTTCGAACATTATTTCTATATTAAGTTTGTTTAGCCATTTCTAACAGTTAACTGAAATTGGCTGCAGATGAAAGGAATGGCGGTGGCAATGGTGGGAGATGGAATCAATGACTCTCCAGCTTTGGTTGCAGCAGATGTTGGCATGGCAATTGGTGCTGGCACCGACGTCGCTATAGAAGCCGCTGATATAGTTCTGATGAAGAGCAACTTGGAAGATGTAGTTACAGCCATAGATCTCTCCAGAAAAACTATGTCACGAATTCGATTGAATTATGTCTGGGCCCTGGGCTACAATATCCTCGGCATGCCAGTCGCAGCTGGAGTCTTGTTCCCTTTCACTGGAATTCGACTACCACCGTGGCTTGCCGGTGCATGTATGGCTGCTTCATCTCTCAGCGTGGTCTGTTCTTCTCTCTTGTTGCAGTCATATAAGAAGCCTTTGCATATTCAGAGCGTCTCCAACGGCAAGTTTGCGTGACGGTGTACGTACGTCTGACTAGTTTTCAACCTCCTTTTGTTGCTTCCCTTCTTCGTTGTTGCAGCAATGCATTTGTGATCGCATTAATAATTATCCGAAGAAGGTTCAACTAGAGCTTGGTTGTATGTAAACGCTGTAATAAACGCCGATTTAGTCCCCGAATTATTCAAAGTAAAAAATTAGGTCGACTATTTTTGTTGAACACTTTAAAAGCTGTCAATTTCGTTTATACTTTTATATTTGAAGCAATTATATTATTATTTTTTTGTCAATTTAAGACATACATAGGACACCCTTTAGAGGAAAAATTGTCATCTTCTCATTCATAAGCCCTTAATGTTACCTCTAGGTTGCGGATCTAACTGCCAATTTGCTACTTAGTACCACGGTCTGGTTCCTTGAATAAATTGTTGTTTTAGTTCCAAATTATTCAAAGTAAAAATTAGATCGTTAAACTATTTTTCTTAAACACTTTAAAAGCTGCCAATTTCATCTCTACTTTTATATTCGAAGCAATTATATTAATTTTTTGTCAATTTGAGTTGTACACAAACATCCTTTAGAGAAAATATCATCATTTTCTCATTGATAAACTCTTAACGTTACCTCTAGGTTGTGAATCTAATTGCCAATTTACTACTTAGTACTACGGTCTAGTGGTATTCCTCTTCCCTTATAAATGAGAGACACGAGGTTCGATTCTCGCCAAAGATGAATTTGAACCACATTATTGATAGTCCATTGTGAGGCTAAGTCCATCTCCACCCCCTTCCCCCTTAGTATAGATATTGTTAAAAAAAAAAAAATTTAGGAAAAAGAAAATGGTCAATTTACCCTCCAAATGTAACTTCATACATTATTTTTCAAAAAGATCCTTAAACTCATTGAAAACTGACAAATCTATCCCCTGAAGTGTACCATGTGCAATTCACATGACTTCAATTGAAAGAAAATTAAAAAGAATAGCTTTGAATCTAAAAGTATAGATGAGCCACTTAGTAATACGGTCTAGTGGTATTCATTTTTACTTGTAAGTGAGAGGTCTTAGGTTCAATTCTCGCCAAAGGTGAATTTAAATCACATTATTGCTAGCCCATTGTGAGTATAAGCCTATCCCCTCCCCCTCGTGTAGATAATTAGGGACTTAATTTTCACACATTCAGGGATTAAATCAGCACATTCCTCTTAATTTCAATGATACTCTATTTTTAAGGAGGGTGGAGCGTGGGTTAGCTGAGTTAGCCATAATAATTAGGTATCAAATTTGTTATTCAAGTGAGTCGAACTTAAGGCATCCTACCTACAGGTGAAAAGGAAAGTCACTAGACTGTAATAAATTTTTTCGTGGATTACTTAGTTCATTGTTAAAATACAATTCCCAGAAAGAAAAAAAAAAAAAAGATATTTTTACCTATTTTTTTTAGTAGAATTTGTAGAAGTAATGATTGAAGTGTACAAGAAAAAAGGTCAATTTTGATCTACAAGAAGATCGAAAAATACAAGATTGTGTAAAAAAAAAAAAAAAAAAAAAAAAATTATGTGCAAAATATGGAAAGGGGTTACATCACCAAGGTGCTCTTGGCTCCTCATCACTGACACTTTAGTTTGCTATCGTGTTTATATTAACTTACTGGCCATTTGATAACAATTTAGTTTGGGGTGTGATATCCACACATCTTTTTTTCTACTTCGCACATATTTCTTTAATTTTGGCCGTCCGATCGGATGAATTGAAGAAGATCAAATGATAGGAATTAACAAATGTGTGTGAAAAGTAAAAATTTTGGTTTTTTTTTTTTCACTTTTTATTAAATTTGAAGATTGAAAGCATGTTTGGTAGCTACATTTTTGAGTTTCCAAAATTTAGCCTTTAGTTTTTTGTTTTCATTTTTTTTTTTTTTTTTTTTTTTTTTTTGAAAATTGAAAGCAGTTGCAAAACAAGTTTTCATGTTTTCTAAAATGAAACTGAAAAATAAAAAATAAATGATTATCAAACGATCCCTTAGTTAACAAGAATATAAGAAATTTTAGTAGAGTTTGTAAGTGCATTGCATAGATCACAATTCTACGTTCTTTGTTTTGATGGAGTGTGTGAACTGAAGACCACAACTCCACATTTGCGCATCTTGTGAACAAAATGGATAGAACTCGTCTGCTAGCTGCACAAGTTACCAATACCACCACCACATGACAAAACATCATGACCACTGATTTCTCACTTGCAACTGGGTTGGCGTTACTCACGGCGTACAGCGCCTGAAGGTCGTGCCCTTGAATCCTTCTTACATCGGTCTCACTGGTGCCATCATTCCTCCTCACCTAGGGTTTCTAACAGGTAGCATACCCAGAGAAATAGGCAACTTAACAATGGTGAAGGGGATATACCTTGACTACAACAATTTCGAAGGCATACTATTTGACTTAGGTTTTGTTACTTATATATACGAGCCTCTTCTTAGCAGGGATCTTGTTTTACTTTAACAAAATTGAGATGAGAGTATTATCGTAGGGATCGTATATTTACTGTGAAAGACCCTCGTATTCTGGAGAAAAAAAAAAAGAGGCCCTCTATAGTGAGTACATGGTCCTTATAATGTTATTCCATTTTTGCCATAGTTCAATGGCATTCGTACTAAGAAGATGCTCCTATATATATGTATACATGATTTTAACAATATATATATATATATATACACACACACACGGGTTCATTTTATAGAACTTCCGATAGAGATAGACAGTTTAGGTCAGCTAGAGGAGTTGTTTGTGCAGCATGAGTGGCAGTCTTCTAGACAATATATGTGAGCATCTTTCAAGTATTTGATTATTTCATTGACTCGAAGCCAGCTTGACCATCTGATTCCCTCCAAACTGTGGCAATGCAAAGAGCTTCGTCAATTCTCATTAGGGCTTTCGTTTTTATTTTTTAGTTCTATTGAAGTTACAAAGTTAATGCAAACACGCTGAAATTGTGACAGGTACAATACTGGATGAGATTAGTGATCTTCCAAAGTTAGAGACTTTGGTATTGGAGTGTAATAATCCCAATGGCGTCATCCCATCCAAACTCTTCAATAACTCCTGGATAAGAGAAGTAGGGCTTTCCTTTAATCAGCTCTTAGTCTCAGGTAGCCTCCCTGCAAACATAGGTCTTAAGGTTCCAAACCTAGAACTCCTTTATGTAGCCAGAAATAACCTCGTGGTCGGAGTACTCCGTAACCTCTCCAATCCTTCCAAGCTCACGGAGCTGGACATTGTGATGTAAAACCGAGCAATATACTAGATGATGATATGGTTGCACATGTTGCTGATTTTGGCATTGCAAGACTCATTGGCGATGGAGATTCGACGACAGAAACCATGACCCTAGCCACGATTGGGTATATGGCTCCAGGTGATGATGGTTTCAATTTTGCATAAGCTCATAATTATGACTTCTAATTTTCTTTTTGTCATATACAACTATGTTCACATACGAATTTTGCAGAGTTTGGGATGGAAGGAATTGTTTTGACGATAGGGGATGCGTACAGTTTTGGTATTGTACAGATGGAGACATTCACACAAAAGAAGCCAACAGATGAGATGTTTGTTGGGGTAATGAATTTAAAGCAATGGATTGCAGATTCATGGTTTCCAAATACTGCAATAGATGGAGTTGTGGATGCCGATATCCTTGGGACAGAGGACTATCGCGATTTCACGAGCATGAGGGATTGCTTTTCATCCGTTATGAGATTAGCCTTAGCTTGTTCTGCCACAAGGGAGGATTAATGTGCAAGATGTTGTGGTCACAGTAAAAAAAAATCAAGACTAGGTATTTGAAGGACTATGGACGAGTGAATTCTTAAAGCTAGTTTGGCATTGATGAAATTATTTTAAAGGCAGCTTTAAAATAATAATAATAATAATAAAAAGGGTTAAGATTGTGTTCGGTAAATGAAAAAAGCTTTTTTTTGTCAAGATCATAGGTTCAAAATAGCAGAAAATAGAAGCAACTCTATCCCTGCTTTTGAAAACAACGTTTTTTTTTTTTTTTTTTTTTTTTTTCCACAGCACAACCACCCCAAACTAGTCCTTCGTTCTTTTTGTTGTTCTCTTTATCTTTGGATTCACTTTCTTCTTGTTGTTTTCGATCTGCAAAGACTGCATTAATTTCCAAGGGACGAATGTGACGATCTTCCTAAAATCAAAATAGTGTACCTGGATTTGTCAAGGAAATAAGAACAGTTGTACCAAAATTGCAATTCCAATTATTCTTCCCATCTTTTGGTAGTAAAGCATTCAGCTTCTACTGCCAACCAAATCCGTTTCAAAAATTTACACTTACAGGTCAAGAACACCGGCCATGGGTATACAAAGTTATTTCAGTCAATATATCAGGAAGTTACAAACTTCTACACATGCCCTTGACAAAAAATTCTAGGGCATTGAGACAGTCACTTTACCAATTCTAGGCCCTTGACAAAAAATTCTAGGGCATTGATATTGTTCAGTAAAATTTACTGGTTAAGTTGGGTTTTTCAAGTGCTTCACCAATTTGCGCTCATCTTTCTAACAAAAGGAACGAAGTTATTCCAATTTTCGGCCCTAAAGATCTTATCATTCATTCTGAAATACGTAAATGATCTTACAGCTTCAGCCTGGGAATGGTAACAGTTAGCATGTATTTGCCATAAACCAACCTGCAAGAGAAAAGTAGACGCGTGAATACGCAGGACAGAATGGGCGAAAATGGGCGAAAAAAAATTAAAAAATTGGTTAACTATTAAACGATATCAGAAGATGTGTTTCTATCTAGTTATAAGACATTTGCAATATCCAAAATATTTCCAATAGAAATAAACGGTAGCTGAAATTTGCTTTTGTTCTTGAGCAAGGGATAAATTTACCCTGTCAAATCGTTCATTGGTATTTCTGCCGATCAAATGTACCCTTTTCTTTGAAACAGTCCATATCTGGTGTAAACAGAATCATGTTAGACTACTATTCGATAAACATTTAACAGAAGAAACCAATTGACTGATATAGAATTAAGACAGCAGCAAGCCACCACTACCACCACCTACTTCCATAAATGGACAGACCAATCTACAGCAAGATACTGATATACAGTATGGTATTGCAATATCAATTGTATTCCAAATTTAAACAAAACATAAAATGATTATTGGTGAACTTGTCATATGTGTCATTTTTAATATCCGCACAAAACAACCAAATTAAAACTAAAGATTTAGCTCATAATGAACTATAAAATACTAAAAGAAACCTCAAAAACTGATCAATAATGCCCAATATCTGTAATACTAAAAATGCTCATATGGCCCGTTCCAAGTCCATGTTGAACCTGCAGACCCTAGACAACCTGTCGTGCCAAGCACAGATGTATGGGCTAGTCCTACCTAACTTTAACGCTTGAATTATACAAAATAAAATCTCTAAAGTTAAGAAAAAGTACCAACAAAGCAACAAGCTTAGGAAGTGTTATTAATCAACTGGCCCCGTACCTGCTGGAGTAATCCTTCTGGGCTACAAAGATAGGATGCTGGGTTATCACCATCCGTCATTTCTAAGCAGCTGCAATAAGATATTTAGTATGTGAGCAATGTAGATTAGATACATTTGAAATCAAGTGAATGTCTAAGAAACCCTAATTATCAGGTTGGACAGAACAAAATTCCAGTCAGAACCTTAAAACTTAGAATCTTACGAAACATGCAAAGCAGCTCCATGACGAGACAAAATTGAAGCAACGGGATCATAACCATCTCTAAGAGCAGTGTTGTAGTATCCAGCTGTAAGTTCAGCAGGGTGTGATACTGTCTGGTACCACCAATATATTCCACCAATTTTTGCCGCCAATAGAATATTAGTTTGCTTGTTTTCTTGATATTTCTTCAGAAAGTTGGCTGCCTTTGCAAGAATATCATCTGCATGACGGAGCAACCTACCACTGTACCATTCCTACAACGAGTCAAGCCATTGTCAGATCTCCTAAGATCCACATTATTTTCCAATAAGTTTAATCATGTAATGCATAATTATTGCATGATAAAGAACCATAATATAATTTCCCACCTCTACATCTATAACTGTCCTTCATTTATTTACCAATACATCCTATGACGGTATTTTTTTTCCTCTAAAAGACGAGCATCAATGCTTTTTCATGCATAATGAAACTGCATTTAACTTCGAGCAGTTTTTTAAAAACCTATTCCCTTGTCATGGCTTCATATTAAATCTTTAAAACATATCTACTTTTTAATCATGTTGCGTACGAGTATTTAAGAAAATAGTTACAACAAAAGTTCCAGAAATGATTGAAAAGATATATTGCAGGACCATGTTGTTTACAGTGAAGTCTTGCATGGTTAAAGAAACACTATCCAATTAAGCGTTTGCATTTTATTCTACATGGTAGTTCGGTAGTTTGCTAGTTCTAGGATGAAATGTGCATGAACAGAATGATAAAAACATTTATGTCGTGCATTGTCTTTGGAAAAGATAAAGCAAGCTACTTCCATCAGTTTCATACAAGGAAAAAACACCCATAATCAGAAAGAAAGCTTTCCTCTCCCTCTTCAAAGAAAGGAACTTCAGATGGGAGACTGTTGTAACAGCCAGCATTTTGTGGTCCCCTCTCTCCCCACTGAGGCTTTCCTTCCTTGCATGCAGCCATCTTTAGGTCATCCATCCTAAAAGGAACAAGGTTGTAAATAGTAAAAATTCAGTTGCTCAAATTTTCGTCACAGGAATGAAAGGTTTTTCAACATACATGTACTTGTCATAGCATTGGAATTCACCGATTCCAGGAAACTTCCATCTACCATCACCAAAAGGATGTGCAGGATATCTGTGTGAGCAATGTAACAATGTTGCATAAGAAATCATTGGACTGGCTTCATACTCAAGGTTCTAGTGTAACTGTAACATACCTAAGTTCACCAGAAGGACCAAGGCCAACACTAATTTCTTCTATCACAGTTCCGATAAAAGATTCAAATTTCTTAGCAAAATTTGACATGAAATCTTCATAACATTGGAGGGCAGTCCGGCCACAAAAGAGAGGAACATGATCAACTCCGAGTGTAAGATAATCATCATTGGAAAACCCTTTTTGATCTCGATAATATATATGCTTATTCTGATCACCGATCTGGGAGGAAAAAAGAAGGGGTTCAACTTCTTTATCTAAATTCATGATTCAAACTGATAGGTGTGTAATTAGACCAAACTATAGTTTTTATTTCACATCCCTTTGCATTGATAAACCTTTTGTGCGCATCAAAGATAAAATCAAGTATGCTAATGGGGAACACAGTACCATAGCACGTTGCAGAGCAGGAAACTGAAGACACGTTGATATTGTCTCTAGTCATCCAAATCGGTTGTGTTTTTTATGTTGTCACAACAAAAAGTATGACCGGGTAATTTAAACGTTCCAATACAGCCATGTGCATTTTACCAGACTAATAACTTCAACAATCTAAGAAAACTACTAGGCCAAACAGTCAAATGGGATTTCAAAATAGCATAGAAAACAAACCTCTATGATCCACAGCGGAAGACTTACACCTCCTTTTCTGCTAGAAGAAGAGTTAACATTTGAATGAAAAGACAAGGCAACATGCAACTTCAAACCTGACTCAGAAATCAGTTTGAAAAGCTCTTCGTATAGAGACCAATCATATGCAAGAGGAGAGAAACGCTCTACGATTCCCCACCAAACCTCAACTGCAATTCCGTGGACACCTGCCAACTTGAGTGCTTTAAGAGCTACAGTTAAGGCCTTGATTCTGAAACAACATTAAATCGAGCAACATATAAAGAGTTTCTGTCTCACCAATAAAACAAATTTAGAAACAATTTGAAACACACATATAATCCCTACATAACTTCAATTGGGAAGAGATCAAAATAGTTAGCTGCAACCTTCTAGCTAATCATACTCCGTCGTTTAAATAAGTATAACAATTAATTCAAGAATGAGAATGCACCATAACTTCATCAACAGAAAGTCATAATAAAACTTACTTCCTAATCCTCGGACGCCCCGAACCATCAATGCAGAAAGCATCAATAGGCATCATCACATATATGGGAATTCTCTTATCTCGGGATGATGGCAACATTGAGGACCTCGGATTCTCGCGTGCATCCATACTACAAGCAATAAATCATCCAATTATACACAGCTGTAACATGACACACACATTTATACAATCCAATTTGAACATTCAAAAGCAACAAACCAGCTCGAATCGATAAATTAAGCTTTCGGTTCTAAATTTCGTCGTTCTGAATTTATCAGAAACCAAACCGAACCTGGTCAAGTATTCAGTAAACCCTACACTACACAAGCTGAAAGGTTTTAATTTTCTTATTGATTTTCCTGCGTTTTCTCGGGAACCAAACAGACCGTGCAACTGAAAAAGAAAACGGAAAAACCCATAATTGTGTGAGAAAAAAACCTGAGAATGCTGTTTCCGGCGACAGATGGGCTGCAGCGAGTGAAGATGCCGTTTTTAAAGACGGGAACGGCCGAAACGTTACGGAGGTGGTTTCGGCGGTTGGGCTTGTCATCGAAGCTGACTTCTCTGAAGCAGAAGAAGCTCCTCCTCGCTGCCGTGCATTTGCAGACCACTCGCCCATTGTCCGCCATTGCCATCGATCACAGAGAATCTCAGAGAGATAGCAAATTCTAATGTTTCTAATTTATTTGCAACTGAAATGTAAGACCGAACGGCTGAGATTACTTGATCTGAGGGTGCGCGTGGGAAGGATCCGTAGAGGGTCCGGTCCTTTTTCTTTGTGGCCCAAATGTAAGATACCGTATTTAGCTTTTCAGATTTTTTATTTTTTATTTTTATTTTTCAATGGTGTGACGAGCATTGAGAGTGAGTAGTTAAAATTTAATAAAATTTATCTCTGTATTTTTATTTTTTTTTTAATTTGAGATATTACACTCTTCAGTTTGGTTTAAGATTTAGAAGTTTGAAAATGTGTTTGAAATTGCATTCTTGTCTCTTTAGAATAAGGTAGGAGTTTCAATTTAATTCATAAACTGGACATTTGAATTTTTAGATATTAACTCGCTATTTCTATTGAGACGCTGCTTCGCTGCTGAACATTTCAACCGGAGGTCCTGCTTACATTCAATTCCGAGTAGACACGTGTTCCAATTTTGATTATTTAAATTGATTATTTAATCAAAATTGGGACTTGAGTCTATTTGGAATTGGATGTAGGCAAGACCTCCTGCTGAAATGTTCAGCAGCCAATTCTTATTCTTTCTATTGTGACGTTATTTCCTGTCCGCATCAAAATAATAATCAGCGGAAGGGAAGAAATAAAACATAATAAAGAAAGCGTTGCCTTCTTACAACTTAAGCTTAATATCAACTTGTTTGGTTTCTTAAAAGAGCAAAACAACTTTTAAGACTTGGAATTTGATAACTTTTCTTGTATCATTACTTGTTGATAGCAACAAAAATCCTAACAACTCTCTCCCTCTTTCGACGCAAAGACATGCGCAATATTCTTGATGTGTCTGTATTGTTGGCATCCAAAAATCATACATATTTGGTAAACGGTAAGCCTAACGCCCTTGTGTTTTAGCATGCTAGAGTACAACTTTCTCATCGGCTGCCTAATCGAACATGTAATCTAACAAATTTATCGTTTGACAAAAAAATGAAGCCTTTGAGATGTATTGCTGCTGCAGTTAAGCCCCTATACAAAACCAAACCATTTATGGTGCCTTGATGTTGGCTGCCAATGACAAAAAAGGTGGAGTAGGTGTGTGTAACCGCATCAAACATCCCAAGAAGTTTTGAACTCATTTCAGCCGAATTTGCCTAACCACATATGCAAAGTTTATTGAAAACGAGATCGAAATTACCAAATCCAATTTTCATATTATGGAGAGGTTCATGTGAAAGCAAAGGAATGAAGAGAAAAGGTAGGGCACAAAGATCTCCTACTAATGAAATTCTGGAGACTAAGGTCATCTTCAACCGAAGAAAGATCAGAGAGGCTCTCTTTAATCCTATAGCCCTCAAAGAAATTATATTTTAATAACCAGTGTCAGGTCATATTTCATACCATCTCTAACCGAAAGGGCCAAATGGCCATATGCCAAACATAGCTCTGTGACAAAAAAAAACCATCCCCAACCAAAGGTGTGACATCCCACATCGCCCAGGGGAGTGATCCTTAAATGTATATTCTCATCCCTACCTAGCACGAGGCCTTTTGGGAGCTCACTGGCTTCGAGTTCCATGGGAACTCCGAAGTTAAGCGAGTAGCGCTCGAGAGCACTCCCAAGATGAGTGACCCATTGGGATGTTCTTGTGTGAGTTCCCAAAAACAAAAATCGTGAGGGCGTGATCGGGGCCCAAAGCGAACAATATCGTGCTACGGTTGTGTAGCGGGGCCGGGCCAGGATGTGACAATTTGGCATCCGAGCCTAACCCTGGTCGTGGTGTGTCGACGAGGACGTCGGGCCCCTAAGGGGGGTGGATTGTGACATCCCACATCGGCCAGGGGAGTGATCCTTAAATGTATATTCTCATCCCTACCTAGCACGAGGCCTTTTGAGAGCTCTTCGGGTTCCATGGGAACTCCGAAGTTAAGCGAGTAGCGCTCGAGAGCACTTCCAGGATTAATGACCTATTGGGAAGTTCTTGTCTGAGTTCCCAGAAACAAAAACCATAAGGGCGTGGTCGGGGCCCAAAGCGGACAATATCGTGGTACGGTGGTGGAGCGGACCTAGGTTGTGGTGGGGGCCCAGGCCAGGATGTGACAAAGGGGGCCAAAAAGTCATAATTTATTATTTTAATTGAATTAATATAGTTAATTAAATTAAACTACCATATTAAAATAAGATTTTGAACATATTGAAAGATTATTAAAAGAGGTGGCCATTTGAAAATTATTGAAAAAATTAAACGAAAGATCATTGGAAGATAATAGAATGGGAAGAATTGAAATAAAACGAGGTAAAATAATATGGAATAGTGAAAAGCATGCAAGAAATGATGTATAAAATAAATTAGAAATTAAAACAAAATTCATCCAAAAAAATAAAAATAAAAATAAAAAGTGGGCTGGGCTCAGCGGGCTGGCTGGTTGGAGATGGCCAGCCGATTGGCCTGATTGGCTGGTTTTGACCCGGTAGGGCCCATAAGCTCTTGGCCTAAACCTCGGTTGGAGATGGTTTTCGTGTGATTTCGGGCTATTTTTAGCCTATGACCCTCGGGCTGGATCAGTTGGAGATGGCCTAACATTTCGAGGGCTGCATAGACCTCCCGCACAATGACTTTAGTTGTAACAACTCTTGGATATTCCGAACTGATTTCTTGGGACAACTTGGTACTTTAAGAAGCACAGCTTCCTAGTATATCAAACACCCAGTCTTCAACGTTCAGTTCGATAGGCAAATCGTCTCGACGAGCACATGTACTACTATTAGGTTCACTCATTCATACAATCCACTATTACCACGTTCAACTCCTATACGTTTAACAATAATTAAACTTGTACATTCACAATTTTGTTAGAGCTGCACAACTGCCGTTGGTTCCTCAATACTCAAAATACAAGCAGCTGCAGGAGGAGTGCAAGGCAATTCCGCATTGCGCCTCGACTAGTCTTTGCAACTCCATAGTCCAGGGGACTCCCAGAATTTAACATAACAGCGGGTGTGCATTGCAAAGCAAGCAAAATCTTGAAGAAAAACAAATTTAACGGCGGAGTGCAAAATAAACACACAAAATATGATTAAATTATAAATCATTCAATAGAATGATACATACAGAGTATAAAAATCATCAGTAGAGGGCAGGAAAAAAAAAATTCTTAATTCTAATAAATATAACTAATCTTGAGGAGCAGGAAACCAAGTGTGTTGATTTAGAGAGCCAAAGCAACCCAGATAGACAACCCGCTCAAAACCACCCGAGCCGCATTCAAACCCGAAGCCGACGAATCATCGCTTGATGGACCCTGCGCAGCACTATCCGGTGACAGACTCGCCGGCGCCGGGATCGGTGGGCTACCGCTTGATGGGAACATTGCCGGGGACTCTGCCGGTGTTGCTGAACTCGAAGGAATGCCTACTGGTAACGAGGGGGTCGCTGCAATCTCAGGACCCTCTGCAACTGGCGCAGCCCCCACTGGACTTTCCTTCGGCGGAGCGCTCACCGGAGTTTTGGCCGGAGAGGCAACGGTGGGCGGAGGGGACGCCGGAGATTGAACCGGAGAAGACACACTCTTGGACGGGCTCTTCGCTGGAGAAACAGGTGTGGGAGGAGACGCCGGAGAGGTGGTGGGTGGGGTCGACGCCGGAGAAATGGTGGGTGGGGTCGACGCTGGAGAGACGGTGGGTGGGGTCGAAGCCGGAGAAGTTGGCGGAGAGGTTTTGGGAGAAGGCGAAGGAGGCGACTGAGTCGGAGGGCTCGGAGGGGATGCCGGAGGAGTTGCAGGAGAAGTGGTGGGAGAAAAAGCCGGAGAGTGTTGTGGCGGCGGCGGCGGCGGCTTTGTGGTGGGCGTAGAGGGTTTGGGGGAAGGAGCAGGCGCATTGCCTGCATGTACCACATTGAAATGCGGGACGACGCAGAAGAGAAGAGAGAGTACAACAAATTTATGCATCTTTGGAAATCTTTGATGAAACTTCAAATTGAATGTTGCTGTGAATGATCGTTCAGTTCTGACTGCTGAGAGATTGATGAGGAAGGAGATGAATTTATAGGGGAGAGATATTTCCGAAAATAATTAGAAATTAAGACGTTGGGAGTAGAAGCGTCGGAAGTTTGTTCGGGGGACAACTCAGAAAATGTGCCCGTTGGGAAGGGTGGGATGGGGTGCCACTGGCTATAATCGGTAAAGTAGCCGTTACTTGGCACGACATCACAGGCTTGTCCGGTTGGTTTGTCGTGAAATAACTGTTAAGAAATGCGGTCCTCCGCTGGGATGTAACTTTGTTGAATAAATAGTTAATGCTGGTCTAGTTTTGTTTTGTTGCGTTGCGTTGAGATTGTTTTACTCGTTGGAGAGGGAACTTTTTTCCACTCAATGACTAATGGGACTTCGATTATCTTTATCTTTTTGTGCACATGGTTTGTTGATCGAATCTCTTTTCTGGCTGTCCTTTGTACAAGAATAAAATAAATGAAGTATTCTACTCTAACTCATCACATTGTGGCGGATACATGATTTTCTTGTAAAGGATCAAGATGTAAAAGTATTTTAAACTTGTCTCCGATGACCGTAGGAGAACGTGTGGACTTGCTCTTAAGAATGACCATTGTTGGCACAATGAGGGGTTTTCATAACTTAATCTTTTAGAGTAATTCACTTCAGATTGTCAAGGTATTAAAGGTGTTGCGAGTAGGTCCCTTATCGAGGAAAAAATAGATTTTGTACATGTTTATAAGAATTTGAGCTACTTCTCATATTGCGAATTAGTTTTATGGTGAAATCTCAACTTTCTTCAAAAGAATCATTTGGTAAACGTGTCTCCTATTAGGCAGTTGGAGCAGCATACGAAAGCTTTGCTTACTATACAATCACTAAACTTCCGTGTACCTATGCTTGCCGCCAAGCAAACGGTGTTTTTTTATTATCTTGCTCGCTTTGCTCGTAGCATTGGCAACCCAAGTTTTTGGTTTATGGATCCTCCCGACTTTATTTTAGATTTACCTGTCGAGGATTGTAGTCTCTTAAGCTGGCTAAGTTCCTAACTCTCTATCTCATTGCATTTTCTTCAACGAATCTTATTGTTTCTAGTAAAAAAAAAAAAAAAAAACGGAAGGAAAAATATGATTTTCTTAGGTTCTATACAACACATTGTATTTGTTTGTTTGTAATTGTAACAATTTGAATTTGAATACAGTTTTATTAATTGACGATTGGAGCAACAAAAAATGCCTAATTGTGGATGGGTAGAAAATTTCGTAGAGTAAGTTTGTAAACAATAGGTGCTGTAAATGTAATATATGAGATTTAATTTTTTTTGTTTGTTACCCCTCAAAGTAGGATGACATCCTCTATTAACCCGAATAGTTTAGATCATTTGAAATAAGGTGTCAAATTAAAATGTTAAATTTTATTTTCATGACTTATGTGCAAAATAACATTTCATATAAGCTTTTTTTTTTCAACCGAGATGTCAAATTAAAATTCTTTTTGGTTATTTATAAAATCAAGTGGGTCAGAATTTAACAATAAAATAAGCAACAAGTGAAGAAGAAAAAATTATGTGGGCCTAACATTAAAATAAAACAAAAATAATATGTTTGACATTGCCTTCAAATTTGACAGCAAAGTAGAGAATTCCAATCCATGTGGATTTGGCATCTCCCTTGGAACCTGAAAACCACTTTTTTTTTTTTTTTTTCTTTTTTTTGTCAAAATAATCCATTAGGATTTTTGAAATCACCTTTAAAGATGCTATCAGAAAATGTACAATTTTAAACATAAAATTTAAGTTTTGTTCTCTACTCAGTATGTCAAATTCAAACTATTATTCTTACATTATTTACTTTTCCTAATTGTAATAAAGAGTAAACCGCCGATTTGCCTCCTGAACTTTCAATTAACTTTCGATTCCCCCCCCCCCCACCCCAAAACTTTTTAATTAAAAAATTAAGGACTTAAACTAATTTTTTTTGCCGATTTCCCTACCGTTAGTTTTTTTATAGATTTCATCTAAATTAACGTTAACTCTTATCATGTGCACACTATGTGACTCTCCTTAGAGGACAAAAGCGTCACTTCCCTAGACCTTCAGACACAAAAGCTATAGAATCACACAAATTTGCATAGGTTTTCAATTATTTTAAAGAATGAATCAACTGAATTACCTTCACAACTTGTACACATACTTCCATTTAACAAAAATTTGGATGGAATAAATAAAAAATTAACAGCTATGGGAAAATTGGCCAAAAAAATTAATCTAAGTCCTTAATTTTCCAATTAAAAAGTTCAGGAGGAAATCGAAAGTTAACTGAAAGTTTAGACGGCAATCCACATCATGCCACATAAGAATTGTCATTTTAGTAAAATTTTGAGAAACGATGCTAGAGATATTCATCCTCGAAACGTACCATACTACTTCCTTTCTATAAGCCATGTACTAAAAGGTCTTCACAATTTTCTCAATGGTTATTTCGCTCTTACAGTGGGAAATTAACTCTTGCATCAATTCTAATGTTTGTCTGTGGAAGTGATAGGATAGGTGGCTAGTCGAAGAGGTTTTGTTTACCCAGAGGTGATAAGGTTAAAACAACTATGAGTTTATTGTCCTAATACAAAACTTTCTCCTAAGCTTCCACGATTTAATTTCTTCGGCTCAGATAGTCATTGTTAATCAACCTATCAGTCGCGCTATTAATTAACGCACATACGATATTTTGATATTGTTCGTTACCCTTGACACGTCCCGATCCCAATGTCCTAGGGACATTAGGATGGTTATGTGCTGGCCGACACCTGAAGGGTGACGAAAGGCATTAAATTAATGTAAAGGCTAAGAACATGTGAAACATGCACAAAATGGTGACTAGATTCTAGGATGCGACTAATCATGATTTTAGAAAAATATAAACACAATAACAATATGCAACTGACAACAATTAAAAATTATGATAGTGCATGACATATTTAGAGCATACGTCTAATACAAATTACAAGCGGAAATTAGGATAGAGAAGTGCTATTACAATAGATGTCATAGCAGAGAGAATATAGCACAATGTCACTGATGGGGAAATGCCTCGTAGCTCAAGTCCCAATCCTCGTTCCTAAATCCTGAAGGGAACGCAAAACAAACATGAGTGGACCAAGTTGATATATATATATATATATATATATATATATATATATATATATATATAATAAAACAGTTATCAACATACTAACCCCCAGGTCTTTTGAAAACTACTAGTATCATATGTAACAGGTTTTTCCGAAAACCTTTCATAAAACGTATCTCGTATATAGTGTGCTAACTAGTGGTTTCATAATCGTCCGAAGGCTCCAACCTACACCCACCCAAAGGCATATACAGTGACCACTAGCTATGTACAAAACCATTGAATATAATCAAATACCCTACAAGAACATGGTTTTGATAGAAAATATGGTATTCCAAAATAAGCTCAGTATAGCATGATAATCAATTTCTCATAAAACGTTCACAAAACGTATTCAGTAAATCAGGTTTTTCATGTATGCATTTCTACTATTAAAACATGCATTTTAGAAGGGGTCCACTCACTGTACACTGTTAGTGCAAAGCCGTACCGAATAGGAATAACGGAAACGCTACTATTAATTGTACCTAAGAACATAAAAGAGTACAATTATTAAAATTATACTCAAACGATTGAATTTGGGAAAACAGACTTCAAAAACAGGTCCAGGAAGTCGAAATTAGCTTAGGAGGGTCTCGAATGAAAACCCCAAAAAGTCAACGGTCAACGATCAAAGTCAACGGGTTGGGTCAACCTAGATCAAACAGTTAAACCTGGTTTTAGGTTTTGGGTTTTGGGTTAGGGTTAAATGGGCTTAGGGTTTAGGCAATTGGGTTGGGTCCTTAAGGGTTTAGGGTTTTAAGGAAATGGGCTTAAAGCCTGGCCCCAAGGCCAAAGGCCTAAGGAGAGAGAGATAGCTTGAAGGCCTTAAGCCTTTAAAGGCTTAGGTCTTTGGGGCTTCAACATAAACGGCCCAAAGGGCCATTAACTTAAAACAATTAAAAATAAAACAAAAAGGAAATAAAAGGGGTTTTGGGTTTGAAACGGGCCTAAGGCCCGATAATCTTCAAGATGGCCTAAAAGGCCTATCCTGACTAGGGCTGGAAAAAAAATCCCAAACTAAACCGAAAAAATCATGATCCCAAACCAAAACTTCCGAAATTTTCGGTATGGGATTCGGTTTTGCGTCTCCATTTTTTCGGTATTCCCATACCGAACCAAAAATAAATATTATATATACATATATATATATATATTACTTTTTAATTATAAGAGAATTATTTCAAACCGTTCATTGTTTTGGGTTTAATCTATGTCGTTCATTTGTTTTTAGGCCAGATCTCCCATTTCACTTCCATTCCATTGATTCCATCGAACTTGAAGCGTAGCCACCGCCAGCTTTCCTTCACCACACAACCTTCCTTCATGCCAGCCTTCCTTCGAATCGTCTCTGACTCTCCAGCCTTCCTTCACGAATCACCACCCAGCCACAGCCACGCCACCACTCTTTCTCGCAATCTCTCTCTCTCGGGTGATTTTCTCTCACAGACAGAACTCTCGATCCAGCACCAAGTTCGAGTCTCACTCTCACCCCAAATTAGGTAATTAATTTAGTGCCCAATTGATAGTAGCGATAGTTGAAGGGCTCAAGGCCGGTCACTATTGGCCTAATTTATTCATGCTGTTGGCAATTTTTTTTTTTGTGTGTTAATACTTGTGCATCGGTGCTCGTTGTTTATTTATGTTTTATTGGTTGAAAGTTTATTTTGATCTGATTTTTCTCATAATCAACTTTGCATTTGGTTCTGAGGCTTCGTGGTGGGATTATTGTGTCGTTTCTCATGGCATTGGCTCACAACTAGGAAAAGATGATTTACCGCAAGTAAGTTCCCACTTTACTTTTTCTCGTAGAAGAACTGATTAAGCTTTTCTTATATAGATTTACTTTAGTTCTCTAGTTATATTCCTAATTTTTAAACACACTGCGCTACTTTGACTTTCTTAGATGCTAGCATCTTCACGTTTGATCTCATATAACTCTTTCGAGACAAAATCTATGTGTTCTTTTATATCAAAGGATTTGGATTTAGAAAAGAGAATGTGGATGAGTACCTTGCCAAATCCCAATGTCATATTGGATTTAGAAAACCATCACTCTCTTTATGCGGTTCTAATATGCAATTTGTTTCCATGGTGTTGTAACTAAAAGGTTCAGATACTGCAAAAGTGTGATTTCTTATTATTGATGTGATCAAGATTTAAGTTGGTCTATGTGTCAATTAGGTACTTTCCATTGGACTTGGTAGGATTGTGCCAAACTTGATATCAAGGAAGCATACGAATAGTGCAGCTACAGGTAAAGCTACCAATTCTTTTTGTTACTTAACCACTAAGAAATTTTATGAGAATCGGATTTCCATATTTTTGTTTTGGCTATAGAGTCTTAGATACATGGTCTTGCTTTAATGTTTGATAGCAAATCAAGTTTTGTAATTCTGTTTTTGTTTCTCATACCATATGACTCTTTAATTGTAAACTATTGGATGGCTACATATGTATACATGTGAAATGTATACTTTCACACAGTAGAAATTGAATAGGCAGATGCTGCGAACTAATTAAGCACACAAATTAAAACCCTCTTTTGACAATTGTAGTAAAGATGCAAGTAGGGATCGTTCTAGACCGGGGATTAGGAGGGATTACTAAATCACTTGGAAACTGACTCAAAAACGTAAAACAAACGTTAAAAACACTAAACTAGACTCAAAGAATGCAAAACACTTATAAACACAAACTAAGACACTTTCTAACTAAATTAGACACTAAAGTAAAGGGGGATTGAGGTTTTGACGAAATTAAACTAAATGCACGGATTGTAATTTAAAGGCAGAATGTAAATATGAATGTGATGAAAATATGGATGGAATGCTAGCTAGAAGGTTCTTCTCCACACATGTCACACTTGCATACAATTTGATTTTCAGTTGGTCTTTCGATAAATTATGAAACTCAACACCCCGGGTTAATTAGGTCCGCTTAAATTAACCGTCAAGTTTTCCTTAAGTTAATGAATTGGATGGGTTAGCGCAACGCAATTCAAAACATTCTCTAAAAGTCCTTTACGTGAAAAGCACAATAAAGATACAATCAAAGATCATTAAGCATCATGGAAACTATAAGTGTCGACGAGGCATTCGTTACTATGATGAGCATGAAACTAGTGCCAAGAATTCATTTAACGCGATTGTTTATAAGCAACCTCCACTACTTGTAAATATAAGTTCATAACTATTAGGTGAAATTCACTTATATTCTAGCATCATATTCATGCATGAAAATTAAGCGTGCACTCTCAATCAACATACATAAATAAGTTATCGATCAAGCAGTTAAACAAATTGAATTCACCATTCATGAAATTCCAACCAAAAGTAATCAATTCATATTGCAAGCATAAACATGGTTTCGAATCACCCCCTAGCTAAATAGGGGTTTAGCCTCTCATGTTCACAAAAAGAGAAATACAATTGAATTTAAACATAAAGCACAAAGGATTGATTACACCTAGAACGCACAACGAATCTACTTGAATTTCTGCGCGTCGAAGCTCCTCTTTCCTTTTCTCCTTGCTGCGGCAGTGAGGTTAAATGGTGTTTTTGGATGATATTTTGGGTTTAGGATGGATTTAGGGAAGAAAGGTGGTGCGGCAATGGTGGTGGAAGGTGTGGGATGGTGTAATGGTGGCTGGAATGGAAGATGATGGTTGCGGCAGTGGTTTTAGGTGGTGGTGGCTGCACTGTTTTTGGGAGGAAAATGGGGGAGGCACGGCTTGAATGGTGTGTGTGTGATGGTAGCTGCGTGAAGATGAGGGGGAGGCACGGAAATATGGGAATTGGAGAAATATGGAAGGGTGGCTGCGGCTAAAGGACAAAGAATGGGATTTGCGGATGGAATGGAGAAGAGGGTTATGGGATCCACGGTTTTGGAGAATTAGGGTGCATGCTGGAATGGTGTGCCAAATGCACGGCAAAGAAAAATAATCATATATGGTGGCTGCGGCTTTTGATTAATTTTTGTTTATTAGGGTAAATCATAAAATGGGGGGGGGGGGGGCCATGGCTTTTGAGGAAATTAGGGTTATTTTGGAAGGTACGGCAAGGAGAAAAAAAGGGTAGAATGGCTGCAAAATGCTCTAGACTAAAAATTAGGTGCGGCTTTTGATTAGTGTGAATGGGAAGTATGAATGAAATCTCTAGGGTTAGGAAAAAGGTGCATAAAATGAGACAAAACTACCCCCCCTTGCACGGCAAGGGAAGGGAATTGGGCTAAAGGCACGGCATGGGTTGGAAATTGGGCTAGGGCCTTGGTCTTGTGTACTAAAGTGCATACAAGGCCTACAAAGTGGCTAGAAAATACAGACGTTTAAGTTTAGGAAAGGTTACCAAAACGGGAAACCTAGGGTTAACTTTCCTACTTCAAATAGGAAACCTTGTTTGAGTAGGAATTCTCGTTTTGGTAAGAATTCTTCGTTTCTTCAAGTCTTCAACTCATTCATTCCTATTTCGCTCCAAAAGACTCCAATTTGCATCTTCTTGCACACTTTGGCATTAAAATCTAAAAATACACAAAAGTAGCCTTAAACACTAAAATAGCTAAGTAAACACAACATAAATGCACGAGAACAAGCTAATTAAGTCGCATGAATATGCTCCTATCAAATTCCCCCACACTTAACTTTTGCTAGTCCTCGAGCAAAACAAAACAATTAAACTAAACAAAACAAAACAAAACAAACAAAACATAACCTAAACCTTCCAACGTTTGCCTCAGGGATTTCCAATGAAACATGACATGTCAAAGATCATTACTCACATAGCTTTTAGTCTTCCTTCCCCTCAAGCACATACTTAATCATAGTCACCATTCACTAGTTCGCATTTAATCAATTAAAACACATTTTGAATGTAGTAACATGCCTTAGAGAATTCCCTCAATTCCTCACTAGTTATGCACTCAATTTTCACTCAGATTTTCTGACTACACACCCTACACTAGTTATATGTGAGAAGATTGATGTAAACATGAAAGACTAGTATTCACATACGTTATAACAAAGAACACAATTTCTGGAGTAATTAAACATGTTTAGATATGATCTCATAAATGGAATGCTACTACTTAGATGCGAGAACCAGTGACACCATATGCTCATACCAAATTCAAACTCCACAATTGAAATGCACAACACTCAAGATAGAAGTCAAGGGTTGTAACGGGGCTTGGGGTATTAGCTAACAAGGAAAGATAGGGATAAACAAAAGTTCTTTACGCAATAACAAGCAAAGTATTGAAATTAAGTCCTAGAGTTCCCTTAGAATGCATAAATCAACTTTTAGACAAACAGGGGAGATTCAAACCACTCTTAGGGCCTAATTCATTGTTTTGGGCCCTTACTTCAACAAACAATACCTTTCAACTCTTTTTTCACTTTTTTTTTTTTCTTTCTTTCTTTTTTTTTTTTTTTTTTTTTTTAATTTTTTTTTTTAGCCGTGCCTATGGCTCATAAACTCAACTCAATAATCCTTCCCCCACACTTATTTTCTGCAACACATTAATAAAATGGGAATTCATTGCTTACTATGCTTCAAGAACAAGGGTAAGGATGGTCCTATTCTAGGCTAGGTGAGGATAATGTGGGTTAACAAAGAACATGGGCTAACACGGCTCAATGGGGTTAAACTTAAACACAAAATGAGTGAAGGGCACATGGCTATTTGGCTTTGATGGTGGTCACTACACAACTTCATCTTGAATATGTGTTATGCAAATCAATAACATGCTTTGAATGAAATGGGCATGAGTTCTAGCATTTGGAACTAAATGATGAAACGCCTTCTAAGTAGTAACCAAGCAAAGAATAATGAGATCATGCAACGACTTTAGAAAACAATAATGCACAGATTTTAACTCTCCAAATAACGTTTAGGCTCAAGTCTCACCGGGATGTAGCGTTTGTTTAAGTTCCTTCCTTCAAGCATGCTACAAAAACTAATTTTTTCTTTGTGATTACATGTGAATTCGTAAACTATAACTACAAACAAGCATAAACCAAGAGTATATCAAACGTCCATCCATGTTTGTAACTTTCTTTAACCATCATGCAATTAAAAACCAAATCCTCATCATTGTGTTGGAAGGTAACCTACGACACAAACAAACACACAAAAACAACTCTTTTTGGGTTTTTCAAAACAATTTTTCAAATTTTTATGGTATTTTCGGATTTTTAAGTCAACACACTCTAAAACACTCTAGAATAGCTTAAAAACACTTAAAAACAGTGGGAAACAAGTTTAGATATGTTAAGTGGTAATACCCTACGAATTTCATGCAAAAATACCTCAAAACAGAATGTTACCCCCCCCCACACACACTTAAACTAAACATTGTCCTCAATGTTTCAAGCTTAAAATCACACCTAACAAAAACAAACACACAAACAGCAACTAAACACACTAAACATGGCAGAATGTAAATAACAAAGAGAAGAGGTTAGGGACGCAAATCTAGTTATGGAGTGTAGATTCCATCTTCTCCTTGGTGATTGCATGGGTTGCCTCCCACGAAGTGCTTTCTTTTACGTCTTGCAGCCGGACGTCGTTATGCTCATTCCCCATTGGAGTCCACGGCATGCAATGGGATCTCCTCCACAACATGCTCAACAAAGTTCTCGTAGTAGGGTTTCAACCTATGGCCATTCACCTTGAATTCTTGTCCAGTTTTCAAACTTTGTATTTGGACTGCACCATGCACAAAAACATTAGTGATAACAAATGGACCAACCCACTTAGAACGTAACTTACCGGGGAATAATCGAAGACGGGAATTGAATAGCAACACTTTCTGCCCGATTGAGAAGGTTTTGCCTCTAATCATCTTGTCATGGACGGCCTTGGTCTTCTCCTTGTAAATCCGGGCATTCTCATATGCTTCATGCCTAATCTCTTCAAGCTCGCTCAATTGTAGCTTCCTATGGTTTCCCGCCGCGTCCACATCCATATTGAAGGTCTTGACCGCCCAATGTGCCTTATGCTCAAGCTTTACGGGTAGATGGCACGGCTTGCCATAGACTAGCCGAAATGGGGACATACCAATGGGCGTTTTGTAAGCCGTTCGATAGGCCCACAGTGCATCCTCCAAACGCAAGCTCCAATCCTTTCTATTCAGCCCAACAGTCTTTTCCAGGATTTGCTTGATTTCTCGATTTGAAACTTCGGCTTGGCCACTAGTTTGGGGGTGATAAGGTGTGAAAACCTTATGCAACACGTTGTACTTCTTGAGCAACGCCGCAATGGTACGGTTGCAAAAATGAGACCCTCCATCGCTTATGAGTACTCGAGGCATCCCAAATCTAGAGAAAATGTTAGATTTTACAAAATCTGCAACAACTCTAGAATCGTTAGTTCGGGTGCCTTTAGCTTCCACCCACTTTGACACATAATCAACGACAAGTAAAATGTACGTAAAACCAAAAGACATAGGGAATGGACCCATAAAATCAATACCCCAAACATCAAAGATTTCAACAACAAGGATTGGGGTTTGTGGCATTTGGTCTCTTTGGCCTAAACTTCCGGTCTTTTGACATCTATCACATGTTAAGCAAAAAGCCCTAGCATCTCTAAACAATGTAGGCCAATAAAAACCACTTTCAAGAACCTTAAACGCTGTGCGTTGTGTGCCAAAGTGTCCACCACATGCATATGTATGGCAAAAACTCAAAATGGAATTAAATTCAGATTCATGAACACAACGACGCACAATCTGATCCGGGCCTATTTTCCACAAATAAGGGTCGTCCCACACATAAAAACGTGCATCCTTTTTTAATTTATCACGTTGAGCCTTGCTTAAGGTGTTAGGAACTTGCTTAGACACCAAAAAATTAACCAAATCGGCATACCAAGGGGTACTTACCTCAACGGACAGAAGTTGTTCATCCGGAAATGTTTCCGAAATTGGCAATGCTTCCTCATGCACCATTCGACTTAGGTGGTCAGCCACCACGTTCTCCACGCCCTTCTTATCTCGAATCTCAATGTCAAACTCTTGTAGAAGCAACATCCATCGAATTAGTCTCGGTTTGGCCTCCTTTTTCGTGAGCAAATACTTGAGAGCTGCATGATCAGTAAAAATAATAACTTTAGTACCAAGTAAGTATGACCGAAATTTATCTAATGCAAATACTACAGCAAGTAATTCTTTTTCAGTAGTTGAATAATTTAATTGAGCATCATTTAGTGTTCTAGATGCATAATAAATAACATGAGGTTGTTTGTTCTTTCGCTGCCCCAAAACAGCACCAATCGCATAGTCCGAAGCATCGCACATCAACTCGAATGGAAGGCTTCAATCTGGAGGTGTGATAATGGGAGCCGAAGTGAGGGTTTCCTTGAGGTGGTTGAATGCTTTCTCACATGCCTCGTTGAACTCGAAAACCACCTCCTTTTGAAGCAATCGGCATAGTGGCTGCGCAATCTTGGAGAAATCCTTTATGAAGCGCCTATAAAAACCTGCATGACCAAGAAACGAACGAACCTCTCTAACCGAAGTTGGAGAAGGTAAGTGACGAACAAGGTCTACCTTAGATTTATCTACTTCAATACCTTTTTCAGAAATAATATGTCCTAAAACAATACCTTGCTTAACCATGAAGTGACACTTCTCCCAATTTAACACAAGGTTTGTTTCAACACAACGGTTCAAAATCACACTAAAATTATTCAAACAACCATCAAATGAATTACCAAAAACACTGAAATCATCCATAAAAACCTCAATAATTTTCTCAACATAATCTGAAAATATGCTCATCATGCATCTTTGAAATGTGGCAGGTGCATTACATAAACCAAATGGCATGCGACGATAAGCAAATGTACCAAAGGGGCATGTAAAAGTAGTCTTTTCTTGATCATCCGGGGCAATAACAATTTGATTATAACCAGAATATCCATCAAGAAAACAATAAAATGAATGACCCGCTAACCTTTCCAACATTTGATCTAGGAACGGCAATGGGAAGTGGTCCTTCCTCGTGGTGGCGTTTATCTTCCTATAATCAGTGTATACGCGCCAACCGGTTTGGACTCAAGTGGGCACCAACTCATTCTCTGCGTTCTCCACAACCGTCACTCCAGATTTCTTCGGCACACATTGGATAGGTGAAACCCACTTACTATCCGAGATAGGATAGATGACTCCACAATCAAGGAGTTTGATTATCTCCTTCTTCACTACTTCCATCATCGGAGGGTTGAGATGGCGTTGAGCCTCTCTAGTTGGTTTGGCCCCCTCCTCAAGAAATATGTGATGCATACATGTGGCGGGACTAATACCTTTTATATCGGCCAAGGTCCACCCTAAGGTAGATTTGAACTCCTTCAAAACACACACTAGTTTCCTTTCTTCTTGTGCCGTGAGTGATGAAGAAATAATGGCCGGTAATGTCTCCTCTTCCCCCAAGAAAATGTACTTCAAATGGCCCGGTAGTGGTTTGAGATCAAGGGTAGGTGCCTGAACTATGGATAGAAGCAACTTATTAGTCGAAATGGGAATTGACTCAAAATTAGAAAATTTACCCTCGTGCCTAGGCAGTGACTCTAGGGCAGCAACCAACTCCATGCATTCCTCACTAGGGTGCACGGCATGCATTGGAATGTGTGTGCCGTGGCCTAGCATCAATCCCCCTTGCTTGGTTTTGACCTCCATGCTTCTTGTAATGACGTTTTCAAGCGCATCGGCATTCAAATCTTCCATATATCCCTGCGCCAAAGAGTCAATTACATCAATGGAGAAACATGAATGATCCTCACTAGGATACTTAATAGAATCAGAAAGACTAAAATTAACAACTTCCCCATCAAATTCCATGGACAAAGTTCCAATAAACACATCAATCTTTGTCCGAGCCGTCTTCATGAATGGCCGGCCAAGTAGGATTGGCAACGTAGGGGCATGGTCAGATTCATCCATCTCGAGCACATAGAAGTCCGCCGGAAAGATTAAGTGATTAACCTGCACTAACACATCTTCCAAAACTCCCTTTGGATAGGCGTTAGATCTATCGGCCAATTGTATGATTACACCATCATTTTTCAATACTCCTAGGTTCATAGATGCATAAATTGAATATGGCATAACATTTATAGAGGCACCTAAGTCTAGCATGGCAGATTCAAATTTAGTATTTCTAATGACACAAGGAATGGTAAAACTACCCGGATCTTTGCATTTGGGGGGTAGTTTGCGTTGCAAGATGGCGGAGACATTTTCACCTACCTTTACCACTTCTTTGGTCGACATCCTCTTCCTTGTGGTGCAAAGCTCCTTGAGAAACTTGGCGTACCTCGGGACTTGCTTGATTGCATCCAAAAGGGGTATGTTTACTTGAACTTTCCGGAATGTCTCAAGGATGTCCTTCTCGGCTTCTTCTTTCTTCGTTTGCATGAACCTACTAGGAAAAGGCACATTCGAAGGAACAACATTAGTCGGAACTGAATTTAACACATTTTTACCTTTATTGGCCGAATTGGACACTTTTGGGTCAACACAAGCTTGCGGCAAAGGTGTTTCCACCTTTGTCGTGGGTTGTCTTGATTCCTCCTCTGCAATTCTTCGTTTTTCATCCTCTTCGGGGCTTGATGGTGATGGTGTAGGACCTGCCCCGACTTCTTTTCCACTTCTCAAAAGTATGGCCTTTACACTTTCGAAGCCTCCCTTGGGGTTTGGAATGGTAGAACTAGGGAGTTGGCCTTGCTCACGAAACTTCCCTACAAAATCTGCAATCTGCCCAATTTGTTTCTCCAATTGCTCCACCCTCTTATCTTGGTTTTGCATGGCTTTAGCTTGATTTTCCTGCCCCTGAGACAAATTCGTTAGTAACTTAAGGAGTGTATCATTGTCTAAAGTGTTACCTGAACTTGTTTGGGTAGATTGTGGAGGTACTTGTGTAGGGACGTATGGCTTGTTGTAGAAGCCCAGGGGTTGTTGCCTAAACCCTCCTTCTTGTGGTGGTTGTTGGGGCTCCCTCCATTTGAAGTTCGGATGGTCTCTCCATCCTGGATTATAAGTGTTCGAGTACGGATCGTTCCTTGGTTGGTTTTGGCCCTGAAATCCAATGGCATTAGCGCTTTCCTATCCACCATTTTCAATGAGTTGTGGGCACTTCTCAGAAGCATGTCCTTGGATAGAACACACTCCGCATACAATCGGTCCTTGTACCCTCATTCCTTCGGCCATCTGAGACACAATGGAAGTAAGATTAGCTAATTGTGAATGAATATCGGGTGTGGAACTTACCTCATGAACTTGCTGCCATGGGGGTCCTCTTTGGCCTACTCCTTCGTACTGTTGAGCGTTCAATGCTCGGTTAGCGATCAAAACCTTAGCACCCCTGGGTGTCTTATCCACCAATGTTCCACCCGCTGAGGCATCGAGCATTTGACGTTCGATAGGTAGGAGCCCCTCGTAGAAGTATTGTAGAAGCAACTCCTCCTTCATCTGATGCTGTGGACACGAAGCAACAAGAGATTTAAAACGTTCATAATACGTAGGAAATGACTCACCTTCTTCTTGTTGAATCCCACTTATCCTTTTACGCAAAAGGATAATTCGAGAAGTTGGGAAAAACTTCTCCAGAAAAGCCCTCTTCATGCTCTCCCATGATGTGACGGTTCCGGGAGCTAAGTCGTACAACCAATCCTTTGCTTTGTCCATCAAAGAAAATGGGACTTCAATATGCTTCCGTCGACGTTGACGGGAGTCATGCTTGAACACACCACCTCAAATTCCTTCAAGTGCTTGTTCGGATCCTCCATAGACAACCCATGGTACTTCGGAATATGGTGGAGCAAACTGGACTTCAACTCGAACTCGTCGGTCTTCCCTTCGGCAGGTGGGGGATATTGGATACACAAAGGTGCTGCATTATCCAATCCCGAGGCCGAAAGCTCCTTGAGTGTCCGGGTATCCACGGCCATGACTTGTGGTTCTTCAAATACCCTTGCCGTGGGTTCCTCAAATGCACCTGTCGTGGCCTCTTCTTCTTCAAGGTCAGATTCCGGACGTTGTGGACTTGGTTCGTGTGGCTTCCTCTTCCGTCTCAAACTCCTCTCAAAATCGCTGTCAAAATCAGAGATATGCTCACGAATCGGTTGAGAACTCCGAGTCATGCACTAGTACCTAAAACAAGGAAAACAAAACAAGGTCAGAATTCTTAACAAAAACTAAATTAAACAGAAAGTAACAATCCAAGGGATTAGCAAAGTTGCTAATCCCCGGCAACGGCGCCAAAAATTTGCTGCGAACTAATTAAGCACACAAATTAAAACCCTCTTTTGACAATTGTAGTAAAGATGCAAGTAGGGATCGTTCTAGACCGGGGATTAGGAGGGATTACTAAATCACTTGGAAACTGACTCAAAAACGTAAAACAAACGTTAAAAACACTAAACTAGACTCAAAGAATGCAAAACACTTATAAACACAAACTAAGACACTTTTTAACTAAATTAGACACTAAAGTAAAGGGGGATTGAGGTTTTGACGAAATTAAACTAAATGCACAGATTGTAATTTAAAGGCAGAATGTAAATATGAATGTGATGAAAATATGGATGGAATGCTAGCTAGAAGGTTCTTCTCCACACATGTCACACTTGCATACAATTTGATTTTCAGTTGGTCTTTCGATAAATTATGAAACTCAACACCCCGGGTTAATTAGGTCCGCTAAAATTAACCGTCAAGTTTTCCTTAAGTTAATGAATTGGATGGGTTAGCGCAACGCAATTCAAAACATTCTCTAAAAGTCCTTTACGTGAAAAGCACAATAAAGATACAATCAAAGATCATTAAGCATCATGGAAACTATAAGTGTCGACGAGGCATTCGTTACTATGATGAGCATGAAACTAGTGCCAAGAATTCATTTAACGCGATTGTTTATAAGCAACCTCCACTACTTGTAAATATAAGTTCATAACTATTAGGTGAAATTCACTTATATTCTAGCATCATATTCATGCATGAAAATTAAGCGTGCACTCTCAATCAACATACATAAATAAGTTATCGATCAAGCAGTTAAACAAATTGAATTCACCATTCATGAAATTCCAACCAAAAGTAATCAATTCATATTGCAAGCATAAACATGGTTTCGAATCACCCCCTAGCTAAATAGGGGTTTAGCCTCTCATGTTCACAAAAAGAGAAATACAATTGAATTTAAACATAAAGCACAAAGGATTGATTACACCTAGAACGCACAACGAATCCACTTGAATTTCTGCGCGTCGAAGCTCCTCTTTCCTTTTCTCCTTGCTGCGGCAGTGAGGTTAAATGGTGTTTTTGGATGATATTTTGGGTTTAGGATGGATTTAGGGAAGAATGGTGGTGCGGCAATGGTGGTGGAAGGTGTGGGATGGTGTAATGGTGGCTGGAATGGAAGATGATGGCTGCGGCAGTGGTTTTAGGTGGTGGTGGCTGCACTGTTTTTGGGAGGAAAATGGGGGAGGCACGGCTTGAATGGTGTGTGTGTGATGGTAGCTGCGTGAAGATGAGGGGGAGGCACGGAAATATGGGAATTGGAGAAATATGGAAGGGTGGCTGCGGCTAAAGGACAAAGAATGGGATTTGCGGATGGAATGGAGAAGAGGGTTATGGGATCCACGGTTTTGGAGAATTAGGGTGCATGCTGGAATGGTGTGCCAAATGCACGGCAAAGAAAAATAATCATATATGGTGGCTGCGGCTTTTGATTAATTTTTGTTTATTAGGGTAAATCATAAAATGGGGGGGCCACGGCTTTTGTGGAAATTAGGGTTATTTTGGAAGGTACGGCTGGGAGAAAAAAAGGGTAGAATGGCTGCAAAATGCTCTAGACTAAAAATTAGGTGCGGCTTTTGATTAGTGTGAATGGGAAGTATGAATGAAATCTCTAGGGTTAGGAAAAAGGTGCATAAAATGAGACAAAACTACCCCCCCTTGCACGGCAAGGGAAGGGAATTGGGCTAAAGGCACGGCATGGGTTGGAAATTGGGCTAGGGCCTTGGTCTTGTGTACTAAAGTGCATACAAGGCCTACAAAGTGGCTAGAAAATACGGACGTTTAAGTTTAGGAAAGGTTACCAAAACGGGAAACCTAGGGTTAACTTTCCTACTTCAAATAGGAAACCTTGTTTGAGTAGGAATTCTCGTTTTGGTAAGAATTCATCGTTTCTTCAAGTCTTCAACTCATTCATTCCTATTTCGCTCCAAAAGACTCCAATTTGCATCTTCTTGCACACTTTGGCCTTATAATCTGAAAATAGACAAAAGTAGCCTTAAACACTAAAATAGCTAAGTAAACACAACATAAATGCACGAGAACAAGCTAATTAAGTCGCATGAATATGCTCCTATCAGCAGATGTTATTGTGCACAGATTGGCAGCCTGGCTATATGTCAAATTTTCAATATAAAAGGTTGAATTTTAGCTCAAAAGCATAATATGTCAAATTTTATTCCAAAAGCCCAAAACCATTTCAGGATTCCCGTTTTGTCCCTAAATCCCGAAACTATTTCGAGATTCTCGAAAATTTGGTTTGGGATCGGTATTGAAAATGGGATTCCCGAAAATTTCGGTTTGGGAATTGAAACAAGGGTTTCGATATGAGATCCCATACCGAACCACCCCTAGTCCCGACGAAGGTGCATGCCGGAGCTTTCCCAGCTCCGACCAACTGCAAACATGGGTCCTAGGCCTCTATCTAAGTATAAAAAAGTAGAGTAAAGTGAGGGGAGCGAGTTTATACCTTAGGTTCACCGTATAACGGCCGGTCGTGAATAGAAAATAGGTTGGGGTGGTCTCGCGTGAGCCGGGGTTCTTGGGCTCCATCGAACCTCGCAACGACAAGAGAGAAAGAGAGTACTGGATATGGTGATGATGATTATGTGAGCGTCCGGGAGTGAGTGGATGGCTCACGGGAAGGAGAAAGGGATAAAAAGTGAGTGAGACTAGAGTGAGATGAGAGTGATTGTAGAGAGAGAGATGAGGTCACGGTAAGGGTGGGCAAAGGGGTAGAGGAACCGCGGGTTAGGGTGGGTAGTGTAGGTTCGGGGCGGGTTCTATTTTTTTTGGGATCAAATGGGCCAGGCCGGGCCGGGCCATTGTTATTTACGGGGCCGACAGGTTCCTAAACCTTTGAAAAACGGGGCCCCGAATAGACCCGTTTCTAATTATAATCAACGATCGAGATTGAATGATAACTTATCATGCAATTTGAACCTTTAATTTCTAACCTAGGTTCCAAAAGCAGTTTCAGACTTTCAGTCTCACTCTCTCACTCCCACCTTTCCATCATCCCTCGACTCCCTCGACTCGACTCTGACGACATCCCAGAGAACGCTCATCACCGCCGCTGCGACTAACACAACGGCATCACCACCACCCATCCAGCCATCTTCCGACCTCGATGACATCCGTTACTTCGCCAGCTACCGTAAGTCTACTTCTTCGAATTTTATTTTTGTTGATGCAGAGGATCAGTAGCACTAGCAATTGTAGCATAAATAATAGGATTTGATTAGAGACTAAATCTTTAGGTGGGAGTAATTTGATGCATGCATAAACATTTGGGTGAAGGAATTGTGGATCTATTTGGATGGGAGTGGGATTTGGGATTTGAGATTTGGGATTTGTGTTGGGATTTGGTTATTGGTTGGAATTTGGAATTGGGATTGGGATTGGGATCGGGATTTGAATTTGAGTGTTTATTGCGTTTTTCAGATTTGGGTTTTTTTTTTTGTTTTTTTGTTTTTTTTTCCTAGTTTTTACTTACTTCCTTTTCCTCTTTAATTCCTTAATTATAAAATTCAATTGCCAACCTCTGTTTACAAAATGTTGATAAATTGTAAATTGATTTGAAGTAAAGGCTTGTATTCTTTGATTTCATGGAGATCTTACTTCATCATCTTTGATTCAAGTAGTCCCTCCCTACGTTTTGATCTTTGTGAATGTTTGATTCCAATTGCTGCAGTAAATACCTCTCATCCTTAATTATACAATGTATGCTTCAAGCCTTCAAGAGTTGTTAGACTACTAATAAGGTTTTGTTAGGTGAATGGGAAATTATGACATGAAACGGATTAAATACTGCTTCGAACCCAAAACAATTTGGTTCTTCTTTATTATTAAGCTATCTGTACAGCCTCCTTAATCCAGTCTGCGGTTGTACTTAAATGGTTTGTAGGGATTGTTGATTGCAATCATTTGTCTATATCGTAAATGGTTTGTGATTGATTTCTTTAGTTTTTGTTGTGTTTGTCTTTTTGAGATGTCCCTTCCCTCATCTTGTTTTGCTGTAGCTCTACTTTACCTCCATTTTTGTTGTACTCATTTGTCTTAATTTGGTCGTTTGTTTTGTGTTGAAGTGCTTACTTGTTTTGTGATGTTTACGCTACATTGAATGGCATTGACAGGGGATTTGCGAGATTTGTGAACATAAGAGATGAAGGTGGTGCAACCCATTGCATATAGCTGCCCGCCAAAGACGGCTAAAGTGCGTTCATGTTTTTTTAGACAATGGGGCTTTTGTTTGTGCTTCAGCTGGTGGATATGGGTAATTATCTATATTAATTATTACTCATGTTATAGATTTATAGTAATACTTTGACAGTCAGATTGATTGTAGTACCATATATGTGCAACTACCCTGGAAGTACACAGCTTCACTTAGCTGCTCGTGGTGGATCCTTAGATTGTGTTAGAGAGTTGCTTGCTTAGGGAGCGGATCGGCTTCAAAAAGACTCTTCTAGGTAACTTTCTTTAATCTATGCCCATCTCATTTGAACCAAGGTCTGGTCCGGTCCCTTCAAAATTTGGCCCAACTCGACCCGTGCCCACCCCTAGGTCACAGGGTAGGGGAAAAAGGGAAAAGCAGGGAGGAGTTAGGGTGTTGCCAAGTGGCAGCTAGAGAGTGGAAGAGCAATTAAAAATTATAGATTTGAAAAGGGTAAATAATTAGGGACTAAAATGAACTTTTTAATAACTTTCTTGGGACATTATGAAATTTCACATTAAATAAGGGGTGGGGGTTTCATAACCCTGAAATTGTGAACCGGTGTTCTGGCGTAAAGGTATCACTCCCAGATACGAGTACTTGTGTCCGGTATCAGAAATCATACTGTCTAAATACTGGTTGACAGTGCTTGTATATCAGATAGTATCGTCAATTAGTAGTGCCATTGTAGGCTGATTACAAGTTAGAGCCCGCTCGGGTAGATGGTTTCAGATGATTGGTATGGAACTGGTCATGTGAGGTGGTTTCATTAATTCTAGGGAAAATACGTACTACTTCAGGGATTTCTACTGACCACAGGTATAACAACTCGTACACTTGTACCTATGCTCATCGAAATGACAAGTATATCACTGAAAGAAATTCGGGAAACTAGTATTGGTTGGAATATTCTAATGCCGAAAAAAGGAATTTGCTAATAACCTACTTCAGAATAGGTTTAATGAGATTCAATCTTCCTCATGAAGATCCAGAATTATAACTAGCTCATTTGAGAAGATTAGTGCTATCGGGAACCAAAAGTGAATATCCCCCAGATGTTCTTCTATCGAGTGCCGCCGTTTTAGCACCAAGTTGTCACTCAAGACATTTCTGGAATCTCGACGAAAGTAAAATTCGTAGGAATTATGATAGATGGTATGCTAATGGATACTGCCAAGGAACTAAACCTATTTTTGGTTTCTTAACTCAAAAGGGTTGGTAAAGATGACGAGATAATAGTAGTGGGATTGATGAGTAAAGTCTTCAATGGTACACAATTACCAACATAATAGCCCTGCTTTAGGGCCACAAACTCGTCTCCGAATCGGGATTTTCCTTGGTAGTAAGGTTCTTTGTATAAAGTCTAGATGTGGTCGCCGAAATGTTCTTCTAGAATGTCGATAAGTCATCTAAAATGCCCAAAAATTAGGAAAAGTTAACACATTTTTCGTATTCGACGAGGTGGCAAGATTCGACACTTAGGTTCAAGAACCAAGAATGCTTACATCACGTGTGTGATGAATGCAATACTACCCAAACTTATGCTTTGATACCAAACTGACACACCTCGACTTGGAATGTCCACCTAGACTCCGAATCGAGTTGTGTTGGCCTACATCAGAAGGGTGACGAAGCCATAAAGTGTAGTGATGTGGAGAATGTGAATAAATTTAAACCTGAAAATGCCTAAATATAAGAGTGCACTTGTGAGCAGGAATGAACCCATTTCACACGTGATGTCAGAGCATAAGTAAAGTACAGTAAGGTAAGATGAGAATCATACCATCGAAGGTAACCACATATACCAAGATTTGCCAAGAATTCTTGTCGGCACGAAAGCTCAATATTAAAGCCTGGAGGGGTGAAAAACAAGGGTGAGTGGGCCTAAAAATAAGGTTTTATATAAACCTTTTTGAAAACATTATAACCCCTTGCCGTAAAACAAGTATAGTTTCCAAAATATACATACTATGTATAGTATGAAAATACTTACCGTAGCCTGCAATATCTCAAGAATTCAATACGTCACAAAATTCGTAAATAGGCATATCACTTCTAGTAATCACAATATCTCACAGAAATAAACATATCTCATTGAGTGCTCATCGACATATGTCGACACACGAGTTCATGCAAAGGTATTCTGACATGAACAAGACTGGGTGTAATAATTATTCACACTCTAGTACTACAATTACGTGAAGATTGGCGCTATGCGCATCACATACGAGTCCTAATTGCCTATAGCAATCCAGGACATGACTAGCACCTACAATGGATCCAAAGTGAGCGTATGGTGCGATGTGAACATACACGTGAAAGACTGGCCCTGGCTTGAGCGAGTACAAACACTAGTGTAGCACACGATGAGTAGATATCGTATATATAATCATGCAATGATAAATGATAATTCTAATCAACATAATACTATTCATGTCCATAAATCTAATTAAGGCATCACCTTATAGTAAACTTACCTATGCATCCCGTAGAATTATTTTAGAATTTCCCAACAGTACGACATTTCTTATAAACATTATTTAATCATGGCATCACGTAGAAAATTCATTATTAAGTATATATGGAAACTAAATAAATATATGTATACTATATAAAAGAAAAGACCCACTCACAGATATTTGCGAGGTTGTAACCGTTCGAACTAGGAAAGTCGAAGTCTCCGATAGTAATCCCATCTAACCATAATATTGGGACCCGTTAGTAAAACTTTACTGAAACGATTAAATTTGAAGAAACCAATGATAGATTTGGAATCAGGACGTCAAAATACGCTAAGGAGGTCCCGGGCAAATTTTGTAAAGAGTCAACGAAAAGTCAACGATCAACCCTAAAAAGTCAACCAAGCTGTTGAGGTAGTCAATTATGTTAGAACTTCGGAATTTCACTAAATAGATGCCAAAAATGGACTTGGACTGTTGAAATTGGCCTGTAAGGGCTTTTGAGAAAATTTCGAAAAAGTCAACTAACTGTCAACATCTAACTTTAATAGAATATTCTATCCTCAAGTGGAATATTTTGTTAAAGTTAATTGAAAATTTAACGGAATATTCCCTTAGACTCTTCCTTCCAAATCCCTAAATGGGTCCGGGTCGGCTGGTTCGGATCTGGGTTTGGACTTGGGCTTTTTTTTTTTTTTTTTTTTTTTTCTCTTCTTCTGAAATTGGGTTGGGTCAACCCGGTTGCAGGTCGCCAAATTCAGCCAGAATCTGGGCAGCGAACTAGGGCTCTATTAGAGCTCAAAACTCAACCGTTTGAAATGAAATAAAAATCAAAATGAAGCTCTTGAAGTAAGGGTTCAAAATATACCAATGAAGGACGAAGTCGTGGCCGGAGTTGGCCGGAGAAATCCTGCAAAATCTCGAGTTCCTCACCGGAAACTAAGGAGTATTTTCTCCTAGTTGATTTATGTGTAAAAGCTACCCAAAACTTGCGAGTAAGCTTGAGATCGAGCTAGAAACTGAAAACTAAGAGAAAATGGAGGAGTGCGAGTCTTTACCGAGGTCGGAAAAGTCCACAAATCGTTAGAGGTCCTTGAGGGAGAAAGGTACAATAGCCTCTGCCACTATCGAGGTTTGTAAACTAGTCGTCGATTCTAGGTATGAAGTGAGGAAGATGGTGTTGTCGTACGACTGGGGTGATGGAGCTCGCTGGAACAATGAGGTGTGTAGGGGTCTCGGGTTGCCAAGAATGAGAGAGAGTCCAGAGTTTTAGAGAGAAAGCTGAGGGAGATGAATGAAGAGAGAGTGTGTTGAGTGGTGAAGGGAGGTGAGGTGGCAACAAGAGATTGGGTGAGTAAAGAGAAAGAGAGAAACCAAGGTTTCTAGAAGGAGGGGATATAGGACAAGGCAAGAGTGGGGTGTGGGCCCCATATGGCTCACAAAACAAGCCACAAAATATCTTTAAACATGAAATTACAAAATCGCTCTTCACATTCGTAAATTCGTAAAATCTCCATCGTGGCTTCAAATTTGATTCCGTTTATGCCCAAGCATTCGTATTGTCACGTACTACACAAATACGCTAAAAGAATGAGTCATACGTCTATCTAAATGATGGTAAACGGAAGTCAATCCTTGCCTCTAGATGCATTTTTGTCAATTCACTCTTTTAAAATTAATATAATCGTAAATTTAAGGATGGGTTGTCACAGTCTTGAAGATTGTACTTTAAGGTAATCAAAACTTTGAACTTATATTTTGCTTTTCGATAATTTATTATTTAATAGATTATTTTAATATTCGATTCGTTAGTGTGATGTTGATTTTAGATAAAAAACACAAAAGAAACAATTGGCGTTGAATTTATTATACTCATCAATCAAGTTTTATTGTTCTTTACTCTCTTGATCATCAAGTTTTATTGTTCTTCACTGTCAATTTTAGACTCTTGACTACAAACATTTAGTACATTTGCATCTAAAAACACGAGATGTGTAATATTTGAGTAATGTTTGTATATCTATCTCCTTTTGATATTAATTTTTAAATGATATTTGATGTAGAAATATAATTTTTTATGTATTTAATGAATATTTTTTTATGCATGTACAAAGAACCGGGGGTCAAAGAACTTTAGGGCCCCACTTCGAAGGCTCACCTAGAACCCCCAAATTCTAAAGGCCGATCTTGTCACCATCCATACAAAAATAAACTAAATAAAGTAAAATGAATTTCTAAAGTTTCAACCAAGCAAAGTTGAAATTAAATGACAAGACAATACCATCATTTCAACCAAAAGAAACGCAAAAGCAACAATATCGTTATTGTTCAAATAAAAGCCAAACAACAAACTTCAAGTATACCCCTCTCAAACTTGTATTTAGATTCCGATAAATAATGTAAAATTACTAAACCCTGTGAAACTTGTGTTTCATGTAACTCATAGGAAGATATGGTTTTGGAAGTGGGCAGAAAGAAAAATTGGAAGAATTGTAGGAGAAAAGCTAATTGTGTGGATGTTTGAACAAATACATAGGTATTTATAGACTTTTTGGTTGAACTTTGATTCAAACATTTTTATTAATTGCTATAGTCGTTGGATTTAACTTTGGGCCGTAGGATTTTTTTTTAACCATTAGATTTGTTCATATTCGATCTCAGCTGTTAGATATAATGTATTTATAAATTAAAAATTAAATAAGTTTGAATCTGGACCGTTGGCCATTGGTCCAATAATACAAATCGTCTGATAGAAAAAAGAGCTGTTTCGCTTGTTTATTGTCGCCGACAGCCTCGTCAAGGTGGGGCCCTTTTTACTGTTAGCGGCCCCTGAGTTCGACCCGTTGCCTTGCTGCGCTTCCCTTCTTTATCAGCGCGTCCACACACATTGTGGGCTATCCTCACTAACCCAGGCCTAAATCTTGGCAAGTATTTGCCAAAAAAAAAAATCATGTTTAACCTAATACTAATCTTAGGCCCAACTGTAGGAGGAAGTTTTGGGGGTTTGAAACCTAAATTTTAGATTTTAACTTAAAGATTGAAGATGGTCTCATACGATTATACCTCACAGAAAAATAGAAATATTGACAAAAAAAAGATAATTAAAATTGAAAATTAAAAAACATAAAGAAAAACAATTACAATTTAAAAGTTAAAAAATGTTGAATTTTTTTATTTTTGACTAACTAAAAGATAGGGGTACAACTCGGGTGGGTTTGGTGAGTTAGATGGTCAACCCAATCCTAATCCAACATTACTAATTCAGATTTGGTTCATACGGGTTTATTCGGGTTCAGGTTCGCCCAACTTTATCAAAGTCAATCTTGTAACACATTATTTTATAAGATAAATCTCAAATTTAGAAATTCGTTTTAACCAAGCAAAGTTAAAATTAAATGGCAAGATAGTACCACCATTTCAACCAAAAGAAACGTAAAAGCAGCCCTATCGTTATTGTTCAAATAAAAGTCATACAACAAACTTCAAGTCTAGCCCTCCCAAACTTGTATCTAGCTTATATAATATGAAGTGGAACGGGTAATATATGCATGAGCAATTCAAGCTAGAAATTGGATTGAGCTTGGAATTGACATGGACGGGAGCTAGAAATTGGATTGAGCTTGGAATTGACATGGACGGGTAATATATGCATGAGCAAACCCAACACAACCCAATAAACATTTGGACTAATGACATATTAGATTTGAACGGATTTTTACTTCATTCTAACATTCTCAATTGAATTTGAAATCAAATTGCACATGAACAAATTTAGGTTGATCCACCCAAAGTGCACCTCTCCTAAAAGAGGGAAAGAGCATGCCTGGTCACAGTGCATAGCACACACGTAATTGAAAAAAGATGAATAAAATTGAAAAAAAAAAAACAAAGAAGTAAAAACAAAAACATAAGAGCAACTCTAGCGTGTGAAACCTCCCCCAAGACAATACACTATGTTATCCACCTGGTGAACAGTAACTGCCCTTAATGAACAGTTATCGCCTTTTGCATATCCACCGTTGCACTTCATTAGCCCTGGCAACAGGCAATAAAATATTATTATTTTTTTAATTTATAAAATAATACAAAATAATTTTAATTGTAATTTCGGATAAGATTTTTAATTGTTCTCATTGCGCCACGTGTCATTATCCGAAGTATTATTAAATAATACAAAATAATGAGAAGGTATTTATAGAAAAGTAAAAACAATTTTTTTAAAAAAAATTTCAGATTTCTTTTCGAATTTTTTACAATTTTTTTTAAATTTTTATTCAACTAATTAATCTCTGCCGTTGGATTTAAAAAAAATTTGAATTCCAACACTCCAGATTGTGCCATGTGTCACATCGGTAACTTTTCTTAATTTTAAAACTATTTATTTTTTTATTTTTTTTATTTATAAAGCAGATTAATATCAACTGTCGATTTCAGATCGAACGGTTGATATTAAATAAGATTTTATTTTTTATTTTTTTTTACCATTGAGATCGAACAGTCCAAGTTAAGGAGCTGTTGAGATCGAATGGACCGTAGGAAGCCACGTGGCTTCCAACGGTAACATTTCAGTTTGAAAAGTGGACTGACTTTTTTGAAAATATGTCGGGCAACGCGTCCCCACGCGCGAGTGGCGTGCACGTGTCTGACAAAAAAAAATAAAAAAAAGGTCTGACACCAGGCTGACGTCAGTCCTGGCATCACATTCACTCGGACTCTCGGACTGGTAATTCTTCACAGGCCCTGAGCTCGGGCCTCTATCTCCACTCGGGCTCTGTCACGCTGGAGCGAAACCACAGGACCTCGGGCCCTTTTCTCTGGCCTGTCCCCCGAGCAATCCACCACGGTGGAGTTGCTCTAAGCATTACGCACGGAGGCGTAAACATGGAGGGGGCAGAGACTTTGAAATTTAGATAGATTACCAAAACTCTCTCTCTCTCTCTCTCTCTCTCTCTCCTCTCTCACAAGTTTCCAGAAAGTCGCAGAGATTAGGGTTTTCTTTCTCCAACTCTCAAGACTCCCAACTCTCAAGACTCACTTTCTCTCTCTCTCTCTCTCTTCGCCGGTAAGATCTCGAAACCCTAATTTTCCCTCTTTTATTTTCTCCGTCTTTGGTTCCAGAAAAAAAAATGCTTACTTTTTGATTTCTGCAAACACTTTCACTGCCCACCCGAAAACAATAGATATAGAAAACCTAGACCTTCGAAAGATACGAGAAACCAATGGATGAAGGCGACGGGGTCGATCAGATGGATCAGTTTCACCGCAACGAGGCGATCTCGGCGGTGGCTGACGATGGATTTTTGGCCGAGGAGGACGATGATTATGAGGACCTTTACAACGACGTCAATGTCGGCGAGGGGTTTTATCAGTCTATGAGAAAGAACGAGGATTTAGGGTTTAGGAATGAGGTGGTGGAGGAGAAGAAGGTTGAGGTTGAGTCACCCGATGTTGCGCCGTCGGAATCTCAAGGTGGTCCGATACCGGGTGTTGGGGGCGGTAACGGCGAGGGGACTGGTGGGGATGGGGGTGATGGAGGGGTTAGGGGTTCTGGGTATAATAATCAGAATCTAGGGTTTAGAGGGAACGAGATGGGTGCGAAGGGGAGTGGTGGGTTGGGGCCCGTTGGGGGCAGCGGAGGAGGTGGGATTAGGGTTGAATTAGGGCAATCATCAAATAAGGTGAATGAGTTTGAGCAACAAAGTGGGAATAATAGTGGTGTTGGGGTTCAAGGGATTGTTTCTCAGCAGCTGGCGCCCCAATTGCAACAACACCACCAACCACAACCTCCGCCACAACAGCAACAATTACATGGTGCTGCTGTTGTTGGGAATATGGGGAATGAGGGCATGTTGAGACAAGCTGGTGGTGTTGGAAGTGGTAATATGAATGGGATTGGTGGGAATAGTGGTCCGGGGGGAGGATTTGGTGGTGCCGCTGGTGGTGGAGCTGGGACAATATTGTTTGTGGGTGATTTGCATTGGTGGACTACGGATGCAGAGCTGGAGGCAGAGTTGTGTAAGTATGGACCTGTGAAGGAAGTGAAGTTTTTCGACGAGAAAGCAAGTGGGAAGTCAAAAGGGTACTGTCAAGTTGAGTTTTTTAATCCTAATTCTGCCACGGCCTGCAAGGAAGGGATGCACGGGCATGTGTTTAATGGGCGGCCATGCGTTGTTGCGTTCGCATCACCATTCAGTGTTAAGAGAATGGGGGAGGCTCAAGTAAATAGGAACCAGCAGGTTGCCCAAACTGCAGTACCTCAAACTGGTGGGAGGAGGGGGCCCAACGAAGCCGGGAATAAAACTGGTGGGAGTAACATTGCGACTGGTGGGAATTATCAAGGCGGGGAGAGTAATAGAGGTTATGGGAGAGGTAACTGGGGGAGAGGTAATTCTCAGGGTATGGGAAATAGAGGACCAGTTGGTCCAAGGAATAGGGGTGTGATTGGAAGGGGTATAATGAGTAATGGTGGAAATGGGTTTGGGCAAGGTATTGGTGCAACCCCTCCTATGATGCACCCTCAGTCAATGATGGGTCAGGGTTTTGATCCTGCTTTTGGTGCTCCAATGGGGAGAATGGGAAATTATGGAGGCTTTCCTGGTGCTCCTACGCCTCCTTTCTCAGGAATTTTGTCTTCATTTCCACCTGGGGGTGTTGGGCTACCTGGAGTAGCCCCTCATGTGAATCCTGCATTTTTTGGAAGAGGAATGCCCATGAATGGAATGGGAATGATGCCCACATCAGGTGTTGATGGGCCTAATATGGGGATGTGGTCCGATCCTAATATGGGTGGATGGGCTGGTGAAGAGCATGGTGGTGGCAGAGTTGGGGAGTCTAGTTATGGTGAGGAAGCTGCTTCTGACCATCAATATGGTGAGGTTAGTCATGATAGAGGAGGTGCATGGCCAAATGCCATGAAGGAGAAAGATAGAGGTTCAGAGAGGGACTGGTCTGGATCTTCTGATAGAAGGTATCGGGATGATAGAGATCAGGGATATGAGAGAGATGTGCCTAGAGAGAAAGAGGTGGCTCATGACCATGACTTATCTGAAAGAAGGTATCGTGATGATGTTGATGTTAGTCGAGAACGGGACAGAAATCGTGATAGGGGCCGAGAACGTTCTCGAGATCGTGATCGTGACAGAGATCGTGAACGAGAACGGGACCGTGACAGGTACAGGGAAGACAGAGACAGATACGCTGATCATCATAAGTATAGAGACCGTGAACAGGACCATGATGATGAATGGGAGCAGGGACGGTCATCGAGGCACAGTAAGGCACGTGTATCTCAAGAAGATGACCGTCGGTCAAGATCAAGGGATGCTGACTATGGGAAGAGAAGGCGGCTTACTTCCGAGTAACTGCTCTGCTTCTTATTTGTGGTTACTTTCCATTGAGAAAGAAATGCAACAGAGTAGAAAAACTTCTGGTGGCTTTTGGTTCCCCGTGCTTATTTGGACTTTCTTTCAAGTGGTGTTTTTGGTCCTTGATTCATCCAATGGCTCCTCTCACCTCATTGCGTAGATTTCTTTATTGCTTCTGTCTAACAGGAGCAGAGTTAATTCTCAAGTGGAAAAAAGGTAAGGCTTTAATTTTCATTGGTGTTTGTTACTTAGAAAATTGTTCTTTTGTCTGTTTTGGATGTGCCATACTTATGTTGTGCTTTTATCATACATGATCACTCTTTTATTCTGGTTTTATTTTTGTGTGTTGGTTGTACTCATATTTTGGTGCTTATTTTATTTGTTCTGGGAGGTTTTTATGTCCTTGTTCTGATTACTTCTTACTGTTGTTTCAGTTTTCTTTTTCCTAAATTCGTAGATCTGTAGTATTCACAAATTACAGTCTCTTACTAGCAATTTTTAGTGTTTCCAATTTTATTTTTATTGCGATGTTTATCATTTGGGCTTAACATGATGCCTTGAGATACTCTTTACAATTAGAATCTAAATGGTACAGCTCTACACCAAGCTCTCAACCTTTGATTATGTATTGTTCCATAAATTTGTGCTTTTTCAAACCATGGTATTTGTATGACATGGAAGCCCCTCATTGTCGTTTATCTGTTGACTTCGCTGTGTGGTCGAATTGAACGCACAATGACCACATTTGAAATTCTGCGTATACGGTTATAATACAGTTTTGTGTCTCCTTTGTTTGACTATAAATTAGGATTGCATTTGGACATGATTCCACTTGATTAATGGCTTTATCTGGCTAGCGGACAGTACTCTAAATGTAAAGGTATCCATGGTTTTTATTTAGTTGTCTAATATAATTATAGTATCAGTTGCGATGGTAATCGCTGATGACTTTAGTTGTCTAATGTAAAGGTATCCATGGTTTTTATTTAGTTGTCTAATATAATTATAGTATCAGTTGCGATGGTAATCGCTGATGACTTTGACCTATCAAATGACTTTCCAAATTTGAAGGCTGCTTAGCATATTTGAACACGCTGGTGATCAAAAGTAAAAATAAAACAATCAAACAGATAACAGTGACCTGGAATCATACTTGGACAGGGTTCGATGGATGATGTTGTCATAATATTTTTAGATTAACTAGAGGTGTCGCCTACATTACCTGGCTGTTCTATATTGCCTTTCCTTCAGTAGCCATGTCACCAATCCTGGTGATTTGGAACTCTGTCATTTATTGTCGGTGCAGTTTGTAGATGATTAGTATGGCCAACCAATCTATAGGACCTAATAGTTCCCTTGCTGTTGTGATTGAGCTGCCTGGGGGGCATCCTAGGATTCTGAGGATGTGGCTGCTTTTTGCTAAACTTATTTATGCGTTGGTTTTGAGTGTATACTATAATCTCCATACAAGAACTGGACCTTTTATCACTTTATTTTAGTGCTGTGTTGATGGTAGAGTATATTAAGTTTACTGCTGGCTTGGTAATTGTAGATATTTACTCTCGCCTGTATCACTGTCTAATAGTTTGAAGGACAATCTACCGTGAGAATTGAAGCTGTTAAGCAGAACTCAGAGTTTCCGTGGAGATGAAGAAGGACCTCGAACATCTACACTGAAGAGACAATGCACGTCGTTTCCCCGTCACTACCTGGACTTAAAAGCTGAACACTTTGCTTTTAGTTTTAGCTTTCCTTTTGCGTTTATGTTTTTCAGTTAATTAGCACTTGATCGAAAGAGATTTGTGGATATTGTTATCGCTTGAAATTGCCCAAGTCTATGTGGTAGATTATTTTGTAACCTAATATTTGACTGTTGTAATAGGACATAGCAGACGATGTTGCTAATATGCCTTGGTCTGGTTGTATCTTTTCCCATTTTTGGTTTTGGGTTTGGGTGTGTACCTCCAATGCTGTTGTTTGTGCCAAATTTTTGCCCTTCATTTGTAGTAATTGTTTTTAGACCTTTTAGAAATAGAATTGTAAGTCGGCGGCATCGTGTACATAACGAAAAGCTGGTGTATGTTATCTTGTGCATAGTGAATTCATTCATTTTCATACATGTGTCTCCCTCGTCTTCAAAGTTTATCTTAATTTCTGTTTGCATGGACTTTGTCATGGATACAGATTCTTCTCCGGACGGGGGGAGGGAGCGAGGGAGCGAGCGAGCGAGCGATCACTCGCTTGTTCTGTTTTGTTGAATTATTAGCTTGAATGCTCCTTTTGCTTATGGTGGATTTTCTCGCAAATATCATTTGGCATGCTCCATCTTGGCTGAATATGAAGGGTTTAGGTACCTTTACACTTCTTTGATACGCTTCTACTCTTACCTTCCTCCTCTCTTGAATATGAACATGATAGTTAGTACAAGTATAGACCCTCTTATCGTTCGAAAATTATGAGTGGGGTTAGTGAAAGGAGTGGGTATTCCGCTCGTTTGGTGGAGAACAACTCACATGATATGGGTTCACCACCAGGTGGCGTTCCAGGTCAATGAAGTAAATGCTTGTGGACAGAAGACATCTTTACGTGTCTTCATTTCATTTGCACAAGACGTCATTGTGGCGGTAAACTTGTGTCATGTAAGTCCCCTATTTGGTGGGAAGTTGGAACAGGACATGAAAAGTCCTCCGTTTGGTGGGTTTTCAATCCTAACCACGTACAAAGGCAAGGGGATTGAACCCATGGAAGGAAGGGAGGGAGCAGATGAGCTTCAACCCAATTAGACCAAAGTGGGCAATCAAGACTTGTAAGACTTGTATCGTCAACCAAATCATCATTTTTTTTTCCTTTTCTTTCAAACACAAACAGAAATTAGACAAGGCGGGTAACCCAGTCATAATAATTTGGGTTATTATTATTATTATTATTATTATTATTTTGTTTACACACACATAAATGATAGGATAAGTACGCTAAATTCATCTACACTACAAAAAGGGAGTTTCAAACTTAGGTCAAAGGAAAATTTATCTGGACCCAAAATTTCTCTTTTCTAAACCCAATTTATAATTTTTATTACTTTGAAATTTCTGTTTTAAGAAAAAGAAGATAATGAAAAAGAAACCCAGCCAAAGTTACCACCAACATCCACCCCTACCTCTCCAAACCCAAAGACACCCAATGTTGCTCGCCCCCTCACCAAGCACCCAGCCACGCCCCTTGCACCTTCCCTACCACCCACAATCAAAGAACCAAATCTCTTCCCACCATAATAATGTTTTAAAAGGCAAAGGTGTGGTTGAAATGTAGTCTTGAGTAATATTTTGGTGTGATATGTAGTCTTTTTTTTATTTTATTATTATTTTTTTTTAGTATATTGATATTTTTACACTAGGGGGAGGGAGAGTTCGGCTAAACCCCACAATGAGCAACCTAGTCTCAAGTTCGTCATTCACAAGATTCGAACCTAAAACCTCTCACTTCTAAACGAAGAGGAATATTACCAGACCGTAATAGTGAGTGACGGTGTAATATGTAGTCTTAGAAAAGAGAAATAAGAATAATATAATATATCTTTTGAGAAAAAGAAAAATATAACGTTAAAAAACCATATAAGGCCTTTAATTTTTCTACTAGGTTGTTATGAGAATATCTAGGAAAAGATGCTTATATATATTTTTTTTTGTCAAACGATAAACTTTGTTACGTTAAATGTTAAACTAGCCATGGTCGAGGTTCACGTTGTCATGCAAGGGCTGAACACCTCTCCACCACTGTAATAAATGGCCACTTGCAAAGATGCTTATTTATCTTAAAAAAGAATAAAAACATTAACAAAAATAAAAATATGCTTATCTATCTATCTTGTCTTTGAAATTTAAAATCAGATAAGTGAACGGAAAAAAAGATAGTAAGGTAATAAATGTCAGTAAGGTGAGGTCACTTTAAATTTTAAAAGAGAAAAAAAAAACATAAAAAAAAAAGAAAAAGAAAGAAAAGTCAGGAAGAAAAAACCCTCTAATCTTCTTCATCTTCTTCACTAGGCACCCCAGCTCTGCAACTTCATCTTCTTCCCTGGGCGCCCCAACTCTGCAACTAAAAAAATTCTAGATTTTGCAACTTAAGAAAGAAAAAGGACGCCATTCGAACGCCTTGAGGCCCGCCTCAGCCGCCTATGAGCACCTCAACCACACTTAGGTGAGTTTTTGCCTAATCCTGCTGGGAGATGCAATTTCATGGTCGCCCCGCCTCTGAAACTGCCTAGGTGCGTCTCGAGGCGGATTTTTAAATACACGGCACTATAATATGGAAGCAATACTTCAAGACCATAATGATAAATCAATTAAGGGATATCATCTAATTGAGCCAATTTGTTTAATCTCAATCAATGAGCATGTGTGCAAAATCCTAGTTCTTCATTCTCCCTTTTCACAAAATTTGAGGTTGAGAGTGATGAACTAATTTGAGGTTGATGAAAGTCAATGAGTCTAAATCATTCAATAGGAATGACAAAGAGTTTCGGTCGGTGATTGGAGAGGGGTTGTTTTCGTGGTGGGGTGTGAATGGGGTAATCACAGGTATTTTCACTAATATAGGTTGTGTTTTGCTTTTTCTTTCTAAACCCATTTAGTATATGGGGGTAAAACAGGGATTTCAAAATAAAATAATATAAGTTGGGTTTAGAATGAGAAATGTTTGATCTGAGTGAAATTTTTCTCGATCTAAATATCATACAACTCGAGCCAACTTGATTAAATATACATCTACATAAAACTCGGTACTCACGGTGAGAATGGTTTCTCTCTTTCAATTAATAATCCAAAATTACAAACTAATTTTAGTGACAAGTAAAAGTAAAACACTTCTCCAAAAAGCGGTATGAATAACAAGTAGGAGTTTACATAAACATACACTGTGACTGTCCTTAAATTAAAACACTTTTAAGCAAAATAATTAGCAATCAAATTACAAAAACATCCCTAAAGCAAATAGCCACCAAGAGCAGCAGCAGATTATAATCATCTGGGCCTACCCATGCTGGATCCAGGCCCACTCTTCCCCATTCCAACTCCACTCACACCCATCTGATGGAACCCACTCCCTCCGTACACGTGTCCCTGATGCTGCTGCTGCTGTTGTTGCTGCTGCTGCCAATATACCCCAGCTCCACCACTACTCCCACCACCACCACCACCCCCCTCATACCCAACCCCACCGATTCCGCCACCGCTCCCGTCCTTGTCACGCGCCGCCACGCTGCTCTTCTCCCCTTCCATCTCCCTAAACCTCTGCAAGTAAACCTTCAGAGGCTCCACGTACTCCTCGAACCCTAACGTCGTCATCGCCCAGAGCAAATCGTCGCCGTTGATCGTCTTCCTCTTCTCCCTCTGACACTTGTCGGAGGCCTCCCCGGTAATGAAGCTTATGAACTCTGACACGCATTCCTGCACCGTCTCCTTCGCGTCCTTCGAGATCTTCGCGTTCGCCGGCAGCGCCTTCTTCATGATACGGCTCACGTTCGCTATCGGCAGCAACCGGTCCTGTTCCCGCGGCGAGAGCTCGCTCTTCCCGTGCGCTCCTCCCGAGTCGTTGTCCGAGTCCGCCATTGATGACAATTTTCAAGCTTCTTGTAGTAATATCGGTACAAAAATGATACAAAGTTGACTTCACATACTGTAGTCCTCGATCAAAATCGCTAAAGAAATGAAAATTTCGAGCTGAAATTTCCAGAAATTGCAATTGGAGCTTGGATTTTTGAACAAATTGGATATATTTTTGTTTGGAGAATTTGAAGAAGAAAAAAGACAGATTCCAAAAAATTTGGAAAATTTGTAAAATCGGAGCTTTGGAATATGAGAAATTTCGACGAGAGAGGGGGCTGGGTTTGGGAGCGAGTGAGTTGGGTCCGTTGGATCATGGAGTTAATAACGCCTATCCGGTGGTCACGTGGACGAATGTGGACCGTTGTTTGCCGATAAGTGTTGAGTGCGCACCGACGGCTTTGCGGGCGTCCGATGAGTTGAGGTGGATGATCTGGACCGTTCATTTGGTATCCGACACGTGGTTGGTCTGACCTGGATTTCCATTTTCAGGAGATATCCAACCTTTTGTGGAATACCTCTTTTTATTTTTATTTTTTTATTTCAATTTTCACCCTATAATTATTTTTTTATTATTTATTTTATTTTCCCACAACGAGCTTGAATCAGTACTTGTATTAGATAGATATTTGTTAAATGTTTTGGGATGTTTTGTTGTTAAAATCCTTAATTTTTTTTTTAGTATATCGATATTTTTATATTAAGGAGATGAGAGTTCGTCAAAGACACATAATAGGCAGCTTAATTTGGTATCAAATTCGCTATCTATAAGATTTAAACCTAAGACCTCTCACTTCCAAGTGAAGAGGAATAAAGATTCATTGTTTTTTGAAGTTTTATTTATTTATTTTTTGGTAACACTCCAAAAATTTCATTCTACACTCCTTATAAGTAAAATTTTCTTACTAATTATAGAAGTTTGAAGTGCAAAATGAGATTTTTGAAGTGCCAATAATGATTTCCTATTTTTTTTTATTTATAAAAATAGAAAATCAAGTTTGTGGAAATGTATACATTGAATCTTAAAACCCTTTTTTAGATGTACAATTCCAAAGAAAGTGAATATGAGTCACATAATGTAGTGAAATTTGATACCTTTTTTTATATAAATGATCAAACACCAAAACTGTGACAGCCTGTCTCGAATTATTCGTACCGTAGGTGTGAAATGACGATTTTGCCCTTGGTGGGTATTTGTCATTTTGGGGTGATTGTTTTGTGGTTTTGTTGGTTGCATTTGGACCACACACACATTCACACACCCCATTTGAGCATTGTATGAGAAGTTATTACCTAGTTTTGGTTATGTGCTTTAAATTGACGACTTTATAGTTGTTTTGCATATAGGTGAGACCCATCCTGAGGACGAGCGTAGACACTCGAGGCAAGGGGGTTACGACCCTTCCACATACCAGTAAGTGGGCTTTTGGTTTTCCGTATATACCTATATACTTGTGGTTTTTCCCAGAAAATGAAATTGAATGTTTATAGGTTTTAAATGCCATGCATAGCGTTTGCCTATTTATTTATGCATTGCATATATGTATGTTTAGTGCTACGGACGCACAGGTAAGTGCCGGGTAAGTTTATGGTTTATGATTGTGAATTAGTGGTTATGTGAGATGCATAAAGAGCTCATAACCTGCACCCTCGGTGTTAGTGCTCCCGCCCAGAGTAAGGCACAGTCCTTCACGCGATGTTCACCTTCCGCACCATACGCTCATCTTGGATCCAAGTTAGGTGCATAGTCCTGTCGTACAGACCACTTTAGCTGGTTCCGACTCGTAGGTGACCCGCGATTATTCGCTCAGTCTTCACGTGATCGTAGCACTTGAGCGTATTTATTTACACCCAGTCCTGTCATACAGACCACTTTAGGTGGTTCCGACTCGTGTGCAGGTATAGTTAGTGAGTTGAGGATTTGAGCTCTAGATTCAGCCGTACAGGTCACGTTAGGTGACTCCGGCTGACATGTTACTTACATTGATTGACATTACCTGGGTTACTTACAGTTTATGTGGAGGCATTCGACATGGCATATTTCTGAACATGTTTCCGATATATATGTATATTCTATTTTCTGGGAAACTATACAGGTTTTACAGCGAGGGGTTAGAACTTTTGATAATGAATTGATTTTGAAAAGCTTTGTTTTTGCCTACTCACACTTTCTGTTTTGCGCCCTTCCAGGTTATAGTTAGAAGCAACTTTAGTGGTCACGAGGACTTGACGGTGGTTCTAATAGAACATCACAAATGTAGGATCACCTTTGGGTGTTGTGTAATTAGTATTCATTCTTCTGGACTGCACTTAGGCTTTCTGTACTCTGATTATGTTTATCACACTTAGTCTCGCATTAGTGTGTTACCTTAACTAGTTTTTTTTTAGTAGTTTGATTTTTATTTATTCGTACTTTTATTATTATCTTTTGCTTCCGCACTGTGCATATGGCTACGTCACCTTCACATGACGGCCAGCACGCCTTAATTTCGGTCGGGATGTGTCAAAAACCTGTTTATACAAAATAAAAATTTAGAACATTATGACTATTGAGATATTGCTGATATTCCATTGTTACATTGTCGGTGTCACACAATTTACTTAATCAGTAATTACAATTATTGTATAATTATGTAGCAGGTTAGAGTATGTAACTAGAAAACAGTAGTTAATTGACACAAAAATGAAAGGGCAAGAGAACATCAAATCAAATTAAAGACAGCGATATTGGAAAAAGAGGAATTGGTACTTGAAACTTTTGATAGAAGAGTGAATACTAGTAAACAACAGAATTACAAGTATTTGTTTTTTTTTAATGCAAAATATGCAATTTTCAACTGTTTTTGTCTATTAAACATGATTTGTTGCTTTAACTTTTTGTCTTAGTATGGTTTATTATTGTAATATTTATGCCTTGAATCGCTTCCAACTCGGCAGAACAAATCTCCATTTGACACCTCCTCCAAGTTGTCTAAGAAGCTTTCTACTTTGCCCTTGGGTGATAATTTGTTTTTTTCGATCATGTCGCTTGTGAAAACTTACAAATTAAGCTTAGTTTAAGGGTTCCAAACCCAAAACAAAAACTTAATTGTTTATGATACTAATAAACATTATGTCTATGACTCTTGTGCATGTTGTGAATATAAAATGTTTAATTACTTATCTCTTACTGGGGAAGGCATCAAATTTTCTCTGAGAATAATTCATATGGAACAGGTAGTCATTGATTCTTAATCCAATAATTAAATGTCACCTGTAACTTTTCATTCACATAACATTCGAATTCAATACATAACATTATATTATTGAATCCGAATGTCGCATGGTGATGGAACTCATTTTATACATGTTGTTCTTGTTAAATGCTACTGTTGGAGTGAGCTTGTACTTTCTAGGTTCTAGTGGGAGTGTTGGTCACACACAATGACCTACTATTAAGGCAACGACGCACAATTCCAAATCTTGTATACAAACTGCCGATTTGATGACCTAACTCTCAATATGTTATGTACTTAATTTTGGTTTTTGTTGACCCTTTCTATCCGGAGGAATACCTTGTATTCGATACGTTCTTGTACATCATCGTCAACAAAATAATACGAGGGTTTAAGGTGTCTAGACATACGCTTTCACTGTAAACGGGTTTGAAATTCGAATTTACCATTACCAAATGTTGCAAAATTACAATTTCAAAACACACAAGTTCATATGAATCTTGAATCTGAACGCAAAGATAATAATTCTTAACCACTTGATACTTGAGATGAAAACCTTTACATAAGTAATATTCTCAAATACGCAAATATACATGTGGCTTGAACCCAATAGGCAATAGCTAGCTCACCCTCACCATATATTAACTGATCAAATAAATGTTTAATTTAATGATGATGTAAGGTGATGAGTCAATATTATATTATATACTTTGCCTTATTCTTAGTATAATTTGGTAATTATTTTGGTAGAATTTTGATACTTTGCTTTATATTTTCAATATATGACATTTGACTTTCTCTGGGGCAAAACATGACCAAACGGACGAATTATTGAGTGATTCAAATTGGAGGACATTCATGTGTCTCTTGGCTTGTTCTTGTCAAAATTTGGGATTTTTATACCAAGTTGTTATTTTCTGGCGATTTATTAAAGAAGCAGTGCGCATTGTTGGAAAGTGACGTTTCTGGGTTTAAACTACGTTTTTGGAGCCTAAGATGACCTCAAATAGGTTCGTGGCCTTCTAGAGAAGTGTTCAGAATAGTCCAAGCTTTAAATCCAGCTATTTTGGGTGAGTTTTGGAGCTGTTATGGGTTCAAAACGTGGCTGTGCAGATTTTTTGACGAATTTACCTAGTTAATTTAAGATTATGTTTCCTATTTTGATTCAATTTATTTGGTTTCCTACTTTGATTCTAAGACATTTTACTAGGAGGATTTTGTTGAGAGTAGTATAAATAAGCCTTTTGGTAGACTTAGGGTTTTTCTAGTATGTACGCAAGATTTGAGAAGAAGATTTTGGCTAGAGCTTAGAGATTTTTAGACTTTATTCTACAAGGTGTTTTCATTCTTTTTCTATTTCAATACAATTCTTTTGATTTTAATTATGAATATGCGCAATTAATTCTCTTTGCTAGGGTGAGGCTATAATCCTTAGCAAGAATACGTAGTCTCTTTTTAATTTACTTATGAATTTATGCATAAAAATTTTGGATTGTTAATCACTGTGCTTTAAACTATCTATTTGTCTTAATGATTAGTGACCATAAGCTCAAGTTGATTACTTAATAAAATATCGTCATCGATACAAATAAAATACAATTCCAACGTAGTGAGAAAATAACACTTCGTATTTTTATATCATGAGACGCTGAAATAAAAACCCTAACACAAAAATTAAAGTTGAAATGGGCTTAAAAATAAAATTAACTCGGTTTAAATCTTTCTATCAAATAATACTTTGTATTTTTATATCATGAGACACTGAAATTAAAACCCTAACACAAAAATTAAAGTTGAAATGCGCTTACTGATGGGATGTTTGGCAAGTGCGCCACTTCACAAGTGAGACTCTGAGAGCGAAGCAATCTGTCTTTGTCTACAGGAGGATCACATAATTTACTTAACCAGCAAAAGCCAAAGCCTGTATATTTTACTGTTGTTAAAATCCTTATTTCCTTTTTTTAGAACCAAACGCCAAAACCTGTTTATACAAAATAAAAATTTAAAACATTATGATTATCGAGATATAGCTGATATTACGTTGCTAATAGGGTGTCACACAATTTACTTAACCAGCAAAAGCAATTGTGGTATAATTATGTAGCAGGTTAGACCATGTAGCAAGAAATAGTAGTTAATTGACACAAAAATGAAAGGGTAATATCTAATCAAATTAAAGAATGTGATTTTCCTTTATATAAGCGATACAGAAAAAAAATAAAAGATTCCAACTTGAAAATTCTAGTAAAAGAGTGAATACTTGTAAACAAGTGAACTACAAAGTAAGAAATTTTCAACTGTTTTCTGTGGCAGCGCAAATCCCCATTTGACACCTCCTCCAAGTAACACTTAGATGAGAATTTGTCTCTTTCGATCATGTCACTTGTGAAAATTGACAAATTAAATTAGTTTAAGGGTTCCAAACCCAATACAAAAACTGAATTGTTTATGTTACTAATGAATAAAAAAGAAGTTTTAACGAAAAGTTCAAGGTATTGTTCACTTTAATGAAAAATCATATTTTTACACTAATATCAATCTTAGTATTATTCACTTTACCCCTTATTTTGTCCTTATCATTAATACTCAAAGTTTCTAAGCATTTTTCATTAATTTTCCTTAAAAAAATGACTCTTGTTACTTGTACATAAAAAATGTTTAATCACTTCTTTTTTACTAGGCAAATTATCAAATTTTCTTTGAAAATGATTTATATAGAACAGGTTCAAAGCCACTGTAATATACTAATTTAATAATAAAATGTTCGAAGCCACTTAGTACTACGGTCTAGTGGTTTTCTTTTTTATTTGAACTTGAGAGGTTTTAGGTTCGAATCTCGTGGATGGCGGATTTGATACCACATTAGGCAGCCCATTGTGTGACTTAGCCGAACTCCTTATTCTTTTAAGGTAAAAATATCGATGTACTAAAAAAAGCTAAAAAATAAAATATCATGTGTAACTTTTTTTATTACATAATATTATATTATGACCTTAAATATCACATGGTGCTAAACTCGTTACATTTAAGTTGTTCCGAATGCTACTGTTGAAGTGAGCTTGGACTTTCTAGTTTCTAGTGGAAGTGTAAGTGTTGGTCACACACAGTGGCCTACTATTAAGGCAACTAAACGTAGTTTTAAAATCTCCACATTAAATAATCTTGTATACAAGCAAACTGCCGACTTCATGTCCTTACCCTTAATATATTATATACCTAATTTTGGCTTTCTTGACCCTTTGTATGGTGATCGGAAGAATTCCTTATATTCGATATGTTGCTGTATATCGTCCTTAATATTAACTCCATTGCAAAAAATCAAGGAAGAACGAAGAATCGAAAAGATGAAGAACTAGAGAGAAACTTTAGAGAGAAATAAGACTTTTGTATTTCTTAAAAAATTGACTAACTTTTTACATTTGTAAGTTGCAGTTCTTAATATACTAAGCACAATAGAAGCTTATTTGTAACTAATTAACTAGCTAACAAATCACTTAACAGCCTTACAATATTCTAACAACTTTGATTGACATGACAAAAATTATATGACAACCAATGATCATAAAACATTTGTCTTCACTTAACAACATAAAATAGGCACAAACTTGCACCATAAAAGGGTTTGAAATTTGAATCCATGGTAATGTCGCAAAATTACAGTCTAAAAACACAAGTTGAAATGAGTTTCATTCATTCAGAAACCCCAAACAATTTCAATATTTCTTTCAATATGTAAATGTTAGGTCCTAAGTTCCATTCTCATAAATGGTGAGTTTTCTTGAGTTCCATTCTCTTAATTGATGAATTCGTACTGAATTATTGACATCCTATATTGTTGGCCTGTTGGATAGACTGTCTCACATTCCACATAAAGCCAAAGTCGCCTAAGTTTATTCACTTGGTAAATTTACCTCCATCCTTATATGCTTGTAATTTACATATTCAAATTTTCAACCTTCGACGTAAGGATAATTGTTCTTAACCGTTTGAAGTAATATTCTCCATACAAATATAGATGTGGATTGGACACAATAGCTAGTTCACCCTCACCCTCACCCATATATTAACTGATCAAATAAATGTTTAATTTAATTACTTCAAATTATTTTGATGATGCAAGCTCAAGTTGATTCCTTGATAAAATGTCATTTTCGATACAAATAAAATACAATTCCAACGAAGTGGAGGAAATAACACAATAATTAAAGTTGAATGCGCTTAAAATATAATAATTAACCGGGGGCTAAACCATTCTATCTGCATATTTTTCTGATGCGATGTTTGGCAAGTGCTCCACTTCGCAGTCACAAGTGAGAGTGGAGCAATCCGTCTTTGTCTAAAGGAAGGATCACTAGTGTAAACGCATTTACGAAAGGAACTCTGCAGGCACTGGGAAACATCAGATTATTAGTGGTAATTTGCTTGATGTCACAAAATATTATCAATAACAGTCGTCGGAACGAAGTGTTTTCCACAATAAATACATTTTAACAAAACAAATGTCGTGTCAATGATAATCGAATAGTTAAATGATTTCCAAATTAATTATAGCTCTATTTGCGAATTATTCATATGCATGCATGGGAGGATGTCCACCTAAAGTGATGCATTAGAAGGGTCAGCTTTATGTCCCAAATGTAGGGGGAGGAGGAGGAGGCATAAGGGGGGCCATCAATGTCGAACACATTTAGCCGGAGGAAATAGGTAGAAAGAAATGTATGCAAAAAAGAGCAAAATTAATGTGATAGGGAGTTCGACATCTTTCAATTGAAAAGAGAAATACCAATAGATCAATAACTAGTTGTCTCACACTATTAATCATTGTTTGAAAAGTTGTCACTTGCATCCTTCCATCAGCGTCTGCTGGTTTATCAGTCATTTTCAAGGGCAAACATTTCCACTCACAGAGTCACATCATATATTGTTACACAGTCCCTGAGTCTCCACTTTCTTCTCTTGTTTCAACTTGAATTTGGGATGACATGAGAAGAAAATGGGAGGTATGAGGCTAGGAAGCATAACAACATGAGTGAACATGTTTACCTATTTTGTTAGACAAATAAATGAGACGGACTGACCAAATTGACACATTAAGCAAAATATTAAGCACGAACATTTGAAAATTGATGCCACGGCCCACAGTAATAAAATCAGAATTGACGACGGACTTTATAACAGAATACACGATACCATACGAGCACTTTTATAGGCTACATCTTATTCATTTGATATTTGAAATCCAATCCTCCAGAAGTTTGATAAGCTAGAGGACGAGATGGAAACGTTCAAGAAGAAACTTGATAATTGATCATTCAGGGATTTTGACATAATTGTTCTAAATTCTTATACCAATACCATCTCAACCAACAGCTTAAAAACTTTACTTGATAATTCACATCTTCAAAAGAGACAGACAAGGGTATCCACGACGACATTGGAATCGGAAGGACCGGCTGAAAACTTCGACTTGGTTTTAACATAAAACATATACTGAAATGAAAAGATATGTAAAAAACAAAGACAGAGTTCCAAGCAAACAAACACCAAACACCAAAGCCACAACACAATGTCTGGACCTTGTATAATTTAAGCATTGCACGACTTTACTTGCTAGTACAAGCATTCAAATCTAATAGGTGAATGTTGGATTTTTTTTTTTGTATCAAGCTAGAATATTTACTCAAGATTTCACAAGAGATGTGCAGGGCTTGCATAAAAATGGAGAAAAGAAAAAGCAAGCTAAGTTTTTGTGGAAAATGGTCTTAAGCCAACAAAACCAGAAAGTTGGCATTTGGCTTCTTTATTGATTTCAACAGAGATTTTTCTGGAGAGAGATTTTCTCTTCTATCAATACATTACAACCTTTCTCAACACACTTTCACCTACTTGTCTGCAGCCATATTGGCTTTTCAAGACAAAAGTCACACAAGTCACAATGATTTACAGAAAAAGGACATCTGATGTTCTTAAAGTTACAACTGAACATATATTTAACTTGCCCCCTAATGTGAAGTTGTTGAACTCCCAAGAGTATCCTCAAGTATTAAAATCTGATCTTTGGCAATGCTTTGGTGAAGATGTCAACAACTTGCTCCTTTGTTCTGCAATAGACTAGGTTAACTTCTTTTTCTTCAACAACATCTCTGATGAAGTGATTCTTTAGTTTGATGTGCCTAGTAGCACCATGATTGATAGGATTCCTAGAAATTGCTATTGCTGATTTGTTGTCACAAAGGAGAGGAGTTGGCTCCTCTTGCTTCTCACCAATATCATTCATGATCTTTCTCAGCCATATAACTTGAGTGCTTGCCAAAGTAGTTGATACATATTCAGCTTCCGTAGTTGATAGAGCAACATTGTCTTGCTTCTTTGAGGTCCTTGAGAACACACTAGTCCTTAATGAATAAGTATACTCCGATGTACTCTTCATGTCATGATGTGGTAGAAACTAACACACAAATTAAACCCTTTAATTATGCAATTGTAGTATGAGTAAGTAGGGATCGTTCTATTCTGGGGATTAGAAGGGATGCTAATCAACATAAATTAAACTTATAAAACTGAAAACTAAGTTAAACTAACAACAAAACAGTGACTCGGGGGATTTTGGACGAATTTAATTAAAACAAAAGTAAAGAGCAACAAGTAAATTAAGTTGTGAATGAAATATGGATGAAAGGATAGTTAAAGGATTCTTCTCCACACATGAATCATATGCATACAAATCGATTTCCAGTTATTCTTCCTATAAACCATGAATGACAATGCCCCAAATTAACTGTGAACAACACTAATTAACTCTCAGATTTTCCTAAGTTCATTGAAGTGGACTCAGCGACGCAACCAAATTATTCTTCTCAAGTTCCCTAACTATGAAAAGCATGATAGAGATACATCTCAAAGATCATTAAGTTTTGTGAAAATCATAAGCATTGACAAAGTATTTGTAACTTTGAAAAGCATGATACTCCTGCCAATAATTTACTTAACTCAATCATGACTAGCGACTTTTACTACTTACAAATATAAGTTCATAACGATTAGGTGAAATTCCTTTATATTCTAGCATCAAATCCTTGCATGCAAACTAAGTATGCATCCTTAATAAACATACATGAATAAGTTCTCTATAAAGCAGATAAGTAAATCGCATTCATCTCTTGTGAAACAATAACTAGATGTAATCAATTCATATAAAACATATGATCATGGCTTTGAATTCACCTCTAGCTATAAAAAAAAACATAGTTACACATGTTAATCATAACTGAAAAACAATCTAAAATAAATTGAAACTTAAAAAAAAAAAGATAGAGAGAACTCTGAAAATTCCAGCAACTTCAGTGGATGAATGGTAGGTGCGGTACACCCTAAATCACTGCAGGAATTTCATATATATAGGGGGAATGGTTGAATCCAAGGAGAAAAGGGATTAGGTGTTTTGAGTTATTTTAGGACTCTAAGAATCAGGTAGAAAGTGTTTGAATGTGATTAGGATTCTTCTTTGCAGCTGGAAATAAAATAAGATAATGTAGGATAAGATAAGATAGGATAAGATAGGATAAGATAATGTTCCTCTCCAACTAGGATTCCTCTTTCTTGTGTAATTCTTTGTCTTCCAAGCCTCAACTTTAATTTCTCCAGAGTTTAGCACGTGTCTAACACCATTTAAACACCAAAAATGTCCGCCCATATTCTATCCACGCAAGCTATCCAATCCAAGTCCAAAACTGCTCCAAAATGCTCCATTTTGCCATTTATTATCATCTTTACCAACTGGACCTTCAATAATATGAAAATAGCTTAAATTACTACAATAAATGGAGATTAACTAAGTAAATGCAAAGAAATAAGATAACAAAGTCGCATAAATATGCTTCTATCAAATTCCCCCACACTTAGCTTTTGCTAATCCCCGAGCAAAACAAAGAAAACAAAACAAAACCTAAACCTTCCAACAATTGTCTCAAGGATTTCTAATGAAACATGATATGTTAAAAACCACTACTCACATAGATTTTAGCCATCCTTACTCTTGAGCTTATACCTAATTGCAGTAACCACTCACTAGCTCTAATTTAATCAATTAAAACAACATTTGAAAGTAGTAACATGCCTTAGAGAATTCACTCAATTCCTCACTGGATATACTCTTTATTTTCACACAGATTTTCTAACTACACTCCTTATACTAAGTATATGTGAGAAGATTGATGTAAACATGTAAACTAGCACTCACATATGTTATAACAAAGAAGACACTTTTTGGAATTATTAATACACACATGTATATGATCTGATGAACCGAATGCCACTACTTAGAAGCGAGAACCAGGGATTCTATATGCTCATACCAATTTCAAACTCCACATATTAAAACAAATAACAATCAAGATAAAAGTCTAAGAGTTATAATGGGGCTAAGGTATTGGCTAACAAACAAAGGTTAAGGATAAACAAAGGTTCTTAAAGTGATAGTAAGCAAAGTAATGAAATCAACACTTCGAATTCAATTTTTGATTGTAGCACCCAACTTTAAACACAAAGGGAAGATTCGTACAACTTTAGGGTCAGATTCATAATTTTGAACCCTTCTTCAACAACCAACACTTATGAACTCATTCTCACTTCTTTTCAACCTTTTTTTTTTTTTTTCTTTTCTCAACTCTTTTTTTGCCTTTCTTTTTTTTCTTTTTCTTTTTCTTTTCTGTTTTTTTGAAACATAAAAGATAAGCACTACTTCACTGGATTCAAAAGAACAAATTCTTCCCCCACACTTGTTTTTCTGCAAATCATAGATCAAAATGAATTCCCAATAAGTCCACTATTCTTTAAGAACAAGGGTATGAATATTCCTATATTAGGCTAGGTAGAGATAATGCACGCTAACAAAGAAAATAACCTAAATAAGGCTCAAAGGTTAAACCTACAATACATATGCAAGGGATAAGGCTTTTTGGCTCTGGTGGTAACTAAACAACTTCATCTTGTTATTTTTCATGCAAACAATTTTATGCTTTGAATGAAACGGGCATAAGTTCTAGTATTTGGAACTAAAAAGATGAAAAAGCATTCTAAGTAGCAACCAAGCAAAGAAATAATGAGATCATGCAACGACTTTAGAAAACAAGAATATCATAGATTAATAACTTTCCAAACAAAGAATAGGCTCAAGTCTCACAGGGTTGTAGTGTTAGTTTGAGTTTCTTCCTTCAAGCATGTTACAAAAACTGATTTTTTTCTCTTTGTGATTACATGTGAATACGTAAATGACAACTACAACTAACTATTAACCAAATAGCATATCAAACTTCCACCCATATTTGTAACTTTCTTTAACAGTCATGCAATCATTGTGTTGGAAGGTACCCTAAGACACAAACAAGCAACAAAAATGACTCTTTTTGGTTTTTTCTCAAGCTTTTTCGTTTTTTTTTTTCAAATTTTTTTGTAACACAATAAAACACTTTAAAACAGTGAATAACAATATTAGTAGTGATAGGTGGTGAAATAAGAAGAGAAATCATGAAAAACAATATGTTTACACCCCCTCCCCCCAACCACTTAAACAAACATTGTCTTCAATGTTTCAAAAATAAACTTAAACAAGAAAGCAATAAAAGATAACTAGCTAATAAGACAATCATGGAAAAGTAAAAATAATAAAGAGAAGGGTAAAAGAAAGCCAATCTGGTTGTAGGAGTCGGAAATTCCAATGTCTCTTTGTTTGAACACATGGGTTGCCTTCCAAGAAGCGTTTGATTTAATGTCTTCTTGCCGGATGATACCTCCATTTAATCCTCACTAAGACCAGCGGCATGGAGTTGATCTTTGAATTGAAAGTGATACTTGAAATGTTTCGGTAATGGTTTAAATTCTAGAGTAGGTGCTTGAATCATTGAAATCAACATGTTAGTAGAAACCTTGAGGAGGCGGCTTACCTATGTGTTGTGACAAGAACTCAAGAACAAACACTACTTCGAAAGTTTCAGGAATGTTGCACTCATCCAGATTTGGTATGAGGGCAGTAACTTGTCCCGTGTTATAAAATTCAACTTCTTTGGGGATGGTTGCCTCCAGTACATCCTCTTTGATGAATTCTAGATATTCCCTAGCCACTTCTTCTCTTGAATCTTTGGAAAGGTTTCGAAGATGTCTTTCTTTCCCTTTTTTATCTTGGATTGCAAAAACCTGCGAGGAAAAGGTACATTTGGTGGAATGGGGTTAGAAAGGCTTGAATTTGGAACAACCTTACTTGAATTGGGTAGTGGTGGAGCTAGGGTAGCTGCGACAATAGGATTAGATCGATTATTGGGTGTTGTGACAAGGCTTCTTCTAAGTTTGCATGGCTAAGTCTTCCTCCTCCTCTTCGGACAACAACTTTTTGTCCACTTCTAGGCTATGTTTGGACATCTTTGGTTCAGCTCCAACCTCCATACCATTTCCCAAAGTGATAGCTTCAGTGGTTTCAAAATCTCCCTTTGGATTGACAATAGCTGAGTTGGAGAGTTTGCTTTGTTCTTGAATTTGTCCCATGAATTCTGCGATTTGTCCAAGTTGATTTTTCAATTCGACCATCTCTTTAGCTTGGTTTTCTAAGTCCTGAGTCAAAGAAGCACAAGAAGTATTTAGTGTTTGAAGAATTTTAACATGATCTATGGACATACTTGAATTTGGTTGGAATTGTTGTGGGGGAGATTGTGGTGGCTGCATAGGTCTTGAATAGAACTCCTTAGATGGCTGCCAATATCTTTCTTGTTGAACTTGTTGAGTTTCCCTCCACATAAAATTTGAATGATCTCTCCCACTTGGATTGTAAGTGTTGGAAAACAAATTGTTCATTGATTGATTATGGCCTTGATAACCCCAAGCATTGACACTATCCCAACCTCCATTCTCAATTAATTGAGGATGTTGATTAGTTTGATATCCTTTCCTATAGGACATATCAAATGTAGCCACACTTTGCATTGTGGACCTTTCGAGCTTGAAGATTAGCAATAGCCATGTCTTACTTCTCTAGTACATGAAATCAAAGAAATAAAACTAAATCAAATATCAAAAGAAAAAGAAAAAAAATGAAAAACATAGAGCGATTAGCAATTTTACTAATCCAGGGCAATGGCGCCAAAATTTTGATGTGGTAAAAACTAACACACAAATTAAACCCTTTAATTATGCAATCATAGTATGAGTAAATAGGGATCATTTTATTTCGGGATTAGAAGGGATGCTAATCAACACAAATTAAACTTATAAAATTGAAACCTAAGTTAAACTAACAACAAAACAATGATTAGAGGGATTTTGGACGAATTTAATTAAAACAAAAGTAAAGTGCAGCAAGTAAATTAAGTTGTGAATGAAATATGGATGAAAGGATAGCTAAAGGATTCTTCTTCACACATGAATCATATGCATACAAATCAATTTCCAGTTATTCTTCCTATAAACCATGAATGACAATGCCCTAAATTAACTGTGAACTGCACTAATTAACTCTCAGATTTTCCTAAGTTCATTGAATTGGACTCAGCGGTGCAACCAAATTATTCTTCTCAAGTTCCCTAACTATGAAAAGCATGATACTCCTGCCAAGAATTTACTTAACTCAATCATAACTAGTGACTTTTACTACTTACAAATATAAGTTCATAACGATTAGGTGAAATTCCCTTATATTCTAGCATCAAATCCCTGTATGCAAACTAAGTATGCATCCTTAATAAACATACATGAATAATTTCTCTATAAAGCAGATAAGTAAATCGTATTCATGTCTTATGAAACAATAATTAGATGTAATCAATTCATATAAAACATATGATCATGGCTTTGAATTCACCTCTAACTAAAAAGAAACATAGTTACACATGTTAATCATAACTAAAAAACAATCTAAAATAAACATTGAAACTTAAAATAAAGATATAAAGAACTTTGAAAATTCCAGCAATTTCAGTGGATAAATGGTAGGCGCGGCACACCCTAAATCACTGCAGGAATTTCATATATATATATATATATATAGGGGGAACAACTGAATCCAAGGAGAAAAGGGATTAAGTGTTTTGAGTTATTTTAGGACTCTAAGAATCAGGTAGAAAGTGTTTGAATGTGATTAGGATTCCTCTTTGCAACTGGAGATAAAATAAGATAATGTAGGATAAGATAAGATATGATAAGATAGGATAAGACAATGTTTCTCTCCAACTAGTATTCCTCTTTCTTGTGTAATTCCTTGTTTTCCAAGCCTCAACTTTAATTTCTCCAGAGTTTAGCACATGTCTAACACCATTTAAACACAAAAAATGTCCATCCCATATGCTATCCACGCATGCTATCCAATCCAAGTCCAAAACTGCTCCAAAATGCTCCATTTTGCCATTTATTATCATCTTTATCAACTGGACCTTCAATAATATGAAAATAGCTTAAATTACTACAATAAATGGAAATTAACTAAGTAAATGCAAAGAAATAAGATAACAAAGTCACATAAATATGCTCCTATCATGTCATCCATGCTACTTGCCTAATCACTGTCACAAAATCCAACTAGTTTTGGCTTAACATTTCTCTCATACAGAATGCCAAAATCTAGCGAACCTTGAATGTATCTCAGCATTCTCTTAGCAGTCCCAAGATGAATCTCAATTGGTTTACTCTAAAACCTAGATAACCGTAAACTTGCATACATAATATTTGGTCTTGTAGCAATTAAATACATCAAGCTTCCGACAATGCTTCTAGAGTATGAAACATCTACCTCATCACTTCCATCTTCTTTTTGCAGCTTCTCATTAGCAACAAGAGAGGGTGTAGATATAGACTTACATCCTCTCCTTCCATACTTTTCAAGGAGATTCTTAGCATACTTTTCTTGTGAGATAAAAATGCTATCATTGGTTTGGCACACACCAATTCCCAAAATGATGCAACACGCGTAAATCACTCATTTCATACTTGCTCATCATATCTCTCTTGAAATTAGAAATCATTTTTCCACAACTTCCAGTAAGCACCAAATCATCAACATAGATGGAGACAATAAGGATTTTGAATTACCGTCAGTTTTGGTGTACAAAGTAGCCTCATTCTTGCTCCTTTCAAAGCTATTCTTGATGAAGTAAACATCAATCTCCCCATACCATGCACGAGGTGATTGCTTCAACCCATGGAGAGCTTTCATTTCTTTATTTTCCATAACAAAGCCTTCCAGTTGATCAACATAGACTTCTTCTTTTAGAACCCCATTCAAGAATGCTGACTTGACATCTAGCTTATGCAAATATCAACCCTTTTGAGCAACCAAAACAATTTGGATCCGAATAGCCTCAAGTATTGCCAATGGTGCAAAAGTATCATGGAAATCTACTCCAAGTTTTTGTGAGTAGCCCTTTGCAACTAGCCTTGCCTTGTCCTTTTGGATTGAACTATCCAAATTCAACTTTGCCTTGTAAATCCACTTGACATCTATGACATCTTTGTCACTAGGTCTATCCACCAATTCCCATGTAGAATTCTTCTCAATCACTAAGATTTCTTCCTCCATAGCTTTTTACCAAGCTACATCTTGCATAGCCTCTTCAAAACTTTCCGGTTCAATGACATAGAAATTACAACTTGCATACACATCACCAAGTCGTCTCATCCTAGTAGGAGATAAACTAGGTGTAGACACTTGAAATTAAGACGGTGAACGACTTGCTCGTGATTGTGGTGATGAAGAGCTTGCTTCTTGAGGAAGAGATTGTGGTGGATCTCTATTTTCAATTTAAACTTCATTCTTTTCATTTTCGTTGCTATCATCAACTTGAAGTGAAGAATTTTTGGTGGATTGGTTCATCCAACCCCAAGATGCTTTTTCATAAAAAATATCTCTTGAAATGATTTTTTTTTTCTTCAAATCAAAGAGCCTATAACCCTTTGTATGACCATTGTACCCCACAAAGATACACTTCTCACTGTTTTCTTCAAGTTTATGCCTGAGGTTCTTGGGAACATGAGCATATAAAATTGACCCAAACACCCTAAAATGATTTACAGATGATTTTTGACAACTGTATATGGTGTCTTGTCATTCAATGCTTTAGTAGGAGACCTATTAGTTAGGTAGACAGTAGTATATACAACTACCCCTTCCCCAAAATTCACAAGGCATCCCCTTTTCATGCAACATTGACTTTGTCATTTCAACAATAGTCATGTTCTTCCTCTCAGCTACACCATTTTGTTGTGGTGAATAAGATGCAGTAAGTTGTCTTTCAAGTTGCATATCCTCATAGAATCTTCCAGACTCATTTGAGTTGTACTCACCACCTCTATCACTTCTAAGAGTTTTAATTTTCAAACCTTTTTTTATTTTACACTATAGATTTGGACTTCTTAAACACAGAGAATACTTATGATTTATGCCTCAAGAAATAAAGCCATGTCATTCTTGAAAAATCATCTACAAAAATCAGAAAGTATTTGTTACTTTTATGTGTGGCAGCTTTTATTGGTCCACAAGCATCCAAGTGGATGAGCTCCAAAGGTTTAGATGCTCTCCATGCTCATTCTCTAGAAAATGAGTATCGGTATTGTTTTTCTATAACACAACCCTCACATGCTTCTTGTGATTCATGTATTGTAGGGAGCCCATATACCATGACATATTGTTGAAGACGTTTCAAACTTTAGAAATTGAGATGTCCCAACCTCCTATGCCAAATCCATGATGAATCAGTTACATCTACCTTCATTGCCACCAAATTAGAATACTTCAATGTCAATGGAAAACTTACGTTCTCAGTCATTCTAACCCTTGCAATAGCTTCTTGTTTGTTACTATCGTTGCTTTCGAAAAAAAAAAAAACAAAGAAAAAAGAAAAAGAAAAAGAAACTTCTCGTTTGTTTTCCTTATCAAATATCTCACAAAAGTCATCACCAAATTGAGTATGTTGACTACTCTTTAACAGTTACCAACACTAAGCAAATTCTAATCAAATTTAGGTAGAAGCATCACATCCCTGATAAATCTTCTACCTTTTTTGGCATTTGTCTTTTTTGTTTCATCAAACTCCACAAAGAGATTCTTGTTGCTAGTCATGTGATTACTACATTTTACTATATCCACTATTAACAAACCAAATATCACCTTCTTTGTCTGCAGTCATAGTTGCATGACACGCATAGAAAAGACTAGCATTTTTGTCTTCTTTTTCTACATAGTTTTCAGCTTGGTTGACCTTCACAATACAATCCTTCTGTATATGGCCAAGAAACCACATCTCTGAAACTTTGGTTTCCCTTTGAACCTACAAGTATCCTCATAATGATTCTTTCCATTACTAAGAAGCATGTTTATTGCACTTCCCTCTCGTAATCGAGCAAAATGAGGTTTGTATCACAAATCTATTAAAGTATCTATTACAAAAGCAATTTTTGAACCGGTGAGAAGTCATCAGTGCTTTCTACAACTTCATAACAAGATGCATAAAAAAAACTCAAAACCAAATTGACAGTGCATGTAGGTTAAGGAAAAGAAGACCCAAATTTTTTGATAAAGTCCCAAATCAAAAGTTCTCGTACGCACTATCGATATGGCAGCAAAGACTCGAAAATTGAAAACTCACTTAGTGGTTCAACAATAAAAAGGAAAAGGTACTTGTATAGCATCCCAAATTTTTTTTTGTCCCAAATAGAGGGGATGAGGAGTGGGAGGCATAAGGAGTCCATCAATGTTGAACACATGTAGCCAAAGGAAATAGGGTAGAAGAAATGTAAGCCAAAAAGATAAAAATTAATAAGATAGGCAGTTTGAATGCACGACCTCATCCAATTGAGAAAAGGGATACTGTTGACCCTAAAAATTACAAAGCCTACGTGGCGCGCAGGCCGAGTAACTAATGACCTAACTACGTCATTCGGTTGAATGCGGGGTGTGCCAACTCATCGACCGTGCTCGATCGAGGAGTAAAATTTGTTGATGCTGCGTTGAATGCACTGCTTACTTCTTGATCTTGCGATTGCGGCCGAGGAAGGAACAAATCTCGGCCTTTGGATTCTCGAGCCTGAAGACAAGGCTGCTAATTCTACGAAGTTCACGAATCGTCGGCACCAGATTCGGTCACAGTGATTATATTCGTGAGAGTATAAGCATGCCAAATCAACACCAGAATATATGGACACAAGTACTCAAAAGAGATGTATGTCTTGATGGTAAATGTGGTTCGGCAGTCAGAATGTCGAACTCTGAAACTTACTTGTGAGTATCTAATCATAAAACCACTCGGCGTTCAATGCGCCGAATGTAATAACTTGTAACACCTTACTTTGCTGAGAAGGCTAATAAGATGACCTCTGCCAATAAGGATTTGGAAACCCTTCTCCACCGAGACTTAGATAGATAACAAATCGGCCTCGGCGCAGTGCTGTTTATCCAAACTAAAGGTGCTCATTAGTCAACTGATTCTACGGCAACAGTGCTATTTATCCAAATTGAAGATGTTCGCTGGTTGCCTTCACAGTGATGTTTATCTAAACTGAAGATGTGTTGGCGGAAAAAGAAAATAAAAAAAATCTCAAGATGTTTGAGAGGTTTTGCGCAGGGCAGTTGTGTGTTGAATTCGAGGGGTTGAATGATGCACTATGCTATCTATTTATAGCAACAAATCCTTTTTAAGGTCGAGTTAAAACCATACTCGGACTAGGACTCCTCACCCAATCTATCTTATCTTGGCCAATCTTCCTCCCATTAGGATTTTGAACTCAACCCTTTATCAGGCCACATTCACTTCCAAGTTTCAGTGTCCTTATCCAACATAAAATCCTTACTGTATTAATACTCAACTTCTTCATCCATCTGCTTCGCAATAAGGCCCACCACTTCCTATTCATCTGGAGTATTTTTCCAAAACATAACTTGGCCGACCTTAGTTAGGCGGCCCATGAACTGGCTGGTTTGTAACAATTCTCGAGCAGAGCTTCTGGGTCGAGAATAATTCCATACTTAGCCCAGCCCAATAATTTTAGGTCCAAACATTGCCCCCTCGCTTCTGAGGTCGTCGACCATCAATCCTTGTTCGAGTCTCGACCTTAAAGAAACGAAAATGTCATTTGCCATTAAACTTAACCGTCTCGATAATCACCACCATGTGCATTTATGAAATGTGATTGAATGATCTTTATTCTTCCCAATGTCCTGCCACGTGTCAATTCTCCAGTAAACCTAGCAGCCCTTAATCATGGCCGTCGAAAACGTGCGACAACCAAAACGTCATCTTCGCATTAAATCCGCTGTAACATGCAATCGTGCGTCCTTGAACCGCGAAAACCTTGATCATTTCCCCAAGATCCCTTAGATATCCATAATGATTAGGAATTTCCTAGTTGACTTCGCCTTAAATTTTGAAAATCGGATGCTTTTGAAGATCAAACGATTAACCTTTCTCTCAATACGCCTATAAATACCTAAAACCTTCCCATTCATACATTACGCTTCCAAAACCTGTAAATCTTTGTCATTCTGCTTTCAAAATCCCAGAAAACCCAAAGACTTCTATCCTAGAAAACTTTCCAAGCTCTCCAAAGTGGCTTCCAACACCTTTATTTCCAAACTCTCCGACGAATGTGCCAAATGTCGGGTTTTTACAGACCGGAGTACCATAAAAAACCTATGATTTGAAGGTGACTCAAGCGCCTTTCATCAAATCTTGGGGCTATTTTTCAAGGACAATGTTCCGGCGTCTATTACCAACCTTCTCAAGGATCACTACCTGACACCCCTGCGTCAAGGTTTCGATTGGTCAAAGTGGGAATCAACTAATCCCCAAGGGGCTTGGCCTTCAACCACCGTGACCTAGGTAGCATGGGTCGAAAAGATGGAGAAGTTCTTTAGCAAAGAATGGAGGGTTCTTGGTATCTGCGACGTCATTAGGCTCTCAACCATCGAGACTGTTATGGACAAGAAGCTTCTTTTGGCAGCTCTGAGCTTTTGGTGCTTGGCCACTAATACCATGGTCCTTTCACTCGGCCCCATTGGTTCTACCACTCTTGATATCTCAGCCATTCTCGGGACCTCTCATTTGGGTCTTCCGGTCGACGTTTCTCTCTCTGGGTGTCCATCTAATCTCGACCTCAAGACGCTCTTCGACGAATGTGCCGTCGAATCGTTGCGGAAGAAACACCAAGAGCCCCTAAAAGAAGAATTTCAGAAACTACACAAGAATTTTTTCAACTACAACACCCTTATTCAACACTTCGCTGGCCAAGGCGAAGAAAACCTCAAGAAATGGGAGCATGAAGCCTTCATTTTCTATTGGTACAACAAATTCATTTGTTGTACCAAATAAAACAAGTGTTTGGTCGAGAACATGCCGGTTGCTGAGGCATTAGCCAGTGGTCACATCCTGGCCCTTAGCTCGGCTGTTCTTGCCCAGCTTACCCGTTGTCTGGCAGAGGCAACGATAAACAAAATTGATCCACATCAGACTGGCCCACTCTGGGTTGCTCAACTCTGGCTGTAGGTCTATTTCACCATCCTCAGGCCAGAAACCCCAAACTTCGTACCCACCAAAGTCTTGGGTCTTTAATTAGGCTCTAGACCTGCCCCTCCTCACTCGGCCGAAGAAGTCTTCAAATACTTTTTTGGCCTAGAAGACCTTTTTGATGATGAATTCTTGATCTGCGGTCATCAAGAATGCCCATTTTCCATCAAGCTCCATTCCTCGGCATGGGATGAAGTAGAAGATGCTGACCTTCGAAAGAGCTGGGGGTCATTCATTCTGACCTGTGACCTTCCTTTTGGCTATGACGCCAAACGTGCAAGTTGGGAAGTTTACCAACCCTACTTCACCACACGGCAACTTAGGTATCTTCAAGGTTGCCCGTTGCCCTTACTATCATCCCGTTCTATCCTGAGCCAAGGACGTCTTTTTGGTTCTTAGGAAAGGGAATACAGGGAAGCCGATCAAGAATTTCAAGAAAGATGTAAGAAATTCCACGTTCGGCCAAACGTTCCTAAGACTCTCAATACTGCCACCTTCATCGACTGGTGGGCCGCATATACTCAAGATTTTTTCGACGCTCCCGTCGAAGACGTTATCGAGAAAATATTCGACGATCGCCTGAAGAAAACTTCCGCCTCCGCTCCCAAGCTCAAGGTATTCGTATATCCATCTTCGTTGTTCAACTACCTAACTCAACTTTGCTAACTTGCTTTGGTTTCCTTAGACGGTCAAATGCTAAAAAGGACGAACGTGATTGTCGCGGCCGCGGTCAAGAAGATGTTAGTGCCTTCTTCCAAGAAAACCAAAACCATCGCCCATGCCCTGCTGAGCAAACGACCCTACCAGGATGCTGAGACGGGAGGTGAAGCTCCTCGACGTCCAAAACGCGTTAAGAAATTGGCAAAAAAAGGGGAACAGGAGATTTACGTCATCTTTAGCCAGACCACGGGAGTGACCGACCCTAGTGTCTCTCCTCCCATTCCAGTTGTCTAGGCCTTGACGGAAAAACGGTAACGCCATCCCACCAACCAACCGAACCAATCCCTGGGGTCGTGGCTGGACCAACTGTCGCTCCATCTGCAACTTCGGAGCCAGCCGTTGCTCCTGTCTTGGACAAGATTGCCACACCCGTCCAGACAACTCCCAACAAACAACCAACGATCATTTTGGAAGAGGTATGATTCTGTTGCTGGTAACTCTTTTCGTCTCATTAAATTCGCAAGTATTGACGGCTTCTTATTTCAGGAAGACGAAAACGATGAGATCCCATTGATAAACCGCCCTTAACCAACCAAAACCCCTATTGTAAATCCCCCTCCTATGGTTGAGGCGGTCGCCCCAATCTTCCTTCCTGTAGTAGATCGTGGGAAGAGGCTACTTGTCGAGCCTGAAGCAACGGCAGATACGTCGATCCATTCGCAAGATCATAACCTCGACATTCCTCCCCAATAGGTCACTTCGACTTTTGTAAGGCTCGAACCTCTTCTCTCATTGATTTTACTATAAACAATCTGAACCGAGAAAATATTAAATGTCAGGTGCCTGATAATTCATTTCACCGACAATTTTACGCGCCGAATGGTGTTTTCTATATTTCTTGGCCACCTCAGTGGCTGTCGAACGTGGATAACCTCCATCGGCCGCGTGAGTTGAGGAGCAATCTTAAATACTGGGCTCGGCCATTGAGTTTTCTGGGTTCGAGCAATGAACCAAAAGACATGGTCGAGGTCTCCTCTTGGCAGGTTTCAAACAAACGCCCTCTGCTATTTTTCTTCTAATTTCTTCCTACAATTCTTTCTATGCAGCCTTCGTGGGAAGTCGAGCTTGACGCTCTTCTTCAGAGCACTACTAGCATGGCTGGTTCTTCTGCTGCTTTGGCTGAGCCTACGGAGACCTTGGCTTCGTCCCATGCTTTTGTCAAGCTGCAAGAACTGCTATCCCTTTCCGCCTCTCAGGTCCTTCAATGCAAGGGCCTCGACTCCGTAGAGGAGTGCCTGAACGACCTCGCAATTGGCGGTTTCTTAAGCATGGAGAATGTCGCCTATTTGTCTGATCTTCTGGAGTGGACTTGGCAACATTTTACCACTTTTGAACAAGCTCTCCGAGCCGAGGACAACCTGAAAACGGCAAAGATTGCACATGAAGCCAACCAGTCAAAGGTTGAGGCAATAAAAATGAAGAAGGCGCAACTGACCGGTTTTGATCGCCAAATTTCTGAGCTTCAGGGTCAAATCGCCGAGCTTCAACAACAAAGGTTAGTTGTTGCTTCAGAGCTTGAGAGGGATTTCGAGGCAAATAAGGCTCAATTGACGACTTTCACAGTCGGTATAAAGTAGATCCAGCAGCTTCAACTTAATAAGAAGACAAGGCAGGCCGAGATCATGCTGAGCGAAGTGAAGTGGCTGGAGTTGAAGGCCACTCTTGAAACCTTTCTTTCCTCGACCCCTTAGATTTGTAGGAGCTTTTTATAAATGTATCTGTACACCTTTCAATACAATGATATTCATTCTCATATCTCCCACGTGATTGGATAATATTTCTTTAAAAATTTTCGGTTAATTGGCAATTTGTGAACTAAACCAATTCGGTCTTTAAGGTGGTATGCCTCCTTACCAAGAACTTTGTGGACGATAAATGGTCCTTCCCAATTCGGCAACCATTTGCCAAATCTGGGGTCCTTAATCCCCATGGGCAACACAGTTTGCCAAACCAACTCTCTTTCGTCGAACGTTTTTTGTCTGACACGCTGATTATAAGCTCGTTCGACAATTTTCTTCTGTGCTACTAATAGATTACAAGCGGCAAGCCGAATTTCTTCCATGTCTTCTAACTCTTGTTTCATGGCTTGACTGTATTCGGAACTGACTAAACTATTTTGCTTGATCACTCGTAATGAGTTCATATTTAGCTCGACTGGTAACATAGCATCGTGTCCGTAAGTTAACACGTAAGGAATTGTTTCCATTGCTGATCGGGGTGAAGTTCGGTAGGCCCATAATGCTTCATTTAGCTTTAAATGCCACATCCCAGGTCTCTCTCTTACCATTTTTTCAAGAATGCCGATCAATACTTTATTGCTTGCTTCGACCTACCCATTCTCTTATGGGTAGTACGGCATAGACTGCTCAAGTCGAATATTTAGATTCGCCGTGTATTCCTTAAACATGTCGGCTGTGAAGATTGTGCCATTGTCGGTTATGATCGTTTCTGGCATGCCGAATCTAGTGACAATATTTTCCTCTACAAAATTGCAAAATTCTTTAGTTGTTAATTAGGCGTATGACTTTGCCTCGACCCACTTAGTGACGTAATCGGTTGCTACTAATATCCACGCGTGTTTTGCTACTCCAGAAGACGGCGTGATTTTGTCGATTACGTCCATTACCCATCCTCTGAACGGCCATGGTTTGGTAACTGAGTGGAGTAATTCGGTTGGGACTCTCTGTATAGGTCCGTGAATCTGAGAATGTATGCATTCTTGGGCGTATTCAATGCAATCCTTTAATATACTTGGCCAGAAGTAACCGTGTCGGCGAAGCAATTAACGCATTTTACGTCTGGGTTGGTGAGCTCCACAAATCCCTTCATGTACTTCGTCCATTGCTTGGGCAGCCTCCTATGTGCCGAGGCACAATAACAACAAGCCATCCTTACCCTTTTGATATAACTCATTCTGATATGACACGTAATTCGTGGCGTGAACTCTCGTCCTTTGGTCGTGTTTGTTGCTGGGGTTATCGAGATATCGTATAATCGCCTTTCTTCAATCGTTTGGTAGCATCTCGACAGCATATACTTCTATGTCGCTCTAGTAACAACGGTAAAGACATTACTCGTGTGCGTATCACTTGACTGCGCTGGAAATCTTGCTGATTAACTAAGGCTGAGTAAGACCGCCATTTTGTGGGTGTTGCCAGTCTTAACTTGCCCCTTGGGAGTTGTGCTCCGGAGGCGATTTGGGCGAGTTCATCTGCGTCTGTGTTTCGAATGCGCGAAATGTGCTCAAATGTAATTCTTTCAAATGACTCAGCCAAATAGGTGGCAACCATGTGATAGGGCACCAAAGTGCAACTCATTCAACGAAAAACATCGTTTAGTTGGTTTATCACCAGTTCAGAATCATTAAGGACGAGGACACGGGCTGCTCTTAAGTCGTGGAGGACGTGAAGGCTGATGATGAGAGCTTCATACTCAGCCTAATTATTCGTACAACTGAAATCTAACTTAAGAGAGAAATACCAACAACATTAGTCGCGAGATGGAATGACGATACCAATACCAGCCGAGGTTGAGGTGCTAGAACCATCAAAATGCATCGTCCAGTAATTTTCTCGTGTTTTGACTAGACTGATGTTGACTTCGTTACCTCCGAAACCATAAGGAGAGGGTGTTGGGCAAAAAAATCGGCTAGAGCTTGTCTTTTGACGGTCTTTTGGGGTACGTACTACAAACTGAACTCTGATAATGCCATTATCTATTTCCCAATTCGGCCTTTTACAATAAGCCGAGTAAGCATGTAAAGCATAACATCTGTTTAGGCAATGACCTGTGTAACTGATGAGAGCATGTAATGCCGAAGTTTTGATGCGGCAAAAAACAAAGCTAATCAGAGTTTCTCGACGGATGAATAATTGATCTCAGGCGAATTCAAATTCTAACTGAGATAAAAGATAGCTTGTTCACGCCCATCATCATTATCTTGCACGATGAGGCAACTGATGGACTCGTCGGCTGTCGAAATGTACAGTGTGAGAGGCCTACCGCTGCGAGACAGTACTAACACCGGTGACGTGGTAAGGGAGACCTTAATTTGCATGAAAGCTGCCTGATGTTTGTTGCGCTACACAAACTTATCTGAGTCCTTAAGTTTCAAGAGTGTAGAGAATGCTTTCATTTTGCCTACCAAATTAGCTATGAAACGGTGGAGAAAATTTATCTTCCCGAGCAAGGACTGGAGTTGCTTCTTGGTCGTCGAGGGTGGAGCGCTAATGATTGCGCATGCTTTATTTTCGTCGACCTCGATGCCACGATGGTGCACAAGAAAACCTAAGAAGTTACCGATCGATACACCAAAGACGTATTTGGCCGGGTTCATTTTGAGATTATGCTGACGCATACGAAGGAAAACTTGTCGAAGATCATCCAGATGCGACATCATCAATATATACTTCTACCGAATGGCATGTGACGCCGGCGTTCTTGAGGCCCGAATAAACCCGGCTTTCAAAAGTTGAACTAATTCATAGCTCGTTGGTATGTGGCGTCGGCGTTCTTGAGGCCGAATGGCATAACTACCCATTCGTATATGCTGAGTACCCTGGGCAACGGAAGGCGATCTTGTGAACGTCAGCTTCAGCGATAAAGATTTGGTTGTAGCCAACATGGCCGTCCATGAAGGACAACATTTCATGATTGGCTATGACATCAATTAATAAATCTGAGATCGGCATCGTGTATGCATCCTTAGGAGTTGCCGTATACAAATTACGAAAATTGATGCAGATGCGTAGGGCTCCATTTTTCTTTAACATCGGGACGATATTGGCTAACCACTCGACGTACTAAGAGGTCCGAATAAACCCAGCTTTCAAAAGTCGAATTAATTCATCCTTTATGCCGAGTTGTACTTCTATCGAGAACCGACGAGGGGTTTGTCAAAAAGGCTTACAACCAACTTTGATGCGTAACTCATGTTCGACGAGGTTTCGGTTAAGGCCTGGCATCTCATGATAATTCCACATGAAACAATCTTTAAACTCGTTGAGTAATTTACTAAGCTCGACCTTCATGGGGGGTGGCAACAACGCACTAATAAACAACTGCTGAGGCTCATCGGTTGTGCCAACATTTATCTCTTCCAATGGGTCATTGACTTGGGGCTGATTGTCTTCAAGTTCAGTCGATGCGGCCAGAACTTTGTCTAACGATAAAACTGGGCCGTTATCTCCTTCGGCCAAAAATTTGATTAAGTTTATGCCTGAGTGTGGTTGTTTGGTAATAACATACCAATGAGCCAGCAGACGTTCCATGGTGATGAAACTGCGGCCCGACGCCTTTCTTGCTTGGCGGCGTCAGTCATTGGTGTTGGTAATTAGATATGCTAAGTCGAGTCTCGCCGAATCCTGCTGTACAATCTTGGCGCCTACCTCGATGACTTTCTGAACTGAGATTCGAGTCAGCCGTCTGTCCTTGTTAAAACCCTATAGGGTAATGTAGCAAACATGATCATCATAATAACTAGCCTGAATCATGTTGGTCTCAAATGGGTGATTATCGGCTGGATGGACTACTACCGATTTGCCGTCCCCAAAGATGAGAACTTGGTATAGCGATGATGGAATGCAACTTGTTTGATGGATTTAATCGCGGCCGAGCAATGCATTATAGTTGGTCTTTGAGTCAATTATAAAGAATGCAGTCATGTGGTTGCGACCTGCAACGCTTACTTCTAACGGGAACATTCCTTTGGTTTGAGACTTGTCGTCGATGAAGCTACTTATCGGCCATAAGGCCAAAAAGGGACACAACCGAGAAGACTTCGAAATGATATCGCAGGTACTAAAGGTCTTCAAGTGAAAAAGGTAGCTCGACAGTGTCTATGTCTGTGTATGGGTCGACCTCAAAGCCGAGGACTCGAGCCTCACGTATGTGCTGGAACCTAACTTTTATTGCCGGATTGATGGTTTTCTGAATAATCTGTTCAGCATCAGGACAAGTTAGTGCTAAATCGATGGCCTCCTGACATGCCTTGGCTAGTCCATACAAGTCATTGGCGAGATTTTTCTTATGAAATTCTCGCATGTATTCCAAGGATTCACCCAGAAATGGAGGGTGCAGATTGCGTCATACTTTTATTAACGGTTATTGCGGTGGTAATGGGGGAAGCTTACTTTCGGCTTCTTATCTGAAATGATCGAGACGAGTTTTCATCTCTTCGGGTTGAAGAATGAGCTTGATGCATTTTTCGGACTCTTCAATGGTGGTTTCAAAGTCGCGATCAACTGCATTTTTCTCATTAAGTAATTCAGCCTTAATGGTCGGGGTAGGTCGGTCGTCACCGCTTCCTGCTGCCTTTTTTGGCTACCATCGAGTGGTCGAATTAGCTTGTGCTTCTTATCGTTGGGCCATGCAGTTTATCCACTGGCAACGACGTTTTTGAGACTTGGATAACGCTGTATACATGCTAGTCGGAGAATTGTAACTGTACTAACATTGGTTACATGGCTTAAAGGTTTTTTTGACCCACCAATGAACTCGAACTGTTGGAGTTACATGAGTAATAATCCTCATTATAGAATGGTGCGTCGAAGTCAAGATGCCGCTTGACTAGGGTTGGATCTTTTGTTTGTACTGTGGGCCAAACCACTAGAACACCTGCCGGCGTTGGCCGATACCGAGTTCCTTCAGAGGTTTTGCTGCGGCCGTGGACAGCTGACATGAAGTTGGAGCTGGAGGTGTTGTCTCTCTTTAGGTTTGGTTAGGGCCATTCGTGTTTTACAGCAGGTGCACAAAACCATTGATTCATCAGTTTCTTCGAAACTAGAACTTGACATAGGTTTAACAATGGCCAGCTTTGAAGACTCCGTGGGTGGTCCATTTGAAAATAAATTAATCTTTAGTCTCGGCTGACCACTTTGCTTACGGACATGTTGTACTGGGACGAATTCGGCCTTCCCTTTTCCTTTGTTTTTAGGGAGATGAGCATCCACCATGCCAATTGTCGTCGATGGGAAGGGATTGGCGTCAACCGCCATCTGTTTCTCAGGAAATTTTAACTTGCCCTTCTCAATCCAACTTTGAATCGCATCACGGAACACGACGCAATTATTGGTAGCATGCTTGTTCGAATTATGGTACTTGCAGTACATTTTGCCTTTCAATTCTTCGGCCTCAGGAATGTTGTGTCCTAGCCGAAGTTTTATGATCTTTGCTAACAGCAACTGGTCGAAAATTGCATCGGCCTTGGTGATATCGAAAGTGTAAACTTTTGATGTTTTAATCATCTCTTCAAAGGCCGAGCGGGTTTGGCATCCTTGGGACTGATTTGAGTTAATGCCTTGCAAACGTATGGTTTTTCTATTCCTATTTTAGCTGTGTCCACACTGACGTATTGAGGATACTCGCTTTCGGTCAATGCGTAGCTAACCATGGGATTCTTGTATATCGTTCCCCGGGATCGGGACTTGAGATTTTTTCCTCCTAGAGCAAATAATCATACTACTCAACGTGCTAAGCCAGTTCGTACATATCTCGGATATTTGCCCCTAGGAATTTCTTTTTGTATTCCACGTCCAGATCGTTTAAAGCGATTCTGACGAATTCAACTTTAGGGAGAGGTACTCGGCACCAATTCCTGGCCGACTTGAATCTTGTTAAGTATTCCATTGGCGATTCGTTTGAAGCTTGAGCCATTCTAGCTAATGATGAAACAGACATTTCCATCCCTGGTCGATATAATAGTTCATGGAATTTCTTGACCAATTCCTCCCAACTCTGGATAGAGTTCGGTGGGAGGTTAATATACCAAGCAAAGGCTGAACCCATTAATGAGAAGTTGAATAGTCGTAGTTTATGGAAGTCGCTATTAATGTCTACACATTATGCAGTGAACCGAGCTACATGTTCTAGCGAAGATAAGGACGATTCTCCGACGAAAAGACTGAAGTCCGGGATCTTGAAGCCTTTAGGATATTCAAACCTTTCTACATAAGCCGGGTACGGATGGATGAACTTTGGGAAATTCGGCCCTTTGTTTAAGGTCGAATTGATCATCCTTTGGACCTCAGTCATATTGACGGATATTGCTTCCACTCCCTGGTCAGGCTTATCGGATCTACTACTTGATCCTCCTCTTTTTTCCACGTCAATTGGTTGGAGCCGAGCAGATCATTTCTCAACTTGTAATGTTCTTAAAGGGAAGCTGTTGAGGTTGGCCGACGTGGCCATCTTTGAAGGCTTTACTGACCAATAGTTTAAGCAACATGGTATGTGTATTACTATTGCTTTGTATTGCTTTAAGAAAATTATTCATTTTCCGACCAATCGACTGCTCGACCTGCCGAGATTGTTCATCAAGTCGTCTTCGAAGAAACGACCTAGTTGGGGGATCAGAATTTTCCCCACCATCTTCGTCGCAATCTTTCACTATTTTTTCGACGAAAACGCCTGCGATTTGGTTGGGAATTTCTGGGTTGCGAGGCTGTCCGCCGAGACAAATTCCTTCATTCGGTGTGTCACACTTATAGCCTCTAGTGGCATAACAATGAAGGGATTTTGTACCTGAGACAAATCTTGTCCAAGGCCTTGTACTGGTAAGTCGGTTGTTGACTTGCCCATGATTGTTTTCTTCTTTACGGACCATGTCTCAATGGTCATGAACTCCGAAGGTCTAGCACAAGGTCCCACTAGGCATGCTAAAATGTTGACCCTAAAAATTATAGCCTACGTGGTGCGCAAGCCGAGTAACTAATGAGCTAACTACGTCATTCGGTTGAATGCGGGGCATGCCAACTCGTCGGCCTTGCTCAGTCGAGGAGTAAAATTTGTTGATGCTGCATTGAATACGCTGCTGACTTCTTGATCTTGCGATTGTCGCCGAGGAAGGAACAAATCTCGGCCTTTGGATTCTCAAACCTGAAGACAAGGCTGCTAATTCTGCGAAGTTCATGAATCGTCGGCGAAGGTCACAATGATTATATTCATGAGAGTATAAGCACGCCGAATTAACTCCAGACGATATGGACACAAGTACTCAAAGGAGATGTATGTCTCGATGGTAAATGTGGTTAGGCCGTCAGAATGCCGAACTCTGAAACTTACTTGTGAGTATCCAATCATAAAACCACTCGGCATTTAATGCGCCGAATGTAATAACTTGTGACACCTTACTTCGCCGAGAAGGCTAATAAGATGACTTCTGCCAATAAGGATTCAGAAACCCTTCTTGACCGAGACTTGGATAGGTAACCAATTGGCCTCGGCACTGTGCTGTTTATCCAAACTGAAAGTGCTCATTGGTCAGCTGATTCTATGGTAATAGTGTTGTTTATCCAAACTGAAGATGTGTTGGCGGAAAAAGAAAATAAAAAAAAATCTCAAGATGTTTGAGAGGTTTTACGCAGGGCAGTTGTGTGTTGAATTTGAGGGGCTTGAATAATGCACTCTGTTCTCTATTTATAGCAACAAATCCTCCTTAAGGTCGAGTTAAACCATACTTGGACTAGGGTTCCTCACCCCAATCTATCTTATCTTGGCCAATCCTCCTCCCATTAGGATTTTGAACTTAACCCTTTATCAGGCCACATTCACTTCTAAGTTTCAGCGTCCTTATCCAGCCAAGAATCCTTACTGTATCAGGACTCAACTTCTTCATCCATCCGCTTCGCAATAGGGCCCATCACTTCCTATTCATCTGGAGTATTTTTCCAAAACAGAACTTGGCCGACCTTAGTTAGGCTGCCCATGAATCGGCTGGTTTGTAGCAATCCTCGAGCAGAGCTTCTGGGTTGAGAACAATTCCATACTCGACCCAACCCATTAATTTTAGGTCGAAACAGATACTAATAGATCAATAACTAGTTGGTAAGCTCGGACGTCCATCTGAGTTGTTAATCCACGACCAAGTTTATTCTGCGTTCTTCTGAAATTTATTGTCTCACACTATCATTGTTTGAATAAATAAGTACTCAACTTATAAGTCGTATAATGTAGTGAAATTTGATAATGTTTTGTATAAAAATAACCAAATTGCAAAACTTGTTTATGTAAAATAAAAAAATTTAGAACATTATGAATACCGTTTGTTAAATTGTCAATATGGTGTCACACAATTTACTTAACCAGTATTTACAATTGTGGTATATTTATGTAGCAGGTTAGACTATGTAACAACAAAAGAGTTAATTGACAAAAAATAAAAATAAAAAAAAAAATGAAAGGGAAAGAGAATATCCAATCAAATTAAAGAATGTGATTTGGTTTTTTATAAGCGGTATTGGGGGATGAGGGATTCAAACTCAAATATTTAATAAAAGGGTGAATACTTGTAACCAACTGAAATGCAAGTTTTTACGAATTATGTGACTTTCAACTATTTTTCTCTATTAAGCATGGCTTGGGTTTTCTAATCATGTCACTTGTGAAAAATTAGAAATTAAACCTAGTTTATGGTCCGAAACCCGAAACAAAAACTGAATTGCTTATGATATTGATTAACAATATCTCTTAGACTCTTGTACACATTGTTTATGATATTGTGAAACCCAAAAAGATATGTTATGGATATTAGTTGTTAAGTAATGTGTAGTGAGATAAAGCTAAGGTGCACAACTTATACAAAGCTCGTTTGAAGATGCATTCAAATAACTAAAAACGTCTTTTATAAAAATATTTTTGAAACAAAAAATATTTGTAAAAATGAGCACTTGAACATTGAAATTTTCATTAAAAAAATCAAGACTTTTTTAAATTTATATATATATGTAAAACATACTTATGCACAAAGGACTCAATCATTCATTAAGCCATCTGCCAGTGCTATCAAATGTCTGCCTTTTACTGATATCATTCATACACCAATAGATCAGCAAGCAAATACCTCTGTACTTGAAAATATTACGCCTTGTTTGGCCTCATTCCACCCCATCACCATTAGGCAAACAACATGAAATCACTTAGTTGTTCAGCAAAAAAAAGACACATCTAAAATCATGAATTCAATGATTTTACGCACACTATTGATTTGGTAGTAAAGACTCAAAAAATTGAAATCTCACTTAGTAAATGAAACAAAAAAACAATTGAATAACCTAGAAAAAATAATACTTACCCCTCTCAAGCATCAGGATCTGCATCTGATCAAAATAAACTTAATCAATGAATCTAACAAAAAACCTAATTAATGATTCGACACTTACTCAACGTTGATGTTGCAGAACTTGTGAATATGTGTCAGTTTATTCAAAGTCATCCACACTCCTACGACTAAGGGCGATATGATGACATTTTATACGAACGTCGAATCTTTCTTTGTGGTTTGAGAGTGCCGAAAATCTTGACCTCCCGGTGCGTTTAGAAAGCACCCTATGCCACGCTCCACATTAGCCACAAATAGTGCGTACGCAGCCCTCGGAAATGCCTGAACCCTTCTTTTATGGGTAACAAAGATACATTACTCAAATCTCCCACAGTCAATCCGTCAATTGGATTCGAAGAGATGACGAGTCAACAGTGGAGATGAGGCCAATCGGGATTCTCCCAACAAAGTCCACCACGACGTTCAACTATTTTCGGTTCTTGATTGAGATGAAGAGGTTGTCTTTGACTTGCATGGAAGGAGGCTCTATTGATCTCATCTACATCACATGCTCGTCATTTCTACGAATCCATTTTGACGAATCGACTGCTGGAGATTTCAGTAATGCGTTGCTCTAAATTTGGTGGAACAATTGGATTCACTAGATAGCTCTTGTTACCCAAATAAGACGGGTTTAGGCATTTGTGGTTAATGTGGAGCGAGTTACAGGGTCTTTTTTCGAACGTGCCGGGAGACGAAGATTCTTGGCACTTTCAAAGCACAGGAGAAGATTACGACAACCGAATTGAATGTCGTCATATCGCCCTTAGACGCACGAGTGTGGATGGCTTTGAATAAAACTTAACAGGCCTACAAGTATTGGAAGAATTAGCCGTCCTACAGCCGTCAAGCCGTCCTACAGCCGTCCTACCTTGTCCTACCTACACACTAGCCGTCCTACAGCCGTCAAGCCGTCCTACAGCCGTCCTACCTTGTCCTACCTTGTCCTACCTACACACTAGGACGGCTACCTTGTCCTACCTACACACTTGTATCATGTATATATATCCTTGTAATCTTGTAGAGAAATATAATGAGAAAAATCATTCTCTTCCATATTTTCCACAAAGCATTCTCTTCCATATTTTCCACATGGTATCAGAGCCGGAACCTTAACCGGCCTGACTCCATTGTTGTCCCTTCTCTTCTTCTGCACATTCGTTTCGATAATGGCAGAAGATAATCTTTTTGTCTCAGAAGCTGAAAGCTTCACAGCTCCTCGCCCTAGTTTTCCAGAAGCTGAAGTCAACCCAAACCAACGTTTGTGTTCTGTGTTGTTAAATGAGTTTAACTATCTTCCATGGTCCATATCAATATCTCTTGCCCTTGGAGGAAGATCCAAACTTGGATTCATCAATGGAAGTATTGAAGCACCTGACGTCGCATCGCCGGAGTATGAAGCATGGCTGTGCAAAGACCAGCTGGTCATGTCGTGGCTCCTCAACTCCATGGATCCTAAGCTATCTGAAATTTTCAGTTTTTCAGAATCCTCTAGTGCTCTTTGGAAGGCAGTCAAGGACATGTATGGAAATCAAAACAATGCTGCTCGAGTGTTCCAGCTTAAGAGGAATCTTGCAAGTCTTCAACAAGGTGATAAATCCTTTGTTCATCATCTCGGTTGCATGAAAAACATGTGGAACGAACTAGAAATGTATCGACCACACACTATCGATGCTGCCGTACTGTTAAAAAGGTCCGAGGAAGACAAAATCTTTCATTTGCTTACAAGTTTGGGTTCTGAATATGAAGATCTTAGAAGCCATATTCTAATGAATCCCGAACTTCCATCATTTGCAAGTGTTTGCACTACTATCCAGCGAGAAGAAGTACGCAGAAAAGTCATGAATGTTGACGTAAAACCTAGTGTGTCTGAGGCTAGAGCTTTTGTGACAAATCACAAGTCATTTGGAGATAAAGTATACAAGGGAAAAAGGCCAGATCTGAAGTGTCTACATTGTAATAATGTTGGACATCTAATAGATCGATGCTGGATATTGCACCCTGAGTTGAAGCCAAGGTTTGAGAACAAGCCTTTAAGAGATCATAAGGGCTCACACGCTAGACCACATATAAACAAGTACCATGCTGCTGCTGCTACATCCATCGGTGGGTCGATGAACTTTACAGCCAATCTGGCTGACTTGTTGAATGAGTTCTCAACCTACCTTCAAACCAGAAAAGGAAGCACAGGTGAAACGTCGACTGGGGAAAGTCAAACTGCTCTTCTTGGACAGTTTGCAGGGTTCTTAGCTGAATCTGGTCATGTACCTCAAGGAGACATTCCAGGTATCATGTGTGCTCTTTCAACTGCTCTAAATGTTAGTCACTCTCATGATTTTTGGATTATAGACTCAGGTGCCACAAATCACATGACAAATCAATATTCTAAGCTATACGATTTTGAAAGCCACACTAAACCATCACTAGTTTCTGTAGCAAATGGTAGAGGTGTGCCAGTTCTAGGTATAGGGAAAGTTAAACTGATCTCAGAAACTGTTGAGTCCACAGCGTTATATGTTCCATCTTTTCCTTTTCAATTATTGTCCGTAGGAAAGATTACAAACTCTCTAAACTGTCGTGCAATTTTTTCCCCCCACAATGTTGTTTTTCAGGATCTAGCCACCAAGAAGCTGATTGGTGAAGGTCACTACCTAAATGGGCTGTACTATTTTTCAGAGGACCTCAATGTTCCAAAGGGGTTCCAAGTCAGCTCAAACCTAGAACATCGGTTGTGGCATCAACGCCTAGCACATCCCTCAGAATTTGTGTTGTCTACGTTGTTCCCTAGTTTATGCAAATCCTCCCTTGTATGTGAAATTTGTCATTTGTCAAAATCTACTAGACTCCCATTCAATTCTTCCATGTCTAGGACTAGCAAGTTGTTTGAGATGGTGCACTCCGATGTTTGGGGACCTGCACCTCTAGAGTCTTTTGATGGTTATAGGTACTACGTTATCTTTGTTGATGATTTCTCAAGAGCCACTTGGTTGTACCTCCTAAAATTCAAAAGTGAAGTTATGGATGCTTTCAAGGATTTTCATAATCTTGTCATGAACCATTTTTCGTCCCAAATCCACATACTAAGGTCTGATAATGGCACTGAATATACATCCAAAAATATGACTAACTATTTGAGCACCCATGGAATTATACATCAAACAAGTTGTGTAGGTACTCCTCAGCAAAATGGAATTGCCGAAAGGAAGAATCGGGACCTACTTGAAAAAACCAGGGCGCTAATGTTGCAAATGAATGTGCCTAAGAGGTTTTGGTCTCAAGGAGTTCTTGCAGCCACCTACCTTATCAACAAACTGCCTAGTCGTGTTCTGGATACAAAATCACCATCTGAGGTTATGCAAAACAAAAAAAATTAATCTTTCCCATCTGAGAATCTTTGGATGTACCTGTTATGTTCATATTCAATCCCATCACCGAGACAAGCTTGATCCCAAAGCTGTCAAGTGTGTTTTCATGGGATACTCCTCCACCCAAAAAGGGTACAAATGCTACAATCCGTGCTCCAGGAAGATGTTTGTCTCAAGAGATGTACGGTTTGATGAAAACCAACCATATTTCAACAAATCATCAGATCAAAATCGTCAGGGGGAGCATTTCCTAGATCTCTTCCCATTGCCAAATTCAGTCGAACCAAGTGATTGTGTCCATTCACTACCTCACAACCGGGATTCTCATGCAACTCTTAATGACAACCTGCTTATTGGAGATGACACTGAAGCCTCAGAAGCACAAGTAGTTCCCCATGACCATAACACAACATTTATACAAGAGAGTGGAGCTGAACCTATTGTGATCCCAGGTAAAACCTGCAGGAATCCGACTCGAGATCGACATCCACCATCAAGGCTGCAAGACTATGAAACTTACCATGCCAGGTACCCTATTCACAAGTTTGTAAATTACTCCAAAGTCTCTCACTCTCATGTAGTTTTCCTCAGTAAACTGTCCTATGAAAGTGAACCAAGGAACTTTCAAGAAGCCAATCGTCAAGTTGTGTGGAGTCTAGCCATGGAAGAAGAACTCAAAGCCTTGAATGAAAATAAAACCTGGAGTGTAGTTCAACTTCCCAAAGGCAAGAAGGTGGTAGGCAGTCGATGGGTCTATAAAATCAAGTTTAATTCTGATGGCTCAATTGAACGACACAAGGCAAGATTGGTGGCTCGCGGTTTTACTCAAACTTTTGGAGTGGACTATAAGGAGACATTTGCTCCCGTGGCTAAGATGAGCACAATAAGGGTTTTGTTATCTGTTGCAGTGAACCATGAATGGCCATTGTACCAAATGGATGTAAAAAATGCTTTTTTACATGGAGACCTCAAAGAGGAAGTCTACATGCAACTACCCCCGGGTCATCCACAAGCACAGAATTCAGGTATGGCTTGCAAGCTTCATAAGTCAATCTATGGCTTGAAACAATCTCCTCGTGCCTGGTATGCCAAACTGAGCTCGGTTCTTGAAAATTTTGGGTTCAAGAGAAGTCATGCTGATTCCTCCCTGTTTGTTCGAATAGGATCAGTTGGCAAATTAGTTGTACTAATCTATGTTGATGATATCATCATCACAGGTGATAACATTGATGAGATTCACACTCTTAAACATTCTCTTCATCAACAATTTGCCATTAAAGACTTAGGAGTTTTAAAATACTTCTTTGGGATTGAACTGGCCACTTCCCCCAAGGGACTTTTTTTGAGTCAAAGGAAATATGTGATTGACTTACTTCAAGAAGTGAAGATGATGGATTGCAAACCAACTCGTACTCCTCTTGATAGCAAATTGAAGTTGGACTTGACAGGAGAACCTCTCAGTGATATCAGTTACTACCAACGATTGGTGGGTAAGCTTATATATCTCACCATCACCAGACCGGATATAACTTACGCCGTTAGTCTTGTAAGCCAATTCATGCATGCACCCACTGAAGCTCATTTAAATGTTGTTAAAAGAATTCTCAGATACCTCAAAGGCTCCATTGGTCGGGGAATCGTCATGAAAAACAATGGTCATACTCAAATCATTGCCTACATCGATGCTGACTGGGCAGGGAATGCTATTGATAGAAAATCCACTACTGGATACTGCACGTTGGTTGGAGGAAACCTCGTGACATGGAAGAGCAAAAAACAAAATGTAATTGCTCGCTCAAGTGCCGAAGCTGAGTATAGAGCCATGGCTTCCACTGCATGTGAACTCATTTGGCTCAAGGGCCTTCTCTCGGACTTGAGGTTCCCAATCAACACACCTATGTCTCTTTTCTGTGACAATCAAGCAGCTATGCATATTGCCTCCAATCCGGTGTTCCATGAACGCACCAAACACATTGAAGTTGACTGTCACTACGTTCGGGAACAAGTCCAGTCCAAGGTAATTCAAACCACATTCACTCGAAGCCAAGATCAACTTGCTGATATTTTCACGAAGTCTCTTGCTTCTCCTCAGTTTCAAAGTCTGCTCTCCAAGCTTGGATCAATTAACCTCCTTGATCCAGCTTGAGGGGAGTATTGGAAGAATTAGCCGTCCTACAGCCGTCAAGCCGTCCTACAACCGTCCTACAGCCGTCCTACCTTGTCCTACCTACACACTAGTCGTCCTACAGCCGTCCTACCTTGTCCTACCTACACACTAGGACGGCTACCTTGTCCTACCTACACACTTGTATCATGTATATATATCCTTGTAATCTTGTAGAGAAATATAATGAGAAAAAGCATTCTCTTCCATATTTTCCACAACAAGTTCATCAACATCAACGTTGAGTAAGTGTCAAATCGTTAATTAGGGTTTTTATTAGATTCGTTGATTAAGTTTATTTTGATAAATTGTTGATTATGTTTTGTTCAGATAAATGCAGATCCAAATGCAGGGAGGAGTTCAGACATGGTTGCGGCCGTGTATCTTTGATTTTTGGAAATTTTGGAAAATCTGTTGGAGGTTTTGAGACTCATAGTCCCACATTGGTAAAAGCATGGTTCACAATGACCTATATATAGGTCTAGTCCTTTATACTAGTACTTAGGATTTGAACTATTTGGAAAAGGATTGAAGGCTTGGTCCTTATGATTGTGTGGATTAGGCTTATGTAATATAGCCTAACAAAATTAATATTAATTAATCAAGGCAAGGGCCTTGGAAGTTAAAATTAATCAGAGTTCATTAATTTTAATTTCGAATTGAATTTTAAATTAACATATTAATTAAAAATTGTTTTGATTAAGAGATGCAACTTTTAGAAAGAGTTGTGCATTTTCAAATACGTTCAACAGGTATTTGAAGGGGTATGAAACAAACTATGTAATTACATTCTCAGTTTCCAAATAGAATCTTCTTTTTCATTCTTCTTTCTCTTCCGTTCAAAATCTCAAAGAGTAAACATACAAAGCAATTCGCCAGAATTCTATAATCCAGTGCGGGTTGTAGAATTAGATAGTTGTATCCTGATCAAGTAGAAGTCGTAGAACCACAAGCACAAGAGTCGGACGGAAATATTGTTTGAAGGACATAACTTTTGCGCTAGCCTCTATCTATGATTCAATCAAGTTAGTATCATTTTAATTCCTGTAATGATTTCATTTATTTCATTCTGTATTGTAAGTATTTTTCATTAATAAAGAATCAGTATTTATGTCATTTTTATTTATTTTCTGAATTATTCTCCAACAAAATCTGGTTCTGTAATAGTCGATTTGTTCTCTCTTTTTATTTGTGGAGGATAAACAAAACAAAAAAAAAATCAAAATACAAAATCCCCCATTGAGAGTTTTCTTATTTGAACCGTTTGAATTGCCACACTGGTGATCCTGGCTTTTTAGTGTGTGACCTGGCTTTAGTGAAACTTAACCCCACCGAAGCCTTTCGGCTTTCACGCGGATTGCCAGTGAAACGTCGGTTCATTAAATCCGTTTCTCTTTCTTTCCCACGATAATTAGCTCCAATCCAAACAAGGGTGTCAAATATTAAATTCTCGCCAATTTTTTTTTTGCAACTTTATGACAGTTTTTGTATCCATTTAGGTTCCTTTGCCAGGCACCAGTTGATTTGTTTGCTTGGGAAACTGAGATTTTAATTTAATTTTGGTTTTTATCACACTAGTCTTTTTATGTATTGCATGCACAGTTTTGGCCCGTCCTCGATATTTCACCTTACACATCAATTTCATCCTTATCGTTAGATATTTTGTATTTATGATCATGTGGCACAAATGTAGGGCCAACAAAACCAATCAAATTGTGCCACATAGATTAAAAAAATAGAAAATTAAAAACCATAAAAGAAAAGGAAATAAATACTATTAATTATAAAATTGGCTGTCATTTTTGTGGGGCCAAAGTGGGGAAATTCTTCCTCCTTGATCAGCCTAATCTCCTCTATAGGTTGCAGTTTGGCTATTTTCTTATGAAATGACTGAGTAGCCAACGCCATTCACGATACTTAGCTGGAATGCCCATGGCAACATGGTCCTTTTTCACGTCAGGCTTAGTCTTTGGAGTTGAGCCAAACTTTTGCACATGAAAGAAGATATTTAATACCAAAGCCAAGAGCAGCTCACTACTAGACTTCAAGCATGCAAGGAATAAAGCAATTCACTTACCTCCAATAAGCTTCACTGGGACGCATAGCTCAGCTGAAGAGTTGGACTCTCATTCACCACAGATCTTCTGAGTGGCTTTGGCCTATTCGTGGTCCCCCCCCTACTTGAAAAATCAAAGAGCTTACAACACATAGACCTTAGCTGCCCCACGCCATCTTAATGACCAATTTCAAAGAACTATCAGAATTTGTTAACGGTTAAATGTGGATCAAAGAACCTACTCATGTTACAAAATTTCACCATCACACAAATTGCATTGGGAGAACACTACGCACAACACACTTCATAGAGCATATCACCTCTTTGTAGAAGCACAACATGGAAAGGTGAATCCCAACACAAAATAGTTTGAACAAAATTGATAGCTCTCCTCCATGTTTCAAGCAACTTTAGTTCATAGTTCATGATTACCTCTGCCTTTCAAGCGCCTCACATGAACTCCAGATGGGATTACATGCCTAAATTACTCTAGAAAATCCGAGAACAGCTCATCAGGGCCAATTACTTAAGAGTTTATTCATACTTAATAAAAGTATGAATAAACTCTTAAGTGTTAGTAAATCTATCGTTTTGATGGTATACGCATCCTATGAAATTAATTTCAACAATCGAACCATCAAAATTGTTTGTATATGCTTCGAGATTGCATACACTAAAAATCACAAAAACCAAACATTCAGAGATCAAGTAACGAAACAAAACTTTTCGACGATTATTAATGAAAAATCACGATTTAACAGTTATTTTAACTCCGATTTTGATGATTTTTTACGGCTACACTCCTTGATCCTATATGAATACAATGAATGAACTCAATCTTCAATTAAAATATTTACACTAGTGGATACCACAAAATCTTATGTTATACTTAATGAATGAAAGTATGAATAAACTCTAAAGTGTTAGTGAATCTATTGTTTTGATGAGATACACATTCTACAAAACTAGTTTTAATGATCCAACCGTCAAACATGTTTGTATATACTTCAAGACGCATACGCCAAAAATTGCAAAAAACAAACATTCAAAGATCAAGTAATGGGACAAAACTTTTCGACAGTTATTGACGAAAAATCACGATTTAACGGTTATTTTAACTCTAATTTTGATGATTTTTTACAGCTACACTCCTTGACCCTATATGAATACAATGAATGAATTCGATCTTCAATTTAAAATATTCACCCTAGTGGATACCATAAAATCTTATGTTATACTTAATGAAAGTATAAATAAACTCTTAAGTGTTAGCGAATCTATCATTTTGATGGGATACGCATTGTACGAAAATAATTTCAATGATCCAACCACCAAAATTATTCGTATATACTTCAAGATCGCATATGCCAAAAATCGCAAAAAACAAACATTCAGAGATCAAGTAACGAGACAAAACTTTTTAACGGTTATCAACAAAAAATCACGATTTAACGGTTATTTTAACCCCGATATTGATGATTTTTTACAGGTACACTCCTTGACCCTATATTAATACAATGAATGAACTCGATCTTCAATTAAAATATTTACACTAGTGGATACCGCAAAATCTTATGTTATACTTAATGAAGGTATGAATAAACTCTAAAGTGTTAGTGAATCTATTGTTTTGATGGGATACACATTCTACGAAACTAGTTTCAATGATCCAACCGTCAAACATGTTTGTATATACTTCAAGATCGCATATGCCAAAAATTGCAAAAAACAGACATTCAGAGATCAAGTAATGGGACAAAACTTTTTGACGGTTATCAACAAAAAATCACGATTTAACGGTTATTTTAACTCTAATTTTGATGATTTTTTACAGCTACACTCCTTGACCCTATATGAATACAATGAATGAATTCGATCTTCAATTTAAAATATTTACCCTAGTGGATACCACAAAATCTTATGTTATACTTAATAAAAATATAAATAAACTCTTGAGTGTTAGTGAATCTATCATTTTGATGGGATACGCATTCTACGAAAATAATTTCAATGATCCAACCATCAAACTTATTCGTATATGCTTCAAGATCGCATACGCCAAAAATCGCAAAAAACAAACATTCAGAGATCAAGTAACGAGACAAAACTTTTCAACGGTTATCAACAAAAAATCACGATTTAACGGTTATTTTAACTCCGATTTTGATGATTTTTTACAGGTACACTCCTTGACCCTATATGAATACAATGAATGAATTCGATCTTCAATTTAAAATATTTACACTGGTGGATACCACAAAATCTTATGTCATGATGATCGATGAAAATTGAAGATTTTGTAAAAGGAATAATATGCAAGCTTGGAGTTCCATTGGCAAGGTTTAAACTTTTGAGAAAGGCTTCACAACCTTGAAAACAAAAACTCTTTCATTTTGCATATCCTTGCACATTTAATATTTTGTAATAGACTAGTAGTGTATGGATGTTTGTTTATTAGGCTCTTATTTTCAAGTGTAGATGTAGTACTTAAACGACAAATGTGTTTTAATGTTTTAGAGTAATATTTATGTGGCAATGTGTGGTATGTGAAAATTTAAGAAAAAAATACATTTTTCTTAATGGGTCATAGCGGGTCATAACGGGTCGGGTCACTTTACCCGTTTAGTACGCCCCGTTGGGTAAAGTGACCCGACCTGTTAAGGACCCGTTAAGATAACGGGTGTGACACGATACGACCCGTTAAGATAACAGGTGTTACACGAAAATGACAAGAACACGACAGACACGACCCGTTTACCAGGCCTAAGCAGGGAGCAGCCTCATTCACCATGCACAACTGAGGTAGAGCAAACAGAGATCAACAACTGCTCAAGGCACCCCTGCTCGTAGGAAAAGTCAAAGGTATTTATGGTAGAATAATCCCTTATTCTTATCATAAATACATTCATAATCAAAGAAGACTTATTTTAAGTAAGTAATCCTAATCCCATCTATTTAGGATATTTACCTAATTACTCCAAGATATTTATTTGCACAAATATCTCGGAATATTCCCACTTAAACACAAGCCTAGGGCCGGCCACCCCTAAACCTTAGAAGGCCGGCCCATCTCCTCCATTTCTCCTATAAATACACCATTTATCTCCAAAGTTCAAGAGGCTTTTTGCTACCCACAAACACTCAAACACATTCTTTTCATAATTCTAACTTTGGCATTCGAGATTCTTCGGCCAAAGCACCCCAACCCCAATTCATTGTGGGCGCGTGAGGCTTTTGGCCTTAATCTTATGTGTTATTATTTTGCAGGTGCATTTTTTGTCAAAGGAAGAGACTGCGGAAATTTGCATGTGTTGTGTACGCACCATTTATGGCTGATGTGGACTGTTGCGGATGATGTTTTTCTAAACACGCCGAGAGGTCAAGATTCTTGGCACTCTCAAACCGCAAGAGTGTGGACGACTTTGAATAAAATCGCACATACTCACAAGTTCAGCAATGTTGAGTAAGTGTCGAATCGTTAATTAGGTTTTTTGCTAGATTTGTTGATCAAGTTTGTTTTGATAAATTGTTGATTAGGTTTTGTTCACACAGATTCATATCTTGATGCTTGAGAGGTATGTATTACTGTTTCTAGGTTATTCAATTGTTTTTTGCTTCATTTACCAAGTGATATTTCAAATTTTAAGTCTTTGCCGCCATATCAATAGTGTGCGTAAAATCAATGCATTCATGATTTGGGATGTGTCACTAATACGTCCACGTAGAATTCCATTTAGTATAACAGATGTTTTGCGCTGCAAATATAAACGCATCATAACTACGAGATACGAATAGGAAATGTAGATGCAAATAGTGAAATTAGGGGATGAGATTACACATGGGGAGGGCTCCCAAACCGATTCGGTTGTAACACAAATTTATGAACAGACTATAGTGGACATAGCCCTATTTATGGAAGAACCACTTTATATCATTGTGTCCATTTCATTTCAGTTCATATACCAAGCCCCCCATGGGTTCATTGTTCTAGTTTGTTAACCTTACAATTTTGAGCATTAACAGTTCACATTTTTCATTCCTAATTTTTCTTTCAGGTATGTATAAAAGGGTGTAATAGTAATTTAATTGGCAAGAAAAATACAGTCCACAGTACAAAATAAGTCTTACTACTTCATGTACCCTACTTTTAGTAGTTAGATGGTTTAGATTAGATGTATCTAAAAGTGGTACGTGGGGTCACTTAGTATTACGGTATAATGATATTCATCTTCACTTGTAAGTGAGAGGTCTTAAGTTTGATTCTCACCAAATGCGAGTTTGAACCACATTATTGATAATTCATTGTGAGACTAAGCTCATCCGATAATATCGTTTGTTCAAAAAAAAAAAAAAAAAAAAAAAAAAAAAAAAGGATACACGTGGGAAATAGCAATCTGGGAAACCTGTTTTCCTTTTAATTAATGGACTTGGACAAACCGAACAAGACTAACTTGTTATACCTCTCTCCTTTTGAACTGGGGGGTTCGATGTATTTGTATTGGTATATATTTTGGTTTCTTTGTTGTTAATGAATACAGAAAACTATTCAACCACTGCCTGCAGTACTGTCACAGTTTTCTAAGAACATCTTCAACCAGGAGACAACCCCAACCGCTTGATTTGGGGTATTACTGTTTTCTCTTCTTTTCTTTCCGAGTCATTCAAGCGTGATTGGATTTTTGTGTTTTGGAGATAAATTTATTCTCTGGAATTTTGTTTGGGCCACTTTCAATTCCCTCCGCCTCGTGACTAGGCGGAACTTTTTATTCGTATCAATAAAATTCTCTTGTACCGCCCGCCAACGGAGGTTTGAATTACTTGCACTAGGCATAGACCATATCTTGGTTTGAATTATTTGTAGTCAGAAAGATTATTAAGAGGGAAGAAACGTTGCCCTGCCAGATCTGATGACTAAAAGGGTGCGCCCAGCCTCTCAATTGGCAGCCAAAAACAAGGTACGCTCTTTTTTTTTTTTTTTTTCCTCTTTTTTCTGGTTCCTAGATATCTATTTATTCATCCTTGAAATTCCGTAATCTTAACCGTTCAATTTCTCGCTATCTGTATTCATGGATCATCCTCTGAAAAAATCATTCGAGTCGAAGGTCATTTAGTCATTCTGATGTATAGAAAAAAACCTTGCGCTGCAGTTACCACGTCTAACCGTCCATTTATTTGATACATTTTGAATTGTGGATGACTAAACCATCTCCGTCAATTTGAAAGATTTATCGTCACAGTGATCTTTATATGATGATTAAGATATTGAACGGTTATAGGATTATGAAGTTTTGTAAGATGAAAATACCTTGTTTGCAAGGGTGGTATGCGTGCATCCTACTCGGGCTCGGGCTCGGGCTCGGCCTCGGGGGATGGAAGTATTATTAATAGTTAATAGTTATTTCCATGGAATCATGTATTTGAACGCCTCCTTGTATCACTCATTAGTCCTCACTTGGTCCGTTGTTGTTGTTTTTCCTTTGGGGGTGCCTGTTGTTCTATTAGAAAGATGAGCACAACTTTGGGAAGGCAACAAGAAGAGGAAAACACTTTGGGGAAAAACAAGCGCAACTGCAACGCGGTGGACAAAATCACTCGCTCTCCACATAAACTTGTATTCTCACTTTTTCGTGCTAAAGGGAGCGGCCTCTGCTAGTACTAGGAACCTTTTAAAAGGACAAAAGAAAAACTTGGGAAGAAAACAGAAAATTAAGGGCGAGAACAACTTGGTGGATAGAATTAGTGAGTTGCCTGATGAAATCCTTTCTAGTATACGTCGGTTCATTAAATTCGTTTCTCTTTTTTTTTCCGTATTAATTAGCACCAATCCAAACAAGGCGTCAAATATTAAATTTTCGCCAATTTTGTTTGCAAATTTATGGTCTTTGTATTGATTTAGGTTCCTTTTCCAGACATCACTTTGGTTTGTTTGTTTGGAAAACTGAGGTTTTAATTTAATTTTGGTTTTTATCACACTAGTCTTTTTATGTATTGCATACAGAGTTTTGGTCTGTCCTCGATATATTACCTTGCACATCAATTTATTCCTTATCGTTAGGCATTTTGTGTGTATAACAATGTGGCCCAAATGTGGGGCCAACAAAATCAATCAAATTGTACCGCTTGAATTTAAAAAATTAAAAACCATAAAAAGAAGGAAATAAATACTAAATAAATAAAAATTATAGCAATTGGCTGTCATTTTTTGTGGGAGCCAAAGTGGGGAAATGATTCCTCCTTGATCAGCCTCATCTCCTCTCTAGGTGGCAGTCCGACTTTTTTCTTATGAAGGGATTGAGCAACCAACACCATTCACAATACTTGGCCAGAATGCCCATGGCAATATGGTCCTTCTTCATGTCATGCTTAGTCTTTGGAGTTGAGCCAAACTTCTACACATGAAAGAAGATATTCAATACCAAAGTCAAGAGTATCTCACTACTAGACTTCAAGCAGGCAAATAATAGAGCAGTTTGCTTACCTTTAATAAACTACATTTGGACACGCAGCTCAGCCAAACAGTCGGACTCCCACTCCCCATTGGTCTTCTGAGTGTCTTTGGCCAATTTTTGGTCCCCCATGCTTGAAGAATCAAAGAGCTTATGACACGTAGACCTTAGATGCCCCACGCCATCCTTATGACCAATTTCGAACAACTACCAAAATTTGTTAACGGTCAAATCCAACTCAAAGAACCTACTCAGGTTAGAAAATTCCACCATCACACAAATTGCATTGGGAGAACATTGCGCTGAGCACACTTCATAGAGCATATCACCTCTTGGTAGAAGCGCAACATAGGAAAGGTAAATCTCACCATAAAATAGTATGAATGAAATTGATAGCTATCCTCCATGCTTGAAGCAGCTTCGGTTCATAGTTCACGTACATCCGTCTTTCACTCGCCTCACATAAACTCTGGATGGGATTACATGCTTAAATTTCTCTAGAAAATCCAAGAACAATTCATCGGAGCCAATCTTGGCTTGTACAGTTCTAAAATATCCTACACCATACGAGTAAATAAATACTCGTGACATCTTTTATCTCACACCATATGAGTAAATAATTACCAATTGCAACAACAGGAAATTGGAGCTAGATCCCTCCTACTTGTAAAGTTGTCACTTGCGTCCTTCGGTCAACGTCCGCTGGTTTTTCATTCATTTTCAGGGGCAAACGGTTCTACTCACACCATATATTGTTACCAAGTCCCTGAGTCTCCATTTTCTTCTCTTGTTTCTACTTCAATTTCGGATGACTTGAGAAGAAAATGACAGGTACGAGGTTAGGGAAGCAAACAACATGACTGAACATGTTTACATATTTTGTAAGAAAAACAACCATGACGGAATGACCAAATTGACACATAATTAACTGATGGAGGACTACAGACTTAAACAACCCTTATTTAAACTGTTTAGTCATACAAGGAAAGGAATAGAGGCAAAGTCAAACTCTCAATTAATCACAATGTTGTACAAGGCTCGCCTCAAGGCGCACCTAGGCACCCATGAGGCTAGGCTTGAGGATTGCCGCCTTTGTTTTGAGAAAGTGGGCGGAAGGCGCCGCCGGAACTGCCTAGGTGCACCTTAGGGGATTTTTTTTTTTTTTTTTTTTTTTTTTTTTTTTTTTTAACTCCTAAACCTAAATTTTGGGTAGGTTTAACTGTCTCATACCAATTCCTTACACTATCATCTCTCTGCCCCCTTCTTTGCCTACATGCATTGTTATATGTGTGCTTTCATCCTCTATTTTATATATATAATATAATATATGTATATATATGTGTGTTCTCAAAGTAATTATTGATTAATAATCTTCTTTTCTTTTAATATAATATGTGTGTACTCTCAAGTATATATTAAAAAATTTAGGTTCCGTAAGGCTTTGCCTCACGTCTAGGCTGGACTATCCCTCGGACTCCTCACTCATGCTTTTAATACATTGATTAATCAGCACGAAAAGTAGAAGAAATTATAGTCAGATGAGCAGTCAGCCAGTTGATCACAAAATAGAGTCATGACCACAACAAAAAATGACCGGACATACCTGCGATTTCAGCACTGAAAGACTTTAATCAGTTGGGCTCTCACCCCTGCAAAGATGTAATCAGTTCAACACAGACCAAAACATCAAGCAACCACATCCGAAAATTGGGTCCGCAGTAATAAAGTTGGAAAATTGGGGAAACTTAATTGTCATCCAAAAGAGGTTGGTTACATTAGAGAGAAATTCATATTAATTGTGTTAACGTGTACATAACAAGCTGCAATCCTGCTGCACAACCTGAGAGTAGTTTCACATCAACTGGTTTAAAATTCAAATTTACTAGTTTACTTGCCAGCAAGCAGAGAGCGCTAACGATAAATTACATCCAGCTTACTGTGACAGACTAAATAGTACATGCAGCATTAACTTTAAGTAAAAAAAGCAAAAAACAAAGACAAATAGCTATTACTATGTCCATGCAGTCATGTTCCCTCTAATTGGTCAGGCTTCGACCTCCCCTTCCTTAGCAGTCTGGGTTTCGTCTTTCTCTGCATCCCCTTCTTCTTCGTCTTCTTCATCTGCCTCATCAGCCAATTTAGTAAGCTCTTCCTGGATCATGAGCTTTATGGCTGACTTTCTCAGGCTGAGATCTGCATCAAATTGCCCGGCTGAAAAAGAACGACAGGCAGGAAGGCAATAAGAGTTCATGAGTATTTATCTGATCAGGCACTACGTTTCAAAATGATAGCTAATCATTTCTTCAATCCTGCAGCAGATGAATGTTCACAATTTTTCTAGCCAAATTTCTTTGAAGAACCCATTTACAAGCTGAGACCAAATTAGTACCATTGGATTCACTAATATTTAAAAAGGCCATTTAAATTTTCAATAAAACAAAAGAAACGAGAGTGCATACCAAGTTGCTTCAGAATGTCCGTGAAAGTAGCCTGCAAAATATAGAGAACGCAACTTGTAAGTGTATGAGAACAACCATCACGTAATATAAAGTATAAACAATAAAATATGATGGTCTCGGATACTTCTTCTTTTGATTGCTGATCGGTATAATGTTCTCAGTATATATATGCAAACACCCTTTACAGCCAAGTTTACCAGTTCATTCAAGAATATGCCGCTACAACCATGTTTACCGGGCAGACAACTGGTACTCTAAGCTTACCGTATTGAAGTCAACTTCTTTAAGAATTTGACATATTGCATCTCTCAAATTGTCATCAGTTGGCCTCAATTTTTCTTCCTTGGTCTTGTCCTTACCTTTAGCAACTTTTTTCCCTTCAAATAAAGAATAGTATTATCAACAAGGATGAAACGACAGCTCCAATTCTTGCCAAAAAAAATCCAAAACAATCAATTGTTTATGAGCAATATGTATTAGACAACATTATCAAATCGTGAAAAAAAAAAATTGACCAGATAAATCAGTCCCTCAATATCTAAATAAGACGAGAAGACAACAAAGATGTACAATACACAGCACACAAATCTATAAGCTAAAGAAACAAAAACAAGGGAGGAGAAAAAAAAAAAAAAAACTAAAGCTATAATCTTTGAAGAAGTAAAAACAACAAAACTGAAACCAAAATTCCAAAAGAAAATTGTTTTCAAGAATATTTGCAACAATAAAGCAATGAACTTTCTGAGAGAAACAAATGGAGCAAAAAAATTTAGTAAAAAAAAAAAATAGAATTAAGTACTAGTATTTCAAAATCAAAAGTTATTAAAGAAAATGTATTTTAACCAAGATGGTGATGATGGTGATGATGGTAATGATAATAACAATAATCATGAGAGTATCAAATGGAACAAGAGATTTCAATTTATACCAGTTTTTTCCTTTGAGGCAGATTTTTTTGGAGTTGATGCTTTGGACACTTTCACATTTTTCTTCTTCCTTGAGGATACCTTTGGACTCGTATCACTGTCATCATCAACTGGAGTGCGTTTTAATGATGACTTCTTTTGTCTTTTACTAGGTGGTGGAGTAGACTTAGCAGAAACTGGAGATTTTTTTGTTCTAGCTTTTCCAGAAGATTCCTTCTTTCTGGATGACAATGATTTTGACCGTGGCTTCCTTTTTATCACTTCTTTGTCAGTATCATCGGAAGAATCATGTTTCTCCTCACTTTCTGAATGCTCAGGCATCACATCCTCTGACTTCTCTGGAATGCCATTTTCATTTTCGTCTTCATCATTTTCTTCTTCTTCTTTTACATCTTCCACCGACTCATCTTCTGTATCTGGTGTACTCTTGTCCTCCAATTTTGAATCATCATCATTCTTTCTACGACTCTGGAAAATTACAGAACAAATGTTCTTTTACATATACATAAGATAAAGAACAATAAATGGTAGAAAGCCATCAATAAATGGTACGAAGCCCTCTAAACAGACTGAAGTGCTAAAATCTAATGCAGGTTGCAAGCATGTTTCTTCTCTAGATAAATTCTCATGGTACTTTTTAAATCTCTTGAAATTGCAGTAAAATTTACAATCAGTAAAAGCCTCGGCAACAGTGTATATATAGATGCTCTTATCTTAAGATCCACCAATGCTACATAAACTGGAAAGAATTATGAAGCTACATTCTATACACACTGAAGCCATGGAATAGTACATCCATCACTAGCAAGTTTGACAAAGGAACAGATAACATTCATTAGAAGACACAAGTTATACCAAAATGGCGAGACAAATAGTTGTCCAAGTGCAAAAGATATATACACTACAAACGAATACAAGAACACCTACCTCTGCTGAAGTAGAACCTTTTACAGTTACAGCAAGACGACACAAAAAATTATTCGCCAATTAAGCTATTATACTAATGCTGATGTCACAACTTTATTTATGATATTAGAGGATGAGAAAATAGCACCTTTGCCGAGCGCTTTGAACTTGTGCCCCCAGAGGTTGAAGGACTTCCTTTGGTTGCCCTCTTGCGCTTTTTGCCCTTAGTTGGCTGACATTCAAACAAGAAACAGAAAGTTGTTAACATACTGTGCAAGAAAACAAATTTCTCCAATAGTGAAAAATTTGCAAGTAAACAAACCGTCTCTTTTTCTGCGAGGAGGACATCACTTGTAGCATGAGGAGCCACCAAAAACTCGATAAGCTTTGCAACTATATCCTCCTGCATCATTTTCCAGCTCATTTAAGCAACTGTCCTCTCAAATTTGACAATAACAAAATTTGATTTTTAAATTAGGCCGAAAATTCATTTCTGATATGCCTCGCCTGCTCTCAAATGAGAAACAAAACCAGTGTTTCCAATAATCCCAGGATGCGTCAACCCTTATTTTCTAGAGAAAACAAAATCAGATACACTGTTGCATCTGAGGTCCATTCACAGTTAGATTATCAATTCATGTGGAATATGAGGGCATACAATTTAAGTCTGGACTGAACAATGTGTATAATGTTAGTTAATCAACCAGTAAAAAACATCCCAACTATGAGATAGTTGCTACTTTAGTCAGTTAGTGATCAAATAATAGATTCGCCACAATGAACAGAAAGATTTGGGGACAAATTTCCAAACCAAAAAAGTAGCTGCGGCAGTAATAAGTTAGCAAACCTTCCTAGTAGTAGCTTTGGAAACTGATACATTGAGCAGATCACAGAAGTCCAATAACTTCTCTTTATTGCACTTGTCAAGTTTTTCTTTTACTTTAGTATTTTGCTTGTCCTGCAACAATGACAACATTTGAACCTCACTATCGTATCACAAGTAAATGCACGCTGTTAAAACCTTAGTGAACACCACCCTCAAAGCACTAAAACATGTCAAATGCATGCATCAAAGATAATGCATCTTTTACCTCATTTCCACGCCACACAAATCCAGAGAACCTGGATATATTACTCTTGACCTCAAGTGCCTGCAAAATTAAAGGAGAGCCAAATAGACACAACACCTCAATACTCAAAGACTACATATGAAGAATACTAGCTTTGAAATCTCCAGAGAGATTTTATTCATGCAGTTTAATTTTGCAGTAAGTACATTCTTGTCACCAAGTTAGCAGTAAATGAATTACCTTTCCTCTCCTTCCAAAAAGAATGGTATGAAGTAGCTTTAAGTTATCATCGATTTTCCTTCTTGACAACTTGAAAGCCACTGAACAAGACAAACATCAATAATTTGCATTGCCATAATTAAAAACTCACCAATTGCAATATCAGACTGTTATAAATCAAAGGGATAGTAATTTAGTATACACATTGATGTATATAATTAAAAGAATAAGGAAGAGAAGACCTAAATTCTTTGTTAATAATAAATTCGATCACATACAATGCATCACTTGGAAGAGTTCAATATGAATTTCTTGTAAGCAACTGGTCAAACAAGAATGTACTTGCATGTGATTCCTAATACGACTCCTAAAACCCTATTAGTGTAACCGGAGTTTCTTTCTTAACTTTCATTTTTATGAGCCCAGCTTCTCCTTATCTACCAACAATTTACATAACCAAAAAGCCCAAAACAGTATTTCCATATTTTGCTCCTTGTCCTGTATCAGGTTGTCCATATCATGTCAAAATATGAATAGTTAGACTAATTGTAGAGTACGGAGATTTTGACTACAATTCACCTGAAGTTAATACTTTCATTTATAAATGGTGGAGATTTTATGTCCGAGTATTAATGGTCAATACATGGACATAAAATCTCCACCATTTATAAATGAAATTATTAGTTGCAGGTGAATTGTAGTCAAAATCTCCGCGCTCTACAATTAGTCTAACTATTCATATTTTGACATGATATGGACAACCTGGACAAGGAGCAAAATGTGGAAATACAATTTTGGGCTTTTTGGTTATGTAAATTGTTGGTACATAAGGAAAAGCTGGACTCATTAAAATGAAAGCCCCAGTCACACAAACAGGGTTCTAGGAGTTGCCTTAGGAATCACAGATAGGTTTCATCACACAGTCCTAAAGAGAAAAATATGCTGCGCACTCACTGGAAAGGTCTCTAAATTCATTAATTTCATTGAATGAAAAAGGGCTTACAAGCCTTTTATAGAGTTGTACTAGGTTAGATACTGCATGTAATCCATGTTGAACCCATGGATACAGTGAACCAATATTAATTACTAAATGTATGAATCCTAGACACCACACTAACTCTGAACCAACATTAGTTACTATAGGACTACATATTACCCCAACACATGAGGTACAAACTTAGAACACTCTTCCCTGTTGCAGTAAAGACCCTATAACAGTAGCTCACATTCACTGGCTTGACCAAATAAGATTCCAGATAGGAATAGCATCATGATTATATCCTTCCAGATTCATAACCACCAGATACTTCACGCATCAAACAGAATGTGAAAATATCTTACCAAACAAAAGTGACCAATGAAAGCTTTGACCCCTTCACAACCCTATGAAGCTAAAAATATTTCAATGTAATTACTACTGATTGGAGTTTAAAACAGGAAAAGAATGTGTAAGTGGATTACCGGACTGATATAATGTCCATTTAAAAGAATTTAAAATGCAGAAGATTAACTTTCACAGAGAAAACCGAAGTGAGGTTCATTAACAGTAGTATAAAAAAGAAGAGAATAGGGCAGGAACCGTACCATAAAATGTAGAAGATTAACTTTCACAGAGAAAACCAAAGTGAGGTTCATTAACAGTAGGATAAAAAAGAAGAGAATAGGGCAGGAACCGTACCATTAGGTATGTCTTTCAATGGTGTACCGCGTCCCTACAATGTTTAAGGTAAAACAATAAACAAAATAATCCTCAGTAAGACATAACCAGAAACTGATATCTATAGAACAGAAAACAAATAAAAAGAAGACCTTCTCTATATGGAATTCCCTGGCATTATCCTTTTCAATAGTTGCCACCAGCCTTTCAACTGATTTCCGCTCACGAACAGGGCGATCAATAGCGGGAGTCCTTTGCTCTGGCTCCTTCTTTTCTGCAACTTTCCTTTTCTTCTCTTTGGTTTTCTCCGCACTTTTTCCTTTTCCACGCTTCCTCGACCCTTTCTCCATCTTAGCTTCTTCTTCTTTCTCTTCTTCCATCTCTTCTTCCTTCTCTTCTTCCTTATCCTCTTCCTTCTCTTCTTCCTTATCTTCTTCCTTGTCTTCTACCTTCACTTTTTCCTTCTCTTCCTCCACCTGAAGCCCATCCACCTTCTCTTCTTCCACTTCAATTTGCTTCTTTTCTTCAGTCTCCACCTTTTCATTTGGAGCAGTTTCTTCTTCTTTTTCCTCAACTTTGGGTTCCTCTGTTTCTTTCACCTTTTCACCTTTGCTTCCATTCTCAACTAGAGCATTCTCATCATCTTTCTTAACTTCATTTGGACCAATTTCCTCTTTTATTTCCCCAACCTTGGGTTCCTCTGCTTTTTCTTTCACTTTTTCATCTTTGCTTCCATCGGTCTCTTGGCCTTCATTCTTTTTCTCTGCTTCATCTTTCTCATCACCTTTCTTATATACATCTATTTCTTTTACCTCAACCTTTTCGTCCCCTTTTTTCAAAGTCGCATCTTTGCTGGTTTTCCCTAACTGGCTAGTCCCATTTGCCACTATTTCAGTGTCATTGGCCACCGTGTCTTCTTCACCCATGATCAATTAATCTAAAACAGATTATGGCCGTGGCAAAGTTGATTGGAAAAACTCCTGAAACAAATGTAGTATTCACTTAGGGGTGCACAATGTCGCATGCAAAAGAAACTCTCATAGAAACTTAGGGGTTACCACCATAATTTCAAACAAATAAAATGCCATAAGTTTGGAAATATTCAAATATAAATCATCAAGCTTGAAAACTCTGCAGCTACCGCTGATTTTCTCAAACAAAAAAGAATCCAAAGAGCAATAACAGAATCTAGTAGAAAAATGCATGACAACTAGAAAAATTAGAGTCCCCAGAAAAATGAAATTCCAAACTAAATCTGGACCAAGTATGTAACATGCAGAGCCCAACAGACAAATTTTGAATCTTCAGCTTCTACACTGCTTTAACAAAAGCAAGAACCTCAGTTTTTCACCATACAACGTCAATAGAACAAAAAATCAAAGAAAATCTGTTAATTCAGTTTGGGACCAAAAGACAAGCGAAATTCAAACTACAAATTAAACTCAAATTTTCAACTTTCTCGGCAACCAAACAGTAGCAAGAAAAAAATTCCAATTTTGCACAGTAATCAGTAAAAATCAAGCAAAATTCACGTTTGAAGACTGTAACAACCAGTTGGAATCCCTAAGCTCTGCACCTCAATTATCCCCAACTCCATAGCCAAAAATAACAAACTTTACAGAAAAAAAGAATAATTGGTAATTAAAACTGAATAAAAATTGATTTAGGTATGAAACTTACAGAGATTTGAGTTTTGTGTTGGTTGATTTGGAGCTCGGAAAAGTCTTCGAGTCCCACTCTCACTGCTTCTCTCTCTTACACACAATTATTATTATGCTTCGAATTTCTATTTTTGGTTTTGTTTTTTTAATTTTATTTGTGCTGTGGATATATACGTAGTCCGGACTTCAAACCCGGATTCAAAGTGCAGTTAAATACCACGTCAGTTTGAGTTCTAACGCGAAAGTGTCTCCACGGCCCAGATCTGGTTTGGGATGGCACCTAGCGAATCGACAGCCGTTGATTGATATTCATTCTTCTTTTTTTTTATTTTTTTTTTTTTATATATCAAGAAAGAAATTTATTAAAATTTGAAACCTTGAATATTAGGGATGGCTTTTTTGAGAAGTATTTATCAAATATTAGCTCTTAATTTTAAAAATGTCAGCTTTTAGAAAATTTATAAATATATTTAAAATATCACTTAATTTTTTCTCATCAAGGGTTTCTTTTTCTTTTTTAATTTATTTCATGTTTCAATCGGTATCTTTCTTTGGTTCTTTGATTTTGTTGATTTTTTGGAAAAAATAATATAGATAATACTTAAACTTGGTTTCGCTGATTTATGATTTTTTGCTATCAGTCTATATGTATTTGTCTCTGTAATTGTGGTGATTTGCCTAGGTACAAAAGATGAAGACATAATGCAATGGGAAAAAAATTAGAGTGATAAAAATTGTCAACATTTCACAATATCATTAAACAATTTCTTATTTATTCAAAGTAACAACATAATCACTTTTTGACTTATGTATTATCTTGGCAATATTATACATGGTCACAGGTTTTAATTAAGGTTCTAAAAAAAAACTAGGCGCTAGTCGGGCGACTAACTAGCACTAGCGCCTAGGCGGATTTACATAAATTTACATTATATATTATAAAATATGAACAAAACAAAATATAGATGAAAAAAAACAAAACAAATAAAAATAAAAACATAAAGTGGAGATGTGAAGGAAATATTTGTGAAAACAAGTTCATTTGAGCAACATCTATGCATGCTATTAACAATTAAAAGGCGGAATCATACTTGTAAGCACTCAAAAATAAAACTTTACCCATAAAATTCAAAGCCTAGTAGTTGGGTGAACCAAGACTCAACTCAAGAACAAAATGAGTTGAGAAATACTATACCTTTGTTGATTCCTCTTTGCATAAGCAAAAGCTAATCACCCAAGAGATAAGGCCTTCATTCCTTACTTCTTAGCTCCATGGATTTCTTGGATGAGGATGGTTGAAAGGATTCTCCAAGTTCCCAAAATTGAGAACCTCTAATTCTTCCACACCAAGGAGAGCTTTGATGAGGAGATGAGTGACCTAGGAAGATTTAGATGCTAGTAAAACCTTCCTAGGGTGGCCGGCCTCTTACAGAGAAAAGGGAGCTTGTGTTCTCATCTTTTCTCCAAAAGAAACCCTAAGAATGAAATGGCTATAAAGTTGCATTTATACCACCTCACAATGTAGTGGCAAACTTGCAACTAAAACAAGTTCACTACCCTTTCTCTATATGGCCGGCCTTAAGGGTTTATAGGGCTTTCAAGCCTTTTGTGTTTTCAAGTTGTCATACAACTTGAGTTATTAGACTTGACATTCAAGTCCAATTGGGCCTTGCGGCCCAAAACTAACCCTAGGTCTGAAACGAACTTATTCGTTTGATTAATCATCATATTAATTAATCCTTGCCATAAATAATTAAACCATTTAATTATCCTTACTCATCTTCGTTATTTCTTCAATCTCTACCTTACACGTTGTACGATCCATTAGGTTCCTTTTAGCGAGATAGTAGGCGATTATAACTCTTTATATCGATTATGAATTGAAACTTACTTTCAATTCTCCCTTTAGTGATTATACACATTTAGGGCTTCCACAAACCATGAGTGACAGCTAGCAGTATGTCATGGTTACCCAAGCTAATCAGAAGAGGTGGAGAACCTATTCAATTTAGGATTACAATGCAATAACGTCTTTCTCTAATACAATACTCTTGACCACATTGTTTGGTTTGATAGTTTATTCATGTCTACTATCCAATGTAATTCTTTTACTTATATGATTACCTTGAATGTGATTTGGAACGACTTCCTAAATCTCATTCATACTCTGGTTAGAGATTCTTAATCATATCATAGAGTATTCTCCCTTAAACAATTTGAAGGTTAGAGATCCCTTGTTGCGCATTCACTTGCCTCCATGGCTAAGTGGCTTAACCCCAACTATGTCGTGGACACCCTTTAATGGAGTGACTTTGACATAGTCAAAGCTCAAGGACTTAACCACAAGACAACTATGATGCCTCAGGTCAAAGGACTACTCTGCATTATCCCAACCATGAGTTCTCATGTGACATGAGTATAAGAACTCCTCGTTGATCGTGTTCAGTGGACTCATTCTCTATTGAGCACCTACATGCTTGTCTTGGTGTCAGTCACACCAATGACTCGAGACCAGCCACTCTCCCTAAGAGAAGACATAGCACGTACTGATCTTAATGGACTGTCAATGCCCAATTGGCAATCCTATGATCAGGAACGTTTAGGATATGTATACAAAAGAGAATGGTATCATGTATCTAACTTCTTTATATCACATTCTCCCAGTTGCATATTCCTTGGACTTATTGTTTAAGCATATAAAATTTATATGAGACGGCTTAAAAGAATAATCTTTACCTTTTATATTAAACTAGATTAGTTTAACATGTGAAATGTTCGTAAAGTATCATCATATTATTGGCTTTAGGGCACATTTCTAACAAGATGGACACGCCTGGGCTTATTTTAGAAATCATCATGAACACACCTGGAAGAACCTTTTGGGCTGAACCCAACCCCAAACTCAGGTCCAATAGCATACAAAAACCAATGGGATGGATTGTAATGGGATGCAGTTGGCATGTTATTGTTAATATATTGTTTGCTGGTTCCCTTTGTCTCAACCCTAAAGATGCCATCTCTTTTCTTTATTCCCTTGAGCCCAGAGCCGAATGGCTCTCTATCTTGCCATATCTCTCCCATTTCTCTCATTTCTAATTATGTTAAGAATCCTTAGGCCACTCTCTTTAGAAAATTAGAAATGTCTCATTTCTTTCAACCCTCTTTCTTAAACAACACACATCCTCGCTTTCACTCTTAGACGCTTATCCACCGTCTATATTTCTCCGACAACATACATCCTCACATTGTCTCTCTCTCTCTTTCTTCAACAGATCCCCTTCCCTCTCTACAGTAAAACCCAGATCCCCTTCTCTCTTTGCAATAAAACCCAACGAACGGATTATGTGTATTGTACATCCATGTATATTCTCAATCTACTTGGGTTCATGGATTGATGTTGGGTGCAAGGGCCCAGGTTTGAAGATTTAGGTTATGGGTGGTGGATCGTGCGGATGCGAAGGGAGATTTGCAGAGAGAATCAGTTGCATCGACTGCCGCCTAGCACCGCCTAGGCCGCCTTGAGCACCTAGAGACGTCTAGGCCGCCTTGAGCCCCTAGAGACGCCTAGGTGGCCGCCTAAATCATTCCCACCTTACTTGAACCATTTAGCCCAAATTGAATCGGGACTCCACCGTTGAGCGTCTAGGCTGATTTTTAGAATGTTGGTTTTAATTGGAACATCGGTGATTGCTATTGTTTGAGTAAATTAACAGAAAACCAATCTAATATCATGTATATTCTTTGCCTGTTATTTACGTATCTTATTAGTAGGATGTTAGTTCCCATTTTTTTTTACTAAAAAATTAAAATTAAGAAACCTGTGGTCTTCGTTTGACAAAGAAAATTAAAAAAAAAATGAGAAAAATATAGGTGAGAGCAACACTTGATTATAGCACAAGAATCTTTTAATCAACAACTAATTATTCACATAAATTAAGGGTATTTGTGTCTATTTAAGTGAGATGTAATGTTTTAATCAACAACTAATTATTCACATAAATTAAGGGTATTTGTGTCTATTTAAGTGAGATTTTAGATATGATTGAAAGTTTTATAATAAAAAAATAAAAAAACAAAGATATTTTCGAAATTAAAAGTGAATTTTTCGCATAAATACTCATTTTTTTAGTAAACCGCCAAACCCGTCAAAGCCACCCGTGACATAATGGGTTGGATCGTTTTGAAATTTATTTTATTGAGTTCCAAACTACGACCCGCCCGTCCGAGAATGAAATAGTTAAAGCATGGTTTGTAAAATTCCAACCCGTAGTGGACCAAAACGAAAAATTATTAGATAGTATTATACTACCACGTCATTCGTGATACTTCCATTTAAAATTAGCTGAACTTATATTTTAGAAAATTAAAAATAAATTAAATACTTGAAAAAGAAAATACAGCTAGTTTCTCCGCTAGTGGGTAAGACAATTGAAAGTGAGTTTTTTTTTTTCTTATTTCTTTGATTTTTTTAAGTAGCCAAATGAAGTATGTGATTTTTATTTGATGACATTTGAAAGCGAAAATAATACACATGTCAAATCCCCTTCCCAGTTCTCCAACCCATGACTCCAACCCCTTGCCTGCCATTGGTTTCCATCGCTGTGGACTATCTGCAATTTCCAATGGTGAGAGACTAGTAGTGTAAACTCCCAATAGATTAATCATATTGGTGCTTTGTGGCTTTCAATGGGTTTTGACAAGGAACACACATTGTATATTATATAGTTGAGTTTTAGCACTGCTCAGCAATGGTAAAAGGGCGGATTTGTTCTTCACTAGCAGAACATTGAGAAATAGAAAGTTGGAGGACTGGATGAACAAGTATTAACCCATTTTAAAAGAAAAGGTAAACCATGAAAATCCCAAAGTGATATCCCATGACCTACAACTATTTTCTTATCGATCAAAGCATTATTGGAAGCCTACTCGGAGTCTCCATCTCTTGGAAGGTATTTCTTTAGTTGTTATTAATTTTTGTGAATCATTTGATATGGGCTTTGTTTATTTGTGGGGTTAGATACATATTTATTGAAAACTTGATTTTAGGAATTGATTGATATGTTTGGTTTCTGGATTCTCTTTCTTTGTTAAAATTTTGATGTGGGTTTTATTTATTGATTGCAGTGTTGTATTAACTTGCGTTTTGTTTATTGATTGCAGAGTTGTATTAATTTGCGTTTGATTGAAAGTGTTGCAAAGATTTGATTCAAATTGGTGGATTTGGGTAAGAAAGAAACCTAAATCTTTTCTTTCGGTTTTAAGAGCTGAATGGACATGCTCTGTTTGAAATAAGCGTTTAGATTTACAAAATTTTCTTAACATGCATGCTTCAATGGTAGAATAGAGTGGACAGAACATGTACATCTAGCTTTTAGATCTTAATTTTCGGTTAAATAGTTATTTTCTTATATATCTTAATGGTACAGGGTCAACTTTAATAATTGTTAATCCCATTGGCTATATTATCTGGTAGAAACACTATCAAATTGTACATGCAGAGTCTGTTGCTGTAGAAGGAGGTTGGAAAGGCATTCTTTAGCAAAATTGTTTGTATAATTGGGCATATACATGACCCTTTTTTTAATATAGCCTTTTGTCGAATGAGCTTTCCAATTTATGATGGCTGCCTTTAGAGTTAGATTGGTTTAGTTAGCTATTCTCAGAGCTATGACAACAATATGCATCAGTTGAGTGGAATTCTGCTCTTCTTGAACATTTCATGCTTTATAGTCTTTGTACTTTGGTTGATAACTCTTCACAACTTTTGTCCTTCTCCTTAGTTTTCTTCAGAGATAGTGTCTGTGTTAGTGTAATTAGAGTTAATCATCTGATACCAACAAGCTAAAATTCTATGTTTGGAATGTTTGGATTGTGTAACAGTCACTCAATTCTGTGAATGCTGTATTTACTGGTTTTGTACTGCGATGATTAGTTGATATCCATGTTCGTTTCAGTGGTTCTGTTTTCTTTTGTAAATGAGTATATTGTATGTAAAATTTTTTTTAACGTTTTCTATGTAAATTTTAGTAATATTCTATGACACAATTTTTCATACAATTTTTAATCCCACAAATTCATAGTACTTGACATTGGTAGGTTCTTGAACTGTTTTCCCATTTCATTTAGTTATACTTCTGATCATCAATTTTGAAGTTGATTTTTTTATTTAGATGGGTGATTGAAAAAGGAAGTTTTTATAGTCAGAATGACTCACAATTTGCTATGAACTAAATGAGTTTTTCTTTATGCAGGTCAACATGACTGAACATATTAGCAGACTTGCAGTCATTGCATACATGGAATACAAGGAGGTTTGCAATTGAGCTTTGGTTTTAGTGACTTCTTAAATTTGGTCACGACTAACCCTTTTTTTTAACTCTACTTAAATGGTTTTCGGGGAACCGGTCATTTGTGTTGTTTCTTCTCTCAACTCTTGGCTTTTAGTTGTCTAACTGTTGGAGTATGGATCTTGATTGAATTGATTATTTTAGTCTAAACTATTGGTAGTGATCTTTTATTTAATTTATCATATTATTGAAAGAATCGCTTAGTACAATCAGGTTTAAAAAAATAACTTAATATCATTACTGTTTTGGATTGTGTAGTGTTGAGTATTAGTTGTTGATTCCGCTGTGCATTGTGATCAAATCCTTAATCACGGTCTCCGTTTCAGTTTGTTGAGAATATGAATCTTGATTAAATTGATTGTTTTAATCTAGACCATTTGATACAATTTTCAATTCTGCAGCAATGCGCAGACATAAATCTCTAATTATTATCCAAAACCAAAGTCCATCGTCTACCCACAAACCCGCCCAACCCACCCAAAAACATATTGGGTTGGGTGAGTCACAAGTATATTTGGTAGGTGACAAGTTGGTCAAATGATGGCCCGACCATCATGAGTCGGCTTACGGTTTAAGTGTCAATCCCGCCCAATCCGAACCCATGCCAACCCGATCAAATTTAAGGGCCTCCACAGCCGAATTTGGTAAACAAAACTCCCAGAAATATGGGTTTTGTTACGGTAAGGCCCAAGGGAGCTTAAAACATCGGGCACAAAGTTTGCTTTCTTAAACATGTGGTTCCATCTTATGCAAAGAAGGCCAGCCATGTGGTTCCATCTTATGCAAAGAAATTCAGAGGCCAGCCATCTAATATTCTTCACAATTGACTTAAAGTGCCAAGGAATATCCGAGCGCCTTAATTTTACTAAATAATACTTTGGAATAAAATATCGTGATACTCAATTTGCTAAAAAGTAAACAATATTTTCGTTTCCACGTTAGCTTGAGATACTGAAGAAATTTTTTCTATGTGCTAGAAACAATGCACGGTACACCAAGTGTTTCATATATGTGGTTGAAATTTTTTTGTAATATCCAACCACTTGTACTAAAGCATAGAATATTCGGATTCATAAAGGAATGTTGTCTGCAATGGGAGATCCTTATAATATAATCCCTAAATCTTAGGACTAAAATATTAAAAAATCATTGTTCATTTTGTTGGAGTATGGCCATCGATAAAAACTAAAAAGTTGTCTCTACTGTTGATTTCCCAACGTTTCAAAAATAGGGGAAGTTGTATGAATGACTAAGCATTCATGTATATGGGTTCAAAAAAACAAGGGAAAAAAACCTAAAAAGAGAAGTTGATGTGCAACATTCAACATGAGTGTCCACTAAAAATCAATAGTGGGTTCATTCTTCAAGTCCTTATATACATTCTTCTCATTTTATGGTTTTTTTAAAAGATCTGACAAGTCTCTATATATTAAGATACATTGAGAACTCCTACTTTGGGCCATTAAATGCCTTTTGTCGCTCTATTTGACTTTAGAGACTAGACTTCCTTCAGTATCCTATTAAAAATGCTCTAATGACCACTATTCTAAAAATCCATGCCTAGGCGCTAGGCGTTATGCACATGACCACTGTCCCGATTAATGACTAGGCGTTTGAAAATTAAGAAAAGATGCCTAGCCTGCTAAGGCGCTGCCTAAACCGCTTAGACCCCAGCACGATGCCCGATTAACGCCTAACGTCTTTTAAAACCTACTTGTCTACTGAATGGTTTGTCCAGCACATGAAAATTCTCTCGAGCCATAGATCGCAATGCTGCTGCGGCGCACGTCGTACACGACGGACACGGATCAAACACAGCAAACGGTTTGACGTCGGACTTTTGGATCTCGTATTGATCCAACAATTCATCCACTTGGATCGGATCAGAATTGTGCTTGTCGGTGAGAGCACGCATTCGCACAACCTCCTCTTTCCAAAAGTAAAAAGTACGCGCACAGAACAAAAACAAAATATTAATAAATTTAAGTAAGAAAATTAGTAATGGGACTGAGACTAGCGATTGAAATGTTCCGGACCTTTCCAACAAGTCTGAGTTGGCTCAACTGAGGAAACCAAAATCCCGACATGCTTATTCTGGTCAGTTCTCTGTTTTGTTTGCTGGTTGTTGTTTTTTCCATGTTCTGATTCTAGAGAGAGAGTGCGTGCGTGATCATTCTGTTAAGTTAGTTATTTCAGTTAATCCGAAAGCAATCCTCATTCCTCAGCTTGATTAAGCTTGTTTTCATTTCACTTGCGCTTCTACTACTGATTTTGTTTGTTTGTTTCATTATAGCAGTTAGAATATAGGTCATTGAAATAAATCCCTAGTAGTTCTAGAGCTAATATGTGCACTTGATCTGATATCCTAGTGGATAGGATTTCGGATTTCGTACTGGTTATGGGTTCTAAACTCTCCATTCCCCAAATTATCGTAATAGTTTCCAACACTTTTCCTCCTCCTAATAACAGTAAATTTCAAGTAAATAAAAAAGTTATTGAAGTAAATCAGATTCATGCCTACTTCTCTGTCTAACTCTCTTGATTTGACCTTTCCAAAAGGTTTGGAAAATATATCTCTTGCTCTTGATGAATCTACATTTGGGTATTTATACGTGTTTTAAGAAGATAAAAAAAATGAAGCTTACTTACAATCTGATTGAGTTGCCAAGAGGAAGTTGTTTACAAACAATGCTCCAGAAATGGTAATATGCTTGTTGGTAAACAATTGTATAAGCTAATCAATTAAAGATTGAAACCTAAAAGCTCAAAAAAAGCCGTCGAAGTGCAGGTGAAGCCTTCTCTCCACCTGCTCGACGAAATGTCCCAAAAACACTGTGTGTTGTGCTGCTACCTTGTGACACACACGGTCGCCCAAATTGAAGTACGTATGAGCGAGAATGTTGAGTATATATGGAAAGTCTAGTTGTGCTACATATGACATGGAAGAGACTAATCTAATAGTTTTGGTATGGGGGACTGAGAAATCAGAGAGAGAGAGAGAGAGAGAGAGAGAAGAAGAAGAAGAGGGTTGGGGGGGGGGGGGGGGGGATACTAATCTAATAGTTTAATGTCAGAAATTTAGAATTCAGTGTCTGAGGAAGTATTTGTACAAAACTAGCAAGCAGAGCTTGGTTTCTGAGAAAATCTTCCATTATATAACACCTATGCTAACTTGGTTCAAACTTCATTGGGATAAGGCTTCCAGTCCCGCCTGATCTGACGTAGCATCTTCTTCATAATCAAGTCGGGTCTCCATTGTCTTCATAGAAATATAAACTAAAAACCAGCTAGGTTTTATTTCTTAGGCACTGCAACAATTACCAACATTTCAGAAAGAAAAATTTAATCATCTTTATTTTGAACATCCATCATCCATCATCAAGTTTGACTCTGTCATTTTTAAAGCTATTGCCCACTTCTACTAGGGCATTATCATGGTAAAAGAAACATGCACATGTAAACCAAATTAAACCAAAGTTCGTGTTTAATTAACACAACGAGTTAAAAAATTATTGCGTATGAAATCTTTAACAAGAAAAGACTCCTTATTACTTGCTTATATAGGTTATAAGGTGTGCAAACAACAGAAGCACTCAAAAGCATCTGTAATGGTGGAGCCGTTGACATTGCATGTAATATAGAAAAACATTTGAGAGCTTTCACACGTTGACTTGCCAGGAAAAAAAAATCCTGATTCCACCACTGGAGCCTGCAGTAGTTATTTCAGTTGATCTGAAATTAACCCCCAGCTTAAGGTTTTCATTTCACTGCACTGCAACTACTGAGTTTGTTTCTATCAGTACACTTACTTATAAGCTTGATCCTTTGTGCATTCTTTACCAAATAAAATATGATCAAAGGAATTGGTGGATTGTGATTTAAAGGTTTCATATTTCCTTTATAAGCTAATTGTTTAAAGAATAAAGATTGAAACTTGAAATGTCGAAAACTGTTGTCGAATGGAGGTACATCTGTCACGACTTGGCTAAAAGTGTCTAGCTACTTATTCCTATGCAGGTCTTCTAGTTTTCTGAATCATAGTAATGGCCTCGAATGAGGTTAGATCCTTGGTTTCAGGACTAATAGATCCTTTGTCTCAAACAAATAAAAGGAATGCTCTGAAGGGTAGAAGAATTCGCCGTTGTAGAAGTGCTCCTCTTTCAGAGTATATAAGGTTAGAGGCAGGCTTTGCCTCAGGTCCACGTACTGAATCCTTTTGTGGAAATATACACCCGAACTTTCTCTTTGTAGCTGCATTCTTGACTGTCTACTTAGGCATAGGAACTTTATGTTTCTACCTCGTCAGGCACCAGCTCAAGGGAGAGAAGACAAATGGATTTCTTGATGCTGTTTATTTCTGTGTTGTGACAATGACCACTGTCGGATACGGAGACCTTGTGCCAAACAGTGTTCTTTCAAAACTACTGGCTTGTGCTTTCGTCTTTTCAGGAATGGCTCTTGTTGGGATGATCTTGAGCAAAGCAGCTGACTATTTGGTAGAGAAGCAGGAATTATTGCTTGTTAAAGCCTTGCATTTGAGTAAAAAAGTTGGGCATTTTGAAATTCTTGAAGATATCGAGACTAACAGTCTGAGGTACAAATGTATTGTGGTCTTCATCTTTCTTTTGCTGCTCATAATTGGTGGCACAATCTTCCTAGCTACTGTTGAGGAATTGAGCCTTGTGGATGCATTCTATTGCGTTTGTTGTACCATAACAACTCTGGGTTATGGAGATAAGAGCTTTTCTACTCAAGCAGGGCGTGTTTTTGCAGTATTCTGGATATTGACAGGTACCATTTGTTTAGCTCAGTTTTACCTCTACATTGCCGACCTAAATGCCCAGAGCAGACAACGGGCGTTAGTAAAGTTGATTCTTACTAGTAGGATGACCAATGTAGATTTGGAGGCAGCTGATCTTGACGATGATGGCTCTGTTCGGTATGTGAATTTTTTCTTCAAAAACGTTTGTGTATTATGGGATTATTATTTCTGAATTCTTATCTGCTGAGATGGTTTAATATCTAAATTTTGACATGCTTCCTCCTCCTTCCTTTTACGTAGGGCTGCTGAATTTGTCATATACAAGCTCAAAGAGATGGGGAAGATTAGCCAGGAAGATATTAGACTTGTAATGGAGGAGTTTGAAGATCTTGATGTTGATCAGTCAGGAACGTTGTCAACATCAGATGTAATGCTTTCGCAATAACCTCAAATCGAGAAGTAACTCTGGCATCATGCTCTGAGTATTCTGAGAGGTGTCTTTGTAAGTTCGTGATTTGTATGATTGCTGACCCTTTCTGTGATGTGAATTTCTTTACTATGTCCAACATATCTCTTCCTATATAAAGACTAGGTTAAAATGGTTAGACTGCTTCTATGTTAGAGATCATTGTTGATTATTGTCCTACCTCGATGTTAGTCTCATCTGTCAATATTTCTCTTCTTTACCGTGGTTTACAGGGTTAATACAGTTTGTCTAATTAAATTGTACGATGACAGTCATGGACATAAAAGCATTTTATAGCCAAATACTTGGTTCATGGCTTCTAAAGTGTTTTATTTACATGGGGTTACAGTGAGCAAACAAACTTTGCTCCTCCATCAGATTGAAAAATGGGACTGCTTAGGTCCTGATTTCAAGAATATCATCAAATGTAGTTCAATTTTTTTGCATTAGGATAGATTTGGGGGCTGTGCGTACGCGATGCGCGTGTGGTGTGGTGAGGACTAGTGGGAGCAGAAAAGGTTAAATGTCGTTTAAGTATACATTATGACATATGTTGGTTAAAATATGGGTTTACTTCTGCAAATATTATCTGCTTCTGCATTGATACTTATCAGCATATGTGCAATGTTCATGTTGTAGCATGTAGACATTTATCTTTTGTTTCGTTTGAATAATGCATTTCTTTGTACCTTTTTTTGGGAGAGAGGCAATACGCCACTGTGGAATCTGAAACGAGCAAACACTACAGGACATGAGAAATTTAGTTTTTTCGGAAATGGCAAGATCTTTGGCGCAAGGAGTTGACCTGTATCCTCTTGACTTGGTTCTTTCTTGTTCGACAGAAACTCATTGATATACAATAACCGGATTGTAGCGGGTATAGTTTAGGGAGCTGAATTCTTTCCCCTCTTTTTTTTTCTCCCCTTCTCTCCCCTCCTATTTGAACGGTTAAGCCACATCAACATCTTATGTTAATTTTTTATAGAAAGAGAAAGGCAAAATAAAGAATTTGAGAGGAAGGGATGAAGGAGATGGAAAGAGGAGATGAGAGAATCCTAGTCCATAGTTTAGTGGTAACAATGTGATTCTTCACATGAAATCCTAGTACTCGTTTAAAATGTCAAAGTGGCGTACTGAGAGCGTAAGTCAGGTCCATTTTTGGGTTCTTTGAGTTGTGCCAGGCAATAGCAATCCAAATTTTGGATTGTGATTTTGGATCTGAGCCCAGGAAAACTCCGCAAGGCAGCTGGAAAACGCCAATGATATCAGAAACTGAAATGATTGTGGGGCCCACCATCATGTGGTCCCCACACATTTGGATGATCGTGCAATTTCTTGAAATCTTTCAGGTCGGCCAGATGGGAGATAATTCAAAGGATGGATCCACAATTAGGTACCATCACACCACAGGCATCCAATGCTCACTTAAAAGGAAAGGGACTCTCTCTTTCACCTAATCATTATCATTAAACAATTCTGATTTTTAAAATTTGATCCAACGGTTAAAGTTATTGTAACTTTTAGAGTGGGCCCTTGTTTTTAGCCGTTTGATCAAATTTCAAGGGTTCAGATTATTTGATGAGAAGGATTAGGTGGAAGAGATCCGGAGATGATTTATTTCCCACTTAAAATGCATGACATGTCCGGAAAAGGAGCCGGATCCTTTTCCTAGGGATCATGTAATCGTGTCCGTTCATCGTACATCATGCAGTCAGAAATCATTCAAAATTTAAAATTTAAAATTCAAATATAAATAGTACCTAACGAAAACTGACCGTACGATGTACGGACACGATTGCGGGATTCCTAGGATCCATAGGATCCTTTTCCGACATGTCCCACATTACACTTTAAAAACAATAATTATTATTAAGGAAGAGAAAAGAGTTCGAAAATTGAGGGGTTTCGATTTCGAGACTCAACACCCTATCTACTAGAATATTAAATTACATGCATAACTTACATTACACTTGATAGAATATAGAGTATACTATACAGAAAATGATTTTAACTCACTGTTTACTTTAATGAAAAACCACATTTTTACACTAAAAAATCAATCATGGTACTATTAATTTTACTCTTTATTTTGTCCTTAACATTAAAACTTAAAGTTTTCAAATCATTTTTATTAGTTTTTCTAATGTTTAATCTTCACTATTAGTGTTCTTTTTTTATCATGGCTATCATCGAAGCAAGATGTTGGAAAAAATACCTCAAAAGAGGCCGATGCATGGTAAGGAACCAACTGAGAAAAAAAGCGGGTTCGGCCTTTATTTTGCTTATAAAATAAAAATTTCTTGAATATGTCATTACACGTGAATAACTGGTACTCATACTCTATACCTGAGTGAAGTAGCACCATTGAAAGGAATGAAATAGCAAAAACTCAAAATCTTATACCTGAATATTGTAATGGCCCCTACTAGCAGTGATGCAGCGACCAAAATGCGAATTGGTTGATTGATAAATCCGGATGCCAATCCTTAAATGGAGAACTGATGTTAAAACAAAAATACACAAATTTCGTAACTTTTCCTTGTGGATTCGTTGATTGTCAAGGACAATACCAAACTTCACAAGTTCTAAACCTCTTGTTGATTCACGAAGAATGCCAAGAAGTTTACCACACACTTTGTTGATTCTTTGAACGAGAATAGCCAATGATCGTTGGGGTGTCTATACCTCGTTAATGCCGTTAGGATATCCGAGTGGATAGAACAAAAACAAGAATGAAAAAGCTCCCTCAAACTGCACTCAGCTTACAACTCAATTCATCGTAATCTTCCTCCTCCTTCTAGAACACAAAATACTCAATTTATAAAAGGGTAATGCTAAAGAGACTAAATTTTCAGAGTAAATGATGTGTCACCAATAAGAATAAGCACATTTATCAACATTTAAGTAATAAATCAATCATCAATTTTTATGTTCTTTAGTTTTTAAAACTTTGTCTACAAATTTAGTCTTCCTAACATTACCTTTTATAAAAACTCTAACTTCCTCTTAATATTACTCATAATTAATGCATCATTACCAGAATGAATAAACTCATTAAATTAACCCCACTTAATCTACCCACTAACATATATTTATTACATTAAATAAAGATTGAGTCATACTAAATCAAGTAGATTAATACAACAAAAACCTTTTGTCGGTGTTAATGCGCTTGTAACTATTCAGGAATATATGCAAAGTACACTGGTTTAAGGCTTATCTTATCTGTAACTGCAAGATTACAACAAAAACGAAGATAATAAAATGGCATTAAGTCCAGGTACAACCTTGGAGAAGCTCCTCACTCCATCAGACACAATTCAATCACCCCATCAATCACAACAATTTTTAATTGCACTGGTTCACGATTATCGTAACATTTCTTGTCAATAATACAAGCAGTTAAAAAATTAATAACATATGATTTTATCTATACTATTATTAAGAAAACCTTCTTTGTAAACCTTTATTTATTTATTTATTCTATTTTGTTAGCACTTTTGATACACACTATTGACAAAAAGGAGGGCAAAATAGTAATTTGAACATTTTGACAAAATGACAATCATATTCCTATTTTTCTTATTTTATCTTTTTTTTTTTTTTTTGAGATAATGACAATCATATTTTTCCAATTTTACTCTCAATTTTGATGCACAATATTTAAATAAGAAAGACAAAACAGTAATTATGTAATATTAAAAAAAATATGCACTTATTAAGAAAAATTGTTCAAATATATATAAAATATATGCTCTCGGCTAGTATTATTTAACACAAAGCTTTTTATATTTGTGCCATATAATTTTTTTTTTTTTTCCAAAAATGCCACATTGCCACCAAATCAAAGATTCCCAGCCTTTTTTTTCCCATCTTTTCTTTCCTCTTTTGAATAACAATGGCATATCTTCTCCTCATCAATGCCGCAATGCCACCAAATCAAAACATTCCCAGCCTTTAGTTTCTCTCTTTTGAATAACCATGGCAGGTAAAAAGATGATTTTTGCAAATCTTTTTATTTCGCACACTTTTATTTATTTTTGTTTATTATTATTTTTATTTATTTAATTTGAAGACTAAAAACGAAAGATGCTGAGAGAGAAAAGGATGTGTGAAAATTACGTTTTAATTTTGTTTGTTAAGCCAATCAGCCAGACATTCTGACATTGTTGGCACGAAGATAATATGATGAGCAAAGGAGAAAATAAGTGTACAGATATTACTTTTTCAAATTTTTATGGTAAACCGATTTAACTCTTTCTACACTCAAATTCGAATCGCTTTAATATGTTACAGTTTTGTCTTGTCAATTATACCCAATATCAAAAGATTAAATTCCTTTGAAACTGCTTGATATATCTAGATTAAACCCAATTTCAGGTGAAAATTCACTCATAAGATAAATAGTTGGATCCAAAAAATAAATTTAGCTAATAATAAATTAAGAATGCAAAATTGAAAGCGACCCATATCTCATTGACCACATTATTCTTCCCAGAATTTTACAGGTCACATTTTTGTCAACCACAAACCAAAGAGGAGTTAGAAATTACAGAGATAATAAAAAATAAAAACAAAGATTACATTTCTGGTTCTTTCTCCTCAACTACTTTACTGCTGTGCAGCAACTCGGATTTGTAACTTTCTACGACATGGTCTGGTTGCCCGGCTACATAATCCAGGAGGCCTTCACCGGGTTTGTCACCGGAAGCGTCGGAACCCGGTATCGTGGTCTTCCCGAAGACGACGACGGCGAAGAGGAAGAGCGCGGTGGAGAGAAAGAGGGGCCAGAAGTAGGCCAAAAGGGTTAGAAATCTGGGAGCTATTAGGGTTAGAGAGTAAAGGGCAAAGCAGAAAAGGAGTGCAAAGAGGAAGTGGAACTTGAACTTGACAAGCTTTTCTGGGATCTCCATGAGTTGGGTTTTGAAGAGGAGATTGAAGGTTTGAGTTCGATTATGTAGAGAGAGAGAGAGAGAGAGAGAGAGAGGAGAGAGAGATTGTGGGGAGGTTATCTATCTCTCACAGTGCAGAGATTCTCTGAAGGGAAAATGCTTCGTCCTCTGAGCTTTTGTTTTGGAGTGAGTAAAATTGTTTATTTTTCCACAAAGGGTAAATAATCCTTTCATATTTTTATGGTAATTACCTTGCACCTTGTTTACCAAAATGCCCATCAAGTTTCAAATTCTTTTTCTACCTATTTTACCTAAAATGCTCTTAAAGCATCTTTATAGGAGGAGGGGCAGTCAAAAAGTTCACGTTAACAATAAAAGTGAAAAATACAACGTTTTCCAACTCAATTGTCAAATTTTTACATGGGATGACATGGATTGAAATCAAGGGTGGATTAACATCTATTTTTAGTGATTAATAAAAGCTTTTTACTATTTTTAAAGCAATAAATAATAGTTTAAATTTGACATATAAGGTGAAGAGTAAAATTAAAAAAAAAAAAAAAATCAAAGTGCCACATAAGATTTCAATTTAAATTTTTGGTGTAAAATTTGACACCTTCTTTAAAAATGTTATTTTTTCTTTGGGTTAAACTATTAATTGCAGTTTGCACCATATGGTTTGAGACCATTAACAGTTTGACTTTAGTCTTTTGAAAGTTAACAATATACATTATCCACCATTAAAGTTCATGTTACAACGTGTTACACCATTTGTTAATGTATCTGTGTGAATATCAAATTAACTACTATTGTCAGATATTGCAATCGGTGAACTCATTCTGTATTTACAGACATTACATTGCTATCACGTGGATTCATAGATACCCTCGACAGTAAATTAGAAATTCCGATACATATCAAGTGATGAAAAATTACACATGCGACACCAATCCAATGTTCATTTTAGATAAATCAAACCTCATCTATGATCACATACAAAAATTGAGAAGAAAAAGATGGAGGATCTCCGAATTTGAGTGCAGAAAGAAGCACATTGCTAGCTTTGGCCAGCTTAGTTAAATCCAATTCTGAATGTATGACATTATTTTGTTTGCAATAAACAAGGGATGTTAGGGGTTATTCATAGGGGTGGAACTTGGGTTAGGTCCAACCCAAATCCATCCATGTCCAACCTGGTTCCAAACAACTTGCCCAACCCTACCCAACCTCAACCCAATCAATTTATTGGGTGGGCTGGGAATGCTTGTCTGCCCATTTCAACCCAAACGCAACCTAATTTCTAGTCTGAATTCTCTCATGCACATATTACCTGTCCCACTTCATATTATATAAGCAAGGTACAAGTTTATGGATGACTATGAATGATAATGTTGCTTGTATGTTTAATTTTGTTGAAACTTTGGTATTCTCCTAAAATTTTATTTCAACTTCACATGGTTGACACATTACTGTTTAATTTAACTTTGTGCGGACGATGATGTAAAATTGAAGTTTATAATATATGTTGGTGTTGTTTGGTACAATACTTGTAAGATTGAACTTGATAAAATTGGGCAAACTCAAACCCAATCCCAATCCAAGTACCTGAACTCAATTTAAACTCAAACTTGAATAAACCCGCATGGACCCGAATCGAACCCAAACGAGAATAGTGAACGTTGAGTTAGAGTTGAGTTAACTATCTAACCCACCCAATCCGTCCAAGTTGCTCCCCTAGTCACTCGTCTTGTAATCGGGCAAGTGTGAATGCAGACTCTTCCTCCCGAAGCTCAATCAGCAAGTTTTAGGATTCATCTTTTCATATTATTGGTTTCTTATGAAAGTAAAAAAATAACAAAGGGTATTAGGGTCATTTTGGATGAAAACTAAGCGTATGGGTGTTGTTTTTCACAAATGGACAAATTGTTGTGCTGCTTGTTTTGAACCGAAGTCTTTGTTTGTTTCTGTGAAAGTTAAGATCTAACACATGACTCGGTGGGCACAAAAGTTTTTCAAAAAGACAATAATTATTCTCTACCTTTTGAAATTCGTTCTAACAGTAACAGTAACATGGATTAAATATTGAGAACTTTAACAAAAAAAAATCATCGGTACTGTTTATTTTAACGAAAAATCATATTTTTAAATTAAAAAATCAATTCTGATACTATTCATTTTACGTTTTATTTTGTTTTTATCGTTAAATTCAAAATTTTTAGATCATTTTCATTAGTTTTCTTTTAAATATTAGGAAATCCATTTCAACCTTCCTTTCTTTTCATGGTGCTGACTGTGTCAAACAAAAACGGGTCAAGAAAAAGTTCGTTTAATTTTCTACATTTTTATTAGCATTAGAATTGAAGGGACACAGTTTTTGACACACTTTCTTTGAAAAACTACAAGAAACTAAGGCTCTGTTTAGTATTTTTCTTTTCCATCAAAATTTACTTCACTTTAAATTTAACAATTAAAAAGTATTTGGTAAAAATAAAATATCATTCTTATTTTAAAAGTAATGACCTTCAAACATCAGCTTTTAAAAAGAGTATGTATGTTGCTTTAAAAGATGCATTAATGCAGAGTGATGCATTTAATAAATATTTTCAATTGTTGTAACATCTTCATTAATTTTTTGAAAATGATATATTTACCCTTCCACACACATTTTTATCTCTTAGAGAATAAAGTGATTGCTACCACCTCCGACCACCATTGTTGCTTCTACCACCACCATAACCACAACCTCCGCTACTGTGACCACAACAACAACCGTCACTATGACCATTGCCACATCATCATTACCACCACCACCGCCATGTCCACCATAACGATAACCACCATCACTATCACCACAACCATAACCTCCACTACCACCATTGTCACCACCATCATTGCCGCCATCGCCACCGTTGCCACCAAAACCATAGCTACACCACCGGCGCTACTATTGCCCCTACCGCCATTGTTACCTCTGCACCCCAACCATCACATCCCACTATTAGCACCACCACCGTTCTTCCACCATTGCTGCTACCATCACCACCATTGCAACCACCACCATTGTCCCCGCCATTGCTATCGTCACTCTTACTCTAAACGCTTTTACACTGCTTTTAAAACTCACAATACTTTTAAAATACAATTAATCAAACACTCATTTATTTTACTTTATAACTGATTATTTATAAAGCATAACATAAGCAATTATTATAATTTTTTTTAAATACAGCAATCCCAAACTGACCCTAACACTCGGATGCAATTTGAAGAGATGCATTTGTTGACTCTTTAATAAAAAGACTAGACGAGGTTGAAAACCAGGTATAGGAAGCAAGCACAGGGACAATCCTTTTCATCAAATGAAAATCTGTGCTCTCGTTTCGGCCCCCAGTCAACCGGTCCAGTCCAACTTTGCTATTTTCCTAATGCTCATGTGGTCGATTAGAAACGCGCATGCAGCTGTGGAATGGTAAAAGCGGGATGCTTGATAAGAGCCGGCAAAAGCACCCAGCCCAGAGACTAGGAAATTAGCCATGTTAACGACGCAAGTACGTACAGCAGCATTACAGACGACGATTCTCACTATATAGGCCAAAAGAAAGGACGGCTACTTAATGTGCATGGACATATATGGCCGTTCTGCATTGTTTACACAGCTTCACCTAGAAAACAAAAAACAAAAATGATGAGTTAGCTACATACCATTTGTGATAAAAGTGCATAGACAATAATGGAAAACTTAACGGAATTGAACGGTATGGAGATAAACATAAACAACGACTTTGATATATCGAATGGCATAGGAAGGAGGGGCAAGAGATGTCCAATAGTGAGAGGTATTTCTTATTTTTCGGTCAATAAATAGTGTGAGGGTTAGCGATGGCTGCCACGCACAAGTGTTTGATGTTGAAGATAAAACGGCCTTGTGTTTGCAATACAATGTGATTTGTTATAATTAAGATTAAGAAAACACTTCCAACACCCACCAAATAGCTTCTCTCTCTACGTTTCTGCCCTTTCTCCTTACATTTTAGTGGCATCAGAAAATACAGAAATCGCCAGCTCCTACAACTTCTTGATCAGCATCAAACATGGCAATTCAAGGCTAATTAAGGTACGTACTTTGCTTAATTTTTCTCCAATTTCCGATGTTTTCTTTTATGTTCATCTCACCATTTCTTAGGCTTTTACCATTGTTGTGTCAAGGTTTTTCTCCACCATTTCATTGATTTTTAACTTTTTATTTTATAAAAAAATTTCTTGATGTGTACGATTGTCTCCAAGGTCGGCCCTGGAATTTTGAGAGTTTTGGGTGAAACTTAATAAAGACCTTCACATGATTTAACACAATTAAGAATAGTAGAATTTTTTTATCATGCATTATGAACGTTGTTTTTGTCTAAAAAATGTCGTATAATGATGGTTAAAAAAATTGTATATGCAACTTAATACGATTAGTATGATACACTAAGTTACAAGAAACATAATTTACACAAAACCATTATACATTTCCATATATAATATTTTTACATATATTTCCTAATTTTTCACTTTGATTTAGAACAAGGTTTTATTGAATTTTTTTGTAAGAACTTCACATCATCTGGCTAACTATTTTGAAGGATCCAAGGGATTGACCATGCAAATTTTTCTGTAATTTATTTACTTGGTTTCCGTTAAATTTTTATTTTAGTTGATGAAGGATGCTTTTTGTGAAACAGATCACCCTTGGAGCTTTGGGAGATGCAACAACAAAAAATGGAGCAACCAGAAGAGGAGTTGAAGAAGGTGAAGGCGCAATTGCAAGCAGTGGAGGTAGAAGGAGATGGAGCTGTTGATGAACATCGAGAGATGAAAAAAGTGGCAGACGAGGCCAACGTGAGGCTTAGTGAAGAGTTGGCAACTCAGAACGATGTCAGGAACGACTCAGAATTAAATTTGACGACGGAGTTGTTGTCGAATGCAAGGCAAGAACTGAAGAGCAAAGAGGAGATTATTGAGTCTTTGAAACTCGAGTTAGGGAAGGCCAAAGATTTGGAGCTCAAGTTGAGTGAGAAAGTAAAAAAGTTTGAAGCTCAAGCAAAGAGTTTAGTGTCTCAAAACGAAGAAAGAATTCGGGAGTTGGAGATCAAAGCAGACCATGCGAAAATCTCCGATGCTCATACGAAAGCTTTACTGTCCGAAAGTAAAAAAAGAATTCGCGAATTGGAGATGAAACTGGCGGAGAATATGAAGTCCACCGAGGCAGAAGCTCACACAAAGGCTTTGTTATTCACATGTGAAAAAAAAGTTCGTGATTTGGAGCTAAAACTGGCAGAGAAAACGGAAAACTCTGATCCTCACATGGAGGCTTTATTACTCAAAAGTGACGAAAGAATTCGGGAATTGGAGCTCAAACTGGCAGAGTATATGAAGTTTTCTAACGCAGAGGCACAGAATGCGGAAACCTCTGAGGCTCAAACGAAGGCTTTATTGCTCAAAAGTGACGAAAGAATTCAGGAATTGGAGCTCAAACTGGCAGAGAACGTGGAAAACTCTGGGGCTCATACAAAGGCTTTACTGTCAGAACGTGAAGGAAAAATTCAGGACTTGGAGCTCAAACTAGCAGAGAATGTTAGCGCCTCCGAGGCTCACACAAAGTCTTTATTGTCAGAAAGTCAAGGAAGAATTCAGGAATTGAAGCTCAAACTGGCAGAGAAGATGGAAACCTCGGAGGCTGACACGAAGGATTTATTGTCTGAAAGTGACGAGAGAATTCAAGAATTGGAAATGGAAATAGATAAAAGGAAGCAATCAGAAGCAAGAATTCTTGATTCATTGATCACCCAAACAAACCAACTTGAGCAGACCAAGGCTTTACTTGTAGAGGCAAAGTTTGAGATTGCCTCCTTTCACAAGAAATTGGATAAATGCGAAGATGAATCCGATGAAAGTAGTCAAGATAGTAGTGCATCTCAGCATCATGATCAGCCCGAATATAATATTTCCATGAAGGAGGAATTAGAGAGTCTCAAGTCTGAGCTTCAGATGACAAGGGAGAATCTGGTTGATGTCCAAAAAAAGGAGCAACTCTCTACCTCGAAGGTTGAGAAGTTACTTGACGAGATGAAAGTACTTAAACATGAATTAAAGTTGGCAACTGAAGCCGAAGAAAATGGGAAAACGGCGTTGGATGATCTGGCTTTTGCACTGAAAGAAGTTGCGACAGAAGCCAACCAGTTGAAAGATAAACTTTGCATGAGCCAAGCAGAGTTGGAGCACTCAAGAGCACAAGAAGAACATCTAAATGCGATGTTAAAAAGCAACGAGGAAAGTCATAAAATACTACTGGATGAAGCAAGGAAAGAAGCCGAAAGACACAAAAACATTGCTGCCAGGTTGAAAATAGAACATGAAGAGTCAGTTTTAGCATGGAGTGGGAAAGAAACCGGCTTTGTTAATTGTATTAGAAGAGCCGAAGAGGACAGATGTGCTGCACAACAAGAGAACTTTAGATTGCATGAGTTGGTTCTAGAGACAGATAATAGAGCCATGTTATCGAAGGAAGAAAATAGAAAGTTGCGCGATATACTTAAGCAGGCGTTAAATGAAGCAAATGTTGCAAAAGAAGCTACTGCCATTGCTCAAGCCGAAAATTCTCGACTCAAAGATATTCTGGCTGGAAAAGAGGAGGCCTTGAATTTCCTTACTCAAGAAAACGAAAATTATAGGGTAAATGAAATAGCAGCTCATGAAAATATTAAGGAGTTAAAACGGTTGCTTATTGAATCGTCAAAGAATGAGGAAAAAGAGAAAATACCAACAAAGGAAAATGATTGCAAGAAAGAGGAGAAAGAGAAAACGCTGTCAAAGGAGAAAGACTGCAAGAAAGAGGAGAAAGAGAAACCATTGTCAAAGGAGAAAGACTGCAAGAAAGAGGAGAAAGATAAAACGCCATCAAAAGAAAAGGAGTCGAAGAAGGAGGCTAAGGAGAAAACATCGTCATCAAAGGAGTTGAAGAAGGAGGTCAAGGAGAAAAAACCACCAAAGGATGTGAAAAAGGAGGATACGACGAGTAAAGAGAAACCGCCATTAGCGGGGGATGCAAAAAAGGAGGATAAAGAGAAAACATCGTCGAAGGATGAGAAGGACACTACAACATCTCAAAATGGAAGCATATTTGGCAAAGTTTTCAGTTTCAATCTTAAGGAGCTCAAAATTTCAAACACGCATGAAGAAGAAGTTGTTGACGGCGATGATGAGATTGAATTAGACGAGGCTCTCAAAGGGTCGATATTTGAGGTAGCCTCTCCGGGGTCAGCTACACATCACCGCAGAAACTCTTCTTCTACGTTCACAGACGATGGAGAAGGATTCCATTCAGATGATTGTGATCATCTAGATGGAACTCAAGGTGAAAATTCAAGGAAAAAGAAAGCATTGCTACGAAGATTCGGAGATCTTATAAAGAGAAGCACTACCTATAGTACCAAAAAGGAACCATCGCCGGATACGAAAAAGGAACCATCACCGGATACCAAAGAAGAAACATCACCAACCAAAAAGGAACCTTCACCAGAATAGTTAAAGCTGTATTTTTTTTGTATTGTTCTTCTAGTTTTGATACTCAGTAGTTTAATCTGATTCTTTCTGTAACATATACATCTAGAGTTTCGTTTAGATTTTCTGTACATATTCATCTAGTTTGTATTATTTGTACTTATAATTTGTTGTAATCATATAACGTATTTAGTTTTTTTTATCACAAAATATATAATTTTCTCTTTTCCACCACAATATTTTCTCTAACTTGAAGTGCATACAGGTCATTTTTGTTGTCTCTTAGAGAAATTGACTAACTATTATTCACAAGATTATACAGTGATACAATGATTCTTATCTACCAATGATTCAATTTTTAAGAGAAAGGCAACCATGTTTACGAAGAAATGGAGGAAATTAATAAAAAAATCTAAACCCTAAACCCTAAGTCCTAAACCATCTCAAATTGTGTGTCATTTCTTTGTCCGCATAAGAAATGATAAGGGAACTCTCTTAAAGTAAGATTCTTCAGGAACTCTCTATCATCTTACATTTTATGTCAATTTTCGTGTCAATAGGGTAAGACATTTGGCACAAGATGACATAGTGACAGAGAGTCCCGCTTTTGAAAGAGTCACTTTAATATTTTTCTTCTTTACACTCAAAAAGGAATCCGCTGTGAATATGTTGTGGAAGAAAGAAGTAGAGAAAGGAGGGGAGAGAATAAGAGCATTTCTAAAGGAGATGTTAAAACTATCCCATAGACATACAACAGTAGAAAATGATAGCAAACTCTCTCCAACCGAGCCTTCTATTTTTTGCATGGCGCTGAGTTAATCGAAGGCAAAACCTTTTGCTATCAAATTTGACGACAACTATTAAATTCATTCAATAATTTTTTAATGGATGTAATGCAATATATAATAAATGTTGTGTGTTTCAAGTATGGATCTGGATCCTCTCTAGACCAAAAGAAACTGAACCCACTCATCAAATGATTCGTGCTATTGAAATTTAATTTAACGGCTACAAACAGGAGTATAATAATTTTTGTTTTTAGTATCAAAAGCTGTCCGGATTCGAACGGCTACAAGAAAAATCGCCAGGTTTGAAGTGGTGTCTTTATGTTTTTAGTACCAAAACCTGTCCCGGTTCGAACCGCCAACAATGGCGCCTGAGAAGCACGGGCGCTATTGTGGCTGTAGTCTCAGTGTCTATGGCGTTGCTCTCTCTTTTTCTCTACAAGTCCAAGCCGTCCTCCAAAAAGACTGAACTATCCCTGCGCTCGAAGGAAAATCACAGAAATGGCCTCGTTGGTGCCATTGGCACACCCCTCTGATCCGCATCAACAGCCTCTCGGACGTCACCGGCTGTGAAGTAAGCAATAAGAAGCTTTTTCTCCATTTTTTTCTTTCTGGATTTTCATTTATTTCTTCAATTATTATTATTTTTTAATATTTGGGTTTGTTTAGATACTTGGAAAGTGCGGGTTTTTGAACCCAGGTGGGAGCGTGAAAGACAGAGTTGCTGTCAAGATTATTGAAGAGGTAAAAAAAACTTATTTGGTTGACAAATTTGACGGAAAATTTTAAAATTTTGCATTTCGTGTATTTGTAAGTAGAAATTCGCGGAAAATATAATTGGCACCAGTGATCATTAACTTAGATTAATTTTTCTGGAAAGTAGGGTTTGTCGAAACTCGAAACTCGAAACTCGAAAGTAAGTTTTGACAAACTCTAACCTGCTGTTATGATCTTCACTAGTCCATGATTGCGGAAGATATTTACTTCAACGAAATTGAAGAAACGAATTTGGGATTTGCCCTGCTACTTTTGTTGTCAAATTATTCAAAAATTAAGGGACCGTTTGAGAAAGTGAAAACTGAAAATAAAATGGTTACCAAACGGCGCCTAAATATATTCAATTGCTCATAAGTTTGGTAATCTTCTTATTATTGCTGTTAGTGATGCTTGACATTGTTGTTTAGCATTTAAATTGACTTAATATTGTTCTGCCTACCACCTTGTAGCAGTTTAGATAATCAGTTGTTGACTGATTGTAATAGATTGGTTTTCTGAGTCACGCAGATGTTCTTATTTTTGGTTGTATACAGGCCTTGGAATCTGGAGGCCTCGCTCCAGGTGGAGTGGTCACTGAGGGGAGTGCTGGAAGCACGGCTATTAGCCTTGCCTCGGTTGCTCCTGCTTATGGTTGCAAATGTCACGTGGTTATACCTGATGACGCTGCTATCGAGAAGGTATTTAGAGATGCATTTCGGATTAGCGACATTGATTCATAAACTATTGATCAGTTAAAGTGTTTGCATCTCTTAGAAGGAGTTCATTCGAGAAGCGATTATTCATCTTATGTTGTTGATTTTGGGAGCATTGAGTTCTGTATTGAAATGAATGTTATGGCTCTACAATTTCGTATGCTTCTCCGGTACATATAATTCAGCGTTCAAACACTAATCAATTAGTAAGTTAATGCAGCGCTAATCACTTGTTTAAACAATCAAATTCCATTCCAATAGCTTCTGGAAAAATGGTGGAAGATTCAACTAAAATATTGTTGTCAAGATATAAAAGATCAAAACCAAACACGATCGGGATGCCAAATTCAAATGTTTCGAGCAATTCAAAACATGCGATACTCTAATCACTGGGTGTTCCACTTCTCAAACTGGGACTCGTGACAGTGTGGGTCTAACCAATCCCTGTTAGAACCCTTTGCCATGCTGCTGCTTCCTTTCCCACCCACAAGCTCTCTCAGATTCTCCAACTTATTCTCTCGGCCTGTCCTGGTACTTTTCTTATCTGCTTCCTTCAGTTTCTGCTTGAACTTCTGCTTACGGCTACTAGGGTTTACCTCTTGCTGCTTTGATTGCGAAGGAGGAGCTCCGTGCGGTCCTAAGTAGATCTTCTCTTCTTTTTTGGCCTGCATAAAAGAAATGCAAGGTCAACAAAAAAACCAGTTCCGAGGTATCTGAATTAAAGACTTTTAGAGCCATCAGGTACAAACGTGTAATTCCCTTTACTCATTACAAGGAGCTACAGCACTTGTAAGCACTGGTAACTGACCTTTGGAGATGGTGGTTTTGAAGCTTCTACTGCTGGAGCATTGTGATTACTGCTATCTTGCTCTTCAATCACCAAGCTTGGAATCACAAATCCATCAGTGTCTAATGCCAAAAACAGTTCAATATTAATCTCAAAACAGTTTAAGTGCGCATCAATCAGAAGAGTACGTTACATTGCTGACACCACTAAACAAAGGTAATTTCAGCACAACCCTTTTCTCCTTCTGCACTCTGTTTAATTTTGACCCTTTGTTCTCCATTTGATTTTATTCAATCTAAAGGCCAGATAAAGAACATAAGTTGTGCAGGAGGAGAAAAGCGGTTCGAAAATCATTTTCCCTAAATAAATTCACCGCAATCAACCTTAACGTGTCACACACAGCAGAGAAAAACATGTGCCACAAAGAGGTTACCCTAAAATACATACGCCTCTAGATAATTGCCAGAGTAGCACAAAGAAAGTATACGCGAGCCTAAGTTTCGACTCCAAAGTCAAACTTTGTTGCCAATTCACACTAAACTCACAAGACATAACATTCCAGATATTACAAGTTACTAATCCTGTAGAGAAATCATGTAGCTAACAAATTATGCTGCAATGCCAAAACAACATCTATTTACCCAATAAATCTCCATTTGTTTTCCATTTTGTAACAAGCATATATTTTCTCAGCAACCAAACAAATTAAATGCCTAAGCATAACCCAATACAAGAAATCAAGCAGAATGCAGTAATTGGCTGAGGTTAAGAACATTAATCCAAAACATACAAAAACCCATCCAAATTAGGCAAAAATATTCGCATCTTTTCTAGTGATTTTCCACTTTCCAACAAAATTTTCTCAGCAACCAAACAACGGGATTTTATGAGAAGAAGAAGGAAAAACAGATGCGAAAGGTGATACATAACATACCCCACTCATCTTCTTCTTCGAGAGGTGGAGTGGTTCGCACAGGAGAAGGGTCCATGGGACGCTGATGATCATGGATTTAACCAGCCACAGGGCGCAAAAGCCCAGATCAAAGGTCAATCCAACGGCTCAAATCCAATCACCACCACCAACACAACTCCCAAATCAGAGGCTTCCGCAAATCTGATGAAACGCAAAACCACCGAGCTTTTCCTTTCAGAAAACCCTATGAAATGGATGCCCAAAAGGTTAAAACCCTAACCTATTTTGCTTTATCCTGCAGAACAAAGAAAAATAAAATAGGTAAATTACGCTTTCATACATTAGATTTGAGGTTTATTTTAATTTCTTACAACATCTTTAAAATATTTCACTTTCATACATTAAGTATTATTTTATTTCAAAATAATACCTCCGTTACATTTTTCATCTATTCCCCCCACCAAAAAAAGCGACCCTAACCCAAAACCCAAAAACTTGCAAGAAGAAGAAGAAGAAGGAGAAAAAAAAAGAAGCCCCAATTCGGCCCACCCGAGCCACCCCTTTCTCCCATCCCCCATCACCCCTCCCAAAAATCCCCCATCACCCACAAAAATTCCACTCGAGATTACGTGGATCTACCACAAAACCAATCCAAAAATCATCTCAAACTCAAAGTATTTTTAAAACCCACCCATACTGAAAATCACGAGATTCTGACTCCAGGGGGTGGGAAAGGGGGAAAGGTCACGCGACACCGCGGGGGGAGATCGCGCGACGCTGGGGGAGGGGGGAGGTCGCACGCCGCCGGTGGGGGGGGGGGACGAACTGGGTCTAGGGTTTTTTTTTCCTTATTCTCCTTCCTGCTGCTGCTGCTGCAGGTTTTTTTTTTTCTTTTTCCTTCCTTCTTCTTCCTCCCTCTTCTTCTTCTTCTTGCTGCTGCAGCAGGTTTTTTGGGTTTTGGGTTAGGGATATGGATGTGTGTTGCTGGGGGGTGGGGGGGGGGGGAGGGATAGTGGGTTTCATTTTTTTTTTTTCAATTTTTTTTCTTTTTCTTTTTTTGAGAAAATTCAGGTTTTTAGAAAAAATTAAAAAATTATTTTATTTGCCATGTGGCAGACATTTGGCAGCCACGTGAGATATATGTGGCAGCCATATCAGCATTTAATAGATCAATGGATGAAAAATGTAATGGAGGTATTATTTTGAAATAAAATAGTACTTACAGTATGAAAGTGAAATGTTTTGAAGATGTTGTAAGGAATTGAAATAGACCTCAAACCTAAGGTATGAAAGTGTAATTTACCCAAATAAAATTGTTTTCTTGAGTTTGGTGGCGGCTTTGGGCTAAAGGCTATTTTCGGGGGTAATGCTAGGTAGATAAAACTTATAATACATAATTTAAATGTTGATAAATGTGTTCATTTTTATTGATGACACATAATTTAATTTGCAAATTTTGTTTACAAATTTAGTCTCCTTAGTATTATCCTTTGTCAGAATGTTGACTCTTTGTTGACTTTGATGTTTCGTTATGCTTCATTAGCGGTGAAGGTTTTGTTGAGAAAAGATGGTCAGCTATAATATGGACACGTGGACCGTGTGTTAAAGGGTTTGAAGCCAAGAGGAATGCTAGAGTGTTTTGTTTTTTTTTTTTGGGAAATAGAACGCTTGAGTGTTTGGTTGTGGACGACTGATGCAATAATCTTTGAAGCGACATACAAAATTGTGATCAATAAGTGAAACAAATTGTGGTCATTATATTGTCTTTAGTATCTCCATTAGATCGATCAACTCCATAAGTGTTGGCATTGGACATGGACCATGGCATGGCTTCACCTACCACGCCGACATGGAAGGAAAGACAATGCGACGTTGGCTTAGATAATGTGAACTCATGGTGTCGAAATGACTTTTGGCATTGAGGAGGACAAGCTATTTTGGAGGTGCCGAAATTTGCCACTCCGTCGAGAGATGGACAAGTGTTGGGGCAATATAGGATGCAAGTTGTACGCAACAACGTGTTCAGAAGGTTGCCGAAGGCATCAAGTGTGGGGTGCTTACGATAAAAGAATCGAGTTTTTAGTTCATGTAAACAAACTTCCGTCTTTAAATGTTAAAAAATTAAGTACGTTATACTCAAATGATCTTAAATTAGACAATTTTTTTTCCTAATTCCCTTCCTTTCTATGTATGCCACATGACTTCACATAAGCATGTTCACATAAGCATGTTTGACATGCTAAAGTTGACACCTATATCACGGAGTTAACAGAATCCAAGAAATGTGGTTATTGATTGAATTTTAGAGGTTTAAGAGAAATGAATTGAATTCTAGAGAAAATCCAATTTCAAGGGGCTTTTTAAAAAAAAGGCCAAATTTTTTTCATGATCCTTGTGGTGTGATACCCTACTTTTAAATAGACCCATGTGGTGTGATACCCTACTTTTAAATAGGCCCATGTGGTGAAAAATCTATTAATTGTAATCATGTGGTGAAATTCGTTATCAATCATAGTCCAAATTGAATTTTTCCTCATTGTTCTGCCATTTGTAGGGGCAAAATTGTTATTTTCATTTTTATTGATTCTATCAACTAATCATAAGGCGCCAATGAACATAAATTGGGTAAAGTACAAAAAATTACCTCAACTATTGGGGTCACGACAGTTTCATACCTCATCTTTTAAAATTGACAATGTCATACCGCATCTTACGAATTTGTGACAATGTCATACCTCCGTCAATTTTTATGTTAGTTTTTCTGTTAAGTGCTGACGTGGTAAGAGATAGAGACCACTCACTAATCCAGCTGGATTAGAAAAATAATTAAATATTAAAAAAAATTAAGAATAAAAAAACAAAACAAAAAAAATTTCCTAGGGGTGTGGGGACCCTTTCCCCTCTTCTTCTTCTTCTTCTTCTTCTTCTTCTTCTTCTTCTTCTTCTTCTTCCTCCTTCTTCTGGTTTTTTTTTTTTCTTGGGTTGCAGTTTCCCTTTTTATTTTTTTTCCTCCTCTTCTTCCTCCTCCTTCTTCTTCTTCGGTTCTTCCTTCTTCTCCTTGGGGGGGGGGGGGGGGGTTGGGTTTTCAATTTTTTTTTCCTCCTCCTCTTCTTCCTTCTTCTTCTTCTTCTTCTTATTCTTCTTCTTCTTCTTATTCTTCTTCTTCTTCTTCTTCTTCTTCTTCTTCTTCTTCTTCTTCTTCTTTTGTTCTTCCTCCTTCTCCGGGGAGGGGGCGCGTGGGTTTGGGTTTTCAAATTTTTTATTTATTTTTTTCTTCCTCCTCCTCTTCTTCCTCCTTCTTCTTCTTCTTCTTCTTCTTCTTCTTCTTTGGTTTTTCCTCTTTCTTCTTCTTCTTCGGTTCTTCCTCCTTCTCCTGGGGTGCGGGTGGGGTTGGGTTTTCAATTTTTTTTATTTTTTTATTTTTTATTTTTTGTGTTAAAGATTAACCAGAAGAAGATGAAGATGGGGAAGAAAGAGGGGGAGGGAAGGGATGACTAAGGTTTTTTGTTTATTTTTTATTTTTAATTTTACTTTTATTTATTATTTTAATATTTAAAAAATATTAAATATTTTTTTTTAGTTTTTAATAATATTTTAATAATTTTTTAATAGAAAGTGGTCTCAGTCTCTTGCCACGTCAGCACTTAACAGAAAAACTAATAGAAAAATTGACGGAGGTATGACATTGTCACAAATTCGTAAGATGCGGTATGACATTGTCAATTTTAAAAGATGAGGTATGAAACTGTCGTGACCCCAATAGTTAAGGTATTTTTTGTACTTTACCCACATAATTTTTTTTTATTTTTAAAACTTTTAGAGCTACAATAAAAGAATAAATAAACAACAAAATTACAAGGTTCATATTATCAGACTTTCTCATTTCAAAAGAGTCTAAAGTTGACACCTATATCACAGAGTTAATAGAATCCAAGAAATGTGGTTATTGATTGAATTTTAGAGGTTTAAGAGAAGTGAATTGAATTCTAGAGAAAATCCAATTTCAAGGGGCTTTTTTAAAAAAAGGCCAAATTTTTTTCGTGATCCTTGTGGTGTGATACCCTACTTTTAAATAGACCCATGTGGTGAAAAAGCTATTAATTGTAATTTTGTGTTGAAATTCGTTATCAATCATAATCCAAATTGAATTTTTCCTCATTGTTCTACCATTTGTAGGGGCAAAATTGTTATTTTCATTTTTATTGATTCTATCAACTAATCATAAGGCGCCATATGAACATAAATTTTTTTATTTATAAAACTTTTAGAGCTACAATAAAAGAATAAATAAACAACAAAATTACAAGGTTCATTTTATCAGACTTTCTCATTTCAAAAAGTCTAAAGTTGACATCTATATCACGGAGTTAACAGAATCCAAGAAATGTGGTTATTGATTGAATTTTAGAGGTTTAAGAGAAATGAATTGAATTCTAGAGAAAATCCAATTTCAAGGGGCTTTTTAAAAAAAAGGCCAAATTTTTTTTTGTGATCCTTGTGGTGTGATACCCTACTTTTAAATAGACCCATGTGGTGAAAAAGCTATTAATTGTAATCCTGTGGTGAAATTCGTTATCAATCATAGTCCAAATTGAATTTTTCCTCATTGTTCTGCCATTTGTAGGGGCAAAATTGTTATTTTCATTTTTATTGATTCTATCAACTAATCATAAGGCGCCATATGAACATAAATTTTTTTATTTTTAAAATTTTTAGAGTTACAATAAAAGAATAAATAAACAACAAAATTACAAGGTTCATATTATCATACTTTCTCAAGATTTAAATCACAAAATACCTCGCTGCGTTTAGATTGGAATATAAGTTATTATGCAAACATTGAATTTAGTTTCATTTTAAGAAGAACAGTAGTGGACGGGATGGCTAGGGTTATGTGAGAGAGGGGGGAAGGTGGTAGGTGGTCATTGTGGTTGTGGCTAACAAGGGTAGTGATTGGGGGAGGGATTTTTTTTTTTTTTGCTTCTATTTTTATTGATTATAAAAAAAGATGGAATTACCAAAAAGAAAAGAAAAAAAAATGGAATGACCTTTTTACCCCTGCATGTAGATGATATTTTGACAGAAATTTCAATTTGGACTACGATTGATGACGAACTTCACCACAAGGTTAAGATTAACACTTTTTTCACCACATGGGTCAATTTAAAAGTAGTGTCTCACCACAGGGATCAAGAAAAAAAATTTAGCCCAAAAAAAATTAGCCTTAAATTAATGAAGATCAAACTACCAATTCTATTTTCATTATTCGTAGAATAAAAAATAACGAGAACACAACACAACACTTGAATCCAAGACATATTGGATGTGCTTACACATGATTAAATTGGTGCGCGAGGATGTTATTATGGGAATCTTAATGAAACACTTCTGGTATTATTCACTTTTAACGATAAGGACATTTTTGTTGGAAGTATGCCCACAAAGCCACTCATTTGATGTAATAGCGTTTGGAATACTTATTGTGTTAAACTATTATATGTTTAATGAAGGGTAAAGCTTATTGTTGATCACTGTTTATTGTATTATGTGTTTAAGCAATAAGGGAATCCAAGGAATGTATTTAATCTAAAAGAGAAGTGATCTAAGTAAGTTAGATTAATGAGACATTTCTCTTATGTTCATTCCTAAAACATTCCTAGCCATAGAATTGCCAATTGGGCATTGACAATCCGCTAAGGTTAGTATGTGTTATGTTAACTCAAGCGTGAGTATGACTAGTCTCAAGTCATTTAGTGTTGGATACTGAAACAAACACATAGGTGCTCAAAATGTAATCGAGTACACTGAACAATGATTAAAAGAGAGTTTGAACATACATATCATGTAAGAACTCGTAAGTTGCAATATGCAAAGTGGTCATTTGACCTGAGGCATCATAGATGTTTAATGGTTAGGTCTTTGATCTTTGATCATGTCAAGGTCATTCCATCGAGAGTGTCCACGACATTGTTGGGGTCAAGCTATCTAGTCATGTAGGCATATGAATGCATAACAAGGGATCTCTAACCTTCTATGGTGGAGGGAGAATACTCTGAGATATGATTCGGGAGTCTTTGGCCAAAACATACAAATATGATTTAGGAAGTTTGTCCTAAATCATATTCAATTGAATCATATAGAGAAGTATCACATTGGATGGTAGACATGAAACAAACTATCACTCAAACAATGTGATTAAGAATATTGTATTAGAGAAGGACCGTATTGCATTATAATTGTAACTGGATAGGTTCTCCAACCACTTCTACTTAGCTTGGGTAGCCATGACATACTGTTAGGTGTCACTCATGGTTTGTGGAAGTCCTGAAGATTAGCAAACACTAATCTACATCAAAGGGCAAATTGAAATGTAGTTTCAATTCACAATCGATCGTTAAGAGTAACAATCGCCTATTGTCTCGCTAATTGGAACCTAATGGATCGTACACTGAGTAAGGATGAAAGTGAAGAAATATAAATGAGATGGATAAGCAATTAAATGGTTTAATTGAGAATCCTCAAGATTAATTAATTAGTTAATTAATTATACGAAAGGTTCGTGTTGGGCTTTTAAGTTAGTTTCGGGTCTCGGGGCCCAAAAGGGTTTTTGGTCCACAAGGCCCATTATGTTTAAATTGTATGACAACTAAAACAAAAGGGGCAATTAGCCCAATAAACAAAGTCAAAACCGGCCAAGGGTGAGTGGTAGCAAACTTGGGTTAATTGCAAGTTTGCCACTCGCATGTGAGGTGGTATAAAGGCAACTTTATAAGTATTCTCTCACTAGGGTTTTCTTGAGGCAAAGATGAGAAACCTTTTTCTCTCTTTTTCTCTAAAGAGGCCGGTCACTTAGGGGAAAAATAGCTAGCAATCTTTTCTTACTCTAAGCCATCCATTTCATCTTCACACCTCATCCTTGGTGTGGAGACTTAGAGACACTAAACCTTTGGTGTTCTTGGAGATCCTTTCCTCACATCCTCAAGGAGCAAAGGAGTATCAAAAGGAAGAAAATCACAAGGAAGATCTAAGGAGTTAGGAGGTGACTTGAAGGCCCTCCACTTGGGTGAATCCCTTGTGTAAACAAGGATGAGCTTCAAGGATAATGAATCTCAAAATCCTTTCTTCTCTTTAATGTTGTTAAAGAGTCTTGTGGTTCACCATTCATTAGGCTTTGAAAGTCATGGGTTTTAGAATTGTTTTTGAATGCATGCCTACTTTAAAGTGTTATTAGTTTGCCTACGTGTTCAAATGTTCTCACATGTTCTTAGCTAGGATAAAATTTTTCCTTCATTGTTTACCTTGAAAAGTCACTCCTGGTACTATTCACTTACACTTTTATTTTGTCATTTTGATTAAAACTAAAGTTTTTGAGGACTTTTGGTTAGTTTTCCTTATTATTAAGGGGCTCTAAAAGTGGGGAAAATAACCACTCAGTACTATGGTCTGATGGCATTCCTTCCTCTTCACTTGTAAATGAGAGGTTTTAGGTTCGAATTTCGTGGATGACGAATTTGATACCAAATTAAATTGCCTATTGTGTGGCTTAACTGAACTCTCCCTCCCACAATGTAAAATATATCATTGTACTTAAAAACCAAAAAAACAAAAAAATGGGGAAAATAGTAGGGTTGATTGCTAATTGCAATTACTTTTTATAAAGCATTTGTTTATTGGCCTAATTGCCTCAGAGTTGTACTCAACATGTAAATATAAAAAGAAATTTGGTTTTGTCTTCTCATTATTCAAATAAACTTCATGTGCATTGTGATGACTTTTTGTTGTCCCATTAGAGATTCGGAATCACGATCCCTCTTTTCTTTTGATTAAAGTAAATGAAAATTTTCTAATCAACTATCTTCAATCAAATCTGAATATATCAACAAGGATTTGGTTAGCGGTACTTGTTTCTGTTTTGTTGAACGAGTTTTCCCCTTCAACTCAATTGAGTATAACAATTGTATATTTTAACCATATGTAGTGTCTAAATCTTTTAGTGTGGCGGAGATCTTATTAGTGTGTTGTTTTGTAATAACTTAAATTCAGTTGCAGGTCTAAGATTCTAATCTTGAGAAGTTCTAGTTGCTTGGACCGCGTTAAATCGAAAAGAAGGAAATGCCAACGTAAAACATCCAAATTTTATTTAAACAAAAACTGTGCACATAGTGCGCAAAATTTTTTCAGTGCGAAAATTTGTCAAGCATTTGTTGAGTCTGTCGTAATCTCTGTTTATGTCGACAAATGCCAAAATAATCTACCGAGTGATGTTGAGACTTTGTGTCGAGTGTTGCAAAAACCCTAAATGTTGGCGAGTTATTCATAGAAGGCATTTCATGGAGTGAAAAGTCTCTTTGGGGAGGTAGGCATAAGGTTTGTCAATCACTATCTCGGCTACGTCTATACTGACGTATTGGCATTCGTCACCCTGGCTATTAGAAATGTACCCTAAAGCCAATCATATGATGATACTTTATGGACATTTTAAATGTTAAACTAATCTAGTTTAATATAAAGGGCAAAGATTATTGTTTAAAGCTATCTCATATAAATGTTATATGCTTAAACGATAAGTCCAAGGAATATGTACTTGGGAGAATGTAATCTAAAGAAGTTAGATTCATGAGACCATTCTCTTTCGTATACATATCCTAAACATTCATGATCATAGGATTGCTAAGATCAGTACATGCTATGTCTGTTTTTAGAGAAAGTGACTGGTCTCGAGTCATTGGTGTGACTGACACCAAGACAAGCATGTAGGTGCTCAACAGAGAATGAGTCCACTGAACACGATCAACAAAGAGTTCTCATACTCATGTCACATGAAAACTCATGGTTGGGAGACTGCAAAGTAGTCATTTGACCTCAGGCATCATAGTTGTTTTATGCTTAGGTCCTTGATCTTTGACTATGTCAAAGTCACTCCGTCAAAGGGTGTCATCGGCATAGTTCAGTTTAAGCCACTTAGCCATAGAGGCAAGTGAATGCACAACAAGGGATCTCTAACCTTTAAACCATTTAAAGGAGAATTCTCTATGATATGATTAAGAATCTCTGGCCAAAGTATGAATCAGATTTAGGAAGTCGTTCCAAATCACGTTCGGTAATCGTATAAGTAAGAGAATCACATTGGATAGTAGACATGAATAAACTATCAAACCAAACAATGTGGTCAAGAGTATTGTATTAGAGAAATACCGTATTGCATTGTAATCCCAAACTGAATAGGTTCTCCACCTCTTCTGATTAGTTTGGGTATACATGACATATTGCTAGGTATCACTCATGGTTTGTGAAAGCCCTAAAGGTGTATAATCACTAAAGGGAGAATTGAAAGTAACTTTCAATTCACAATCGATTTGAACAGTTCTAATCGCCCACTGCCTCACTAAAAGGAACCTAATGGATCGTACACCGTGTAAGGTAGAGATTGAAGAAATAATGGAGATGAGTAAGGATAATTAAATGGTTTAATTATTTATGGCTAGGATTAATTAATATGTTAATTGATCAAAAGAATAAGTTCGTTTTAGCTTTAGAGTAATTATTGGACCTCAAGGCCCATTGGGTTTAGAGCCGTCAAGCCTATTAACTTAAATGGTATGACAACTTAATGACTAAAAACTCAAAAAGGGCCTAAACAGTCCAAAGCCTTTAGAAGGCTGGCCATATCATGAATAAAAGGTTTTTTTTGGTTCTTTTAGTCACTTAAGTGAAGTGACTATATAAAGGACTTTATAGCCAAAATTCATCAAGGTTCTCACTTAAGGAAATTGGAGAGAACAAAAGTTCTCCTTTTTCTCTCTAGGAGACCGACCCCCTTGGAGGGGATTTACTAGTATCAATCCTCCTCCAAGGTCACTCATCTCTTCTTCAAGTCCCTCCTTGGTGTGGAAACTTAGAGGTTCCCTTTCTTAGGAACTTAGAGAATCCATTCAACCATCCTCCTCCAAGAAATCCATGGAGCTAAGAAGTAAGGAATGAAGGCCTCTCTTTTGGGTGATTAGCCTTTGCTTATGCAAAGAGGTGCTTCAAAGGTATAAAATTTTCTTAACTCTTTTCTTTAATATTTGAGGTGAGTCTTGGTTCACCACAATTACTAGGCCTTGAATTTCATGGGTAAAGTTCTATTTTTGAGTGCCTACAAGCATGATTCCGCCTTTAATTGTTAATTGCATGCATAGATGTTGCTTAAATGAACTAGTTTAAAATAAATTTTTCCTTCACTGGCCGATGCATAACTTATCGTTAGATTCTTATAAATCGTCCCACAAGTTGGAGTGTTCGAGGTTTTTTCTTCTTTAAGAAAATAATCATATTGCTCGACGTGTTGAGCCAACTCATACATATCTCGAAAGTTTGCTCTCAAGAATTTCTTCTTGTATTCCACATGTAGGCCATTTTGGGCGAGCTTAACAAATTCGACCTCGAGGAGGGGTACTCGACATCAATTCCTAGCCGATGACTGAACCTAGTAAGAAATTCCATTTGTCACTCATCAGATGACTTAGCCATCCTAGCCGAAGAAAATACTGACACTTTCATTTCGATTTTTGAATAGAATTTGGTGGAGGGTTGATGTACCATGCGAACACCGTGCCTGTTAATGAGAAATTAAACACTTGTAGTTTTATGGAAATCACTATTGACATCTTAACATTGAGCAGTGAATCCAGCCACATGTTCTAATGAGGACAAGGATGATTCCCCAGTGAAAAGACTGAAATCTAGGATCTTGAATCCTCGGGGATATTCAAACCTTTCGACAAAGGCCGGGTATGGATGGATAAACTTTGGGAATTTTGGTCCTTTTTTCAAGGTCGAATCGATCATTCTCCGGACTTCAACCATAACCACGGATGTCGTTTTTGTTCTCGTGAGCTTTGTTAACTAGAATTTCAAGCAACTTATTATTCACTGAGTTGTTCTCACACACTGCTTCAAGTATGTTTTTCATCTCTCAGCCAAAAATTTGCTCAAATTGCCGAGATTGTTCTTCTAACTGTTGTCGGAAAAAATATTTAGACGGTGCACCAGAAGTTTCATCGTCGTAGTCGCAATCCTCTACTAGGCCTTCAATAAAACCATATTTTGCCACCCAGGTAGTCTAGGTGAAGACCATGATCTTCTGACCACCAAGATTAATTTCTGTTTCTTGACAAACTGTGCATGTGGCTTCAGGTGTCACGGTAACAGAAAGATCATATGCCTGTGATACATTACTTTAGACTGGACTTTGAACTATAGGTGCTACACTGGTAGTCGATTTACCCATAGTTGTTTTCTTTTTTATTGATAGTGCCTCAATGGTCATGTACTTCATAGCTTTAGCACTGGGTCCCATTGGGCATGCCAAAATGTTGACCCTAAAAACTACCCAGCCTACGTGGCGCGCAAGCCGAGTAATTAATAAGCCAACTACGTCATTTTGTTGAATGCGAGGCGTGCCAACTCATTGGTCGAGCTCGGCCGGGGAGTAAAATGTATGTTGATGTAGCATTGGGCACGATGCTGACTTCTGCATCTTGCAATTATGGCCGAGGAAGGAACTTGTCTTAGCCTTTGGGTTCTAAAGCCTACAAGGTTGCTAGTTTCTTTAAAGTTCACGAATCGTTAGGGCCGGGTTCGGTCTTAGTAATTATATTTGTACAAATATAAGTATGCCAAACTGGTACCAGATTGTACGGACACAAATACTAAAAAAAGATAAGTGTCTTGATTGTAAATGTGGTTCGGTCGTCTGAATGCCGAACTTTAAAATGTACTTGCGAATATCCAATCATAAAATAAACTCGGCTTTTAATATGTCGAGCCTGGTAACACCTTACTTCGTCGAGAAAACTGAAGAAATGACTTCTTCCAACAAGGACTCAAAAATCCTTATTGACCGAGACTTGGATAGATAATCAATCGGTTTCAAAGTAGTGTTATTTATCCAGACTAAAGGTGCTCCTTGGTCGGCTGATTCTACGGCTTCAGTGTTGTTTATCCAAACTGAAGATATCTCTGGTTACCTCCACAGTGTTGCTTATCCAAATTGAAGATGTATTGATGGGAAAAAAGAAAATAAAAATCTCAAGGTGTTTGAGAGGTTTGCGCAGGGCAGTTGTGTGTTGAAATGGAGGGGCTTTCAATGATGCACTCCATTCTCTATTTATAGTAGCAATTTCCTTGATAACCGAGTTAGAATTTTACTCAAATTGGAATTCCTCATCCCAATCTGATTTGGTCTCGACCAATTCTAACTCCTATATGATTCTGAACCAAGCTCCTTGATCATTCAGATTTAACCCTTGACTTTCGACATTTTTTCAATTTGAAGCCCTTTAAGTTTCTGAATAATCCTTATTGTACTAGGATCTGACCACTTCACCCTTATCCAGGCAGAACCATTCTGGTAGGATACAGCCGAATTCTACTAGGCCAAGCCCAAAAATAAGGATATTTCTTATGCTTCTTATTGGACCAAGGACACACATGGGCTCAACCCAAAATATTATTTTGGGACCAAACACAAGAAAAGGAAAGAACAACTGAAAGCTTAGAAAGCAAATGAAACCTAGGCAAGCATCAAAGCTCACATATACTAATCAAACCGCATGCGCATGCAGTTGGTTAAGAACATTCACGTTCTATACCCAATGATTCTAAGAGCGTGTGCTCTTATTTGAAGTTGATTCTCTCAACAACTGCCATTTATAAACTTTTTTTTTTTTCACAGCGTCAACACTTTGTAATTAACGAGCCAAGTCATGTCTCACCTTTGCTCCTCGCATTGTACCTCAAGTAGAATACAGAACAAGGCATGTAACCCTAGCTAAATCAACATGGTGTGTCAGAATAGTGGAAAGAAACAGCATTCCCCCGGGCCCCATGATATGATGAAATATGTGGAGTTTGCTTATTCGATTCATTTAGTAATGCAGAACAATTGTCCTACTGCTGAGTGGTGCTCTTGGAAATTTGTGCTCGAGGACGTGAAGAAGGCAGTGATGGATCAACTATTAGTAAGTGTGACAAATGTTGAAAATAATTAATTTGTGAATTTTTTTTATATGCTATAAATAATTATTTTCATATATGTGTAACATTGTAACTATACTCTTGATGATATGAACGAAGAGTTGATGAAGTTGATGGGGAAGGCGTTGAAGAGGGGTTACAAGCAGTGGCGTTATGACGTGGAATGGAATGGAGGACCAGCGGAGTAGTTTTAAATTTCTATTTTTTAGGACAATATTTATTTTTAATGTTTTATTTTAAGTTATGTATTTTGACTTAATTAGCGTTTAATTCAAGTTTTGTTGTTTAAATAATTGAATTGTTAATTTACTTTATTTAAGTTTTCTATTATTTTTAGAATAAATATTATAATTGAATAAGACTTTGTAATTATGAAATTTACATAAATATAGATTATAAAGATCTATGTTTACATAAATTTCATAATTATAATCAATTACATATTTGTTCGTCGCTAAACATTTTACGCGACGAAATATTCGATGCAATAAGTATGTTCGTCACGCAAAGTCCTTCGCATTATTAGTTCCACAGAGCCTTTCTTTCTCTCATTTTCCAAAACCTCTCAGTATTCCAACCATCTTTCTCACTCGAACTCTATCTCCCTCCAACTCTATCTCCCTACAACTATCTTTATCTCTTTCTACCCCTTGAACTCTTTCTCTCCCTACAACTCTCTCTCTCTCGCCCTCGAGCTCTCTCTTCTCGCAACTCTCTCACCCCCTACAACACTCTCTCCCGCAAACTCTCTCTCTCTCTCTCTCTCAACTCTGAGGTAATTGGTTTTTTTCTTCATTTGTTAATTATTTTAGATATATGGTTTTTGTGATTGATTACATATTTGGGTATTAGGCATTAGGGGTTACGGATTTAGGGATTTTGTCAATTTGGGGATTTAGGGTTTATCTCATTTTGGGGATTTAGGGTTTATCTCAATTTGGGGATTTAGGGATTTCGAAATTGGGGATTTAGGGAATTTAGGGATTTCGAAATTTGGGGAGTAGGGCTCGGGTCGGCATCGGGGATGGGTGGTGGGTGGTGGGGGTAGGTTGCGGTGGCGGTGCCTTAGTCATTGAGGGTTTAGTGGGGGTGGCGCAAGGATGGGTTGTGCGGGGTGGGGGTTGGGTAAGGTTAAAAATTTCATAATTTTTTTATGCAAATTTCATTTAATTTTCAATTTATTCAATTTGTTAATATGTTAACAAATTTCATTTAAATTACTTAAATTTGTTAGGTTGTTAACTTTATAATTTTCTGTTTGAATTTTGCAAGTTTAGGGTTTTTATTTTATTTTATTTTATTTTTATTTTTATTTTTTAATAATGTTAGGATTAACATATTAGCGTTAGAGATTATTTTAGAACTTTATAATTATGGGTTTAGAATTACTTTATAAGTAAAGTTGATAAGGAAAGTTTTTTTTCATTATTTTGTAAGTTGTGAAATTTAATAATTGTTAACTTTGATTAATTTGTTTCGTATTTGCAGCATCAATATGACCTTGAGGACATTGATGCCAATCAAGCCAAGTACATCTAAGAACTTTTCATCGGCCGTTCACTTAGTGGAAGAGCAACCTCCACAAGTATTTCGAGAGATTCGATGATCCAACTGACGCTCTCGCACACAAGTGCCCCTTGGAGTTGGTGAAGCGCCCTGAAAATTGGGCCTGGCTCTGCACCCATTTTCAGGACGAAAAATACTTGATAAGTAAATTATATAAATTATTATAGATTAATAATATTTTATTAATACTTCAATTCCGTTTATTAATTTATTTTAAGACTTTATAATTAATATCGGCTTTCTTTTTAACAAAAAAGAGCCAAGGCCAACGCAAAAAATAGGTCAAAGAAGAAGCTTCTCCACGACTCCGGCTCCTAATGCTTTTCATATTGGATGGAGGAGTGACGTCAGGTAACCACATTTTTTCCAAAAATAAGTTATTACTTTTACTCTAAATTACACAACTAATAGCTAATTTTTATTATTTTTTAATGCAAGCGGGGTCAAAGTTTCCAAAGATTGACACGTTCAAGGAGGTGTACGTACGGCCCGGGTATGAGTTCACAGAGGGGCTCCACGTAAGTTTTTTTTAATTTTTAGATTTATAATTCTTATTCATTTTAAATAAATGTTATATAAATACTAATTAACTTGCTTTTATAATTATAGGCCATGATGGTGGAGAGGAGTCAGGTTGTCCTTCAGGAAATGGCTTCTCAACTTCCCCCTAACACCCCGATGGAGGAGTTAACCCCCCCCCTTCGGCGGGCGCCCGAGGATACGAATCTCCATATCATGACAGACACCCTCGACTAGAGACTCCATCCTAGGGTGGGGAAGGTGTATCTGGGTATGGGAAATGCTTGCGATCATGATACGGAAGCCTCTTCTTCCACCTCTACCTCGGGACAAGTCACATCGTTGACAGAGAAAGTAACGGAACTTGAGCAACAGGTGGCGGTCCAGCATAAGCACATTGCGACGTAGTCTGCTGACATCGCAACCCAGGAAGCTCATATTGCTGCCTAAGAGTCTAAGATGGCCAAGATCATCGACGCGCCTTAGCTATCTGGCTTCAACATCCCCGCCACTACACCTCTTCCTACTACTTCGACCTTTTAAGCCCCCGACCCAAGACAACTGATCACATGAGTTGACTCTGATGACTTTTTATTGCAGTTTTTTTTTTCAATTAAACAATCGTACATTTAAAAAAAATTCCACTTGTACATACATTTTCCATATTTATTTTAAATTAATATTCTTCTTTATCAATTACTGTTCTTAATTAAATTTAACCAAACAAAATTATTTTGTTTTGAAATTCAGATTATAAACAATTTAATAAAAAAAAAAAAGTTTGCGCGATGCAATAATTCGTCGTCACTATTAACTAGAGTGATAACAAAGTTAAATCTTACGATAAAGAAACCTTTGTCCCTTGAAACTTTATGCGACGAAGGATCTCTTCATCACTCCGTTCTTGTGGCACGAAACCCTTTGTCCCTCTAATCTTCATGCAACCAATCCTATTTCATTGAGAATATAGATATGCGATGAATAATCTTCGTCCCTATTCGTTTTACGCGATGACCTTGTTCTTCGTCACATAAGAAACCTTTGTCCCTTAAAACTTTATGCGACGAAGAATCTCTTCGTCACTTCCACCTTGCGTCAGGAAACCCTCTGTCCCTCTAATCTTCATGCGACGAGTTTAGTTTCGTCTGCGACGAATTTTCTTCACCCCTATTAATTTGAAGCGACGACGTAGTTTTTCGTCGCGTATAACTGTTTTCGCGACAAAGTGTTTTCTTTTTGTCGCACAATACAATTTTTTATGAGCCTTGCGCGACCATCTTGGGGCGACGAATCGTTGTTTATAATTTTAGGTGGCGAATTTCTTATTTACGCGACAATTTCTTGTTCATCACGATAATTGTTTTATGTAGTAGTGTGTTTCGTTGTGGTTTACAAGTGAGGACGTGATTGGCTGCCCTTGGATCTGTTGCTGCTTTCATTGTATAGGTGGATATATCTTCCTCATAATTCAACACAGCTATAGGCGTCCAAAAAAGAACAAAAGACGTGATCAAACAACACAACGAAAAATAAGATTATTTGTGCATATTATTGGGTTCTCAACTATACATTTCCTGTGTAATATAAATGAATGCAACAATATAACTCTTTTTTTTTTTTTTTTTGTCGAAAAAATAATATAAATTACAGTCGTAAAAAGAAGAAAAAATAATCCCTATTCGACAAGATGTGTCTACGATTCTTCAACCTAGATAAAGTCCACAATCTTTTAATTGTATTCAACTGAATTTTACATTTAGAATATATATAGTACATCTACCATTACAATGAAATGGTAATAAAATAGGCCCTTAACTCAATGAAATATTTATTCAAATAAGTCCTTGTAAGTGTTTTTATAATGTTTTCTAAGCTTCGATGAAGGATTTGTATGTTTTGGATTCCTAGGCAAAGCTGCAAAGGAGAGAGGAAGGGAGATGAAGAATGTGATAATTGTATTGAATGTTCTCTCTAGACCGATTCTTTAACATAACACGTAAATGACACAAAAATAACGGGTTTCGGGTCAACACGATAACTAATCGGGTCGTTATCGGATCACACAATAAGAACCCATTAATAACAGGTCCATAACAGGTTTACACGAATGTGACACGCAGGTAACTTGTTTCGACACGTTAAGAAAAAAGTTATTTTGATGATTTTAATTTTTTAAACTACTAAAAAAACTTACTATAAAATACAACAGCCATAGTGTATGTGTATATATTGTGCATGTGTATTATTGTATTATTATTCTATATAAATTTAAAAAATTTAAGTTTTATTTATTTATTTATTTTTATAGTATACTATAGGCAAAAAATGAGATATAAAAATTATAACACACATTAAACATAAAAATATCAAGTAATTTCAAAATACCAAACACATTAAAAGAAAATTATAATAATTATTTTACAAGTACAAAAAATGTAAAGAAAATATCCAAAGGCTCGTGATCGCATCCTCTACACTTTGAGTATGAGTACATCGTCATTTGGATTTTTAAAACCATACAAACCCTCATGAATATTATTTTTAAGGGAGTTCAAAATAAATAAATTCATAATCATTAATGTATTAGTCTGAAAAATTTGAAAGCATATATAAACGTGCAAGGTTTCTCAACCTTCCCTTCATTTTGCATATGCTTGAACATTTGGTAATTTATAGTAATGTACTAATATTTTTTCATTAGGCTCTTATTTTGGAGTATGTAATACTTGAAAGACTAACGGCTTTTTTTATTTTTTTTATTTTATATTTTGAAGTAATATTTATGGGACAATATAGTATGTATATACTAATTTGGTATTATGTTTTTTATTTTTTTTGGATCAAATATGTCTTCCATTTTCATTATTATTGATTTAAAATATATTTTCTTTAACGGGTAAAGGGTCGGATCATATTACCTGATAATATTAACGGGTCAATTTCAGGTCGGGTCATATTATCCGTTTACATTAATGGATGTTACACGAGACGACCCATTAAGATATCGGGTATCTCATGAAAACGATACAAACACGGAAAAGACGACTTCTCTCACACATAAAATGTGATCTTCCGTTAGAGGAGAGAGGAAGGGAGATCCTTCTCTCTCTTACATCAGAGCAAATTCTAACCATTTGTCTTAGACACCCTATGAGGTGCTTACATTTGTTATAATCTACGACTTGAAGGAAAGCTATCTAGAGATGCCAGTAGTACTATATTCCAACGGCTCTCATTGCATCTCAAGTAAAACCTTTTAAAATGAAATTCAAACAATATTACTTTGACACTTAGAAATCGGCTTAAAAGTGTTTATACACCAACAGTCCTTAGCAATGGACAACATTTTTTGTACCTGAAGGGGCAAAATCTTTTCCATTTCTTTTCTCAGGCGACGTAATCGGTGTAATTCTTTTAATATAACTACTTTTAAAACATAATTAAAAGTAAGAAAATGTGAAACTTATATGAGGACAAGTGCATTAATATTTGTGGTCCAGAAGTGAAATACACTACTTGCAAGCTTACCCTTGGCTTCACCAGTGCCATAAACAATGACTTTCTCACGTTCGTCACGAGGATGAAACAGATAATCAACAAAAAATGCAACAAATGAGTTTGCACACACAGAAGTGTAGAGAATTCTTGCTTCTTCCGTCTAGACTTGGCATTTGTGTTATGTTTTTTGTGTTCGTGTTATTTTTGTGATATAATCATGACATACCTGATATCTTAATAGGTTGTGTCATGTAACATCCGTTAAAGTAAACGGATAATATGACCCGACCCGAAATAGACTTGTTAATATTATCAGGTAATATGACCCGACCCGTTAACCGTTAACGAAAACATATTTTAAATCAATAAATAATGAAAATCTAAAAAATAAAATTCGGTGAGTAGAATAAAACGCAAACGACAATTGACTGTTAAATTTAAGTTTAAGGTTTATGGATCCTGGTGTTGGATTTAGGAGTTGACCTTTTCACGAAAGTTGTAAAGCTTGTCATTACGAGTGACTGTATATATTTTTTTACACTCCTACAATAATTATTATTAATTTTGCACTCAAATAAATAAAAAAACTATTCATGAGATTTGGATTGTTTTAAAAATCTAAGTGACCATGTAACCATCGTCTAAGCATAGATGATGCAATTCATGAGGGTTTGGATGGTTTTAAAAAGGGAAATTTTATTTAAACCCATGTAACCTCTTTCTACACCCAACTTAAATTTTAAATGTTAATTGTCTGTTTTATCATCTTGCATAAGTACCATCAAGTACAAGATGAAATTAATAATAAAACTACAATTTATCAATAAACCCACATATTATAATTAAACGTTACCATCACTCCTTGTTTATCCTACATTCATTCTGACTAAAACCCTAATAACTCTTATAGAGAAAAATAAGTTTTTTTTATCGATGGCTGAAACCCTATTTCCAATAAGGATGGAGGAGTTGGATGAACCAACATCTCACTCTCAAACCATTCGAATTAAATCAACAACATATAAAACAAGCGAAAGCCTTGAAGAAGTACCTAAGTTACAGGCCACATCTTTTATGTCAATTGTCAACAACCTTCTATAATCATGGTCAGGTGATGTGCTCAGGACTCAAATCTTCAAGGAGTCCTCTTAAAATAAAAGGACTTGCATGAAAACTAGGAGAGAATTTATAGTCAACACGAATTGAAGTTCAACACTGTGTTCAACATTGCCGGCCATGAACACTCTATAGCTTCGTGAAATTTTTCCTCCTCTTTGTTGCCTCAGCTACTACAATTGCATCTGGGAGCAGGTACATAGAACCTAGAAGATTTTTGACTTTCGAATTTCTTTGAATTCTTTGAAAACAAAACTACTTAGTTTGAAATTTTGTTTTATAAATTGGTGTAAAGAGAAATTAACATTTTGAATTGGGTATGGAAGGACATTTTAGATAATAAATTTAGGTTTGAAGAGAGATTAATTCTTTAATTAAAAATCATATGGGTGTAGAGAGTAAGTTGGGTGTAGAAAGAGACTACATGGGTTCAAATAAAATTTTCCTTTTAAAAATTTAAATGACGATGTACCCATCCTCAAAGCATAAAGGATGCAATTACGAGCGTTTGCATATTTTTTTCACATTTTTTCACACTTGTAAATTAATTATTATAATTTTTTATTATTTTTGCTATTTGTAAATTACTTGATAGTTTTATTTTTAATGTGTTTTATATTTTTTAATCTCACTCTTTGCTTATAGTACACTATAAAAATAACTAAACAAATAAAACTTAAATTTTTTAAATTTTTATAGAATAATAATACAAAACATACATATTTAATATACAATATATACATATACACTATGGCTATTGTATTTTATAGTAATTTTCTTAGTAGTTTAAAATTTAAAATCATTAAAATAACTTTTTTCTTAACGTGTCGAAACAAGTTACCCGTGTGTCACCCTCATGTAAACTTATTAAGGACCCCTTATTAACGGGTTCTTATTGTGTGACTCGATAATGATCCGATTGGTTATCATGTTGACCCAAAACCCATTATTTTCATGCACTAACTCAATTAAACAATTTGCGTGACAAGGGAGACTTTGTTGCATAAGGCATTTTTGGGTTGCACAAATCGTCGCCCAAAATTTGTTGCACAAAGGTCATGAAAAAAGACCTTGCGCAACGAATAAGTGCAAATTCCTGATGCACCTAAACAATTGTGCGACGCTTTAGTACTCGTCGCACAAAAGTTATACAGACAAAGGTTTTCATCATACGATATAAAAGGGTACAAGTGTGCTTTGTGACGAGAAACTTTTGGGGACGTCAACAATTTGTCTCGAAAAAATTTGCACAACGAAACATGTAAGAGGCACGTAATTTTGCACGACAACCTATCGGTGTCGCACAAGTGTAATTTTTAATAAAATAATAATAATAAATAGAATAAAAGGAAAATTATAAACAATAAATTGATACAAATGACCAAAAAAAAAAAGCAAATTAATGAATAAAAAAATAAATTATAATATAAATAAAAATGTATGTACAAATACAAAGTTTTAAAAGAAAGCGAGAACGAAACTATGAAAAAAAAAAAACCGGAATAATCTATAGGCAAGTCGTTCGAAGATGCTTGGTAATCTTATTGCTGGTAGGGGGTGGGGCTGGGGACAGGGTCGGAGGTCGACGGGCCTGATTGTTGTGCATGCTCAGCGTGGAAGGGCTCTGAAGGCGGTGGTGCAGAAAAACCAGTGAGACGTATTCCGGAGGAACTAAGGGCTTGTACAAGCATGAACATTTGAAACTTGTACAATGCCAGCTCACTCCTCAGGCCAGCGACTTCCTGCGTCAAAGCCGCTGTGAGGATAACAAGGCCCCACTCTCCCACCGCCTTGAATTTATAATGTGATATAAAATAGCACACAAACTTAAACCCTTTTTATGTAGTTGTAGTATGAATAAGTAGGGATCGTTATAGGCCGGGGATTAGAAGGGATGCTAATCTTTCAAATTTAAACTCTAAAACACTAAACTAGACTCAAAAACATAAAACTAGATTCTAATGACTCAAAACAACGCAAAGCAAGCAAATTGACTCAAAACAGAAACTAAGGATGACTTTGGACGAATTCTAACTTACTTTGACTCAAAACACTAAAATAAATAGATTTAAACAGGTCCTAACTAAGTAAACACAAAATATTAAAGGGGGGGGGATTGGTTTTGACAAATTTAAAACTTAAACAAACAAGTTACAGAAACAAGGTAAATTGATACGAATTTGGGTGAATTGATGGGTAATAGGCTAGCTAGAGGGTCATTTTCCACACATGACGCATATGCATACAAATTGATTTCCAATTATTATTCCAATAAACCATGAATGACAATGCCCCAAATTAATTGTGAACTGCACAAATTAACTCTCAGATTTCCCTAATTTCATTGAATTGGACTCAGCGACGCAATCAAATTATTCTTATCAAGTTCCCTATATGAACAACATGATAGAGATACATATCAAAGATCATTAAGTTCTATGAAAATCATAAGCATTGACAAGACATTCGTAATTATGAAAAGCATGATACTCCTGCCATGGATTTACTTAACACAATCATGACTAGTGACTTCCACTACTTATAAATATAAGTTCATAACGATTAGGTGAAATTCCCTTATATTTTAGCACCAAATTCATGCATGCAAACTAAGTATGCATCCTTAATCAACATACAAGAATAAGTTATCAATCAAACAGATAAGTAAACCACATTCATGTTTTACGAAACAATAATTGGATGAAATCAATTCATATCACATATATGTTCATGGCTTTGAATTATCCTCTAGCCAAAACAAGTTTAGCTCCTCATTTTCGCAATTAAACAAAGATAACTTAAATTAAACATTGAAAACAGAAGATTGAATACACCTAGAAAAGCTCCAACAATCCAAAAGTCTTGAATGGCAGATACGACTCCAAGCTATCATCTCCATCCTTGCAAAGTTGCGGCACAAAGGTGTTTGGCTCTGAAAATAGGTTAAAGTATGTGGGTGATGAATGAGTGGTTTCCCCTTTGGCGCGGCAGAATGTATTTATTTAAAAGGGAGAAGGGCACGACATTAATTATATTTTGGGAAATATTTGCACTCCAAATTCTCAAGGAAAAAGGCTAATTAAAATCAAAATCCAAGAGGGAAAAGGGAAAGAAAGGTGCGGCAGGATCTTGGAAGGAAAGGGAAAGAGAGTGCACGACAAGGCATGGGTGTTCTAGAAGGAAAGGTGCAGCACCCTTGTAGAATTAGGATTAAGCCTTCTAGAATCATATATTTAGGTGTCCTATATAATTAGGGATCCCCCTAGCAGCTGGAACTTAAGTAGTGTAGGATTACGATTGGCTAAGACAAAATGAGTTAGTTTGGCTCATGTTTCCTTCTTTCTTGCTGAGCTCCATATCTTCTTTGTCTTGAATTAATTCTTCCATCTCTTTAGCATATTCTTAGCCCTTCTTGAACTTTAAATTCGTCCATCCACCTTGCTCCACGCATGTGCTATCCATTCCAAGCCCAAAACTGCTCTAAAATGCTCCAAAATGCCTTTTCTTGCCACTTGAACCAATTGAACCTACAAACACACGAAAATAGCTTAAATCACTATAATAAATAGAAACTAACTCATTAAATGCAAGGAAATGGGCTAACAAAGTCGCATAAACACACTCCTATCAATTTCCCATCCCCCGACAATATGTCCCTAGCCTCCGACCGAAAGTCTAGTCCAACGTCTCTGTCAAGATGTGGAACCCCACATCCTCAAAGGGATCCATAAACTCAATCGATGTGTCCGAAGGAAGTTGGGAGGCGGACTCCTGAAGATGACCGCAGAGCCAAACCCAACTATCTTGTCGATCCTTTAACTCCTCAGGCAACCATCCACGAGAACGACCTATGGATCATCAAACTGCTCGAAACATTGGTCCAGGTCACTCTTCCACTGCTTGTACCGTTCAGAGAAGAGCCAATTGAGGTACGCCAACATGTACTTGTTCATGTCCTCCAAATTGTAGTTTGTCTTCGATCTAACAAATATTATGAAAATATTAGTAATAAAAGATAGTAATAAATATAAATATATAAATTTTACATGAAAAGCATTAAAAAGGCAACGCCACTTACTAACAAATGATTGCACACCGTGTTCCTTATCTCCTCCGGCATTGCTTTCCAAGACTCCCACCGCATAGGGCAAAAGGTCCGCATGACGTGCTCAATGTCGTGGGCCAATGCACTATGCTGCTCCGCCATTGGTGCTACTTGATGTCGCTCCTCGTATCCGATTATGATACAACCATTGGTCACCTGGGTGATCTTCGCTGTCTTCAATTGTCGACAAGGTCCCCCGGTGTTTTTCTTCGCTGCAAACAAATGAAAAAAACAAATATTAACCCAAAACTAATATCAAATCCTACTAAAATTTTGGCATAACCTCCCCTATAATTAAAACATTTACCAAAACCCTGAAAATAACATAAACAATATACGTATCCAACACAATGATCATAATAGTTTAATAAAAGGTTCGACACGATGACAACTTTTTAATCCTTACATGACGTAACTTAACAAATTGAACCTAAAATAACAACATGGGAATAGGAGAGTAAATTAGGATTGTATACCTAGCCGTGTACCAGTGGCATCGGTTGTGGATCCTGATGGCGACATCAGGTCCGGAGTGTGGGGACGTCGGTGAGCACGTCAGGCGCTAACAGGTAGCACCACCAAAGAAGTCGACGATGCCGGCACCAATGGGGCTGGAGGACCAACTGGGTCAACCAGATTCACCGGCTTATGGTCTATCTCTGCCGGAGCAATGGTGGCAGTAGTAGGTGTAGTCGTTGGACTAGGTGTAGAAATCATCGCCCTTCGGGTTCTAATGAGCTAAGACATCTACAAAATTGGAAATAAATTTGTTTCGTACACAAAGATTTAACTTACCATACACATGCATAATAATTTCAACTTAAATTTAAAACGAAATTTAAAAACCCTAATTCTAAACCCAATTCAAGTTTGGCAGAAACAAAACTTAAAACCGATCTACTATACACAAACTAATCAATTCAGATAGGATATAGACCCAGCAATTATAACTTACAAGAAGAAACTAGCATAAATGAGTAGTTGGAGGTAAAATCATAGTCTATGAGTGTATGCGTTTGTATGTATGTACGTGCTCTGTGTGTGTGGGTGTGTGTATGTACACTGTCTATGTGTGTATCAATGTATGCTGATTTTGGGTGTGTGTGTGTGTGTGTTGATGTATGCTAATTTTCAATGTACTCTGTGTGTGTGTGTGTGTGTGTGTGTGTGTGTGTGTGTGTGTGTGTGTGTGTGTGTGTGTTGATGTGTGCAAGTTGTGTGTGTGTGCTATGTGTGTACGTACTAAGCAACATAAATACAAACAGTTTCCACCATAATTACTTAATAGTTTCATAGGTAGTAATAATTTCACAGGTAGTAATAAGAAAATGGACAATATAAAGTGATTCTCAGTCTCTTTAAACATCCAGATTACATATAGAAATCATATGACTATTGGTTATAAATAGAGCTTGCTAACTGGAATAATTAACAATCCAATATATTTAGAAAATAATGAGTAGCAGCAAATAGCACTTTCTATCAATTTAGGAGTCAAGACTTTCGAGGGATAAGCATTAGTATCTCTGTCCTATTGTATGACTAACTAATTAAAAAAACCCCACGGCCGTAACTCTATAACTATCTCTATTCAATTGTATGACTAACTAATTAAGCTACAACACTATTTATGTCTTCATGTGTTTGATGTCTTATTTGATTTCCACTATTCCTTAACACACTGAATCACTTTGCATACAATGTTGGAAGGAAGGAAAGTATTTGACAAACAAGTACATCTGGCAATACACTAATCCTACAACTATCTCTTGCTTGATGCTTTGACATCGAAGCCATCTACACCCTAACGATTTGAAAACACAGCCAACACGTAATTCTTAAAATTTCACAAATCAGTTCATCTATATTCTGGTCTAGTTACACAGAAACAGAAGCAATCAAAATTATGTGATGATTGCGTTGAAAATTACATAGAAACAACACTTGCAGTGAAAATTTCGATCGAAACAAGTTGTAAGTTAAAGCTTTGTTTGGTTCCTGAGAAACGATGGGAATATCAAACAAGGAAAATGAGAACCACAAGTGTGAAACTGTGAACCTGGTTATCAATATTCTTTACAGGTAATCTAGCTATATTTCTATGGGGAAAAAAAAAAAAAAAAAAAAAACATTACCAATACAGATTTACTTCCAGAATAATCAATAAAAACAAATTACCCTATTTTCTATTCACATTCAATCAAGAGCAAGACAAGGTCCTAAATTTAACCCCATGGCCTTAATTCGAACCCTTTACTTGAAATTAAAACTTTGTTGCCCAAGGTTAAATAATTGTTGCACAAGTTTTTTAAAATTTCAACGAAAAAAAAGCGCCCTAATTGAATTTTCAGACACTTGCGCGATGAATACATATGTTTCATCGTGCAAATACGCTTTGCGCGATGAAATATATGTATTCGTCATGCAAGTGTCTGAAAATTTGATCTCCCACGTAAAATTAAAACGCTTACGTGACCAAAAGTTGTTGTGCGTCGCGCAATTATGTTTTAAAATGTTTTTTTTTTACTTTTTTTTTTTATTTTGATTACAATTTATTATAAAATACAAATAAAACAAATTTATTTACAAAGTAATTCACATATATAATGCATTAACCATTTCATGTGTTTTACAAAAAAAAAAAATCGCAAATAAATTGCCTTAATCTTCATCCAAACTATAATAGTTTTCACTTTCGTCACTATCATCATTTTCAGTGTATTCCCATTCATCCATAAACCCCATCGTATTCCCATTCGTTCCAAATCAAGACGAGTTTTGATCGTGTCCTTTATCTTGTCCTTAATATCTAGAATTGTGCCGACCAATGTGTCAAATACATTTTTCTCAGCATGCATAACATCAAGGTTGTGTCTCAATTTTAGTTTCAACCAATACGGGAGCTCAAAAAACATAAACTTGTGTGTCCAGTTCATATGTGTAGAAGGTATGGTCCTACTAACATTGGTCCTAAAAGGAGCAAAATCCAAATGGTTAAGCTGCTCCAAAATCTAATCATCGGGCCATTCTCTGGGTCTGAGGCGATGCTTTTTCTCCTCGTCAAACTCTTTATCCTTCTCTCACCATTCATGGTCCCTAGGCAACCATCTCCAATGACCAAGGTAACAAACTTTTCCAACATGCCAACAAGATGTTACGTCTTCCTTGCATACAAGGCATGCCATATAACCCCTAGTGCTCCACCTGGAAACCATTGCATATGTGGGGAAATCATTCACATTCCACATCACTGCAACCCGCAAAGTGAACATCTTACCAGTACACTTATCGTATGTGCGCACACCGTGTGTCCATAAATCTTTTAGCTCATTCGCCAACGGTCGTAAGTATACATCGATTGACCTACCAGGATCCTCAGTTATCAATAGAGTCATCATCATGTATTATGTTTTCATACATTTCCATGGCGGCAAATTATATGGGAATACAAAAATCGACCAAGTCTTGTGGTGTTGGTTTAAAACCCCAAACAGATTAAATCCGTCAATGGCAAGTCCCAATCTAACGTTCCGAGAATCAGTAGCAAAATCAAGGAACATTCGATTAAACTCTTCCTATGCCTCTCCATCTGCAGAATGCCTCAAGGCATCGTCATCAACCCATTTTTCCTTATGTCATCTCATGTCCGTGGCAATATGTGTTGACATATATAACTATTGCAACCTAGGCTTGGAAGGCAAATAATGCATGATTTTTTGTGGGATCTTCGTCGATCTATTCTGAGATGTCTTTTTGAACCTCAACTCATTGCGTGAATTTTTTCATAACCCAATCCGAGACCATTCAACACCTTTTAAGCATTTCTATGGTCTTTCGATAAACAATTGTCCTTTGGTAGACAATCAAAGAACTTTCGACCTCGGGATTAGACAATGTCGTGCCTTTATGCATTCAATATCCTATGGCAGCTCAAGGCAAGACCGATGAGTTTGAATTGAAGTCTAGCTTGTTGCATCACATTCCCAAATACCATGGGCTGTCCATGGAAGATCCAAACAAGCATCTTAAGGAGTTTGAAGTGGTATGTTCAAGCATGACACCCATCAATGTCGATGGGAACATTTTGAAGATGAAAGCCTTTCCATTCTTTCTTTTGGAAAAGGCTAAAGATTGGTTATACGAATTGGCACCCGAAACCGTCACTTCTTGGGAAAGGATGAAGTTGGCATTCTTAGAGAAATTCTTCCCAACCTCAAGAGTGATTCTTTTGAGGAAGAAAATTAGTGACATTCAACAAAACCAAGGGGAGTTTTTTCCAGCGTATTATGAATGTTTCAAGACTCTAGTTGCATCATGCCCTCAACATCAAATGAAGGAAGACCTTTAAATTCAATATTTCTACGAATGACTCCTTCCAATTGAGAGACAAATGCTAGATGCCTCGGCGAGAGGTGCTTTGGTTGACAAAACACCGGTGGCTGCCAAGGTCTTAATTGCAAATCGAGCCTTGAATGCACAACAATATGAAGGTGTTGGATAAAGAGACACCCCACGGCAGCAAGTCCATGAGGTAAGTTCAATAGTCGACATTCAATCTCAATTAACTAACCTCACTATGCTTGTATCTCAGGTTGTCGAAGGTTGCAAAGTGCAAGGAAGTACACCAATTATGTATGGCGTGTGCTCTATGCAAGGGCACCTCAATGATCAATGTCCTCAATTGTTAGAGAATGGAGGATGGGAAAACGCCAATGCCATAGGTTATCAAGGCCAAAATCAGCAAAGGAATTATCCATACTCAAATACATACAATCCGGGATGGAGAGATCACCCAAATTTCAAGTGGAGGGAGCCTCAACAACCTCAACAAACTCACAGAAGTGGAGTAGGATTTCGTCCACCACCCCCTGGGATATATCAAAGGCTATTCGCACAATCTCAACCTCAATCACAAACTGCCCAACACAACTCAGGTTCGCTAATGAATAATGATAATGTCCTTCAATTACTAACTACTTTGTCGCAGGGACTACAAAATTAAGACAAAGAGATGGGCGAAGTGAAGAAGCAAATTGGGCAGATGGCGGAGTTCATGGGACAGTTTCGAGAGGAAGGCAAACTACCTACCTCAACCATTGTCAATCCAAAGTGAGGTTTTGAAACCGCTAAGGCTATCACCTTGAGAAGTGGCAAGGAAGTTGGAATCCACCCCAAACCATACCAAGCAAGTCGATGAAAAGTTGCTGCTTGAAGAAGAAGGAGTGGACAAGTTCACGACAAGGGTAGAGGAAACCTTGCTGCAGCTCCCTAGTGCACCAAAATAGTCCCAAACTACCAAGGTAAGTCCAAATTCGAATTCTTTTAGTTCTATTCCACTAAATGTGCCCTTTCCTAGCAGGGTTAAGCAATCAAAGAAAAAAAAGAATGAGAAAGACATTCTGGAAAACTTTAGGAAAGTTTAAGTCAATATCCCGCTCTTTGATGCAATCAAGCAAGTTCCTAAGTATGCTAAATTCTTGAAAGAGCTTTGCACAACAAGGAAGAAGATTTCGAACAAGGAGGTGGTCCATATAAGTAAGAATGTTTCTGCGGTGTTACAAAGAAAACTACCACCTAAATGCAAAAATCTGGGTAGTTTTACAATTCCTTGTGTTATTGGCAATACTAAGTTTGAACATGCTATGCTAGACTTAGGAGCTTCAATTAATGTCATGCCTTACTCAATTTATGCATCTATGAACTTAGGAGAGCTTAAAAACGATGGTGTGATTATCCAATTGGCCGATCGTTCTAATGTCTATCCAAAAGGAGTTTTGGAAGATGTTTTGGTGTAGGTTAACAATTTGATCTTTCCAGCGAACTTTTACGTGCTTGACATGGAAGATTCAACCCATTCTACACCATTATCGATCCTACTTGGGAGACCTTTCATGAAAACAGCCTGCACCAAGATCGATGTGTTCAAATGGACTTTAACGATGGAATTTGATGGAGAAGTTATTGATTTCAATCTTTTTGAAACTAATTAAATATCCTAAAGATGATCATTCTTGTTTTTCTATTGATATAATTGATTCATTGGCGCAGGACTATCTTAATTCGTTGGACAAAGATCCCCTTGAAACAACAATTGCCGAGGGATTAGGCTTAAAACCCAATCTGGCCGTGCATAATGATGAAGTTAGCAAGATGGTGGCTGCACTTGAGTCATCACCACAATATCAAGGTAAGCCCCCAATCCCAATTTCAATTCCCGTTTCCACTAAAAAGTTGTTACCTTCAGTGATTCAGGCACCCATTCTTGAACTTAAACCATTGCCTAGTCATTTGAAGTATGTTCATTTGGGAGACAAAGAAACGTTGCCCGTCATTGTTTCTTCATCACTCACAGCAATAGAGGAGGAGAAATTGGTTCGAGTGTTGAAAGAGCACAAAACAGACATAGGATGGACCTTGGTTGACATTAAAGGAATTAGCCCTACAACATGCATGCATCGCATACTTCTAGAGGAAGGGGGTTAAACCAACTCCAGAGGCTCAACGTCGACTCAACGCTCCAATGTTGGAAGTTGTGAAGAAAGAGATTATCAAATTACTTGATTGTGGAATGATTTATCCTATCTCGAATAGCCATTGGGTTTCACCAATTCAAGTTGTGCCAAAGAAATCTGGAGTGACGGTGGTAAAGAATGCCGAGAATGATCTTGTGCCAACACGTATCCAGACAGGTTGGAGAGTTTGCATTAATTATAGGAAGCTCAACGCCACCACTAGGAAAGATCACTTCCCTTTGTCGTTCATTGATCAAATGCTTGAAAGGTTAGCCGGTCATTCTTTTTATTGTTTTCTTGATGGTTATTCGGGATATAATCAAATTGTCATAGCTCCGGATGACCAAGAAAATACCACTTTCACGTGTCCCTTTGGTACTTTTGCTTATCGTCGTATGTCATTCGGTTTATGCAATGCACCTGCCACCTTCAAAGATGCATGGTAAGTATATTTTCAGATTTTGTGGAGAAGATTATTGAAGTTTTCATGGATGATTTTAGTGTATTTGGTGATTCGTTTGATGATTGTTTACATAATGTCACTTTAATCTTAAAACGATGCATTGAAACTAACCTTGTTTTAAATTGGGAAAAATGTCATTTCATGGTAAAACAAGGCATAGTTCTAGGGCATATAATTTCAGCCAAGGGTATTGAGGTTGATAAATCAAAAATAGATCTTGTACGCTACTTACCCTCTCCTACTTCGGTTAGAGAGGTTTGTTCTTTTCTTGGACATACATGATTCTATAGATGATTCATCAAAGACTTTTCAAAGATTTCCAACCCCCTTTGCCGACTTCTCCAAAAAGCTATCCCATTCAAGTTCAATGGGGAATGTGAGAAAGCGTTCAAACACCTCAAAGAGATGCTCATTTTGGCCCCCATCATTGTTCCACCAGATTGGAGCCTTCCTTTTGAGCTTATGTGCGATGCCTCAGATTATGCATTAAGAGCTATTTTAGGCCAAAGGAAGAACAAGCAGCCACATGTCATCTATTATGCATCCCAGACCTTGAATGATACCCAATTGAACTACTCCACAACGGAAAAAGAACTTCTAGCTGTTGTTTTTGCTTTAGATAAGTTTCGTTCTTATTTACTTGGCACTAAAGTTATAATTTACACTGATCATGCAGCGTTGAAGTACTTACTCACCAAGAAGGAGGCTAAACCAAGGCTTATTCGTTGGATGCTTCTTCTTCAAGAGTTCGATATCGAAATTCGGGACAAGAAAGGAAATGAAAACGTGGTGGCTGACCACTTGAGTCGTATGGTGCATGAAGAAGATGTCGTGCCTATCCCAGAGACATTCCCAGATGAGCAATTGCTATCCATTGAGGTAAGTGAGCCATGGTATGCCGATTTAGTGAATTATTTGGTGTCTAAACAAGTTCCAAGCAACCTAAATAAGCACCAATGTGATAAACTTAAAAAGGAGGCTCGGTTTTATGTATGGGATGATCCTTATTTGTGGAAATATTGCGCTGATCAAATCATTCGTAAGTGTGTGCGTGAATCGGAGTTTAATTCAATTTTAACTTTTTGTCACAAATATGCATGTGGAGGTCACTTTGGCACTCAAAGGACTGCACGTAAAGTACTTGAATGTGGTTTTTATTGGCCTACTATCTTTAAGGATGCTCGAACTTTTTGCATAACATGTGATTGTTGTCAAATAACCAGAAACATTGGTTCAAAAGACCAAATGTCGCAAGCCCCCATCTTTGTGGTTGAAATTTTTTATGTTTGGGGTATTGATTTTATGGGTCCTTTTCTTTCATCCCATTGTTTTGTTTATATTTTACTTGTGGTTGATTATGTTTCGAAATGGGTGGAAACAAAAGGCGCCGATACTAATGATTCCAAAGTGGTTGCAGATTTTGTGAAAACTAACATATTTGCAAGATTTGGAATGCCAAGGGTTCTTATAAGTGATGGGGGCTCCCATTTTTTGCAATCGAACCATTGAGGCGTTGCTCAAGAAGTATAATGTCACACATAAGGTGGCAACACCTTATCATCCTCAAACAAGGGGGCAAGCCGAAGTTTCTAATCGAGAAGTCAAACAGATTTTGGAGAAGACCGTTGGGCCAAATCGAAAGGATTGGAGCTTGCGTTTGAATGATGCATTGTGGGCATATCGTATGGCCTACAAAACACCAATTGGGATGTCCCCATTTCGGCTCATCTATAGGAAACCATGTCATCTTCCCATTGAATTGGAGCACAAAGCACATTGGGCCGTCAAAACTTTCAATATGGACATTGATGCCGCTGGAATCCATAGGAAGCTTCAATTGAATGAGCTTGAGGAAATAAGGAATGAACCTTATGAGAATGCTCGAATTTACAAGGAGAAAACAAAGGTATTCCATGACAAGATGATTCATAGCAAGATATTCTCAATTGGGCAGAAAGTGTTACTCTTCAATTCTCGTCTTCGATTGTTTCTAGGTAAGTTACTTTCTAAGTGGATTGGTCCTTTTGTTATTACTAATGTCTTTCCTTATAGTGCAGTTCAAATTCAATGTTTAAAGACCAAAAACGAATTCAAAGTCAATGGACATCGGTTGAAGCCATACTATGACCACTTTGAGGAGCATGTAGTGGAGGAGATACCCCTCCATACCGTGGGCTCCAATGAAGCTTAAGAGGAAGTATCGTCCGGCTGGGAGACGTTAAAGCAAGCGCTTCTTGGGAGGCAACCCACGCAAATACAGAAGAGCAAATCATCAAAATAACTTTTTCTTATCGTGTTGAAACATGTACCCACGTGCCACTCTCGTGTAAACCCGTTAAGGATCCCGTTATTAACAGGTTATTATCGTGTGACCTGATAATGACCCGATTAGTTATCGTGTTAATCAGAAATCTGTTATTTTTGTGTCGTTTACGTGTCATGTTAACAAACCATGTAAAAAATTGCCAAGTCTACCCACAAGTGTCGATTCTTGAGCTCCAGCATTAAACGTATGGGCATTGTCATTCTTTAATTTTTAAGATGTTGGAGCCTTCATTTTAGATAGTTATAGTATTTAATGAGGTTTTTATATAAGGTGCATCCCACCAATAATCAATCCCAACACCAACTCAGACTCCGAACTCCGAACTCCAAACGTTTAGTTTTCACTTGTTTTGAAAACTAAAAACTTATTAGGTAACGACTTTTAGTTTTTAAAATATTAAAAATAATAATTAAATTAGTTTGTAATAATACAGTTAATATTTTGTAAACTAACTAGAATTTGTACCCGCTCGTTACTACAGAATTTGTACCCTATGAATATTTAGTTTTAAAAAAAATGCAACCAAAGAACCTTGCTTCATCTAACCCAAGAGCTAGGCACAAAGTGGCTTGCGAGCCCCATCTTGTGCGACCCACAGGTGTCGATTGCTGAGCTCCAGCATTAAACATATGGGCATTGTCATTCTTTAATTTTTAAGATGTTGGAGCCTTCATTTAGGCGGTTGTGGTATTTAATGAGGTATTTAAATAAGGTGCATCTAACCTATGCCTATGTCCTACCAATAATCATTCCTAACACCGACTCAGACTAAAACTCCAAACCTTTAGTTTTCACTTGTTTTAGAAACTAAAAACTTATTAGGTAACTACTTTCAATTTTTAAAATATTAAAAGTAAAAATTAAATTAGTTTGTAATAATACAGTTTTAGTAAACTAATTTCAAAAGCAATATTTGATCATGTCAATTATTAAACAGTGTGAACTAAATAGATGAACATGAAAATTTTGTCACGTCAAAAGAGGGTTTCGTAGCTTAGAATTTTAGGTGACAAATATCTGTCCGGAAAAGTTGGTCGCGAAAAAGTCGTGTCTCAAAGTTGTTTTTATTTTTTTTTTATTATTATTATTTTTAACAAACAATATTAATTATACTAAAGGGAGGCGGATAAGCTTAGCCTCACAATGAGCTAATAATAATGTGATTTAAATTCGCATTTGGCAAGAAGCAAGCCTAAGACCTCTTCTCACTTACAAGTGAAGAGGAATATCACTAGACCATAGTATTAAGTGGCTCAAAGTTTTACACTATGAAAAATAGACATTTGTCGGGCGAACTCGGTTGACACAATGAAACAAAGTTGTCATGTAAAGGAGTGTTGACCAACTTTACCCAACGATTTTCTCTTGCTCAATGGCATAGTTTCATCACGTTTATGTTTGATACTCAATAATATTTAGCCCGACGAAACATTCGACGGCCAACTTTTTTTTTTATTTTTAAAAAGTGCAATATATGTTTCCTTGATGAAACTGTTCGTCTGGCAAAGCCTTTAAAATTTTATTTTAATATTCATAATTAAATCAATATTTAATTTGACACACCCCAACCCAAAATGTCTACTTGGACTTCGAATTGAGTTGTGCTAGTCGACACCTGGAAGGTGACGAAGCCATAAAGTGTAGTGATGTAGAAAATGTGTATTCATTTAAAGGAAAACTAATGAAAAGAGCTTGAAAACTTTGAGTTTTAACGATAATGACAAAATAAAGGGTAAAGTGAATAGTACCAGGATTGACTTTTTAGTGTAAAAATGTGGTTTTTCATTATAGTGAACAGTACCGAGAGTTTTTCGTTAAAGTTCCCTTAATTTAAACCTAAAAGAACCTAAATATAAGAGTGTGCTGGTGAGCGGGAATGAACTCATTTCACACGTGATGTTAGAGTATAAGTAAAGTACACTAAGGGTAATAGAGGAATTATACCATCGGTTGTATTTCCATTACAACAGTCTGCCAGAAATCCTCGTCGACACGATAGCTCAGCCATTAAAACCTGGAGGGGGGAAAAACAAGGGTGAGTGGGCCTAAAAATAAAGTTTTATAAAAATCTTTTTTAAAACATTATAACCCCTCGCCGTAAAACAAGTACAGTCTCCAAAATATACATACTACGTATAGTGTGAAAATACTTACTGTAGCCTGTAATATCTCAAGAATTCAATACGGCTCAATATTTCGTAAGTAAACACATGACTTCGTAATCAACATAATCTTGCATAAGCAAACATCTAATATCAAGTGCTTATCAACACATGCTTACACACGAGTTCATGCAGAGGTATTTTGACACGAACAAGATTGGTTGTAACAATGATATATGCTCTAGTACTACAATCATGTGAAGACTGGCCCTATGTGCAGCACATACGAGTCCTAATTTCCTATAGCAGTCTAGGACAGGATTGGCACCTACAATGGATCCAAAATGAGTGTACGACGTGAGGTGCACTTACACATGAAAGATTGGCCCTGGCTTGGGTGAGTACTAACACCGGTGCAGCAAATGGTGAGCAAATAACACAAATATAATCATGCCATAGTGATTTGATAATTCTAGTCAACATAACATTATTCATAGCCGTAAGTTTAGCTAAGGCATCCCTTAAGGTTTATAATGATTTCCTAATTCTCATCGTTACGTCATTTTCTATAAATGTTAATTCAATTATGGCAATCACATAAAAATTCATTTTCAGAAGTATATATGGAAACTAAACATATACCCGCTCACAGATACTTACGAAGTCGTAGTCGTTCAGACGGGAGAAGCCGAAGTCTCCAATAGTAATCGCACCTAAGCATAATATTGGGACCCATTAGTAAAACTCCACTAAGACAATTAAATTTTGGAAAATGGAGTGCGGATTTGGAATCAAGGCGTCAAAATATGCTAAGGAGGGTCCCCGGGAAATTTTGTAAAAAGTCAGCGGTCAACCCTAAAATGATGTCAAAAACGGACTCGGGACGTCTTTCGAAAAAGTCACACAAGGAGTATTTTGGAATATTCCAGAATCTATTTGGAATTAGGCTGGGCTGGAGCCAGACCAGGTTGGAGGGTCGTGGGTTGGGCCAGTTCTAGGTTTAAGTTTTGGGCCTCTTTTTCTTTTTCTTTTTTTTCTTCTCTTCTGTTTCTTCGGCTGGTTGCCATTGCAACCGCCGAGATAGTACCAGCTTCGACTACCCTAAACCTTTACTAAACATAGCCTTCCAATATATCAAATCGAAGCTCAGAGGACAAGGAATCGGAATATACCTTTGGTTTCCTTGGCCATGGCCGGAGTTGGTTGAAAAACAGCTCAAAAGCAGCCGGATCTCCGCCAAAAAACTGGGTTTAATATTCTCCGGGTATTTCTGCATCCAAACAACATTAAAACGTCTCAAAAACATCCCAATCTTAGTCCTAGGCACGATCTACAAAGATCTAAAGGGTTTTCGGACCTTACCTTCGACGTGAATGGCGAGAACTTGCCGGATTCAATTTACCTTCGTCGTGAATGGCGAGAACTTGCCGGATTCAATTTTTTTGCACAATGATGGTACTGTGCAGCAAGGAGGTGGTAGTAGGGTGAGACAACATCTCAAACAAAACTGACTTGTTCCTAGCAAGGAAAATGGAAATAGGACTATGGTCAAAGAATTGTTGGCAACTGTCGATAGAAATCAACAAGACTAATGATATTTCGTAATTTAGGACACTCAAAAGGATTTACGATTTCCAACTGTCACAACCTTAGATTTGGTAAGAATATCCTCTGCTACACTCACGTCTCCCAAAAAAGGTATAATTTAAGCAAGGTCAACATTTGAGGAATTTGGTAATAAGCTGACTGTGGATGTTTATTAAACTGAACTCGTGGTGGGAGTAGACAAGGACATTATGAGCAAGACAATCGCGAAGAGTTTTCCTGAGGATCCACATGAATTCCTTCAGTGGAATCCACAAACCCGAGGAAAGTGATTCGGTCTACCCCATAGATACCTACTAGCTTTGCCTATGATTATTGCTTTCTTAAATTTCTCTTATATGAACCTTTGATGTTATGCATAATCTCCCAACAGGTATGCCTCTGCCCGCCATTCCGAATGAGTACATGTCATAGTGGACCATCATCACCTTTGATCTTCAATTGGTCCCAACTAGACTTTATCCCACTAAGATTTCTCTATTTCACATCACTTCTATGCAAATCCGACTCTGCCCTCCATTCATAGGGAACGCATGTCACAGAGTAGCGGTCCGATGTTGGAAGTCATTCATAACCTATTACGTCAAACTTGAGGCATAATCCTGACACAAATTTCTTATTCTTCAATATGATGTGACTATTCACGTAGAATGATGACTGTGCAACCGTGCTGAAATACGCCAACAAACGGAAGTCATGACATCCAAATGATATCAAGGCTGACACATTACCAGAGTAGGAGAAGATCCTAAGTATACTCTGAACAAACCAGGTTCTGATACCAAATTGACATGCCCCAACCTCGATATTCCCACATACCAGGGTAGGCACGTGTTGGCTGACACTTGAGGGTGATGAAACCATTTTAAACATTCACACAAATAAAAGATAGACAATTAGAACGAAATATGCCATTGCAAGAACGTGTTCAAAGCATACAACTACAAAGAATAATATGGAAGAATTACTAAGAAAATATACGAACAAGGAAATGATACCTATACTGAGAAGACTCGAGGATACCTATGTTGTAGAGTCCTGACACCGAGATTGTATACCTCGACTTTAACTCCTGAGGGGGCACAAAACAGAAAAGGTGAGTGCACCAAAGTTTATAATAATAATAATAATAAGAAAAACCATTTTGTTTATGAACATACTAACCCCCTGTTTTGAAAACAAATATAATACTACATAATAGGTTTTTCAAAAAACCCTAGCATGCCATGAAATCATCCGTAAAACAAGTATGAGTAAAAACATGCTCAATAAAGGTGCTATCATTGCCCGAAGGCATATCCATAAATCTCATCAAATATGTACTCTCTCTCTAGGGGTATCATAGTTGCTCGAAGGCAGTACCTGTCCATCACTCGAAAGTGAAGCTATACGACACTAGGTTACGCTAGTGAAGAAACCATGGTCCATCACTTGAAGGTGAAGCTATACAACTCTAGGTTATGCCGGAGAATAGGATGCATAACATCACACACTGACACTAGCCCCGGGCTAGTGAAGCTGAGGTTATATCATCAATATCATCAACTACTCATTCGCTCGAAGGCAATACCTGTCTATCACATGGAAGGTGAAGCTCTATGACACTGGGTTACGCCAGTGAGAAAAACCATGGTCCATCACCCGAAGGTGAAGCTGTACGACTCCGGGTTACGCCGGAGAAGAGGTATATACATAAATTTCCTCAACTGTGTCTTATGGCCACATACGTACGTTTACATACCCGTGTTGTGTTGATGTGTTGTATGACAACCCGTTAGGTAAGTACCAAAAACATATCTCAAAACTTGTATCAAATCCGTAATATAAATCATGTTCAAAATCCATAGAAATCCATATGTGTAGTCCAATAAATCCATAAGCATATTATAAAACACACATAAATCATGAAATATGAAATACATGCTAGGCTAATATTTATAAAAACATATAAATTAAGAAGGGGTCCACTCGCAGTATTTCATTGTCCAAGTGATAATTTTGTGTAATTCACCTGAATTCCGGAGAAGAGATCGGAAACAATTGTTTCCGTCAGGTCGGGTCGAAAAAAGTGAAACGGGTCGAGGGGAAACCCGTATTGTCTACCCCTTTCCCTTATTTCTTTCCTCTCCCATTGGTTCACTCCCCACCTTCCTCTTTGATTGGTCTACACCCCTCATTTTCTCTCATTTTCTTTCCATCACAGCAAAATCTGGAGCCTTCCAGATGATGGTCAAATGATCATTATGCCCTCAACTTTGTTCGTTTATAACTTCTTCATTATAACTCCAAATTCTATTCCGCATGCGCCTATGCCTTCGTAATGACGAGTACCATGAGGATATGCCAACAAAACAAGTCTTACATGACATGACAATGCGGTCAACAAATGTCAACGCTTTACCTCAAAGGGCATATTTGTAAATTCATGTATTAAAATTATAAAAATCAAAATATTTGGGGACGGGTCGTTATAGCCCACACCTCCCCCTTAGTGTAAATAATATTGTTTGTTAAAAAAATAATCATTTGAAAACTAATTTAATCACATTATTATCCGTGTGCGAAAGACCTTTTTTATAACCGGCAATACACACATCTTAAGATGTTTTGAACGTGTTTAAAAATAGAGAAAACAATATTCAATAAAAAACTGATTGAATCACATTATTACTAGCCCATTGTGAGGCTAAGCCCACCCCCCCTTTCCCTTAGTGTAGATAATATCGTTTGTGAAAAAAAAAAAATCATTTCACAACTAAATTAATCACATTATTGTTCGTGTGCGAAAGACTTTTTTTATAACCGACATTCTCTTAAGATGTTTTCAATGTGTTTTAAAATAGAGAAATTGAATCACATTATTGCTAGCCTATTGTGAGGTACTAATTAAAAAAAATAATAAAATAATAAAAAATAAAAATAAAACAACACAAACAAAAAACCAGCACAAAAAATAATTAAAAGGACGAAGGCATTTTTTGAATCATGGCGTGCTACGCACGACTTACACATTTTAAATGTATTTATATGTGTAAATTGACGAAAGTAAAGTCAAATATTTGAAGTAAAGGAATAATCTTAGATCATGCTAGAAGAAACACCTCATAAACCAATTAAAGCAGCTGAATTCACATAATAAAATCGGTCTCTATAGAATTTACATTAAAAATAATTGATTGAATCAACATTATTGCTAGCTCATTGTGAGGCTAAACCCACCCCCTCTCCCTTAGTGTAGAGAATAACGTTTGTTAAAAAAAAAAAAACAAACAAACAATCATTTGACAACTAATTTAATCACAATATTATCTGCGTGCAAATGACATTTTTAATAACCGACATTACACGCCTTTTAAGATGTTTCTAACGTGTTAAAAAATAGAGAAAAGAATATTTATTAAACAACTGATTGAATCACATTATTCCTAGCCTATTGTGAGGCTAAGCCCACCCGTCCCCTTTAGTGTAGATAATATCGTATCTTTAAAAAAAAAAAAAAAATCATTTGACAACTAATTTAATCACAATATTATCTGCGTGCAAAGGACCTTTTTTATAACCAGCATTACACGCCTCTTAAGATGTTTAAAACGTGTTTAAAAATAGAGAAAAGAATATTTATTAAACAACTAATTGAATCACATTATTCCTAGCCTATTGTGAGGCTAAGCCCACCCCCTCCCCTTTGGTGTAGATAATATCGTATCTTTAAAAAAACAAAAAAAGAAAAAAATCATTTGACAATTAATTTAATCACATTATTATCCGCGTGCGAAAGATTTTTTTTTTTATAACCGGCATTACACGCCTCTTAAGATGTTTTGAACGTGTTTAAAAAAAGAGAAAATAATATTTAATAAACAACTGATTGAATGACATTGTTGCTAGCCTATTGTGAGGCTAAGCCCACCCCCTCCTCCTTAGTGTGGACAATAACGTTTGTTAAAAAAAAAAAAAATTCATTTGACAACTAATTTAATCACATTAGTATCCGCGTGCAAATAACCTTTTTTTATAACCGGCATTACATGCCTCTTAGGATGTTTTGAACGTGTTTAAAAATAGAGAAAATAATATTTAATAAACAATTGATTGAACCGCATTATTGGTAGCCTATTGTGCGGCTAAACCCACCCCTCTTCTTTAGTGTAGATAATATCGTTTGTTAAAAAAAATAATCATTTGACAACTAATTTAATCACATTATTATCCTCGTGCGAAGACCTTTTTTATAACCGGTATTACACTCCTCTTAAGATGCTTTGAACGTGTTTAAAAGTAGAGAAAATAGTATTTAATAAACAACTGATTGAATCACATTATTACTAGCTCATTGTGAGGCTAAGCCCACCTATCTCCCCCTTAGTGTAGATAATATCGTTTGTTAAAAAAAAAAAACAATTGACAACTAATTTAATGTAATTTAATCACATTATTATCCGCGTGCAAAAGACCTTTTTTTTATAACCGGTATTACACACCTCTTAAGATGCTTTGAACGTGTTTAAAAATAGAGAAAATAATATTTAATAAACAACTGATTGAATCACATTATTGCTAGTCTATTGTGCGGCTAAGCTCATCCCCTCCCCTTTAGTGTAGATAATATCGTTTATTAAAAAAAAAAAAAATCGTTTGAAAACTAATTTAATCACAATATTATCCGCGTGCAAAGGACCTTTTTTATACCCGGCATTACATGCCTATTAGGATGTTTTCAAGGTGTTTAAAAATAGAGAAAATAATATTTAATAAACAACTGATTAAATCACATTATTGCTAGCCTATTGTGAGGCTAAGCCCACCCCTCCCCCTTAGTGTACACAATAACGCTTGTTAAAAAAAAAAAAAAAAAAAAAAAAAAAACAATCATTTGACAACTAATTTAATCACAATATTATCCGCATGCAAATGACCTTTTTTTATAACCGGCATTACACGCCTCTTAGGATGTTTTGAACGTGTTTAAAAATAGAGAAAATAATATTTAATAAACAACTGATTGAACACATTATTGCTAGCCTATTGTGAGGCTAAGCCCACCCCTCCCCTTTACTGTATATAATATCGTTTATTAAAAAAATAATAATTTGACAACTAATTTAATCACATTATTATCCTCGTGCGAAAGACCTTTTTTATAACCAGCATTACACGCCTTTTAAGATATTTTGAATGAGTTTAAAAATAGAGAAAATAATATTTAATAAACAACTAATTGAATCACATTATTGCTAGCCCATTGTGATGCTAAGTCCCCGAATCCCCCTTAGTGTAGAGAATATTGTTTGTTAAAAAAAAAAAATAATCATCTGACAACTAATTTAATCATATTATAACCGGCATTGTATGTCTCTTAAGATGTTTGGAATGTGTTTTAAAATAGGGAAATGGAACCACTTTATTGATAGCCTATTGTGAAGTACTAATTAAAAAATAAAAAATAGAAAAACAACACAAAAAAACTAATTAAAATCACGAAGGCATTTTTTGAATTATGGTGTGCTACGTGCGATTTACATGTTTTAAATGTATTTATATGTGTAAATTGACAAAAGGAAAGTCAAATATTTGAAGTAAATGAATAATCTTAGATCATGCTAGAAGAAACCCCTCATAAATCAATTATACCAGCTGAATTCACATATAAAATCGGTCTCTATAGAATTTACAATAAGAATAGAGAAAATAATATTTAATAAATAATTGATTGAATCAATATTATTGCTAGCTCATTGTGAGGCTAAGCCCATCCCCTCCCCTTAAGTGTAGAGAATAACATTTGTTAAAAACAAAAAAAAAAACAATCATTTGACAACTAATTTAATCACATTATTATCCATGTGCGAAAGATCTTTTTTATAACCGGCATTACAAGCCTCTTAAAATGTTTTGAACGTGTTTAAAAATAGAGAAAATAATATTTAATAAACAACTAATTGAATCACATTATTACTAGCCTATTGTGATGCTAAGTCAACCTCTTCCCCCTTAGTGTAGATAATGTCGTTTGTTAAAAAAGAATTACAATCATTTGACGACTATTTTAATGTAATTTAATCACATTATTATCCATTTGCAAAAGATCTTTTTTATAACCGGCATTACCCGCTTCTTAAAATGTTTTGAACGTGTTTAAAATAGAGAAAATAATATTTAATAAATAATTGATTGAATCACATTATTACTAGCCTATTGTGACACTAAGTCCACCGCACTTCCCTTTAGTGTAGATAATATCGTTTGTTTAAAAAGCAAAATTCATTTGACAATTAATTTATTCACATTATTATCTGCGTGCTAAGGACCTCTTTTATAACCAACATTATACACCTCTTAAGATGTTTTGAACGTGAGGTCTTCTCGTCATGCACTGGCTTCAAAGTCATGAGCCAAGCATGTAAAAAATGGGTACATGCACAAAGTATATAATGACAAGAGGAAATATAAAAAATATGTATAACTATTGATCCTTCGTATGACTATTATTAGAAACTTACATTAGAGTGCCATAATAACGATGTGACAAGAAATATTAGAAACCTACATTTTTGTGTCATAATGATGATGTGACAATTAATTTTTGTAACCTTGTTTTTTCATGATTTCATGATTTTAAATGCTTGATTAAGTCACACCAATGATGGAGAAAACTTTAGCTTGCATTATTCAAGTTAGAAACAAGAAGGTGAGTGTCGAGTTGTATTTCATAAATTTGTGGCTATAAAGAATTCAACTTTCAATTTGTGGCCATAACAATGATGGGGCAAGTAGTATTGTTTTGGTAGCGTAAGGTGATTGCATTGCACTTGTTTCTTGCCCAACAAAAATTATTTCAAGATAACGTGATATCTTTAAGTAAAGATATTCCCAACAAAATTGTGCAAAGATAATTATGATGAGTAAAATACAAAAAAATCTAAAACCCACAAAAGCTATCACGTAAGGTCTTCTCGTCATCCAATGGCTTAAAATTCATGAGCCAAACTATAAGAAACTATGTTTTTAAGAGCAAACTAACTGACGAGTATCCCACACTAGCATGTGCGGTAGTGAAAGTCAGGGACCAAATTTATCAACTTTGAAACTCAAGGACCAAAATGAGGAGTTGCATCAATTTCGAAGACCATTTGCGAGAAAAACCTTTATTTTGTGTAATCCACATGTCACAATTTTATTGGATTTGTGGGTCTCACCTAAAACTAACAGAATAGTTGACAGAATTTAAACGGAATGACCAAATTGATGTGCGGTAGTGAATGTTAGGCACGACATTGATTGATTTTGAAAATGAGGGACCAAAATGATGAGCTTGATCAATCTCAAGGATCATTTGTGATAAAAGCCCATTGGTCTCTAACGATTTGAGTTCTCGCATGCTATGTTTTTCAAGGACACGTACGTGCAAAGATGTGAAAGTTCACCCACTTTCATCTTCAAGATTTATTATGGTCTTCAGAGTATCGAATACTCCAAGTCTTTTAACCGTTTGATCTTTGATAAAAAAAATTAAAATAAAAGACAAAAATCAAGATGCAACAGTTCAAATGCGCAAAATTTCCTATACTCTAGAGCACCATATAATTTGTGTTCTATCTTCATCATGCACTCCTTTTCCCTATATTAAACACAATAGCCCTTGCTTAGAAGAACAATATCTTTGAAGAAGGTCATGGCTTGTGAGAAGAGCAAGATACTGATATTTGGAGCAAAAGGGTATCTAGGCAAGTACATGGTGAAAGCAAGCGTTTCTTTGGGCCATCCAACCTATGTCTACGCCCGACCAATCAAACCCAACACTGACCCTTCCAAGCTTGAGCTGCACAAAGAATATGAAGCCATGGGACTCACCATCTTCCAAGTAATTAATTATATATATAGTAACGCGAATTAACCTCTCATTTCTTATTTGGCTAAATCCTACTAGTTAACTGATCATGTTTTATATATAGTTACTCAATTCAATACTTAGGATGTGCATTACCTGTTAGAACCAATTTGATATGGTGTGAACTGAACAGGGTGAACTCAATGAGCACGAAAAGCTAGTCGCAGCGCTTCGACAAGTTGATGTTGTAGTATCTACGCTGCCAGCGCCTCAGCATCTTCAACAGTTAAAAATTATCAACGCCATCAAAGATGCCGGTAATATAAAGGTGAAAATATATGTGAGAAATGTTCTTTCGCGTTGACTGTGAATTGGAATCACTGATTATGTGGATATTCTTTGCTAGACTACTCAGTCAAGTTCATTTACATATATGTTCATGTCTAACTACGTTCAATATATACATGTTGGGACTGTGAAATCAGAGATTTATTCCGTCAGAGTTTGGAGATGATCCAGAAAGAGCAAGCGCATTGCCGCCTTTCGAGGCTCTACATGAGAATAAAAGGGTGATTAGAAGGGCGACGGAAGCAGCAAGAATTCCGTACACTTCTGTGTGTGCAAACTCATGTGCTGCATATTTTGTTGATTATCTGCTTCATCCTCGTGAACAACGTGAGGAAGTCATTGTTCATGGCACTGGTGAAACCAAGGGTAAGCTTGCAAGTGTTGTATTTCACTTCTGGACCACAAATATTAATGCACTTGTCCTTACATAAGTTTCACATTTTCTTTCTTTCAATTATTTTTTAAAAATTCTCAAGACTATTGAACTGAACTCGAGACCAATAACTCTTAAAAGTTAAAATTGACTGACTACTATAGTGGTATTTCTTTTAAGAGCGCATTCCTCCTAAATCCGAACTGCCTTTGTATTCCCAACAGCTTCTATTTCTTCTTCAATTATATTAAAAAAATTACACCGATTACCTCGCTTGACAAACGAAATGGAAAAGACTTTGCCGTGTGAAGTACCCTTCAGCTACAAAAAATGTTGTCCATTTCTAAGGACTTGTTTGAATAAATATTTCATTGAGTTTTCAATTTTCACTTTCATAGCTAGAAATAATATCAAAGTGTGTAAAAAATAGGTATGAAGAAATGTGGCAAAGAGGAAAGAGGGAGGAATGAAGTAAAATGTATTAACAAAAATCGTCGTTAATGACCTATTTTATTACCATTTCATTATGGTAAATGTACTATATATATTCTAATGTAAAATTCAATTGAATAAAATTAAAAGATTGTGGACTTTATCTAGGTTGAAGACTCGTAGATAATAACAGTAGCTGAAGAAGATCTCAAGAGAGAGAGAAATAAGAGAGAGAAAGCTCAAACAAGAACCAGAATGGAAACCTTGTATAATATTCTTTTACTAAAATTTACCAAATTAGTTACAAATGAATATTCCCTTATATACAACACACAAAGCTTACAGACTAAGCAACCTTACAACTACCCAACTCACAAGATTATGACACATGTACAACATCAAGGTATGCCACATATCTCTTTCAGAATCTTACATCACTCAATATCCCCCCTCAATCTCAACTGGGAAATCCCAGTTTGAGATTGGAACAATGATGACCAAAAGCTAGACCATGAAGACCTTTGGTCAAAACATTGGCAACCTGATCTGTAGTAGCAATATATTCAACATGAAGATCACCTTTTTTAACCGTTTCATGAACAAAATGGAAATTAGTATCCAAATGTTTAATACGAGTGTGAAAACAGGATTCGAGCAAAATGCTAAAGTAGAAACATTATCATAGTGAATCAATGGTGGCTGAGGAAGAAAGACACGCAAATCTTTCAAAATCAAACAAATCTAGGCTATATCAGCAGCTGCATTAGCCAAGGCCTTGTACTCAGCCTTGGTTGAACTTTGAGACACACTAGTTTGTTTCTTAGCTTGCCAGGAAATAAGGTTATGACCCAAGAAAACAACATAACTTGTTGTGGACCTTCGAGTATTAAAATCCGATGCCCAATCGGCATGACTAAGGCCAATGAAATCCAGAGTTTGCATTGAAGAATAAGTGAGACCACAATCAATAGTACACTGTAAGTATCTAAAGATGCACTTAACAAGATGAAAATGTGCATCAGTAGGATGAGCCATAAACTGCCAAGCCAAATTCACAACAAATGCAATGTTTGGATGGGTAAACAAAATACTGACTTAGAAGGAATAAACCCATTAGATTATGTATATGGCTTACAAGGAGTAGGACATGACTTGCAGGATTCCATATATGCCTTTTTGAGCAATTCTTTAACATAGTTTGACTGAGAAATAAAAAGATCCCTATTAGACTTATAGGTGACCTAAAGACCAAGAAAGAAGGTTAACGGACCCATATCCTTCATATCAAATACTTCACCCAAACTGTCAATAACTTGCTAGAAGAGAAGAGAGTTTGAGCCTGTAATTGTTATGTCATCGACATATAGAAGAAGAACAACCACATGTATATTGGAAGCTTTGAGAAACAAACTTGGGTCTAAATCTGAAACAACAAAGTCTCAAATAGGCAATAGGTAGTCAACTTAGAGTTCCATGCTCTAGAAACTTGTTTAAGTCCATAAAGAGAGTTAACAAGCTTACAAACATAATGAGGATGAACTAGATCCTAAAAACCCTGTGGCTATTTCATAAAGACTTCCTCTAGTAAATCATCATAGAGGAAGGCATTTTTGACATCTAACTACCTTAAAGTCCATTTTTGTGCAGCAGCCAAAACAAGAACAATCCTAATAGTACTATGCTTGATCACATGATTGAAAGTATCATCATAATTTAACCCCTGCTCTTGACTATACCCTTGAGCCACTAAACGGGCTTTATACATGGAAATAGCTCTAATTTGGTCCTTCTTAATCTTATAAACCCACTTACTGCCAATAATTTGGATGGGGCAGGAACCAATTCCCAAGTTCCTTGCTTTTGTAATGCTTGAAACTCGTCAGTCGTAGCTTCTCTCCAATGAAACTGAGAGACGGTAGCCTTAAATAAAGTAGGTTCACATGAATTCACAATGCTCAATACTGCAGTACAACCTTTAAAAGCAACTTCATTTGGAATACTAAGATTAAAAGCTGACTCATTAGCAAAACCAACCAAGATATCAAATTCTCTTTGACAGCCAACAGTGAACTAAGAAGAATCAGACTCGGAGACAGCCATAGAACCATATCTATTTCTAAAATCACACCTGTTTTAAGTCTAGTTTGCATAGGATGGGAAGAAGATACTAATGTTTGAGGAGAAGAAGAATTAGAATCACTAGAAAAATGAGAATTACCTCAAGTTGAGCATCATGATGGACATGTAGCAAAAGTTATGTAGAATGTTGGAGATGAGGAGTGCAAACTTGAGAATGAAAGGTTATGAAGAAAAGTCAGTCCCAATACCCTGAACAATAATATCAGGTACAACCTGTGTAGACCCATTCAAAGATCTGAACTAGAAACATCACTGAGAGACAAAGAACCATTATCAATCTAGGCAAAATTATCAACATCTTTAGTAGTGTTAACGGAAAAAGTATTTTCAACAAATAAAAGAATAACATAAGGAACAATCACTAGATGTCTTGGTAGAATTGTAGTTTCATTCTAAGAACTATGAACAATTGAATTTGTATGAAAAGGAAATACTTGTTCATCATGAACAACATACAACATGCCTGACAATGAAAAACTTTTGTTTCCCTCAGTGATAACATATAACACCCTTGTACCCTAAGGCATAACTCAAGAATACACATTTCTCAGATCTAGGCTCTAGTTTGGTAGAAATATAGGGCCTAACATAGGGATAAACTATTGTACCAAATATTTTCAAAGAACTCAACACAGGATGAAAACCGAAAAGCTTAAAATATGGAGATTGCATATCTAAAGACTTGCAGGGCATTCTATTTATGAGAAAATTGGCATGAGAACAAGCATGAAACCAAAAGTTGTCAGGTAACTTAATAGTAGTTACCAAAGTAATTGCAGTCTCCATAATATGTCAATGTTCCTCTCAGCAATCCCATTTTATTGAGGGGTATAAGGACATGAAAACATATGTATAATCCCATTAGATTCTAACAACTTCTTGAAAGCATTGCTCATGTACTCACCACCACCATCAGATTGAAAGAATTTCACAAAGGCTTGAAAATGATTCTTAATGAAAGCATAAAACTTCTCAAATACATAATACACTTAAGATTTATAAGCAATAGGAAAAGTCCAAGTGAATCGAGTAAAATCATCTATGAAACTGACATGGTGTTTATAGCCTTTAGTGTATACAACTGGTGATGGTCTCCAAACATCACTACTAATTCTCTCAAAAGGTTTTACAGGAGTATGAGAACTAGAGGAAAATACTTGTCTAGATATCTTGCCACACATAAAAAATTCATAGACATGCTTATTTACATTAGGTTGGTAAAGACCTTAAAGTAAGATAACATACTATTCAAGACCTCATTACTAGGATGACCTTGTCTATGATGCTAGAGAGAAGCTTTCACTTGCCACACATAAAAAATTCATAGACATGCTTATTTACATCAGGTTGGTAAAGACCTTAGAGTAAGATAGCATACTATTCAAGACATCATTACTAGGATGACCTTGTCTATGATGCCAGAGAGAAGCTTTCACCATTCGTCCTAGAAAAGTAATCAGTTGTAGTAGCTTATTGTAGTTGAAGAAAAAACTATTGGTAATGTAGTACATGTTTCCCTTACTCCTTCCTCTCATTAGAACCTTCTTTGTTGCATTGTCTTGCACCCAAAAGCCAAACTCATCAAGAAGAACAAAACAATTATTATCCTTACAAAGAGTATAAACAGATAATAAACTGCTAGCAAGTGCAGGAACATGTAAAATTGTAATAAGATTCAGTGGTTTTCAATGAGTTTTAATAGAGGTTGAACTAGTGCTCTTGATTGGAAGACACTCTCCATTGCCAACTGAAATCTTTTGATCTCCCTTAAAAGGTGTAACCAAATTCAAATCTGCTATCTCTCCAATCATATGATGTGTGGCACTAGTGTCCATTATCCAAGCATGATTGAGCTTAAAACCAACAGAAGAATTAGTTGTCATAACAGTGGGAGAATGAGGTCGTTGCAAAATGTATAGTTATTCATGTGAAAACAGTTCAATGTTGTATGATTGCATTTGCCACAGAGTTGACACTTAGGGACTATGCCAGCAGAAGTGGAAGATTAATCATTCTTGTAGAAGTAATTGGGAACAGTGTGCCCTTTTTTGCTACAAATTTGACACTCAAGGATGATGGTTGATTTTTTTACCACAGTTACCATTCCAAAAATTCCAAGAAGATCCCTTTTGAATTATTACCAGCCTGATTAGAATAGCCACTAGAAGTTCTGTTGTTAAACCTGCCATTACCTCCTCCATTAAACCTATGTCTAGAACCATTGAAACCACCCATGCTTCTGATGGAATTGAAATTAGAGCTGGTGTTGTTTTGAGTAAACCCTCCATTATTTCCATTACTATTTACATTGTTCCTTGGATATTGTCCCATAAAACACGTACCACCATTGAAATTGTTATACTTTTGAGTGGATGATTCTCCAGGATAAAACTGCCTTTGAGAACCAAAATTACCGGACTCTCGTGGATAAAATTGTCTCTGAGCACGTATTGCAGATGATTCTCCTTGTGAAAGTAGGTCAGCCATAGGAAATGTAGCTGGGGTTTGCAACTATTCAGCTTTCTCTCAGCACTGAGAAGCTGAGCTTGAAAATCTTTTGGGGTGATTAGTGATTCACTAGCCACTATTACTATCTTAAGGCAGCTACAATCAAATCATTCTTAGATACACTCTCTCATGCAGCCAAGACTTGATCTTTAAAATGCCTAATTTGAAAAAGATATTTCTCAACAGGATCAGCCCCCTTTCTGATTGTATGAAATTCAGTCTTTAGGTGATTAACCCTAGCTCGAGACACAATAGTATATCAATGAGTTAAATGAGTCGAAGCTTAATGAGTTGTTTTGCTTCCAACTACATACTCAATTGCTTTATCACCCAGTGTAGCAATCAATAGACTAAGTAAAGCTTTACCAACTTTTATCCGCTCACGATATGCCTCTATAATTCTTTTGTAACTCCTTTCTCCAAACAAACAACATACTTAAGAGGCCAAACATTAGATCCATCAAAGTAATCAAAGAGATCATAACCTTTAAGAACTGATCTAAATTGAAAGACCACTTTGCAAAGTTGTTATCATTCAATCGAATGGTAAGCATACCAAGTAATCCATCAATTTTCAATGGTTAAAATTGATAGAAAGACTAGAACTAAATCACCAAATGAACTTAGTATACAAACAATAACAAATATAGAGCTTCATCATAACAAATTTCAACTTCAATTTATAGAACTTTGTTCTCTCAAACTCCATACTTCTCCAAGAATAAGCAACAAACACTGAGCTTCATGCTCACAAAATCCAAACTTCTTAAAGAAAAATTGAGGCTTCATGTCCTAGACAACTTAATTTCTTCAATTTTCTCAAACAATTTAGGCTCCATGCCCTAACACAACTCTTCATGCTCAATTTTCACATAATTCATATCAACAACTACCAAATTCATATCAAGAATCATCACAATTTAGATCTATAACAAATAGTCAAATAGATATGGATTTGTGCCTCATCATCAATTAAAGATTCAATATCAAATAATCATAAGCTACAAATCAAAGATTCAATCAGAAACAACCTAAATTGCAACCATTGCCATAGTTGAAGAACACCGATCAACAACACCAGAATCTTGAAATTATAGACATGAACTACACAAATTCAACTCAGATTATCACTGAGACTCATGTTCGAAGAAAAACCTAAGCTCATGATACCATAATAACAGTAGCAGAAGAAGATCTCAAGAGAGAGAAACCTTCAACAAGAACCAGGAATGGAAGCCTTATATAATATCTTTTACTAAAATTTACCATATTAGTTATAGATGAACATTCCCTTATATACTACATACAAAGCTTACAGACTAAGCAACCTTATAGCTACTCAACTCACGAGATTATGGCACATGTACAACATCAATGCCGCATGTCTCTATCAGAATCTTACATCACTCAATAGTAAACACATTTTTATCGAATGAATATTCTTTTTTTTTTTTTTTTGACAGTTGTAATTTATATCATTGTTTTGATGGAAAAAAAAAAGTTATATTGTTGCATTTATTTATGTTACGTAGGAAATCTATAGCTGAAAACCCAATAATACGAAAAAATAATCTTATTTTTCTTTGTGTTCTTTGTTCTCTTTTTCAATTCCTTTTTGGATACCTATAGTTGTGCTGAATTATGAGGAAGATATAGCCACATACACAATAAAAGCAGCAACAGATCCCAGGGCAGCCAATCATGTCCTTACTTGTAGACCACAAGGAAACATTATATCTCAGGTGGATTTGATTTCTTGTTGGGAGAAGAAGACCGGACGGACTCTTAGAAGGATTCATATGCCAGAACAAGAAATCCTCAAGCTCTCTGAGAGTAAGAATAATTCTAATCTACATACAACTGCGTATAACAAAGTAAAGATGGTGGGTTCATACATCATACATTCCTCTATGGATACACAAATTATGTTTCTTGCAGTTTTAATCAAAAAGAAAATGAACATTTCATTTCACTTTTTCTTCATTGCGTACGTTAGAGAAAATCGAACTAATCATAATCCTAACATATTACCGCATTGTCCCTCATCATTTTAGCTAGCCCGAAGGGCTTACCATCTAGTTTAACTAGATAATCAAATCATTTTTACAGTCATAAACAAAACAATGCATGTCATTATTCACTAAACAAATGGATGGTGATGATCTCTTTTTTTTTACAAGCATTTTGCTTCAATTTCTTGTAGCCCTTCCTCACCCAGACAATGTACGTGCGGCAGTCATTTACAGCATATTCATCAAAGGTCAGACGAGGATTGAACTCACGGTAAATGACCTAGAGGCCTCAAAATTATATCCTGATTACAAGTACACTCCCATTGATAAGTTCCTTGATATTTGCTTGGTTGATCCTCCCAATCCAAAATTAGCAGCATTCTAATTAGCTTCCTTGATATTTGCTTGTTTAAAGTAGTATTGTAATTTCTTTTTATTTGCTACGGTATAATATAATTACGGATTTATATCCTATAACATTGTGCTTATATAGTCATGATTTCATCACGTAGTTTTATCATCAAAACTACCTCCAAATATCTTTTTGTTAGATATAGTAGTGTCGAAAACATACGCAAGCCCAAAGGTTCCCACAATAGATCCTACAATTTACTTTGCTGCCATTTTCCAACTGCAATAATAAAGAACACAACAATAAGGAAAATGGAGAAATGCCGAACCAGAATAGCCATTTTCCAACTACACTTCACTCATCACCTATAGCCTTTAACACACACAAGCACTAGGTTAGACGGAAGCATCACTTACCATTTTACACATTTTAAGAAGTAATGAATCTACAATCATTGTTCAAACCAAGCTTCTGAGAATACTACCATAAATAAAGAAAAATAGTGATGACTAAAAGATTAAAAATTTGAGTTAAGAAAATATTTTTGACAAGTCCTAATCCGAACTTATGCACATGAACTTCAATGGGCTAAAATCAGCTAAACCACTTTTCACAAGTAAAATTATAGTTCAAATTTCCAAGAGGCGAAGAAATGTGTGAATCTCATTCAAGACACCCTAGAACCTAGTATTCTTTCAACTGGATAGTGGAGGATGGGTTGAAACATTAAAACTTGGTTGAACTTTTCTCCATAATATAATGGTGAAGAAAATAATCCAGGAGATCATAAGTCCCACAAACATGCCTTCTGCTGGGGGTAGAGAGAGAGAGGTGGTGGCTAGGGTGGGTGTGGTTATGGCAACGAAGGGAAGGTAGGAAACCACAAATTCACAGCTAAGAGATTCACACATTCATGGATAAAACACTAGCAGTTGCATGACGTGATTGCAACGCCATCCTTGGTCATGCGTTTGCAAACGTCAACGAAAATCATTTAATGGCACTACAGCAATGCCATTCAATCACAATTATATGACGTTTAAGAAACATCGTGGGTCTAAATTTTCAGCCCAAATTTCTTCTCTTGGCGCCTCTTTATTTTCATTTCCATGATCATATACATATAGTATGTATGTCCCTTTCTCAAGTGGTTGTATGACATCTACTATTTGTAAAATAAAAAACGAAGGAAGAATGTTGCTTGAGCCTATAATGAATCCTTCTTGCTGTACAATTTTCTGGATAGGTTTTTTTTTTTAAAAAAAAATTGTTATTACTAAGTAAAGCGAGAAAGTTCGAAACTGTTATAATAATTTAGCAAAAGGGGAATTTTGATCTCATAACGCATGTGTAGAAATTCAACACCCTATCCACTAGGTTCTTGTTAATTTGCTATTTCTCTAATTATAGGGATGATGTTCTAATGAAGATGAAGAGATAAAACGGTTTCGATGATGAAATTTGTGCATGAAGATACGTTATTTGCAAGTTGGAGAATTAGCTCATCCCCAACGGGGGAATGCAAGTATTATCCTTTTGTTTTTTTATTATTATTGAGGGGAGGGGGGGAGGATTCGAAACTACTACATTACTTAGAGGAGGAGGAATTTTGAACTCAAAACAAATGGCTAGAAACTCAACACTGTACCTGTATCTACTAGAATATTGAATCATATGCTGGTATTGAAAGTCATTAATCTCATGAGAAAAGAGTGGTGTTACAAAAATAAAAATAAAAAACATGAAAAAGGCGTACGTACAAGGTGGAGAAAAGGTATGATATCCCCCATTTTTTTTAACACAAATGAAATTACAACGAGTAACTTCGAGAGATTGTAGTTCCAAACAGGTCAAATTTTAACCTATACAACATTAAATTAAGAAGGAAAATTACTAAACCAAATACATGAATGATCATATAAATGACCAAAGGAAGCTAACGTAATATCCCCGTTTTAGACACTGATGATTGTGTGTGTGTATTCCAGTGATGTGTAACAAACACATTCTAGTTTGCTAAAAAATCAAACATCTCTGAGAGAGAGAGGGAGAGAGGGAGAGAGGGAGAGGGAGAGAGAGGGAGGGAGGGAGGGAGAGGGAGAGGGAGAGAGAGAGAGAGAGAGAGAGAGAGAGGAACAACTTTATTGACAAGTAGATTGCTTGTCAATGAAATCCTTCACGTCCTTGATAAAAAACTATCACGTTTTACTATTTGTGTGACGAACTAAAATTGATCGTGCAAAGTGTATTTCTGTCACACGAATTTCAATGTGACGGAAACTTCGTCGTGCAAAGATCGTGAAGAAAGACTTTGCGCGACGAACAATATCATTGGTCTCAACAACACGGCACGACGGTTTAGCCTTGATCGCACAACATTTTTAGGAACGAATGTGTTTGTCGCACAAAATACTAGGATACAAATGTGGAACGACTAATATTCGTCAGTCTAAACTTTGTGCAATGATAGTTTATTCTTGCGCGACGAAACCTTGTTAGTCGCTAGAGTTTTGCGAGACGAAGGTATTCGTTGGGCAAAAATAAAAATTTTTTTTTTTTAAATTTAATTTTTTGTTATTTTTTTTAATTTTGTAATAAAATTAAATTGCAATTAAAAAATGTAATGAAGAGAAAAATAATTTATTTAAATTAATATAAATGTGTGTCCAAGAAAAATGTTTAAAAAGTAAGGGAGTAAAAAACTAAGAACATAATGCAGCATAATCTACGGGATCGTCATTCGAAGGCGACTGGAAGGTCTCAAGGTTGTGGACGAGCTGAGAGGTCGAAGGGGCAGAGTTGTGGGCATGCTCGGGTTGGAGGGGCTCGGATGTCGACAGGGGACGAAGATCCGGGAGACGAATGCCAGACTAACTGAGGGCTTGTACAATCTGTGACATCTGGCTCCTATACGAGGTGAGCTCAGTCCTAAGGTCAGCCACCTCTGCTGCCAAAGCTATCACCTTACTCTTTGACTGTGATGATGAAGAGGTTCAAGGTTCCTGCTGCCGTGCATTCCTCATCCCCCTACAATACGTCACCAGTCTTAGCCGAAGAGTCTGATCCAAGGTCTCTGTAAGGATCTGAAACCCCGTATCTTTTGGGGGATCCACAGACTCGAGCGGAGTCTTGGGAGGAAGCTAGGAGGCAGACTTTGGAAGAACCAACTGCCTCTTCTCCATTATTCTCGCATGTGTAATATAACATCAACTATTAATTATAACATTCAAATAATAACCATAAAACTTGAATGCATAAGATAGTAATTACAATTGAAGAATACTTACGTGAAGGGACTTGGCCAACTCATCCCCAGGTCGAACATAAACGTCGCTAAAGACATAGATATCCTATAATTTTGAACACCCCCTAAATAGAACAAGAGAAGAAAAATGTTAGTACGAAAAAAAAATATATTAATGACAGAATAAAAATTGAATATGAAAAACTTTATTATTACCCGTTGCTGCGCCTCCATCCTATATGAGAATGGTCTCGAACCGGAATGGTGGAGAAGAGTCTTCTTTTCCTGATTGCTCTTGTTGGTTTTCACCTTCTTCTATTATACAAAAAAAAAAAAAAAAACGTATTAGTTCAAATTTAAATGAAATATAAAAAAAATCAATAAACATTAGTAAGAAACGTGTAATACTTATAAACTTAATATAAAAAACGTACCATATAGCCGGGCTTCTGAAAATGACTGCAGAGCCACGCCTAATTATCTTCTTGTCCTCAAACTCCTTTGGGCAACCCTCCTCAAAAGCAACCTGCGGATCATCAAATATCTCAAAATATTGGTGCAGGTTGTCTTTCGACTGCTTGTACTGTTCAACGAAGAGCCTGTTGACATACGCCAACATATACTTGTTGATGTCATCGAAATTATAGTTTGTTTGCAATGTAACAAATTAATTACATACATTAAGTAATATAAATATATAAAATTTAAAGGAAAAACAATTAAAAGGTAGGATACTTACCGACAATTGTGCGCGCACATTCGTCTTTACCTCATCTGGCATCGCCTTCCAAGACTTCCATTGCATATGGCAATAGGTTTGAATGACGTGACCAATGTCGTGGGCCAATGCGCTATGCTACTCCGTCGTTGGTCACCCGGGTGATCTTCGCCGTCTTCAACTGGCGACAAAGTCCTTGAGTGTTTTTCTTAGCTGCAAAGAAATATAAAATTAACGTTAACCCAAAACTAATAACAAATCCTTCTATAATTTTGGCATAACCTCCCTATAATTAAAACATTTCCCAAAACCCTGAAAATAACATAAACAATATATGTATCAAACACAATGATCACAACTGTTTAATAATAGGTTCGGAATGATGACAACAATAAACAATACACATACACACACACACACACACACACACACACACACACACACATATATAAAATAACTTTTTAATCCTTAAATGACATAACTTAACAAACTGAACCTAAAATAACAAAACTAAGTTCATCGAAATTTCTTTCTACTTTAATTACCAGCAGTGGAGGCACATCACAACTATTGGACTCTAAAAACATATAACAAAACAAGAACATATTCAATAGTAGTGATGAAAAGGATAGATCAGGCATTAAAGATAAAGGTGAAACAATGCAGAAATAACCATACTAACAAACCCATTCTATTGCATAAGAACTCAGACATTTAGCTTTTTCAACATTGTCTTCCCGCTACTCTACCATGCACAAGTTGAAATATGAACAAAAATTATACCTGATGAAAAGGCATGAGAAAAACACAACCAAGAAATGTTCCAAACAATCCATAAAGAACCGATGATAGCCACCACCCATTTTATGTCCTGAAACATGTCTCTCGCTCATTGCTAAACCAAAGGGGCTCAATCACATAGTCAACCGCCAAATAATTCGTCTAAAATCATAACAATACCTTGACCAAATACTTTTCAAACTAAGGAATTGCGGATAATATCTTGGCACAGCCGCCTTAAAACTAATAACCGTCACTAGGCAATTCTTTACTAATTTGCAATGTCATTTAGCAACCAAATTCTTATCATATTTCATATTTGGTATTCCTTATAAGGTTTCTACTTTGCCAACATCGTATGCACTGTTACAAAATATAAATACAATCCAACTACACCATTTGCATAAGTAAACAAAAATTACTTTCAAGTCATGCAAGCATATGCATTTTAACAACACAATGATATGTCCACTTTACACATTTTATTTCTACTTACCTAACTAACTAAAGATCGAACTTAGAGCAGCTGTAGCTCAAATTTTGAACAAAATTTAACTAGTAAAACTCAGAATTAAGCAGAAAAATTGAACAAACATTTTCAAAGACACATTGTTCCCTAAAAGAACTAATGACCACCCTCCTAGCATCATTAGGCAATCCAATATCATGTAGAATAGTGTATATGGAGAAATCACCAAAGCATTATAGAAAAAATAATAATAAACAGTTATCAACGTGCGGGGCATTATTAAACTTTACCTTGTTGTGACCCCGAGGCATCGGTAGTGGATGCCGATGGCGTGTATGGCGTGCGGGGGTGGCGGTGACCACGCTTGGTGCTAATAGGTAGCACCACTGATGAGGCTGATGAGGCCAGTGCCTGGGAGACCCCAGGACCAACCAAATCAACCAACATGTGGTCCATTTCTGTTGGAACAGTGGCAGCTGACGGTTGAGCCAGGGGAGGCAAACAGGGTGCAGTCGTCACCGCCTTATGACTTCTAATAAGGTTTGACATTTGCACAATTATGTGGCATATCACTCACACCAACCCCACACATAATTAAATCAAGCATTGAACCATATATATACCGTTAAACATAAAATCAACAATTAAACCATAAAAACATGTTGACCTATATGCATTTCCCCATTCAGTTAAACAACAAGAAAACAAATATATGTATGGTACTTAGAGCCAATTGGCTTGGGCAGCAACTGCCTTATGTAGGCCTCAAAATATAAACACAAACATATCCTTCACTACTTTTTCTCAAATTCATATGAGTTACCCTCCTTTCAACTGAGATTACAAATAATAATAATAAAAAATAATAAATAAATAATAATAATAATAAATAAAAATAAATAAAATAAATAATAATAATAATAAATAAAATAAAATAAACCAGAAACTGTCTCAGTTTCTCATATGTGGAGAAAATGCTTCTTAAAATCGGATCTCACAGTTTAAGTGGAAGTGTCCAAATGATGCAGCAAAATATTCACCCCCCTAAATCCTTTGTAGAAAAATAGGAGGATTCGAACGAATCTTGTCATAAGAAGGCTTAATAATAAGTTTTCCCAAAAAACAGGTTTGACATGCGATTCCTTGAATTGAACCTAAGCTTTGGGTAGTGGATGCCCGTGTGATGATTTAAGGATACAATGCATCGTTGTTCATCTAGGGTGTCCTAAACGATCATGCCAAAGTGTAATTTCGTGCACGGTCCCAATGGTAGGGTCAGCCACATAGTGGCTTTCTATAGGGCGTATGGTCATAGTATACAGATCACTCAAATACGCTCCATCTTCTCTAGAATACGCTTCTGGCCATATTCGTAGGAAGTGATGCACATAAATTCAACGTGGTAAGTGATGCACATAACTCCATTTTCTACATAGGTTTCAATGTGGTAATTATTATCTCTAATGTCCTTTAAACTAAACAAATAAAGTGCCTCATCAATGGTTAAAATTCTACCATTGGACAACATTATATGTGCCTTACCGTATCCTTCAATCAGGTTGGATGGGACTCAGAAGGTTGTCAGAGGTGCATTCTTAGGTATGAAGTTAGTAAAATAGATGTGTTCACGCAAAATAGTACGCATGGTTTCACTATCTGCTAGACAACTAACTTCATCACTAGTCATACCTAGAATGAAAATTAATTTGAATCGGTCACATGCATAAAAGTTCTAAAAATAAATATCCATTCAAAATAATTTTAAGTATTCAAGGATGGTAATTAATGAAAAACTTAATATCCAAAAACAAATCACCACAAATAATCCAAACATAAAGGAAAATTGTTCAAAATTTAACCAAAAACAAGGGGGGTTTGGCCACTAGGTGGAATTCGGCCCCAATGTCTAAATTTCAACTAGACAAAATAGTTTATGTCTAAGATTCTAATCTTCCATAGGGGTAACAACCTCTTGAAATTCAGAAACCTCCATCTTGGTACTCTGCGGATCATCCACTTGCATAAAGTTTGATTCAAACCTCTTATGATGAGAATGATATTCAGCTACAACATTCTGGGGAGTACTACAAACACGGGACCAATGGTCTTTTGAACCACGGCGATAGCACATGTCCGCATCCATGGTTTCAGGTGTTTTGCCCTTATTCTTGAAGTTTGGGGCCTTGGGGGCAAGGTTATGGCGCTTCGGGCTTGGTTTATTCCCTTGGATAGGCCTTGACTTTATTGACCTTGATAGAGTGGCTTCTAGCCTACCCTACCACGCCTATGTTGACGTTTTGGGCGTTTGTTTGTGCTACAATGTGCTTTAGGCACAGTAGTCGCCCCAATAGGTCTAGCTTGATGATTTTTCATCAATAGCTGATTCTGCTTTTCAGCGAGAAGTAAAACAAAGATAAAATTTGAAAACTTAGTGAACGCCTAAGCTCTACATTGTTGTTGTAGGACAATATTAGTAGCCGAGAATGTCAAATAGGTCTTCTTCAGGAGATCATCTTCAGTCAAGGTCTCGTTACAGAACTTGAGAAGTGATCGGATCTGACAAACTTTAGAATTATATTCATTCACAGACTTAAAGTCTTGGAAGTGCAAATGCTGCCAGTCATGTCTTGCTTCAGGCAAGAAAATGTCCTTTTGGTGATCAAAACGATAAGCCAAAAGAACCCAGAGTGTTAGTGGATCCTCCTTAACAAGGTACTAAGTTTGTAATGCATTATGAATATGTCTTTGAATGAAGATCATGGTAGTGGCTTTCTTAACTTCGCTAACTGGATTGTCCATCTCATCTTTAATGGTGAGGCACAAATTCTTTGCAGTGAGGCGGAGCTTCACATCTTGGACCCACTTGAGGTAGTTCCTTCCAAATACCTCTAAAGCGGTAAAGTCGAGTTTGTTCAAATTCGACATGTTCCTATCACAAAATAAATGGACAATAAGTGATTAGTGTAATGGAGAAGAATATCAATCCATTCACATTCACATAGGAGTAGAACATTCAGGTTCTAATAGACATGCATTCTTTTAAATTTACATGAAAAAAACTTTGGGTTTTCATGGGTGATGTTTTTAAGGAAAACTTCAGGTTTTCAAACTAGGCATGTTTCTATTATGAACTTCAGGTTCATATGTTCCTGCAGACAGACACAAATATATATACAGAAATATGCAACAATAAAAATATGCAAATAGAACTTCAGGTCTATAATTATAATTGAATTAATTATTTGGACTTCAGGCCAAATTTAAAGTGTGGGTAAAAAAAAAAAAAAAAAATATATATATATATATATATATATATATATATATATATAACCCAACGTGCCTAAAAATAGGCAATTAAATCTCGAGGCCCAAAGTAATGGGCTAAAGCCCACGGGTAGGTTGAATAGTTTGAACGTGCGGCCCAAACGCAAAATTGGGCTGGGCTACAGGCCTGAGATAGATAGGCACAGATCCACTGCTTTGTAGCATATGTGTTCCCAAGGGGGGCGCGATCAAGTATATCACAGGCTAGGTGTACCGAATCACCAGCTACGAGCTGGGATCTGATGCAATTGGGTGCAGGGAACTTGGAGAACGCTTCAGGGGTTTGGTTCTGCGGCAGTGGGGACACGGGGACACCAAAGCCATGGGCTGGTGTCGTAGGCTGAGTCCAATAGAGGCCCAATTGGGCTCTGTGATGCAAGCCGAGAGAAATGTCAAAGCCCAAAGGGCTGAAACTTTGCCGAGAAATAAGCCAAGCCCAAATGGGCTTAGGTTTTTGATCTAGACACCCCAGCTCAAGCTAGTTGAACTCGTCAGAGAAGAAGACTGGCGCCACCGTTTCAGCTGATCGTGTTATGGTGCAAAAATCACAGTGAAAGTCATGGGTACAATGACAACCCATAAAATTGAACGGAGAGTGAAACTTTCAACGTTGTAAAACCCTAGAAATTTGCGGTTTGAATTTCAAAGAAAAACATCAAATTTCAGGCAAAGACTCATCGGTGACGACTGCAGGTCAACGGGGAGGTAGCCGGAGATGGCTATGCATGGCTGCTTGCCATGCTACTCGACGGTTCAAGGGAAGTAACGCCATCTAGGTGTCGGGTTAGGGCTTAGGCCTAGAGTAGTGGCTCCAGGTTTGGGTTCTCAACTCAGGGGAAAAGAAGCTCATCGACATGGATGGGTTTTCAACGAAACCCTAAAAAAAAACTTTATCATCATTCTTTTTTTTTTTGGCAATTCTAGAATAATTCAATGCATATTCATAAAATAATTTGATGCATAAGCAGATATTTGATGCAATTCATGGCAATATCAAATTCACATAATTCAACAATTATGGATATAATGCATACACAATTTATGTAGAATCTACAATTCGAAAAAAGTAAAGTTAGGTCATGCATTATGGTAAATGTTCATGCTATTAGGGCTGCAAAAATATCGAGATAAAAACCGTTGTTTTGGAAGAACCTGATTGCAGATGATATTGGTGAACTGGTTTGATGCAGAAAGCTTCCGCATTAGATTCCTAAGCGCAACGGTAGGAGCGTGCTGATAACGTGTTGTGGCTTATATTTAACTAATAGGGGAAGGGGGCCAGCGACACAAAGAGAACATAGAGAGAGATGTGTTTGTAGGATTGTGTAGTGGAATGTATTATTCCTCCTACACAGTGTCTTTATTTATAGTAATAAGACAAAAGAAATCATTCTTCTCCATATAAGAAAGAATAACTATAATCAAATCAAATCTAGGATTTACACAATCACACTTAAATAAGAAGTTTATAACAGGTAAATACTTGTTTTGTTTTTCAACTTTAGTTTGTCCCATCATTTTAAGTGATGTCAACGTCTTAAAGTTAAAAAGATGTAAATAACACGGAGATAGAACGGGTATCTAGTTGGGTTGGTACAAAAGCGAGATATTGTTAGATATGCACCCTACAACCAATAAAATTTGGACAACTACTGATCACCACAACCATGAATATTACGTGTATAAAAAGATAAGATTTGTATCCAACGCCAGATGTTACAGATAATTTTAGAGAAAAATTTTAAGTGTGACAAACATGAGAGGTTCTTTTGTGTGACACTTGGATTACGGGCCAAGAGATGATGATGGGACCAGAAAGTAGGATTGGATTTTTGTGTTTTTTCCGTACTGTTGAAGTGGTCCGAAACCCCGAATTGAAGAATTTCTCGACAAACTGACTGATGCATGAGAGTACTACCTGTGATGCAATTTAATAATTAAATAAACACCATCACATGACGGTGTGATTGTCGCATTAAAGTTATCGGTTTGATCCAGCAAGGCCCAAGTTCATAAAACACTGTGCACGCCTCCTCCCAAGCGAACTTGACTGACCCGGCCCAATAGAAACCATATAAATAAGTCCAATCCCAAAATTATTTTTCAAAAATTTCCATCAACACAACGCAAAGCATTATGGAGGGAAAGCACTGGAGATGGAGCTCACAGCCGCGGCCGTGCGATCTGCTAAGAAAAGTCAGAGGTTAGATTTGAGGTTTCCCAATCATATCAAGATTTTAAATTCGGAATTCAGTTGTTTCGAGTAGACGCTAATTTCTAATTATCCATTTCCAATTTTTTGGGAATTTATTTGGGTGCCCAGAATTTACTCGAGCTATGGTTGAAGATCTTAGCAATGAACGGTCTCCGGAGATTATCATCGATCGCTTCAGAAATTACTGCACGAATCCCGATTCAAATTGGTTAGATCCTTAGCTTACTCTCTCGATTTTGATTGATAGTTTAGATTTTCATCTATTTTCTCAGCAACCAAACAAGCAACACAGAGTTGTTAACATTATGCTTCAGTACTCATTGATACGTTATTGCTACGTTTTTGTTTGATTAGCTATCAAAATTGTTATCGCAGCTATTGTAGCTTCGATTCACCAAAATGGCAGGAGATTCTCACGCTTCGAAGGGCAAGCCATGTGCGTAGATTAGGTAGGATACGTTGTGCTTTGCTATGGAATATTATTTTTCACCTCGAAACGCATTTTGTTATTTGTTATCAAGAATGAACAAACAAATTTATCAGAGAAGTGGTACGCCATAGAGTCGTGCATGTTATGTTTTTCTTAAGTTTACGGGGAAGGGAGGCTACCCATCCAGAGCCAGTGCATACCACAAGCCTCTTCAAGGACTTACAGAGGGGGTCTTAGCCCCTTTTTTGGTTTTCACAGATCGCCCAGCAAGAGGGATTGCTGGCTGCGGGACTCGAATCTAGGCCTTGGTCTAGCAAAGCATGTTAAGTTGTTAGACTTTCAACTTCATAAATATGTAACGCTGTCGGAAATGTGTAAGAGATTTACGTTTGTTATTGATTGATTACCTAGTTCTCCGAATCTGTGTCAGATGTTTTGCTCAAGGTTCTATTGATTGTTCAGCAACTTCTGCAAGAAAACAGACACGGGTCTAAGAGGGATATCTTTTACATGCATCCTTCTATATTTTCAGGTGATCTGAGTTATATTTTGATTTCCAGTGTTGAAGAATAATCCTTACTATATAATTTATATGATGTAGTTCGTTATGAGACCTCGAACTTGGATTATGATAAACGGAATTCTTTGCAAATTGTACATTTGACTTATCATCATGAGCAGCAAAATCGAGGCCTAATTCTTTGTGCTAAAGATGTTATGTAGAACACAGCATTTCTGTTTGGACTTGATCTTTAATAATTTGAGTTCTTGATGCGTTATTTCCACGCTCTCTCCATGTAAGTACTAATATTTTCTGCTTAATGTACAATGCAGATCAGTCAGTAGTAGACCGTGCAATCAATGACATATGTATCCTTCTGCAGTGTAGTCGCCACAATTTGAATGTGGTGGGTACTCCGATATTTTCCTCATTTAATTTCATTGCTATTTTATTTATATTAGGGGTACTGGAGCCTGTTATGTATGATTAGTATAGTGGCATTATCTAAGCTATTTGAATTACCACATGAGCTTCTAATAACTTGATAAGCTGCTCACAGTTTGTGTTATTTATTTCATGTTCCCTCCTTTTGACAGGTGTCTGTAGGAAAGGGGTACGTATGAAAATTTTCGTCGGATTTTCTAAGAAAGAAGATAATGATGTGCTTTCCTGTTTGATTTTGTATGAAAATGACCAATGCCAATAATTATTCACATTTAAATGTGTGCATTTCTGGTTTATTAGAATATTTTGTTAATCTGGAGTTGATCAACTTCCTCCCTGTGGTAGGATCAGATTTTTCATTGCGTTGATAACAATGATCACAATTCACGTATTGTCAAGTCAGAATGTTAATTGACATGCTTTATAGGTTGGTAATGGGCTGGTTAAGGTTTTCAGAAGCTGGAAACGTATTTGATTGCATAAACAGGCCAAACACAGTAAGAATGGATCTAATTTGATTTTTGTGATATTATTTTATGATATCTTCTTCATCGTCACCTTACTGTGTCTGAACTTAAAACTTTGCATCTGGTTCACATACAGGCCTTCCCTGTCCCTATTCATGTTGAAGAGGTCAAAGGTATCCAGATGGTTAAGAGAGAATATTTAAAATTTTCTGTGTTTGGAAACAACGTTATCCAATTTTGATAATGTGAAGTTTACAAATGCATTGCTAATTCTTATAGATCAACCCTAAGTGTCTAAAGAAAAAAACTCAAACCTTTAATTCTAACATGCAGATATTGTCAGTGTAGCTCGGTGCATACTTGTTGTGGAGAAAGAATCAGGTATACTCTTTTTTATAACAACCCTGACGCTTCAGCATGATAGAGCTGGATTGTGATGTGTGCTTCTATCAACAAACCATCATTTATATATCTTGTACAGTTTTTCAACGATTGGCAGATGACCAGTTTTGCAACAAAAACCATTGTATCATTATCACAGTAAGCCTACACCTTTTGCTTTGTCCATATTAACTCTCTCTGGTTCTTGCAACAGCTTTTATTAAACTTTTTTTTTATGGGTGTCTTTCTTCACAGGGACGTGGCTATCCTGATATTCCCACAAGAAGGTGAAGAGTCCCCTTCAAACTTCATATAGGGAGTGCCTTTCCTTATATGCTGTTTGCACGTTCATTTCCCTTTTGTCTATTTAGTTCTTATTAATTTCCATCATGTTTGCTAGGTTTTTGGGGCTCCTGGTGGATACTTTGCATCTCCCTATCTATTGCTTGGTAGATTGTGATCCATACGGTTTTGACATCCTCTCCATATATCGGTTTGGTTCTATGGTTAGGCTTTCTAATCAATCCATTAAATGGTTATCTACATTTTGCAAAGTTGACCAGCATGTGAACTACCTAGGAGCACTGCACATATTGAAGATTAAGAACTGAATAAGTCAATTGTTTTGTAGACTACTTGTACATTGTAATGAAGCTCAAGTTATATCAAATTAACGCACTCCCATTGTTATGTAAGCAAATGGCCTATGATGCAAAATTTCTACGCGTCCCCAAGGTACTCTGGCTTGGAGCCTTCCCTTCGGACTCAGAGAAGTATAGTCTTCCACAACGGTGCCTCCTTCCTTTGACAGCAGAAGGTGAGAGATATGGCGCTTTACATTGGCATTCTTTTGTTTGCAACCTTCCCGAGGTTCCTTATAATCATGTCAGACAGGAGGAAAACGGAGGCAATGCTACTTCGATGCTACTTACAAAGAGAAGCACCACAGTGGAGGTAAGACTCTGTTGTCTTTCTTGTTTCATCTTTGTACGAGTGGATTAAACAACATTCGATAGGTTTACTCTTTTCTGACGATAGATTGGAGCTACAGTTGATGCTGGAAAGAGGAGTGAAGTTTGAATTAGAAGCGTTGTCTGTGCACGAAATTAACTTTTTGTCGGAGGTGTACATACCATCTAAAATTCAAGGTGGAGTCCACATCTAACACCATCTAAGCTTGTATTGCTTAGCTTGTAGGGTAAAAGAAATGTGAGGATTATTTCTGCAGAGCATAATCAGCAGTTGCATTTCAAAACATTGTTAAGTGAACAAACAATGATCCGAAAACACAAAACTCGAATGCCTCAATAATTAGCGATGTAATTCCTTTATGATTATGGTGCGTTATCGCTTTTACCTTTTTACTTCAAATAGCAGCATCTGATAGTTCTACATCCCTGGAAACTGACTCGTAACTAGTTCTTCTTTATAAACGTCATTTAACTGCACCCGGAGTCCCTGTTCTTGGCGGGGCTAAAATCCTACTTCGGCTTTTGGACGTGATCCTGCAGAAACAGGATTTTGGACAGATTGCAAGGCATTGTGTTTAATTTGGTGAAATGTGATGAACCTTGTGAGTACCAATGTGTTGAAACTCCAATGGTTTTAGGTAAACTAATACGTTGTATTTGTTAGAATATAATATTGTAAATCTTAGTTAGTTAGTTAGAGACATTGCTCTCTCTATATATACATCATTGTAATAACTTCTTGAGTAAGAAATCAATATAACAGATTCTGCAATTCATCTCTCTAAATCCTCTTCTCTCTCTCTCTCCCCCTCTCTAGTTCTTGAAACCTTAATCATTTCTCAATCTCTCTCTACATTAACATGGTATCAGAGCCATTAAAGCTTGATCAGCTTCTTTGATCCTTTCTTTTGCTTATGCTACATGAAATTCTTTCTTCTTCTGTCTTGTGGGTATATCAAGATTACCCAGTTCTTCATTCTTCGCTCTAAAAGGTTGTGCACACCAAGTGTTTGAGTCTTTTCCTCAGACAGATTTCTCTACAATTTTTCCGAAATGGTAACTGCGAATCAACTTCAAATCTTGCAATCACCAATCACTGGATTGATTTCATCTGTTTCCATGTCTGTTACTACGAAACTGGATGAGACCAACTATCTACAATGGCATTTTCAGATGCAGTTGATGCTTGAAGTCCATGGAATTATCGGGTTCGTTGACGGATCAAATCTCTGTCCTGCTCAGTTTTCTTCTAGTTCTTCAAGAGATTCAGAGGTAACATCTGGTACTTCATCTTCTAGAACTGAAACTGATGAGTACAAAGTCTGGAAAATGCATGATCATTCCTTGATGTTGTTACTTACTGCAACACTTTCTTCATCCGCTATTTCCTATGTGATTGGTAGCAAGAGTTCTCAAGAGATGTGGGTTCGTCTTCAAAACCAGTTTTTCTTACCAAGTACAAAAACTAGTATAATCAAATTACAAACTGATCTTTACACCATTAAGAAGGGATCAAATTCAATTTCCCAGTATCTTCAAAGAATTAAAGAAGCAAGGGATGGACTTTCTATTCTTGGTGTCATTTTTGCTGATGAAGACTTTGTGATCATTGCATTGAATGGACTCCCTCCAAAATACAACACATTTAAATGTGTACTCAGAGGGCGTGAGAGTATCATTTCACTAAAGGATTTTCGTGCACAATTGCTCGCTAAGGAAGCCATTGTGGATTGTGTTCTTGTTGAATGTGAGACAAAAGGTTCTTTCTTTCCTCTCTTTAGCTCTCAATTTCATGTTGGCTTCAATGGTGGTTATTATGCTCAATCCAATTTTAGTTCATGCCAGTCAAGCTATGGTAATAATGTTGATAGTTATAATGGAATTCTTGGCTCACCTTCATCTCTATATCCTAGTTCCCTGCCACCTGAAATTACTACATGTCAAATTTGTTCACATAAGGATCATCTTGCTGCCCATTGTTCTACTCAAACTACCAACTCATCTATCACACAAGATCCAAACTTGCACGATCAGCTTCAAGTGTCTGATTCAATGGAGTCAATTAAGAATGACTCTGTTATGGTCAATTCTTTCTCTCATTACCTTGAATCTTCCCTGCCACTTAATTCCACAACAGGAGCTTCTATCAGTGCTCCAAAGCAGAACGATTGTGATAAACCAATTATAATGAAAACCGAGGAGCAGCCAGCTAGTTCTGTTGGTGCAGAAAGTTCACAAACTAGCGGATCAACTAAATTACCAACATCTTGTGAATCAACCCAGTTACTAGAAGTGCAAGGACTGTCTATACTGCATTTTTCGACTAGGCTCCATCTGTTACATCAGTTTGCTCAGGTTCTTGCAGACCTGTTACAGGGAAAGTACAATGCAAAACTATTTTTAGACTCGTTTTTGGTTCAACTTGTTGTTTTGGCCATATGGGAGAAATCTATTCAAATTGATGCACATGAGTTCAGAGGATCTTATGTATTTCGCTTATGCAATGTTGGAGGTATATTTGATATTCAAGTAGGATACCATATGGGCATTTGTGATAAGGGTGGCGGCACCAGGTCTGTTGATTTGGCTATTATGGTACACATGATATAGCATCAACCTCACTCTCCAATTGTAAGGAATACTGCACTAATGTTCTTTGACAATCTGACTGCTTCAACCTCATGATTGGGTGCCCCAATCTTGAGTTTGAGGGGGGATGTTAGAATATAGTATTGTAAACCTTAGTTAGTTAGTTAGTTAGTTAGAGACATTGCTCTCTCTATATATACATCATTGTAATAACTTCTTGAGTAAGAAATCAATATAACAGATTCTGCAATTCATCTCTCTAAATCCTCTTCTCTCTCTCTCCCCCTCTCTAGTTCTTGAAACCTTAATCATTTCTCAATCTCTCTCTACATTAACAGTATTTAAGGTTTTAGGTTTGGCTAAACCACCATCACTCGAAATAAAAATAATAATAATTATATTCTCACCATAGAAATTTACTACAATTCTATGTTCATAAATTGTCACATAAGATGATATAAAACTAAAGTATATTTAAGTGGTAGGAATATCATTATTATTTTTACACGCATTGTTTATATTGTTTACATGAGAGAAACTCTCTTGAAACGTGGATCAATAAATTGATTCCAAGAAAGTTTCCAGCCATATGTATAAAATAAATTAGAATTAGGATTTTAGCTTATGTACTAAAAGAGCATATTGCTTTAATTAATCTGACTACACCTAGGTCTTCTTATTTAGTGTGCGACATTAAAAAATGGCCAATGATACTATTTTTTGGCAAGTGATATTCCTCTTCACTTAAAAATAAGAAGGTCTTAGGTTCAAATCTTGGGAATGGCGAATTCGATACCAAATTAGGTTGCCTATTATGTGAGCTAGTTGAACTCTCCATTTTTCTTAGTCTAAAATATATCGTTGTGCTAAAAAAAAAGAATAAATTAAAGGGTTTTTATCACAAATGGTCCTTGAAATTGATTCACCTCATCAAGATGGTCATTGAAATTGAAAATCAATCAATGTAGTCCTTAAAAATAGATATTGCAAATTAATGTGCTCCTTTCGTCACAATTCTGTTTAAATATTGCCACGTGGATTAAAAATATTTAAATAATTAAAAATAAAATTATTTTTGAATAATTAAAAACTAAAAAAAAAAAATTGATGATCTTGGAACTCTTCCACTTCCAGACAGGAAAAAGAGCCAGCGGCCCGATTCCAATTCCATTGAAAGGTTATCCATGATATTTACTCTTTTTAAACATTCTCTTTACTAAACTTACAAACTCTTCACCCTCTGTTGTCTTGAGCAGCGGGGATGAAGCTGAGCTGGAATTCATGATTCTCATAGGAGGGTACGTAAAGAAACGAAATTTCTTCTGCGACCGATGTGAACAAAGATTGAATAGTTACCAATGAACCGGGAACCGATGGGTATGAAAACTAAGCTGAGAGAGAGATGACAGAGACATAAAGACTGTTCGACACCATACGACGATTCGGTCGGAGACTGATCGGAAAGTGCAGCAGCGGGGAAATCCCGACGACGGGTCTTGCTCCTCGGTGTGGAGGAAGCCACCCAGCTCGGAGTAGGAGCAGCCCTTCTGGACGAAGAGTAACCGCTTTCTCTTCTCCTGGAAATTGTAATTGAAGGAACCGAATTTTGCTGCCATTGTTGTCGAGGCAGTCGAGCTCCGTAGAATTCCCAAATCATTTATTTTAGTTTTTAATTATTCAAAAATAAAATATATTTTTTATTATTTTAATATTTTAATCTACATGATAATATTTAATTGAACTTATAAGATCCAATTACATGTCACATCAGCACATAACAGAATTTTTAACGAAATTATGACGAAATGACCGATTTACAATGTCTATTTGTAGAGACTATATTAATTGATTTTCAATTTCAATTATCATATTGATAGAACAAGTTAGTTTTAAAAATTATTTGTGATAAAAATTCTAAATTAAATTACTCTTTTTATTCTTTATGTTAATATTTTTCTTCTTAGTTAATTTGACTTGATTTATACAAAAATTGACTTTTGTAATTTGTGACGAATGTACCATGACAACTGTACGCCAACATTCACACTTAAATCTCTCAATCCGAATTAAGAAGCAAATTTCGAATATTAAAATTACGTGACTGTATTAGGCAGCCATCCAATATCACGTGTGTTTTTTTTACCTCTTCTGCAAGCTTTTACTTTTTCCAGAGGTGAAATTTTAGAAACAGTAATTTCACAACTGGAAATAATATTTCCCGTTCGGATCAAAATTACATGGAATATTCGGGATGAGAGATTTTTATGAAATTGATCCGGAATGTAACAGCCAAAATACAACTATAAAATATGTAAATTCATAAGTAATTATCTTTTAAAAAATAATGTATATAAACGAGACAAAAATAAGTCACACTGTCAGTGCAAGAAAACACCATCCAGAAGAGCTACCAAGAAATTTTATCAGAAGCTCGGATGAATTCTTCTGTTGCACAAATGGTAAGAATATAATACTCTCAATACTATATCTTCGTAATTTTTGTTAACAAGACGATATTTTAAGTTACTTTAATTTATGGAATGGAAGTTTGAACTAACTAATTCGCATATATATGTTATCTTCATTTGTTTTTAATTGTGATTTTTTATTTTATCTTAGCATATCACTTGGTTTAACTTGATATGAATTTCATTGTTTTGCAGAGTTGTGTTCTGAAAGTAAATATCAATTGCGAGGCATGCAGGAACAAGATCTATGATGTCTTGCAGAATATTTATGGTATATATTTTCCAATGTTTTGCCTCTTTGTTTTTTTAGAAAAGAAAATATAATATTCCTACTGCATACCTTTTATTTATTTCATTTATTTTACTATGTCTTTGTGAAATTTAGGTGTGTATAAAATTAACATAGATGCAGAGGGAGGAACGGTAAAAATTTCAAGGAAAGTAATTCCAAGTACACTTTTAATGGTGTTGGAAGGGTCAGGAAAACATGCAGAAGTAAAAAGTGTTACGTTCGATGGTGACGTCAAGGACGATTGGGGTGGGGGCTACGATTATTTTGGAGCTGGATATGGATATAACCCTTATGGGGTGGTGCCACCCCCACCTTATCACTATCCGCCGTATGGAGGGTATGACTACCACTGGAATGATCCCAGTCCTCTCATAATGATGACATTGCCAACCCTGCCGCAGCCACCACCGCAATTGCCACCGCCTTCGTCATCGTCATCGGTACCACAACAGTCTCAGCCACCGGCGCCAGTACAATTACAATCACAATCAGTGCCACCACAGTAGCCAAAAACACCGGCACCACCAAATCAGGCGCCACCACCACCGCCACCAGCAGCCAATGTTGCACAGACAATAGGAAAACCAACGGATAAGAAATAGAAGTGTTGTATCATGTAGGGTGCTGCATCAAGTGTGGGGTTGCTAGAGCGCTTATTGTTTATTCAGTATCTAATTAATTTCCTGATAATTATATCATGTAAATTCTGAATTAATTTTTTTCTCCCCTTATAATTTCATGATTAAAGAATTTTGGTTTAAATGTTAAAGAAATTAGGTGTGGATATTGTATTAGCAAAAGAATGCAATGATTTGTGACACAACTGAGGTTACGGGTAAAAAAATTTATGAGTAATCACTCTTAAAATGAATTCTGATACACCATAAGCGTAGATTTTTAATTGAGTAATATTATGATAACATGATCAAAACATATACACCTACTAAAAATGCATTATTCACCGCATGCTCACTATTTTCAATGAAAATCACTCTGCTAATATGCTCTTTCAAATTTGCGTCAATCATTATTAAATTTCAAATAATGTGACAAAATTTCATATATTCAAACTTAAGATCGCTCTAAGCACATTATTTGTTACTAAAGAGTTAAATCATAATATACCCATCGAAAATAACTTGGGACTTAGTCGGCAGCTAGCAATGCTGTGTATTATTGTAGTACATATTAGTTAAAAGAAGTGTTATTGACACTTTAAAAATCTCATTCTACATTTCTCACAAGTGTATTTTTCTTTTCAAATATAGAAAGTTTGGGGTGTAGAATGAGATTTTTAGAGTACCAATAACAATTCTCTTAGTTAATCATTATTTGCCGACACGACAATTAGATACTTACAAGTAAATGATTCATCTACTGAATCTCCAAACTCTTTTGAGGTTTGGTGTAATGGGATTTGCAACTTGAGAAGATTGTAATTTGTGGAGCAAATTTATGTGCAAGTATACATCACTGCATTCAACAACATTGAATTGTCGATTAGTTACACATCAGTTTCACTAGCTAGCTATTTGATACTACAGTCAGTATATCATTGCAGTACTGGATCTAGGTGGATGGTTCAGATTTTTTTAGGGCAAATCAATCTTTAATGAATCCAGTAGCAAGTTGTGCAAACTGAATTGATATGACACAATTTCAGTTGTCGTAAATGAATTTATTCTCAATTTATTCAAGTGTATGTTATTGTTCTTTGAAGAATGCTGTAGTCAATCATTTACGCGCATGTTATTGTTTTTCTCCTATCATCAATAGTTGCAATTCATGCATTCATATGCACGTAAACGACTGACTATAATATTCTTCAAAAATCAATAATCCGGCACAAACACTTGTTCCTTACTCAAACCTAATGTCATTATTTGTGCTTGGGAATCAAGAGTAATGAAATATGTATATTTTGTTTTTGTTTAGAAACAAATGAAGCAATCTCGGGTGAATATTGGAATTCACTTATTCCGGTATATATCCATCATTAGCCCCCACCCACCAAATCCTAGAGGGGTCTCTTCATTGAGTGGCGTATAGAATATGAGAATCCAACAGGTCAAATCAATTTGAAATTAACTTCAATTTGAAGGAAGGAGGGAAGGACACATTTATCATTTATGGAGAACCTACATGTTTTGTGGTGTAAATATTCTCAGGTAAGGGGTGAAAATGAAAGCTCAAAGTTTCCAACCACACAAGTGTAAAGACCTTAAGGATTCATCATCCACCTGTGTACCAATACATACAACACTCGTAAGAGACAGATTCAGTCCCTTTCAAAAATTAAAACAAAATTTCTGTCATTTGAGTTTTTGACACGTAAGAAAATTAAAACCGATAATGTTATTTGGGATGTCAAGAAATCGGATGATCGAAACATGGGGAATATGTTATTGCTTTCACTCCCTGATAACTGACAAGGAATGTAGGTGAGTCATCTTCTGGCCATTAAAATACTCGCATATCTTCGGTTGTATTTTTATTTTTTTTTTACTTTATCTTTCTCGTCAGATGAATGACTCACACGAAATATTTTGTCCGTAGGCCATGACGTGTTAGTCTTCGTTTTGTCCACATAGTTGCTGCAAGATGATTACAGTTCTGAAATGGATTACTCATTCTGGGGAAGTGAATCTTGTATTTTGATGATTTATTTTTTTTGACTGCATGAATAAATAGCACGTGTAATGAACTCTTCTGTTTCTGGAATTCTCTTCCATGTTTCTGAGTATATAGGATAACACTGAAAAAGGGTAGGAGTATCTTGCAGCATAATTTCTTTACGGCAAGGGTTACCTATATAGGCTATAATATTCCAAAATTCTATTTGTTATTCTATTTCTTTTTGGCCACTTTAGTACTGCCTTTCTGTGCTAATTTTACCTTTCCACTAATGTTCCATTTGGGAAAATAAGGGTGATTAAATGGCAGAATCCAATTATTTCAAGATGCAAAGAATTACTTGGCAAACGGGTTGTGTTCATCGTATTTATGTCGTTTTTGTGTCATACTCGTTATCTTAACAAATTGTGTCATGTCAGACCCATTATCTTAACGGGTGACGCAATAACGATCTGATCCGTTAAGCTAACGAGTGACCCGAAATCTTTTTTATCTTCATATCGTTTTGTGCCGAATTAATGGGTTGTAAAATAAATTGACAGGCCTAAGAATTACTTGGATTTTGTGGCCTACACTAATAACGGCGTTCTTAAGAACATTAGCTTTTGGATAGACATGGTTCCATGAAACTGAAGTAAAATCATTTGCAACCTAGAGAATGTCTTCAAGGATGGCATGAAGTCTCCAGAGAGTATTGCACTTGCTCATGATGGAATCAATGACTAAGACCTGGTTTGGTACTGAGGTGATTCTGAAAAAAGCTGGTATCAAAAAAAGCTGGGAGCTGTTTTTGTGTTTGGTAAACATTCAGCTTCAGTTTTTTTTCACAGTTTTTGGTGAAAAAAAGCCAAAAACAAGAAGCTGCAAAACCCAGCTTTGAAAAATCGGTTTTTTTTCACATCTGTTTTACATAAAAGTTTACCAAACACTATAATACTATTTTTTTTTTCAAAAGTACTTTTACAAAAAAGTTTACCAAACACTCAGCTGCTTTATTTCACAGCCGTTTATTCTCACAGCACAGCAGAATTAGTATTTTTTCAAAGCACAACAATACCAAACCAGCCCTAACTTGGTGTGACTCTCAATAAGAACATCCTTGAACCCCTTGGTGCCCTTATTTTTGTCCATGAATTCTCCTTTAGCTTATTCAATTTTAAGTCTACGACTAAAAACAAGAAAGACTAAAAATAAGAAAAGAGTGCAAGAGGAGAATATGGGGTGCGAAAATAATTTCCCTATCTCTAAGAAGTTAATTACATAATTTGTCAGTTTGCACCTAATAGAAAGATTTTAAGTCAATGGGGTCAACCACAAATGAGCCGTCTGATATCATAACTTTAAATACCTCGGTACTAGACAAGTTTAGTTAATTGTCCATGTATCTAATGTTCCAAAAAGCTGGAAGCAGTCGTTTTAAGTCTAATGCATGGAGAACTCATATTTTAATGACATGAGAGCACATGCATCATTGTGCTTGACACGGATAATTTTATTTGATACAATAAAAAAAAGTTAAGATTCTATCAAAAACTAGTTGGAAATAAAGAAAGTAACTCCACTCAATATAGGAAACCATCACCAATTTCATCACATCGGTTAAGAGCATTCATCGCTCAAGTTTTTGTCTTTGATTCCTCGTCCTCTCCTTATTACTTTCTATTTTAAACAAAAGAACAGATTTACTACATCAAAATTAAGTTCATAAGGTTACACAACTAATTATGTAAACGATTCAGATTCATTACAAACGAAGCCAAAGGCAACTCCCAGACAAATTAAGTAAAAGATTAAGGAAAAAAAAACATTAAGGCTATGCTAATAATACATAAATTTACACAACTAATAATGTAGCGAATAAAACCATTTCACGCAACATAATTTAAAACATCCTTAAACCATAATTAGTTGTCTCTGTGCTTCAATCCTTAATTCTTCCCTCATTCTATTAATGAAGTCTTCAAATTTCTTGTTCAATTCTTCAGTACCATTACCAAACCTTCCGGTTACATCTTCATCTTCCTCGGCAAGTTTTCCATCATCATCCTCATCGTCTTCTTCTTCTTCTTCTTCTTCTGAAACTAACAACATGCTTTCTTGTTCTTGTTCTTTTTGTTCTTCATGTTCTTCAACAACCTCCTTCTCTGCATGTTTTTCCACTTGGTTGATCAAGGGCTCACTTTCATGTTCTTCTTCTCCAGCAACATTTTCTAGTGAGTCCATCTTTCCCGTTTTTGTATTATCCTTTGGCAAAACTGGCTCTTCTGTCTCTAAAATTGGGGAACCGAAATCCGAACCACCTTCTGTATTCTTGAAGCTCGTTTCGTCATTGCTAGTATAAGACCAGGTCGACGGAGGCTGGGTTAAGCCCGAGTGTTTTGCAAGGACAACGAAGAGCAAGTTGCATATGAAGAATATGAAGTTCTTGTTAATGGCGTGAGTGAAAAGTTGGTAAGGGAATGTTGAGAAGTAGAAGTTGAAGGAATGGAGGAATGAGAGCATGTATGAGCGGGAAAAGCAGAATGAAAACACAAAAGCTGAAAGCAAAAACTTGGCAATTTTTTTCAGGAGCTGATTGTCTATGGAGTTGTAGTAGTAATTTGTGAAGGTTTGTTGGTTTCGATCATCCATTTTCTCTTTAGCTAGTTTTAATTGCTAAAGAGGTATAAAAAGGCAGGTCTTTGGAAAATTGAGAAAGATATATGGGGTGGTGGAGAGATTAGTTTGAACTTTCGATTGTTGGAGTCGTCTTGCCAAAGGTGGTATATATTCTATATATATATATATGTGGAAGTCATGGAATATGGAGAGTTATATATAGTAGTCTAGGCTTAAAGAAATTTTAGGTTGTGACATTTTAATTAATGTAATATAAATTATTGGGCGAAGTTTCAAACTCTGATAAGGTGGTAGAAACACATTGTTTTAGTCAACTATATTCAAGTCTGCTTCAAAAAACTTTTCTAACAAGTGTGTATATATACATAGTGAGGACTCTTAAATACGAGAGTAACTGACATGGAACAAGTTCAGTGCAAACGCGATGCCCTTGTCTAATAATCTATTATCATGTATATATAAATTTAGAGACAACACGTAGCGGTGAATTCATTTTATGTGAGTCTTTCATTTTAAATGCTCATCTGATATACATGAATTTTCTTTGTGGAGGATGAAAACTTTCATGCACCCGTTGTATAAAACGATTATCTCACATTCATAATTATATACTATTCACATGATAATATAGCAAATATGTGAACTAATTTCGTGAGACGAGTGCATAATAGTTTTTCTTTTCTATTTGGAGAGAGGAGGGATGGTGACTTGTTATTTACTCGACTATTTGGAACTTTCTAGCTGTCACCCCATTGAGGCATCAGGCAAGAGTAATCTTCATGTTCACTATTTGAGGTTTGGTTGCCTTATAAAACTTGATTGCGAGAGAGAGAGAGAGAGAGAGAGAGAGGTGGCAATCATCTGAGAGTGGGACCACGAAACAAATTAGATATTGATCAAACTATGTTCTATAACAAACCCATGGTAGCAGCATGGCTTAAATAATCCAAGATTGAGAGCCTAATTAAAATCATTGTCACAAGTATGTAAAAATTACTTCATAATTTACATATCTAATAAATGTGAGATCAACATATACACAACTTACATGTCATTTTTGTCCTCTTATATGCCTTTATATTAAACTTTTAATCATCAGATTAAATAAATCAAATAAAAAAAGAACAAGGTGAAACATGAGTGTATGAAAGGGAAAGTAAAGTGTGTGGTCATACTTTCAATTAGAGATATAATTTCCTTTTTTCTTTCTTTCCAATCAACGAAAAAAAGGAAGATACGAAATTTCTTCCAACATTGAAAAGAAAAATACAAACACACAATTTACAAATTTGGTGCAAGGAATATTACTCGTGACCCAAAGCAAAGGGTTGTCATATTTAGTAGGTGAAAATTATGCTTGCTGCTGTTGCTTGGACTAAACTTGGGTTTGAATTTGGATGGTGTTCAATCCTTCAACTTTAAGCAAATATATATCATGCTCTTTGTTTCCTGTAATCCATTTTCATAATGGAAGCTTTGATCTTAATTAAGTCCTAACTTAGGGACACCTCCAGTGAAGCTCGTTTCTGTTCCATGCATCATTATATACCTACCAAGTTCCTTTTTCATTTTTAAACCCCCACTACGTAATATCGTTTGTTAAAAAAAAATTAAGGTTTTAACCTAAAATGTGTAAGGATACAATAAATCACTACTCTTTTTTAAGCTTAACCTAGTGATTTGCTTCTACTATCAATTTGTTTTTAACAAACAATATTATCTACATTAAGGGGGTGGGAGAGTAGACTAAGCCTTACAATGGGCTAACAATATTGTGATTCAAATTCACCTTTGGCGAAAATATAACTTAAAAGAGTGTATTTGTGTGCAAAGGTTATGCTTGTGATGGTTTGTTTAAGATAAATGTTGAGAATGATAATAAAGCTTCTACTTCAGGTTATTCGCTTCCTTCTTTAAATTTTTGGCATGCATGTTTATGTTATATAAAATTGTAAATAGCAAATATGTATGAATCATGAGCAGTTTATATTTAATTCCAATGATGAAAAAAGACTTTGAAAAATGTGAAAGTTGTAGTAAAACTAAAATCACTAAAAAACCTCATAAAAGTGTCGAAAAAAATTCTAATAAAAAAGTCCTAAATTGGGGGCTTAAACTACTACTTTTGTTATTTCTGGATATGCTTTAAATAGTACAACTTAAAGATTTCTTAATATTGAAATAATGTGAACATAGAATCATGTGATGCTATCTTTGACGAAGAAAAATTTCCTTCTAAAAATAAAAATAATGGGGGCAACAAAATAATTTATATAAACCTGATTCTTCTGCTCCTAATTTTAAGGATGAAGAAAATATTGAGATTGAACCAAGGAGTAAAAAAATTAGAATTCAAGAAGATTTTGACCCAGATTATTTTGTTTATAATGTTGAGGAAAATTCACTTAATTTGAAAGGTGCTTTAACCACACCTTATGCTATTTTTTGCTTTTTGGAAACGAGGTGTTAATGATGAAATAGAATTACTAATTTCCAATAATACTTGGAAACTGGTAGATTTACCACCAGGTTGTAAAACTATATACGGTGTAAATGGGTGCTTAGAAAGAAACTAGAACTAGATGGAAGTGTAGATAAACTTAAAGCTAGACTTGTTGCAAAGGCTTTAAACAAAAAATTGATCTATATTTCTATGATATTTTGTTTTTTTTCCAGGTATTAGAGTACCATCCATTAAATTGCTAATTGCTGTTACTTTTATTCATTTTTGAATGGAGATTTAAATGAAGAAATCTATATGAACCAACCCGAATGTTTTGTTGAACCTAGCCAAGAGAACTAAGCATGTAAATTGACTAAATCTCTTCATGGTTTAAAGCAGACACGTAAACAGTGGCGTAAAAATTTGATTCATGCATGATTAACAATGATTATAAAAGTAAAGAGAGTGACAAGTGCATATATTATAAATCGTGAAATGATTTACATGTAATTATTCTCGTCTATGTTGATGATTTATTAATTTTTGGCTCAAATTTATTGTGATTAATGAAACAAAAAATATTCTTAGATATGAAGGATCTTAGTGAAGCTAATTTTATTTTGGAAATGAAAAATTCAAAAAATGTGATGGTTTTTTTCTTGATCAGTCACACTACATGGAGAATATTTTGAGAAAATATAACTTTATTGATTGTAAGCGTTTTTCCACAATTTTTTTGTCCAAGTGAAAATAGAAGATGAACTAGTCAGAGAAAGAACGTATCCCTCGCAATCTTGTCATTTTTATAGGCTTAGTAGGGATTAGTTTTCTTCATATCTAATCTATTTTTTTTATCTTCACTTAAAAAAAATACAAGTGCCACATTTTAATACATATCCAAGCTAATCCTACACAAAAAAATGTAGACTAACATGCATGACGTGTACAATGTGTATTTTGTTTTTGGAAAACAATTTGAATTTTGGACAAACACAAAAATCAAGGCAATGCAAGTCGGAAGCCAAACAGAGAGTTTCTTGACTAAACTAGAAACAACTAAAGAAGAACCGACGTCCAAACATCCCTCGTACAACCCCTCGAAAGTTCCGAACAAATTCCATTCCAACACCCAAACAGCCCCTTCTCTCTCCTTCTCTGTTTCCTCCCCCCACGGGCGTCTCCCTCTCCATCCCTCTCTCTCTCCTCAAAACCCTACTCCAATCCCAAACCACAGCAATCACAACCAAAACCTCTCTAAAACCCTAGGAATGTCCTCGATACTGCTTCGGTCCCGTTCAGTCTCCTGGCTGTTAAAGCGCAATCGACGCCTATTGAGCTCCGATGTGGCTTCAACCCCTTCCAAAGAACCGCTCATCGGAGCCCAATCCCTAGTCTCCGATCTCACATCTCCACCTCCACCGCCACCTCAAAGCACTCCCGCTCCGAACGCTTCAAGTAGCAAATCTTGGAACTTTCTCAAGTACTCGCTCATTGGCGCGATCACTGGAGCCACTGCTTGTGTTGGTTATGTCTCGTATGGTATGAGCTATGCTGCTCTGGGAATGCTGGTTCATTTTATACGTCTTGGTGTTTTCTCAGGGTTTTGAAGTGAAATTTGACGTGGGTTTTGGCTGAAAAGATTAAGAAAGGCTTGGGGTTGGGCGTTTTAGAGTAATTTGTGATGAGGAATTTGTATTTGTCGGCGAATTGATTGAACAATGTCGAACTATAAGATTTGGGATTTTATTTGATCGTGATATTTGGGTTTCTCATTTTTGTTCCTTTTATTTTTGGTTTGTAGAAGTGAAATTTGATGTGGGTTTCGGCCAAACAGCAATTCTTTGTGTTTTTAATATTGGTTAATGTGGTGGGTCTTATCTTTCTTGGTGAAAGAGTGAATCTTGGATTGCATCCATTTTGCAGCTTACTCTTTGGAAGAAATCGATGAAAAGACCAAGGCTCTCCGAGCAGCACCTTCAACTATCAGGTTGGCAGATGATGCATCCGCTCTTGAAGTAAGTATGACTTGGAACTTTGTTTTAGGAACACAATTACTTAGCTGTCCGCATGACTTAATAGTGCAAAATAACAATTATATTCAAGTAACTCAACCTGAAGAAGAGATGAGGAAGGGAAAGAATGAAATGTACGGCTTCTTTTGTTTTGTGATGCGAAACAAGTTTTTAGATGAAAATAAGTCTAAGCATTTGATTGACATGGTTTGGAAAGAATATCCTGTCATTTTAGTATGTTGAATTCATTTCTAGCGAGTTTAATGTACGTCATATGAGTGTTAGACACATAGGACTTGAAAATTCCTGACCTGTACAGAGGATGTCTTTCAACTGCCATTAGTGTTTGGTCGACTTCTTTGACCCGGTCATCTGATTGATTCAAGTGAAAATCAGGGATATCTCGACCAAGTACTAATACCTTTTAGCTAGCTGTGGTCAGTCCAGTGGGAGGGCTTGAACCATGAAGGAAAGTATTTTGTTAAAAAAATGGTCCAAGCCTTTATATAGGATTGTTATTCAAGGAGTCAAATCAGCCTATCCAGTCTTGTATACACATATTCTATGGTTTAGCTTGCATGAACTGGGTTGTTTATTAGTTAAATCTTTTAACAGTTGTTCGTCATAGAAGTGTGTTCTAATCTGTCAGCTACAGAAGACAGATAAGTAGTAGGTTGCATTTAGTTCGCGTCGTATGAAGTTGTTTGGCTTTGCTTTTTATGATGCATTATATTATCGTTATTACCTCCACAACTGAAAGGGATGAGTTTTCAGTAGACTAACATTTAACAATCTATTTCTTCTGCAGAAATTTAAAAATTGGGTATACTCTTCTGCAGTTACAGGTGAGGTCCTCAACTACGCAGTCTGAGAACTTTTTATCATTGTTGGCATCTGTTAATTTACTTTATTCTGGAGCCTGTTATGTAGACGATGTATTGAATTAACCTCAATCATCTTTTGCTTTTACTTTTGTTTGGTAGTATAAATATGTTAACTACTGAGCATATAGTTACCTTATAACCAACATCAGAAGATGACAGAACTAGTCATTAATCTTTTGATCCAACTCTTTATCACAGAGAAATGAATTGTTTACTGAACCATTTTATGTATATTTTGATGATGTATTTTCAAAAAGGTATATTGATGAAACATATTCTTTAATGCCCACGCCTAGGCTATAAAGTTTGACAGAGCTTATTTGGTTTAACTTGTCACCTGATGAGCTGTTTAGCAGCAGATCAATTATTTCTCACGTTGTTACTGATGGTATGCTGATTCTTTTTTGTCCTATATTTCAGTGCCTGCTAAAGCAGCTGAAGCTTACATTGATGCAAGGAGGAATATTGAAGAACAAATTCGAGTGTGTTTTTTATTCTCTTAGAGTTTTTTCTCCGCTTCCTTCCACAGACTAATGTTGTGGTTTGATTGATGTGACTCTTGTCTAAAGAGCTGACTGTTGTTTGACTCAAATTCTTCTTACTCTTATATAGGGTTATACTGAACCATACGCAGAGAAGCTTCTCCCAGATTTGCATCCCATGGAGAAACATGTTTTTACCCTTGTTCTGGATCTCCAGGAGACATTACTGTACTCTTATTGGACGGTAAGGGTGGTGGAGGCATTTTGTCTCCAACATAAGACGTTGCACTCTTATGCTGGCAAGATTTAGCATGGTCTTAGAAGATTTATTTGGTACTTCATGTTTATGTGATCTCAAGATTTCTAAGAAATTAATTTTTTCCCCATTTGTTCGTGTCATCTAAAGTGTGTTTAGCATTACAGTCCAGACCTTGAAGGCTCTTTTTTTTTTTTTTTTTTTTTCATTTTGGTTTGGTTACTGACATCCATTTTTTTTTATTTGGCGTATAAAGCGAGAAAAGGGCTGGCAGACTATCAAAAGACCTGGAGTTGATGCCTTCTTGGAACATCTTGCTCAGTTTTATGAAATCATTGTGTATTCAGACTATTCAAATATGGTATTTAATAATTCACTTATACATCGTCATTACCTTTTGTTCTCTTTTTTAAATTTCTGACAGAATCGGGCTGTTTCTGGTAAATGTAGTATGTAGATCCTGTAATGGAGAGACTGGACACCAAGAATTGTGTAAGATATAGGCTGGGAAAGGCTGCCACTAAGTATCAGAATGGACAACATTATAGGGTAAGTTTTTTGGGAATTTTGTTTCACTACATGATGTTCGATTTCCTCTATTGTGTACCTTTTTGTTGATTTATATCTTTGAAATGATCCTTTAGCGTGGTATTTATTTTGTACGGTTTGTGGCTCTAGCCCCTGCCAATGCAGCATCTCTAAGCAGATTGCTATGTTACTACAATTAACGATCCTGCAACTAAAAAGTTTACTGGTGTGCCATTTCAAACCGTGAAATAATTGATAAACTCGAATGTGCATTGATTCCAAACCAATTTCCTCTCTGTTCATGTTCTATATCTGGTTTCGATATATGTGATTGGTAAAGATATGAGATGCAGTTTCTCTTGGCAGGACCTTTCAAAACTTAACCGAGATCCAAAAAAGATCATCTATCTGAGTGCCCATGCACGAGAAAATAGTCTCCAGCCCGAAAATGGTGCCATAATAAAGCCATATAAGTATGAGTTGGATGACACAGCTCTTGTGGATTTCATACCATTTCTTGAGTGTAAGTCATGTGATTTTCATTTCTTCTAGCACCAGTTGACTTCCCATCATTTGTGTTAATTCAGCTCCTGAAGCTCGTGAGAAATGCATTACCGCCTCATTGTGCTTTGTTTATGTGCAGTTGTTGCCCGTAATCCTCCAGTAGATATCAGGCAAGTATTGGAATCATATGAAGGGCGTGATATTCCTGCAGAGTTCATTAGGCGATCTAAAGAGCATCAACAGTAAGTCTTCATTTTGTGTTTAATCTTTGTAATTAAACAGGTCAACTGTGTCATGTTCATGTTTATTCACTTAATTCTACGTTAGTGATTAACTACACATTAGCTGTATTACTGTTGAGAGAAGATGCTCTCCTATTCGTACTTGCAAGACATGTCTGAGATTCATTGCATAATTCTTATACGACTGATTTTATTATTGTGTGATGTGAGAATCTGTCTCTTTATAATGTTACAAGTTGCCATAATTTCTAGCAAAACTTTGTGTCTTTGTATTTTTATTGTTTCTTTGCAATAAAAATTTGTTCTTAAAAAGAAAATGTTAGAAGTTGCCATAATGCTAAACAGAACTGTAATGACATTGCAGGCGGATGCAAAATCAGAAGCAGCAGGGTCGATTATGGAGACGTTGAGGTCAGGATGCCGAGTCAAGAATATTGTAAAGACTAGGTGATGTTTTCAAGTACAACTGGCGAAATGATTTTCGAGTCAGTGTTAAAGTTGCTACCAAGAAATTTGGAATTGATCATAATTCTTTTGCAGCATAGATTTAACATTACTATATGTGACTGCTCTGCTGTTGACATCGTATTTTTGGCCATAAATTTCTACAAACAGCAGAATTTTTGCTCACAGCAATTGTTATTTTGTAACACCCCGGAATGGAATAAATGATTTGTAACTTGTTTCTCGAAAGTTACTCGGCTATTTTTGTGTTTTCCAGCATCCATTGAGAAGCATGTTTCGGGCTGATTTACTTGTATTTTCATGTAAATAACTTGTCCGGTGATTTTTGGGTTTTACCTGCAGACTTTGTGATTCATCTTTTGGGTCTTTTGGGTTTGTAGAAATTAGAATTCACAATGAGTGCACAGAAAATGAAAACTGAAAATGCTAGCCCGATATTTCATCGTTAAACAAAAGATCAATTGGATTTCTTTGGGAATTAAGTTGAACAAAAGTCACTTAGTACTACGGTTTTGGTGGTATTTTTCTTCTCTTGCAAGTGAAAAGGTTTAGTTTGATTCTCGCTAAAGGTGAATTTGAACTATATTATTGTTAATCAATTGTAAGGTCACGTTCATCTTTTATTGTTGATAATAGTCTGTTAAAAGAAAAAGTTGAAAAAAGGAAAAAATGCTAGCCACAAATATCTTTAGAATCATCAAGCAAGCAATGCCCTTAGACGGGAAGAACAGCATGAAGGCATCCATCGTTGTCTGGATTATTTGTCACCTGAGCCTACTTCCCTGCATCAGCTACAAAGAAAAGAAAAGAAAGATACAACACCACAAATGGCAACCACCACAAAACCTTGGCCAAGACACCAAGAGAGGTATACATTTGACCATTAGGATTCTTCTTCACACCAATCATCTCAAATGAAGGTTAAAAGGAGATCAAATCTTCTGCACTCAAAATGGGTGTGGCCTCTTTATGGCCCCAATTGTTTGATACATATTAAGTCTTATGATAACAAAATCAAGAAAAGACAAGTTTATAAACAAACACGTGTTGGTCAATAACTTGAGCTCACAAAGATCACGCTCATTTTGGATGCAGAATATATATATATATATATATATATATATATATATAATTTTTTTTTTTTTTTTTTGGTAAAACTGAGTGCATAATATTTGAGCTCGGTTAAAAGTGGCTTCAAGTTGAGGGTGCATAACGTGAGCTTGGGTGAATCGCAATCCACTGGGGCAAACGGACTTCCCATTTTCCAGCTTTCTCCTTCCGTTTTTACTTGATGGTGTTATTAAGACTCTATTTCTAGGTTAAAGTGAGATGAGAAATATTAGTTTCCCCTCTTTTTTAGTAAGGAAAATTTAGAAATATAGCCATTTTGAGAACCACCTAATGAAATATAGCATTTTTCTTATTCTTATAAAATTAACTAAAATTGAAATTGAAAAGACTTAATTATCCTCATGTTGAATTCTCCTCCTATCTGTGCTGTTCGTCTCTTGAACTCCTCATGTCCATTTCAATTGTTAAAATACTACCACCACATTTCTATTAACCGAGATTTTCTCCGGCTGAGAGTAGGCTAGCTCATAGGTTAGGATTGTACCAGCAATCATAGCAGCTAAGTTTGTTTTAATATTACTCGTGTAAGGTACGTAAGTGTGAGGTGTGTGAAATGTGCGAATTTGTAACCCCGTCACTTTCCTCTCTCATTTAGTGTGTGTGAGAGTTGTAAGATATTTTCTGGAATCATAAGAACAACGGCAACAACAAGATATTAGGATCACAAATGCGATAAATTAAATCAACATGAAATAGAAATAACCTTATTCGTAGAATACGGAAGACATGGCTCCTGCGGATGACAAAAAAGTCTTCTAGTGTCAGCAAACGAAAGCGTTCCAGCAATAATAGGGTTTGCTTAGAATCAAACGTGTATATTGTATAAGCAAGGACACCCTTAATATAATGATTAGGGTTCCTCTAAAACCACCCAGTATAGCTAATAGAGAGATATGCCAAATCACTATTAAATTAAAATGTTGTCCCACCAAGGCATGTACAATATGTCTGCCTTAATTTGGGTTCCAAATAGTCAATTAAAGTATCTCTTGTTTCCATAATTCTTGCTAATCAATATTGAATCACGTTAAAATTCAAATAACTTGAAGTGATCATCCTTTCAAGTAATTCGGTTCATAACAATTGACAACTCAACAATAATCTTACATTCTCTCACTTTGAGTGTCGATAACAACAATTTGATTCCAAAAAGAAGCACATTGATCACTGAAACAAGGATACAACAACCTTCTCTCAAAAGACAACTATTAGTCAAACTGAATGAAGAATTATAGAAATCCAAATGCATAATCTTTTTGCATTTGTGCTTTGCAATCACATGCACATTCAAGCCAAGCATACAGTTGCATACTATGTCATGGTGTCTGAAACTGATGAACAAAATATCAGTTTCACTAAACAAAATGAAATCTAGTATATCATCTTTATTAATCAAAAGAAGTATGATCATGCACTTTTGGACAAATTTGGTTTGAAAGATTGCAAGTCTGTGAGTATACCACTTGCAATGAATGAGAAATTGAAAAGAGAAGATGACAGTGATCTTGCAGAAGAAGTTCTCTATAGACAGATAGGTTAGTTTGTTATACTTAACGGCTGCAAGGCCGGATACCTACTAAGATACACTTCAATACTGTAAACTAGTATTCTATTTTCGTTATGCAATGTGTATTTTCATTTAATGTCTTCACATTAAAATTTTGATTTTATTAATATACGAATTTTAGTTCTACAAATTATAGATAAACTTAAATGAAAGAACATTAAAAGAAATTGGTGACCCATAAGAAAAATATTTAAATACATAAGTGTACACGAATGACTATACCTAAATGTTTGTACCAAAATATGTTATGAGGATTTAGTGTATCTAAATGTTTGTATCTAAATGTACGTACCTAAATGTTTGTACCGAAATATATTATAATGAATTAGTATATCTAAATGTTTGTACCGAATTATATTGTAGTGAATTTATGTACCTGTTTGTACCGAAATATATTAATAATGAATTAGTGTACCTAAATATTTGTACCGAAATATGTTAAATTGAACTAGTGTAGACTTAGAAAAAGAAGAATCAAGAAATTAAAATATAAATATAAATAACATGAAATATAAAAATATAAATAACCATAACCTAAAAGGTTCCAATTGTTTTCTATTTTTCCCCCTTGCTTTCTCGTCTTTGACTTGTTACCAATTGCACCAATCAGAGCCCGATTAGGTGCCAACGTAGTTTTCATCTATGAAATGTTGTCTCATGATGATAACTGCATTTGCTTCTTTTAATCACAACAAGGATCAGATTCTCCTAAATTATTTATATGACCTAAGACAGTAAGACTGCGTGCTTCGATTTGGTCGGACCAAAAATGCTATTAAAAACAGGGAAAAGAAAAAGAAATGCTTTAAATCAATTTCAGACTAGTCACTGATTGTTGTTTTTTACTACTCGTACGAATATAGTGAAGGTAAACTCCAAAACACCTGTTGTATGATAACACATCCAAACCTTGGACCTTTTTCATGCACCAGTACAACATGGCTGGCTACAATCTTCTCAAGCTTTCTCTCTTCCTCTTCCTCACCCTCTCCACCTTGGCCTACAGAAGCGACGACGGTGATGAAACCAACAAGAACAACCACGCTCGCAGCCTTCACTCTAAGCCTCTAATGCTCGTAAAGGTATGGTGCATGGTTTTGGTTTTTGTTGGGACATTTGCAGCCAGAATGTCTCCCTACTTCTTAAAGTGGAACGAGGGGTTTCTGGTTCTAGGAACGCAGTTTGCTGGCGGTATTTTTCTGGGTACAGCTCTCATGCACTTTCTCAGTGATTCAAACAAGACTTTCGAAAGCTTGACTGAGAAGGAATACCCTTTTGCATATATGATGGCGAGCCTGGGGTTCTTGATCACCATGCTTGCGGATTCTGTGGTTTCATATGTGTATGCTAAGCAGAAGGACAGTGACCCTGAAGTTCAAAGTAGGTGCTAATTAATGATATGTGCTCTTGCTAAGCACTGTTATAGGCTGTGAACCTTTTGCTAACCATTTTGTTTTCAGTTCTTTCGATTCGGTGAAGATTCTGATTTTATGATTTTCTTGTTATGTTACAGGAAAGGCCGTTCAAAAGGTGAGATACGTAGGTTTTATATTATCTGAGTAGAATATACAAGTTACTAACTTACTAGCAGAAATATGGTATATCGCCACATATTCAATATGCTATGGTTTTCAAATTGAATAAAACTGAACCGGTATATAACTTTATCGGCGGTCCTAATTCATGACTCTTTAGAAATTGCTTCTTAAAGAAAAAACACTCGCTGTTTAGAAATATTTAATAAATATGCAAGTTCTCTTTTTAGCAAAGTATTTAGCTTTTTTTTTGCCAAACATGATCATAAACGCTTTGGGCGTGCTTTTCAAAAGCATTTCTAAACGGACCTCAATCTCAAGACGCAACATAACACGTTAGATTGTCTAGTTTGTGATTCCAAAACTGAGAATATGTTATGTAATGTCTGCTTTGACTGCAGGGCCATGATGTTCATGGTGACCACCCTGCAACAGTTGGTTCAGTTGGGGATAGCATCTTGTTGATCGTAGCCTTGTGTTTCCACTCTTTCTTTGAGGGTATCGCCATCGGAGTTGCCAGCACGAAAGCTGAAGCTTGGAAGGCTCTGTGGACGGTCAGTCTGCACAAAATCTTTGCAGCCATCGCCATGGCCATTGCTCTCCTCCGAATGATTCCAGACCGTCCCTTCTTATCATGCGCGGTATATGCTTTTCTGTTTGCCATTTCCAGTCCAATTGGTATCGGAGTTGGGATCATGATAGATGCCGCAACTCAAGGTAGAACAGCAGATTGGATCTCTGCCATATCGATAGGTCTGGCATGCGGCGTGTTCATATATGTATCCATAAACCATCTGCTGTCAAAGGGTTATACAGCTCACAAGTCAGTCTCTGTTGACACTCCCCACTACAAGTTTTTGGCTGTGTTGTTTGGAATCGGAGTGGTATCAGTTGTCATGATCTGGGACACTTAATATAACCGTGCCAAGGAGCCTGTCGTTCAAGTAGTTAACCGCATTCATCATGTACTCAATGTCCGATTGATCCTACCCTCAATATCGCTTGTAAAAATGTAAAAATAAAAATAATGCTAAATATTGACAATGACTAAATTTTGGGACCAAACAGCGTAATTAAAAAAGTTGGCCACAAATTCATGAGAAAAAGTGGCATATATATGCAGTACAAGCAATCAATGCAGAGTTCATTATTCACCTAATCACACAAATCATGATAATTAACACCAAAGTATAAACACCATTTGACAAACTTCACCGTAAACAAACGGAATGACATGATTCCAGAAAGGAGAAACTCAACGGTTGCAAAAACTTCTCCTTTACCGCCCGCTTTAATAGATTTCAAGGTGGTATAGCTGTTAAGAACTCTACCATCGCACAATAAAAATTGTCTCGTCTAAACCTCTAAAATTTGCACAAATGCAAAGGCGTCAGACAAGTCATCCCCGGTGCTCAAAGTTCTGCGTGGTAAACTCTCCCAAGGCAAGCTGTTACAATCAAAGGCCCTGCCAAATCCCCCAAAAGACAGCCTGCGAAAAAAAAGAAAGAAAAATTATATACATGTATAGACAATTCAGTTACCAATAGATATAGACAAATTAGAAAATCACTTACCAATCCACTGGCCAGATGAAGGGCGGATGAGCAAGGCACCAATACCTGCCCCAATGGAAGCAAAAACTAGTGATGCACCACACCGGAGAGTAGTAACTGTAACCTTCTTCCCCAGAATCTTGACTTGTTCTGCCGTATCAATGTCATCAACCTCTTCCCTAGACTTTATCGTATGAGAAAAATATCGGTAGATTTCAATGCCCACTTGGACGAGCCACGACGCTGCCACACCTAGAAAGTGTCCTGAGTAAACAATAAACATGAAAGGCACGGTGAGACTGAAAGCTCAACCAACCAACAACAACGAGACCACACAATTTTTTCTTTCAATTTCAATAGAATACATGAATTGGAATGTTACCTCTAAAAGTTGTTTTGCTAACACTGAAGAAGAAAACTAAAGTAGGCAATCTTCTTCCAGCTTTCCTCGTGGCGGACTTAGGAACATCTGTAAATTTTGTATGTCAGTCACTCGCATATTTTGAAGAATCAAAACACATAGCTAACTAAATTTATCATATGTAACACTTGTTTTTTGAACTTATTCTTCTCAAACAGAACTAGATTTAAATTTTATGGAAAGAAAGTACCTTTGAGAAGTTTCCATGCCATTCTCTCTGAAACATAATGGACACAAATTCGTTCCAGAATCCGTCTCGTGGTTACAACAGTAGTCTGCAATGGATGCAAAAAGTAACTCAACTGGAAGATGCAAAGCTTTGTTGCGTACAAGAATAAGTTTCAATCCTGAGAAGTGCAAAACTTTCTATGCTGTTTATTTAAGTAATTACAGTTGAGAAAAAAAAGAAAAAAAAACCCTACAACTGCTTCAGGTGAAAGCTGTCTTGTGTGTTGTGCGGGGTGGGAGGGAGAGAGAGCAACTATGTGTCAATGTGACAATTTAATCACACTTAACTATTTGGTTTCAGTAAAGTTCAATTAGAGGACCAGTGTTCACGATGTTTTGATTTAGTAAACGGCAGAAATTATCCTGTGCTAAAAAGTAAATACAGAAGGTAAAAGAAACGAATATGTAAATGCGAAGAAGCAAATCAACTGGGTGTTGATTTGACAACTAACGGACATCTCCATCACATTTTCAGAGCTATCTTATTTCGTGATCAAATTGTTTCTCAAAATAAATGTGATTAGTGGTACACACTTGCACCTGATCTATAAACCAGCAGAACTACACACATCAACAAGAGAAAAAAATCTAAACACATAATTCCGTAAATTTTTATCTACATAAAAGATCCATAAATTTCAAACAACTCTCGTGGCTACTTATTATATATGGTGCAGACAAGCAGCACATACTGATTTACAAGTACAAAAAAATATTGAAAATAAGCACATAATTCTGTTAACGTGTAATCCACCTTCAAAGATCCATAAACTGCTAATAACTGTTGTGGCTGCTTATGATGCGTAGTACATACTGATTAATAAGTATAATTATTTCAGAAAGGCATCCCACAAGATTAATGTTATCAAGCCCTCACAGGATATTATAATTTCCAAATGAGGTATCTTCATTCAAATGAGTCCTTCACAGACAAAACCTTTGAGTCAAACTATCTGAGGCATATCCTAGTCTGGTGTTATGACCAACAAAGTGTAAAAAATATCATTACAGTTTTTAAGCCCAAAAAACACTGTTCAGATACACCACGGAACCAACGGAACTTATTTGAGGACATTGTGTATGATCGGAATTTCATTCAACTAAATTCAAAATAGAAACAAGAATTCAGGCAAAACAACTCACCTCACGAATAATTTGTACTACTGATTTTTTAAGAGGAACAGCATAATCTACAGGTTGCACTTCTTCAGTGTCCGACAGGAAGTCATCATCATCCTCTTCCAAGTTTGTACGAGGCTCCAGAAGAGGTAAAAAGAACATTAAAAATGACCTCACGGATGTCATAGTTAGAGTCCTCCATTCAAAAGCTGAGAATAGAGGCTTTAACTCAATTTTGTATTCCTTGGTACTGTAATTCAGAGAGTCACTCTGAAAGATTCGTTGAGATGCACTTCGTATATTAGAAACATAATCTTCAGACCATGCCGTCCCAGCATCGCAATAGGCAACCGGTACCCTAAAATTACTGTTTCATAGCACTAAAAAGTTAGTACATAGTCAAACGCCGGCTGACAACAAAGAATATGAGGTATCTTCATTCCTCAAAGTTATAAAGAGATAAGATTGACAAGGGAAAGTACGAAAAGGGAAATATTACACGACCATTTGATGTCAAGTGTATGCAGCAAGCTCAAGAAAGAATATAAGGACCGAAACAACTGAAAATAAAACCCAATGGCGCCAAAGTTTTGGTGTCCTGATATCAAGATTTTGCATTACCTACATCGGAATAACAATCCCGAATATAATTTTTCTTCAGCTTCAACCATATAAGATTCCAACAATGTACTATACCTCAGAAAGTTATTAATCAAATCAAACACAATCAACCAAAACCATAAAGGCCACCCCTATAACTTTGATAAGTTTAGAACTTCCCTGAAATGTTCAACTGGAAAAACAGCCTGAGTGAACCTTTATCCGCACTCAAACTTGTTCACATCCTATAGTTTATCCCAAATCAATATGAAACCTACCCTAAATTGAGTTTCAGGGTATGATCAAATTCCAATACTGACCATACAACAAATACCATGTATACTAATGGGTAATTAACAAAATAATCAACCCACCAATTTCCGATTCTCAAATATAAATGCACCGATAAGCGATACCACTCACTTATACCATGTCTACATCTCCAAACTCCATATCAAATAATTATAAAAGCAACTTAGGGAGAGACACAGAGAGAGATGGAGAGAGTACCCATATAGTGCCTTATAAGCATATGGAGCACCGGCGGCGACAGACGCAGCAGCGGCAGAAGCGGCGGCTTTGGCTGAGAAATACCCAGCAGAGTGTAACGCTTGGACTGTACTAGGACTTGGGTTTTTCCTCAACAGATCAAGGATTATTGCTATTCCCGCCATTGTTATACCCTCTGAAGCAAAAACCAATCCGATCCCACAAACACGCTCAAACCAAAACTATCAAAATAAATCCAAACACGGGTTTTTACGCTTTCTGGCTTTAATTTTCCATGAAAAATTACTGGGTTATATAACGCACGAGATTAAGAAACCCAAAAGATGGGATTTTTATATAGCAGAGAAGGTGATAGAGAGAAGAGGGACAGAGACGGACAGAGTGTTTGGAGCAGAGAGAGAGTTGGTGTTTTTACTGACCAATCACATAGCTACCCTATACTTGACCAAAAAACAAACTAGCCACCGTCATTTCATTTTTACCTTGGTTGGGGTTAGGGCTCTGAAAGTATAAGGTTGGGTGGAACCAGAACCCCCACTTACATTGGGCTCAGCTTAAGCCTAGACCAGCTATGGGGCAGGATTTTTTGCCAAATACGACTGGTTAAACCACCGACAATCGGAATGAATCGGTTTGATTTGGTTTTTTAGTTTTATTTTTCTTAACAAATTTAGGATTTTTTTTTTGACAAATCTAGGACTATTGTATTTCCTCTATTGTTACAGCCTAAAAGGGTGATCCTAAGCCAACAAGGTTCTCTGTTTTGATGGGTTGAATGAGAAGGGGAGGGAGGAAGAGGTAAACATTTATCGTACGGAGTCTTATCTTTACGTTGCAAATATAATGTTTCCACGACTCGAACTCATGACTTTTTGGTTACAAGTGAGCAACATTTCTTGTTGCTACAGTTAATTCTTAAATCGAATGCTCACAATCACCATAAAATGAAACCTATCAAATTAAACAAAAAAAAAAGGGTTCTTATACGTTTTTTTAGCTTTATTTCAACCAATCGTTTCACAAATTTATTAGAACCAAAAGTGTTCGGTCCGATTGCTATCTCCAATTATCAACTTGCTTGAAGCTAAATTGACTCATCTTAATGCAAAAGTATGAGAGGGTAAGGGCATGCGTATCAGTTAAAAAAACGCGTGAATTGTATGAAGGGAGTGATCAAAGCACATCACATGAGTCGCCTTCAAGAAAAAACCTTAAATGTTTTGAGATCAACGTGATGTGTGCAGTGAAATATAAAATAAATAAAACAAAATATTTATGAAATTTGGCAAGTGCTATCTAGCATTAGTACTTTATTTCATTATCTGAAATAATAGGAGTACAAAATAATTTACATTATTTTCTCTCCTCTTTTAAGTTTGGTAACTCATTGATATTTTTCTTCTGCATCTCTTCTATCTTTTCTTTCTTCCGTTCGATTTCCTTCTTTCCTCTCTTTTGCTTAGATAATTGTTTCATAAGCAAAGTGTCTTCTAATGTAACAAACCTATCAAACCACTTTTTTTTACTACGTTGTAAATGTATGAATCGTACTTGTTGCTCACATTTGCAATGAACATTCACACTATTTACAACACTAAAGACATTATAAAATCAAATACACCTCATACTCAAACCGAAATTAAATCAAACCGATTGTTTTAAACCGGATCATGTCACCTCAAAATATCAGTATGCATCGAAAACCTTGTATCAAAACGAGCACGCGTGCGAATGTGCGATACATTCGAAAGCGCGCCAACTTCCTCGAAATCGGGCAAAATTCCCAATTTCTTCAAATTTCCAACCCCAAACCAAAATCGAAATTAGGGATTAATTAGTAGGGTTCAAATTCAGAAAGGGGTTTTTTCAAATGTTCAATTGATCTCAGAAAGATGAATCTGGGGGACCTGAACAAGGTGTGGGAAATCAAAACTCTGAAAAGAAAGGATCGGGAAGATGAAGCCAGGAAGATTCTCGAGAAAATTGCCCTACAGGTCCAGCCCATTATGCGCAATCACAGATGGCGCGTCAAGATCCTCTCTGAATTCTGGTACTTTGCACGCCTTCTTATTGTTCTTTCCTTAGTCGTTATTTTCTGTTTGGTTGCTGAGAAAATGGTTGCAAACTAGGCAGTACAATGTTTGGATTCCGAGAAAGTGTTTTGATTTGTTTATTGGGTGTATGTTTGCTGCATTTTGAATTTACAGCGATGATATGGACTTGGAGTGACGTTTTGAAATTTTCACAAATGAAGTTTTTATTTTTTTTTTATGTCCAAAATGTTGATTCTTTTTGTGGGCATCAAGTGATGTAAATTATTTGATGATGTTACAGCCCGAACAACCCTCGTCTTCTGGGGTTGAACGTGAACCGCGGCGTGCACGTGAAGCTGAGGCTGCGTAGGCCGAACAAGGATACGGATTTTTATCCCTTTGATCAAGTTCTTGACACAATGCTTCACGAGCTTTGTCACAATGTTCATGGCCCTCACGATGCCAAGTTCTACAAGCTATGGGATGAACTTCGAAAGGTGTTCTATGTTGGCCTTTCGTTAGTTTTAGCATTTATATCGACATGTTGCCTTTTTTGAATCTTTGTGTCTGTACAGGAATGTGAGGAGCTGATGGCTAAGGGAATAACTGGCAGTGGAGAGGGGTTTGATCTTCCAGGGAAACGTTTGGGTTTTTCACGTCCGCCTCCTCTTTCTTCTCTCCGGAAAACTGCACTTGCTGCTGCAGAAAAGAGAGTCCTTTTGGGATCCCTGATGTCATCTGGACCTAAGCGTCTTGGTGGTGATAACAGTATTATGTCAGCACTTAGTCCGGTGCAAGCTGCTGCAATGGCTGCAGAGAGGAGATGGCAGGACGATATCTGGTGTGGATCGGTGTCTTTTGAGGCTTCAAAGGATGGAGAATGCAGCCCTGATAAATCAGATAAATCAGAGAACTATGAAAATATAAGGCCAAATGCAGGAAGTTCAATGTCCCACAGTGGTGCAAAAGCACATTCCTCAGATAAATTATTGGGGACTCACAGTGGTGTGAAAGCACATTCCTCAGATAAACTATTGGGCAAAAGAAGTCGTGAACTAAATACCAATAGTCATTTGCAATCTTCCAGATCCAATTTAGGTTACCAATTTGTAGATTTATCGAGGGATGACTCAATATCTGCGTCCATGATCGATTGTGACATCACACCGCAAAAGAGAAGTCGAGAATCAGGAAACAGTTCAATATTTCATTCCAATCATAATTCTAGATCTAGTGTAGAGGATATGTTGGGCGTTTCATCTTCTGGCTCCATGTCTAAGAATGAAGGAACACATAACCCAGAAGCAACTGCTCTTTGGCAGTGTGGAACGTGCACTTTACTGAATCCCGTAAGTGTTTCTATTTCTAATTCATAGCGCATCTCCAATTATCTTAATTTCAGTCTCATTTAATCAAATTATATCCTTTTGAGTTTCTCAAAAGAATGATATTACTGATTGTTTCTAATGTTGCGAATTTCATCTATACACTTAATCTTACAAACTTGAAATGTACTTGTTCTGCATGTGTGAATGATGGGTGGAACAATGCAGCCGTTAGCTCCAATATGCGAGGTTTGTAACGCAATGAAACCAAAGGATGTTGGTTCAAATTATAAATTCTGGTCCTGTAGATTCTGCACTTTGGAAAACTGTGTGAAGTTAGAGAAATGCTCAGCATGTGATCAGTGGAGATATTCACACGGCGCACCAATAGCAAGCCACGCACCAAATCTGGGCACTTGAGTGGCAGTGCAGTGTGAAATTATAAATCATCGGCCTTCAATGTGTAGTTTTTGAATTCAAATTTTTGATAACTTTGCCTTTTGGTGTTGCCATTTAAGTCGGTAAATTGTTAAGTATTGAATATTTTCTTATTTGGTAAGACTATTTGCATCGTTGTTGTGGATTTTGGTTTATGTGCAGAATAACTTCTGAACTGACTACATATTGTGAAGAAGGTGAATTCACGTGCTGAAAAAATGTGGATTAAAGGTAAAAAGTAGTGATAGATTAGTTCTTTGTATGATAACAATGATATAATATGTCTGCCAGTAGCTTGCAAACAGCTATGCTTTTCAGTTTTCGTGGCACATTCGATATGATACCATGTCCACGGTAGGAAGAGATTGTATATACGATTCCCGTTAAATTGTCATGTGAATGACCATGCGACTATCTTTGTAAAAGTATTTTTGTCAAACCAACCCTTCATTTAGTGGTACCTCATTAGTCATTGGCTTTTATTGTGTAGTCTTTGAAGTTATGAAGCGATTTGGTGTTGCCATTTAAATTGTTACATATTTCTTTATATTTTTGGCCTTTCGATCGAATTGAAAAGAGAATTCCCTCCCCCGCCTTCTTGGGCGGTGGTGGTGGAGTAATCTTGTTATCTAATGATACGGCGGTCGTAAAGCGCAATCAAGACCGTTGACTAATTTAAAGCTTATTACCTACATTTTTACCAAATTTCAAATGCATGTACTAATTAATGTTGGGTAGCAAGTGGACCACATGTCACATCACATGTCCTCTAATGTTTAAAACTTTGGTAAATTATGTAATATTGTAGACCCATGTTGCCAAATTAAAAATACTCAACTACTCATCCACAATGGGTAGAAGAACGTCAAACGACTCAAACCTACTCAACTGTTTAAACTCGTCAAATCGAATCAAGTTGAACGGTTTTTTTTTTTAATCACAAATAATATTATTACTTTAAGCTTTACTGAGAGGAAGATAAATTGTTTGAACATGTTGTTTAGTGAGTTGAAAAAGAAGACTATTTACCAAGAAAATATTCCACTTGCAAAATTAAAATGAACCTACATGGTCTTTTGATTCCGCAACAATATTTTTCTTAGAAACAAATTTATTTTATCTTTTTTGTCAAACGAGAGATTACCACAATTTGAAAATAATAATGCAACAAAACCAAACATGGATCAAATTGATGAAAACAAAATAGAAAAATATAGTTTGTCGTAGACAAGATTATTTTAAGTCTCCGTGTTGAGATAGACTCAGTTTTAGTGGTTAATTTAATTAACACTATAACTTTGCTTAAAATTGTTTTATTTTAGCAAGTAGCTCTCTACCAAAGTGGTAAAAAAAAGTATTGCTCTTGCACCACAGTATGGGTTCAAGCCCCGTCAATATATTGCTTGACAAAAAAAAAATTGTTTTATTTTACCAAAAGATTGCTTAGTTTTAAAGTTACACAATAAAATGTTTTGATAATTTTTTATATATTTTTATATTTTATATTTTTATTAGGAAACCACATAATTTTGAATACACTCGATATTAAAAATAACCTTCTCAGTATTCCAATTCTATCCTATTTTGGGATTATATGTCATCTTGTGACAAAAAAAAGCCAATTTATCTTCCTGCTCTTGATTAGATTTAGTTTGCACATGAGTTCAATTCCTGATAAAAAAACGCGGTAGGCAATTCAATGAATAATGGTTTATCAAAAGCCTCTTGATTTTCAATCGAAACTATATTCAAGAAATTAGGCGCAATTTCACCTTCACCTCTTCTTCAAGTCATTGACGTGGATTTCTAGGTTTAGCTTCACAGTTCGACGTCATTCAAGCTTCTTTTTCCGTGAAATCCATTTCAATTAAACCCTAAGTCATACTAGATGTCCATGGCAGCCTTAATTTGGATTGAAATGACAAACTTAATCCGTCCACATGATAGTCATGTGAGTTTGTTTAACAGTAGATTAACGAAAGTTTAGGTTTGAACCTCAATTGCTAACGGGACTCACTATGAGAGTTTAATTAACAACTTTTCACCACGAGAGTTACAATGAAAATATTGCATCACAACATGAACAAATTTTTTTTTTGACCATATATTTAATTGTTCAAATAACTAATTATAACTATTGCAATTGAATCGTTGAATTCTATCCCCACTCTTTTTATTTTTTATTTTTTAACAAACCATGTTATGGGGTTGTAGGTGTACCAAGCCTTATACTGAGTTAGCTATAATAATATAATTTAACTTCGTATTTGACGATAATCGAACTTAAAACCTCTGATTCACAAGTGAGGAGAAAAATCGTTGTACTGTAGTGCTCATCCCCAGTATTATCTCTACCAACAAAATGCGTCTCCACTAAAGTAGGCCTGCCAATGAATTGCTCGGCCCCAATGGTGTTTTAAGCTGCAACGCAACAGTTGTTTTGTCGTAGTAAATAATCCAACCCAGCCAGCTTCTCCTCCTACCTTCAACCATTTCCCCAAAAATTATTTTATTTAATTTTTCTCTTTAATTCAACAAAATAGTCTACCTTTTTTCTTGTTCAACCAAGTCTCCTCTTCCGTAGCTGCAGCATACACACATTTCCAAGGCTCTGCAACTACCCCACTTTCCATGTCCATGGCCTCTTCCACAAACCTCCTCCTCTCTCCCTCTCTCTCTTCATCTGCTTCTCCTCTCCTCCCTCTCTTCCTCTACTCTGCCTTGTACCCACCAAGGCAATCACCGAGCTCTCTCTCCTCACCTTGCCCCTAAAACCCTCCAACCCCGACAACTTCTAGTTTTTGTTCAATCAAATCCTGTTTTCTCAGCTGAAGTTTCTGTTTTGGTCCAAATTACAGATGCCCATTTCAAATTTGCTCCAATTCTCTTGGAAAAAGCAGTCAAGGCAATGTCTTTGTGCCCCTTTGGGCTTCCAAGCTGATACCCAGTTGTATTGAGTAAAGGGTGTTCTGATCTGCCATTGGAGGATCAAAAGGACAGGTTTTCTCATGTACCCAGTTCTTGATTGTTGATCTTCTTCAAAGTCTGAGCAGAAAACTTCATGGTATAGTTACTTAGTGATCAAATTCTGCCTTGTTTGAATAGAATATACCTTCTGATTCTGCTGGGTGTGCTGGGTTCCAGTTTCTGAAGATTATTGAACAAATTGGGTTTGTTGTTTGATCCTTTTGCTACTTATTTGGGGGAATCTTCAGCTGTAAAGTTAGGGCTTTTGATCTGGTTAGGTTTGCAAACCCTAAGATGTTTTATATTCTAGTCATTTTTGTAATATATCAGTCTTTCTTGTTTGTAGAGTAGTTCCAGCTTGGGCAAGATCTATATTATATTTATTCCTAGGATCAAGGTAATAAATAATTGCAAGATTGTAGCCTTTGGCCTGAAAAATACTCCATTGTTACTTTTTAGGCAGCTAAGTGGTTGAGGGTTTGACCCCTTTTGCTATCTTACATTTGGGGCATCTTCTGCTATGTAATTAGAACTTGAAGTAGGTTTCTGGTGTTTCGTTAAGCCGTCTTTGTGCGCTCGGTCAAAATGCCTGGAAACGGTCACTTTTTCGTGGAGTGGAAAGAGCACTTTGTTTCGCAGGAGAGGGGCAACCGTGTGGTTCACTATTTCTTGAAGGATTCTTCTGGAGAATCCATTCTTGCAGTTGTGGGTACTGAGAGGAGTGTTAGGCACATGTTCTATGTTGTTTCTGAGGAGTTTTTGCAAATGCACGGAATCGAGAGCTCCAATAGTGCCAACTTTAAATGGAGGTCAAGAAGGGAAGTCGTGGATTGGCTTACATCTATGCTGTCAAAGCAGCATATTCGTGGAGATCTGTCCGGTATGTGTTCCCACTTTGTAATTTCTAGTTTGTTTTATTGTCCATAAAGTGTATGGTATGTATGCCATTGTCAAGAGAATGCTTTAATTGCTTTGGACATGTAAGAACCATAACAGCTTTTGTGACACAAGGATTTTGATTTCCCTCTTGCAATCCAGCATGAATCACTAGTTTAAGTGCCGGATAGAAAAATATTAGATAGGTTTTACCACTATGAATTTCTGTATAGAGGTTGTTATTAAGAAATTCAATCTTAATACCTAATAAGCTTATTCTTTTTGATGTATTTGCTAGAAACGAGGGATTTGTATAACTGGAAAATTATGATTGTAATACAAATTTTTTTTATTTTTTATTTATTTTTTGTTTTTTATTTTTTTTTGGTTGACAGAATCACCCCAACATGATTCGTCACAAGCGTCAGGGAGTCCCGAATATCCAATGAAAGGAGTTAATGGTCCCCAGGTACCCAATAACTTGGTATCTTTTTGTTGTTTTCCTATATGAGTATTGATTCTGTTCTTGTGATACTTTCAAATTTTGCCTGCAATATTGACTCTGCAACCTGTTTATCAGGGCCGTCTTTCAAAGACCTTGAAGGGACGCAATCCGGACATTGTTTGGTCAGGTGTTGCATGTGCATGTGGTAAACAGCTCAAGCATTTCCCTGCATTCTGTAGGGATGGAACTACAATAGCGGTAAGGATTTAACTGTCAAAGTATGCAGCTGTACAAGGCATAGCTCTCATTGCTTAAACTCTTAAACCTACATGAAAGTCACATTAAATTTGTAGACCGATATTCCTGGAATAATTTCTGTGACATTACATATTTGAAAGATGATTACTTTGCCATTTACGATATAGCACATCCTCCAGATGGGTGCTTGAGAGACATTGCATTGGAGTAATCAATCATTTGTCTCAAGTTTCGAAGCTTATATAGAAGATAAAGAAAATATTGTCTTTATTTTGTTACAGTGGACTATGGTTGCGTTTAATAACGATGATTGAGCATACGTCCCAGTTATGTGGTAGTGACACTAGTTTCCTCTTGATGTTACATGTTTCATTTGCTTCATAGCCTGTCAAATTTGCACTTTGTTCACCTATGATATATTAATGCATGAACATCAGAGGATTTAGTTCAAAGACTAATCACCAAGGTATTTGGTTGAAGTTTGCCTTGATGTGTACATCTTGGTCAGGTCAAATCACTAGTAACCACTTGCATTCTGTCGACAATGGAATTGACATGCTACTCTGATTTTTTCTGTTAGCTGTAATTCTTTTCTCTGATTGTTTTGCTTTTCCCTTTGCATCCAGATTAAGTCCTTTGTCTTTGTCATGGCAAAGGGCGAAAATCACTATGTTGCTTATGTGGAGGATATGTATGAAGACAAGAGGGGTCAAAAAAAGGTCAAAGTGAGGTGGTTTCACCGTAATCAGGAAGTCAAGGGGTTAACTCCTGTAAGAAATCCTCACCCAAAGGAAGTTTTCATCACGCCATATGTGCAGGTCATTAGTGCAGAATGTGTTGATGGTCCTGCAACAGTCTTAACTCGTGAACATTATGAAAAATGCTTAGCTGTGTTTCCTCAGGCTTTGTTGGCCAGAGTACATTGCTGCTGTAGACAGTTTAGAAGTAACAAGGTGAAGCCATTTGATTTGAGTAAAATGCATGGCTATTTTGACCAGCCAATTCTCTCTTGTTTGGGTCTCGAAGTTTCAGAAAAATCTGAGTTTATAACTGATAGCTTGATTGCGGAAGAAGATGAATTGGGTCCAAGTGACTATGTAAAGCGAGGGTCTAAGAGGACTAGAAGTGGAAGGCCATGTCAGTGGTTTGCAACTGGCCGTTCAAGAGCAAGAAGTTCTAGTAGAGGTAACCAGATGATGACATATAGACCTCAGAACACAAACTGTGGTTTGCTAGACAGGCGGTTGTTTTCCATGAAGCTTGTTGATTGTCAGCCTTGGTATACCCCACTCTTTAAGGTTGATGAAAAGATAGAATTGCTTTGCCAAGATAGTGGCATTCGAGGCTGCTGGTTTAGGTGTACAGTGTTGCAGATAACACGAAAACAAATGAAAGTCCAATATGAGGATTTGCAAGACGAGGAAGCAAGTGGCAATCTTGAGGTATGCTTAGCCACTGATACTCCCTCTTCTATGTCTATTATTTGGGTTGAACTCTAAGTTGTGGTGTAAAACGGTGACATCATGTCTAACGTAGGTACTCGGTATCTGGCTTAAGTTAGGTACACAAGACACACATCCAAGATTCTGTTTTAATCAGCTATTTATTGTAATTCCAATTTAAATTACATGTTTCCTCTTCTTTCTTTTGGTACTGTCCTGCATTTTGAGACGCAATCTAGCATGTTTAGATTTTAAAGTGTGCGTATCTCTCTGTCTACAATGTCAACTCTTGAGCATCTCCTTTTTGCGAACTCTGAACTCTTACCCTGAAATGTAAGCTAACGTATGATGGTGTGTCTTGAACACTACCGGTTTCACTGACCCTTAATTTAACCACTTGCTAGCTGTTGACATAGTCCACATGTATGTGATTTAAACCTTTTTGAATCAGTCAGTTTTCGTGCAGGCTCATGTTCTCAGTTTGTGGTTATAGTTTAGAAAGATGGTCCTATTTTTGGGTGTTACAGGCATTTCGTAATGATAGATGCATGAGTTTGTGCATTGCAAATTTTCTTCCTCTTTTCCTGTAGGCATTGGATAGATTGGACCACATTAACTCGTGTTCTCTGAGCGATTATTCTGTTTATTCTTCATTTCTTTTGGCTTCTGAACTGTGATTTGAAGGCCTGACCCACACTCTCCAATTTGTAGGAATGGATCCCAGCTTTTAGATTGGCTATGCCTGATAAGCTTGGCATAAGGTGTCTAGGCCGCCCAATGGTCCGGCCAACCCCTCCTAAGGAACAAATGGGCCTTGCCCTTGAGGTTGGGGTTGCAATTGATGCATGGTGGAGCGATGGCTGGTGGGAAGGGATTATAGCTGGAGTTGGCAGCTGTGCTGACACCTTTCAAGTTTTCATTCCTGGTATGAATAGAAACGGGATCTAGTTTTTTCCCTGCATGTTCCTGTTACATATTTTTCCTATTTTTCTTAGTTCCTTTGTTTGCACGTAATTTCTTTGGTGGCATCAGGTGAAAGCTTACTCTTGAACATGCACAAAAATGATCTGAGAATATCCAAAGATTGGTTGGGAGACGAATGGGTTGATGTTGAGGTGAAGCCTGATGTACTTTCAGCCATATCTTCAACAACCATCTCATGCACTCGTCCCCTTACATCGTCTGCAGTTGTGAAAGATGTCGACTCTGATGGGTTTGCTTTGTCGTATGTTGAAGTTCCTTCTAGTACTAAACATGTGGAAGAGGAAAAACAGGACTTAGCCGTATCTGCTAGTTTTGATGCTTCTGAAAATATGGACTTGGACAGTGATAGGAGGTCACCGTCATTAAATGACATTGGTACTGAAGATGTTGATGTCAACGATAGTTGTGGTGATGTACAGGATTTCCAAGGTAATGATGTTGATGACAACAAAGATGACAAAATGGCCGAGGGTGACAAAGGCAACAATGGCGGGGGTGATGGCAAAAACAATGGTCATGATGAGGGCCAAGAAGGCATGGAGGTGTATGAAGTTGAAACTGCTGATACTGAACGTGTTGATGTGGGTGACAGTTGTGGTGATGTACAGGATGTCCAGGTTAATGATGTTGATGATGAAAAAGATGACAACAGTGTTGAGGATGACAAACTTGACAACGGTGTTGATGATGGAAAAAACAATGGTCATGATGAGGGCCAAGAAGGCATGGAGGTGTTTGAAACTGCTGTGGAGGGGAGCCCGAAAGCAGTAGAAATCATGGAAGTTAATGATGTTAGTGTTGTTGGTTAATGTTGAAAAGTGTGTCAGCTAGGATGTCTGTAAATAGTTACACTGAGATGTTGGAGAGAAGCTCACTGCATTGTTTGGAGTTGGTGGAGTTCCTGGGTGTACAGTATGAGATTAGAGTCATGATATTTATCTTTTTCTGGTTTTCCACGGTTGTATTAGAATTCAAATTTCGAGTTCCTCCGATTAGGAACGCTTCTCAGCGAGTCGGTTCTTCGATGTTATTGACCACGCTCATGTACTTCTGCTTGTAGCTTGTATCAAAGATTCCGAGGTCTGTTGTAATCTTAAGTACTGTATCTTGGTTCCATGCTGTTTAGGAATGTTAAAGAAAACATGAGAAATGTGTTCGAATAACTATCCGTTTTGAATAATCATAGGGAAGGTAAATTCACATAAGGGTTTGAGCTGGCATGGGCGACATCCATACATTTGATTACGTTTTACTCTTCAAAATCCGCCTATGGATTTCCGTAGCTAGTTACAAAAAAATCCACTTTTATTTTGGACATCCAAGTCGACTTGCAAAAAATCCACTTTTATTTTGGACATCCAAGTCGACTTGGAATAAATATAGATTGGAAAATGAAATGGTATTCATAAAAATATTTGCTTGATTTGAACATCGCTCGTTTACTAATTCATAATCAAAATGGGAGGAATCAAATTGATAAGGGGTCATAATGGAGAGGAGTCAAAATTGGATTCTACTTTCTGGAATCAAAAGATAATTGGTATAGATTTCATATAAATTGTTTATTAATTAAACTGAATCGGAATGAAAATTAGTATAATTACTAAAATGCCTTTAGTTGAAGTAACTTATTTTATATACTATTTTTTTGGTTAAATTTTATACTAATTAATAGAAAAAAAAATGTTAAATGCTTCTATTCACCAAATATTAAGCACAATGAAATTTAATTATTTGATTTAATTTTAATTATTTTTATTGTTATTGTTGAATTTGATATTAAATTGGGCAGCGCATGGTAGTGTTGGGTTAATGCGAAGGCCAATATTCAAATTTTAAAAATAAATGAGGGCATAATGGGAAGAAAAAAATCAATTCCGGTTCCCCAATAACCCAGAGTTCAATTCCCACCTAAATGTAAGTAATTCAATTCCTCCAAATTTTGGAATTGGATTCTTAAATTTGCGTGGGCGCCACCAACTTTTTGATTCCATAATATTTGGTAAACACTGAAGTATCCTTTAACTGGAATTCAATTTCTCATTTTGATTCCAATTACCTTTACGTAAACATGCGTCAAAGATGGTATAAAAAATTAGTACAATAATTAACAAATTATAATCGAAGCCACTGCTCTCCAGATATAAAATTTGTATCCAGAAAAGGCCTTATCTCCTCCAAGCTGAAAGACTTCAACCATTGCACCCTCCCTCTTCTTTCTGCTCCTCTGCCCCTGCATTCGTATTCTCCGAAATCCACAGTCCTGTCGACGCAAAACTTGCAGCTTTAGAAACAATAGAGAGAATCTAAGATGAACATTGTTAAAAGAGTTTTTCGGGGAAGGGGTTATATATACTTCTGCCTGGATGGGTGGTTCCAGTCGCTCCACCCCGGCGGAGTTATTATATCATCGAAATGACAGTAGGAATACACCGTTCTTGAGTAATTTCCCCAAGCTCTTCCCAAGTAGATGTAACCAGTCCCGATGATTTTGCAGTTTACAAAAGAGAATCCTGTGTCTTCATTCGGCGAGTCCCTGTGATGAGCCGCTATTGCTCCCGAGTTCTGAGCCGTTGATTGAATGACACAGTCCTGGTAACAGGGGCCAAATTCAAGCATTTAAGTTTCGCAAAGAAACTTGGGGAGCAAGTTACGGAAATGCTAGGCATTCGGTGTTCTATTTTTACCTGGTAGAGTGATCTTGATCTGCCAAAAATGAAGTCCACACTTCCTTGAATGTGACATCGGTAGAAGTAGTGAGATCCAGTGTCGTCCAAGAGTGTGTCCTGGGTCCCCAAAACCCGAACTCTGTAGAACATGGCTTTGTCACCGGCAACTCTAAGAGCCACTGCTTGCATTCCATATCCTCCAGGCACTGCAACCACTGAGTTCTGCAATAACCACTTAAAATTGCAGACCAACTACTTACCAAATGCTGTAATTTTTTCCATTCAATTTATATGTGCATCATCGTGTGAAAAGTAAAAACCCGTGTTCGTTATTAGTCATTACCTCGAAGGTGATCCCAGTTGCGCAAAAGTAATCGGCCTCTATGGCTACAGAAGCAGTTCTGTAAGTTCCCAGTTCGAAACCAATGCCGTCCTTATCGGATGCCTTGTTGTTCCAAGTAATCACAG